>NC_092373.1:47328948-47937698 GCF_030028105.1 Mobula birostris
GCAGAGAAACTCAATACTCTGTGCACACTAGTCACTGAAATTCACAGTGCAGGTTGAGAAAACAATAAGGTAAATATTATTTTTGGCTTTATTTATAGAAATATGGAGCATAAAAGCAGGGAGATTGTCCTGAACCTATATGAAATACTGCTCTGGCTCAACTGGAATATTGTGTTCAGTTCTGGTTGTCAGGTTATGGGAATGATATGACAGCATTTGAGGGAGACCAGGAAAGATTTATAAGAGTGATCCTTGAGATGAGAGACCGTAGTTACAAGCATTGATCAGAGCAGCTGGGAGTGTTTTCTTTAGAGAAGTGAAGGCTGAGGGGGGGGTTTGACTTTAGAATATAAAATGTGGGGAGCTCAGAGTAGATTATGGAAGGATATTCCCTTTGGTGGAGGGGCTGAGAACTTGCGATCATAGGTAAGAAAGAAAGGAGAAGAGAATTAAGAGTAATGTGAACAAAAAATATTTTTAGGCAAAATGTGGCCAGAACCTGCATGCACTCTGTGCAGATCTGACGGAAGCAAATTCCAGAGTGGCTATTAAGAGAGAATATATGAAATGCACGGTGAAGGTAAACTTGGAAAGCTATGGAGAAGAAGTCATGAAGTAGAGGGTTATGGAATGGAACTGTAGCTGCTCTGGGAGAACTAGCACAGACATAAGCAGTCAATTGGTTCCTCCTGTGCTAAAAGCATGATTCTACAATAGAAGTCATAGGTAGATTTGATGAACACAAATATGAACATCCTCACTTTTTGTCAGCTCAAATTTAGCTGTTATTTAGTAAGCAAGGCAACTAAAGAAATAAATAAACTTGCATCAATCCCAAAGCTTCAGATGATGCCAAACTGAAACCACCTGGCATTATGATCTCATGTCCAATGGTCCGCATGGACTGAAAGGAATTTCATGTTTTATTTGATGGTCCAGACTGCCTAACCCACAAGTGACATAATCCTATTTTAATTTCCTATGGGTGAATTGGGTTGATTCCAGTCAGAGGATTTCAATATAAATTCAGCTAATCAAACCAATAGGCTGACCAAACATTATAATTGCATGATGATATTACATTCAAGAATGCTCCAAGCCGAAGAGAAGGTAAACTAGGTGACCACAAGGATAACTGAGATTAAATTTAGGCAGCATGACACTGTGAATTAATATTTTTTGGATAACTCTTTCCTTACCTGATACTAATAGGAGATATGGACAGGGAATAGTTGGCACAGCTTTTTCCAGGACATATTCCTCTTCCTCAACAAAGAATTCATTCTGTCAAAACCAATTCTGCACCTTTATTCAGATGTGGAGGTTTGATAACAGCAGATGCCCAGGATGGGAGAGAGAATTGGTTTGGGGAAATCATAGGCACATTTAAGCTGAACGCTCAGTGTTGGGCTTTACCAGCCATCCCCATATCCCCCCACCCCCACAAAAAAAATTTAGATATAACTCCTTGTGGCACCTTTCTATTATTATTACATTAGTCTTACACCTACAGATTGCCAGTGTTTTGATCTTTTTTCTCTAATTTTATTAAATTATATCGGCAATTTAATCCTAGTGTTCCTGCATTGTAGCTTACTGTTCTGCACCAGTTGTATGCATGGAGGAATTCATCAAATATGATTCGATACAAAAACTTCAAAAACACCTAAGGCTTATCTTATCCAACTATGAAAATGTAACACTGCTGAGATGTAAGGGACACAACAATGACTGCAGAAAAATAAGATTTCAGAATTGTTACTGATATAATGGCATATTCAATTCAATACTTAAAAGTGCACTACAATGCTAGAAGTCCACCAAGTACTAATTAATTCAACTGGAAGTGATTGCACTATGATAAATACAAGGAAAAAAATTATGCAGACGATTGTAATCTTACCGAATGACATAAGGGCATATGTGTTTATGTTTGGAATGATAAATAGCTTCAATGAAGAAAGATGCAGTACATGGAAGTTGATATCACAGAACTTCTGAGGACGTTAAATCTCTAATATTCAAAATCAATTAGATTATGCTGAAATATTCAGGACAACAAGTAGAAGATTTATTTGCTGGCTATAATCGGGAAAGAATGAATGGATGCAATTGCATTCTGGTAGTTTAATTGGCTCACATTTAACTGAAGTGCTACTCAGATAAAACTGCATGAGCTTATGTCACCTCTTGTCCACTGTTCAAAGCAACTGGTTTAAATCAGTTTCTTTGAAACAGCTTCACTTTAGTTTATATTCTACAATGATAAATTACATATCCATATTTATTTTACTTACTGAACTCCAGCCTGCTTGGAGTGGGAGTGTGGAAATTGGGCTATTTATATAATGTGCTTGGAGAGCCAACGCAAAAACAGCATTGTCACATTTCATCTGCTGCTGCTCCAAGCTTCAGCACGGTACTGGTAGGATCATTGAAATTTTACCTTAGGAGGATTTTTCAGACAACACCAAATCATTGTCTTCCACACAATGGAAGAACAAATCTGTTGATGTCTTTATTTAAATAACCAGAAAAATATAATACTGTATTGTTGTTTAGTTATTAGAACCTCAAAACAGATATGTTTCTTTATTTACCAATTGCTTATCACTGTTCGTAGATATAAAAACTTATAAACTAGCCAAAGTGAGAGGGAGGATTCAGGGACAACAATTAGTAAGCATTGTTAAATGAAAAGCAAATATTATTTTATTGGGAATTTGAATACTTACCAAAGCCAAAAAAAAAATTGCACTTCAAAGTTGCTGGTGAATGCAGCAGGCCAGGCAGCATCTCTAGGAAGAGGTATAGTCAACGTTTCGGGTCGAGACCCTTTGCCCTAGAGATGCTGCCTAGCCTGCTGCGTTCACCAGCAACTTTGATGTGTGTTGCTTGAATTTCCCGCACCTGCAGAATTCCTTGTGTTTACGTTTTTTAAAAATAGCACTGTTGTAAAACCTACATTACTAAAGGGCGATTGCAGTATGCTTTCATTATAAGTTATGCCTTAATGTTAACAATAACATGGTTGGAATTATAGAATCGTGGACAACACAGATACTGTTAACAGCTTCAAAGTTGCTGATAGTAAGAGCAGTCAATGACCAAGGGACCTCAGCAAAGCTTGAGAGGACAGGGGTAATTGGGAGTGGTCAGCCCAGTCAGTGTTAAAGCATAGGTGACACCTCAGTCCATAACCTGCGACAAACAAACAGTTCCTTTAAATGTTATCACTCAGAAGAAAAATTTGCAAATAGGCCTGAAGTAGCTGCTACCCACACTCTTAATCTAAGTGCTTATTGAGCCTAATATTAGTTTCATATGTGCCCTTAAAACACCTCAGTGCAGCTCCAAGCATTGTAGGGTGCAGTATATTTCTGATGTAAACTGAATGTGCAAATGATACCCATCATGTTCGATACTGTAGAACACAATAGACTTCCAGATTCCGTAATCTTAAAATTAGGGACAATTAAAACTTACCTTCAATGCCAGACTCTCTAGAGCAGTGCCTGTTAGCAGCTAATTAGAACTTGAACTAATAAGACATAATGAAAACTTTAAAGCTTTGTCTATCTTTGGCACAATATTTTGTGTAAGATCTATTAAGATGTCAGTGTGCTCAGAAGCAGCAGTCACTTTGGGTCCCATCAAAGGTGTAATTGTTCAGCCTTTACATCCTTTTTATGATCACAAGACACTGCTGAATATTAAGAATATCAAGTACTGCAGGACCATTCTCCATCAGCAAGTTGCTTGATAGCAATGGATCTGGACTTATTGCATAATGTGGCTGTGTTGTTGCTTGGACTTATTGCTGGGGCAATGCATGGTGCGAATGATTGTCTTAGATGCTTTTATTGTGATTGGGAGACCTTGTGGATATCGGTAATGTAAAATACTGCAAGTCCATTTCACTGGTTCACTGGTGAGACCGAAGGCAAGGAAGCTGCATTGCCTAGGTTGTGGAAAGGACTAAGTCCTGTTGCAGCCGACCAGGGGAAGAGATGCCAGAGAAGGTGAAGAAGAGAGCAGAGGCCTCAGTGGGTGTGCTAGAATTTGTTCTGGATTATGGTGGCCCCTCCAGTGTTTGCTCAGTGGAGGAACAAGCTGGACCAGGACAACTTACCGTCAATCGATAGGCCATGCCACTCAGGAACTTAGGTTATGTAATTATTTTTCTCTGTGACTGTATGCTTTTCTGCTATTGCACTATATGTGCTATATGCAGTGTGCTTTTGGTAATGTGTTTTGCATCTTGTCCCTGGAGGAATGCTGATTTGTTTGCTCTATTCATGTATGGTTGAATGCTAATTAAACTTGAATTTGAAGATTAAGTTCATGGACTCAGATCTCTGTTTTGGATGCCACTGTCCAATTAATTTGCGCTGACTTTGTGAATTATTTTAGTTATCCTCAAATGTAGAAATCCACCTTGAGCAAACACAACAGGGGAACAAAATATTTTTTAAACTGTGGAGGAATCTCCTTGATGTACTTAGCATTGTTAAGTGGGCAGTTTTATTCTTTGCAAACAATAGACAATTTTAGTCAGGGTGAGTAACCTGATTTTATAAAATGAAAACTGTCTTGTGAAAAATAACGTACAGAACCAAGTGCTTGTTGCAGCCTGGTTAAAAGTATCAAGAGATATTATTGCATTCTATTAATCAGCTAATCTTTCAGAAGTTCTTGCAGGGCCAGTAAAAAGCGACAACGAGTGAAACCATGTTGCAAGCTGAGGATCTGTTTATAGTAAGAGCCAGTTTATATTGTGATTAATTCATACAATCATGGAACGTCGAAATGGGCCCTTACAGTGCACCTTGTCCATTCTGATCATTATGTCTATCTATGCTATTCCTCTTTGCCTGCATTAGACCTATATTCCTCCACACCTCTCCTATCCAAATAGTGTCTTTCAATGCATAAGATTGGATTAACTTATTTTGTGTTTGATACAGTTTCATCTTAAAATTCTATAATCCTTTGTACTGCAATAAATGTTTCAATGGGATAAAACAGGGCAATCTGCTGAAAACGTCTAATAGAAATGCACAGTAATAAGGTATTAGGATCTTTGGTTAATTCAGCAAAGTAGCTCATTAGTCACAGCTGATATCTATAATTAGCAGAACCTCAGATTTTCTTCACAAGTAGACTCATGAGATGTCCCTTTATTGCTGTTTGTTTAGTTTGAAATTCATTTCCATGTTATTACATTGACACAAAATGAAATCCCAGTGAGAGACCACAGGTGTGTATTGTCATTAATAGAGATGTAATATGCAGGTATGACTACCAGCTTGTCTGACAAGATAACAGAGATAATATTTGAATCTGGGAGACAGAAAGCTGGAGCTAAGCCATTGTTGCTGGATGGAAGCAATTATTAACTTCATCATCTTGGTACATGTCATCAAACATATTTTCCTGTTTCTGGACAAGCACATTTTGACACTGCATGTGCAGGTTGAAGTGATAAAGAACTAAAATGAGTTTCCATGCTCATGTTCTTGGATAACAGCATACATAAATTACAGAATCTGTGATTAGGTTAGGGTGTTACTCACAGAAGTAACTTCAAATAGTTATGACCTCTAGTTCACAGAAATCTGTTTTCAGTTTGAAATAATGAATTAAAACAGGAGGAGGCAATTCAGCCCTTTGTACTCGAATCAGCATTGAATAAAATTATGATTGATCCTGACCATCAATATCACTTGCTGGAAATAATACCATATCCTTTGATTCCCTTAATATCAAAAAAAAAATCCAGCTTGACCTAAAGATGTGTCAGATCTTAACTGAACATTAATTTTGAGAGTAAATTTGATGCAAGTGATTCGGGAAAAAATTGTATACTTAGAATCCAGCATACAAGTCCCTCCACAGCTTTTGTATGGACAGGCATTTGGAAGATGTTGAGATAGAATCAGGGTATGCAGCATTTGCTAATATCAGGTTTATTATTAAGAATGAAAAAACAAGATTTAAAATGCTTCTCCAATCTATTCCTATGGGACAACCCACCTCAGAGGCACCTACAACCGTCTGGGAACTCAGTTGGTTGCCTATAAACTAATCAGTTTACCAACAGTTCTCATGAACGGAAACCTGCTATAGTCTGGGGAGGTCGTATTGGTCTTGTAAGTATATAATTTGGTCCATTCCCTATGCAGTGCCAAGAGTCCTAATATTTTCTAAGGCTGGCTGTCACAACAATTTCATAAAAAAGAGAGGGTATGTGGTCCAAGAGTGGCAATCATGTCTCAGGCAACAGGTCCTAAGATCTCTTCCTGAAGAACTTCTTTTAACTTGAGCAGGAAAAGACTATTGGAATTATTTTTAAATGTCACTGATGACAAGAGGCATTTAAAAACATGACTTAATTTTTTTAAAATGTAGAAAAAATATAATATATTCACTTACAGTCATGTATATGTGATAAAAGGCTGATTAATAGCATTATTATGAAGTAAATTAAAGGAAAATAAACCTTCTCTTTACTTATCTAGTCAATCAAGGTCAGCCTCCTCAAATGAGGCATACATCACAGAAAATTCATGACTGGGTCCAATAGTGGAGCAAAAGGTCATATGCTCTGTCACTTGACCTCTGGTTCATCTGACTTTCGTGCTACAATGCACAGGTGCTCATCAACAACAAGCTGACTCACTGATAGCTGCTGGGCCACATTCCTGACCAGTACGCCATCCAAGCTGTTACTGTTCAACAGGACCTTCTTGGATTTTGTTTTGGGTTCTGTTCAAATGCCCTCTTCCAAAATAAGACCATTGCATATTGTTAGAACATATAGTTGGCATAGCAATGGGCTTCGGAGCAAAACCTACATGGTCGTGGGTGATTACTCCGATCTGCTGTTCATCTTCCATCCCTCCCTCAAAAACTGAGACAGTTTCATTTCGCACTTCAGCATCTTACTGATGTCTCTGCAATAATCCCACTGGAAGTTGATTTCCAGGGCTGAGATACAGAAATTTTCCTAAACCAAATTACAATGTTTAGGTTATTGCTTTGAGCAGCTGATGAGCGGATCAGTGTGTTTAATTATAAAACTCAGTGTTCATGATGATTACATAGCATATCCAGATGAATTATTCAGTCCAGTGAAATGTTTTAATTAGAAATTCTCAAGGAAAATTTCTGGACCAAACTTTGCATATCCAAAACAGGAAAAACATAAATGTTATTGCATCTCGTTATAGTAGTTAAGCCTGCAATCCTTGGTCTGTAACTCTTAGCTAAATACAGCGGACTCAACAATTAAATTGCCATTATATTGCCCAGCTCTTGATTTGTGACATTGAATTGAGAAAAAAATGTCTTCTCTCAGGACAAGAACCCAAGAAGCCAATGACTTGGCATTCATCAAATGAGGAACAGAAATGAGAAAAAGTAACTTCCCTTTGCAAGTGACAATAAATACATAAGAAATGTATCAATGAATAAGGTATTTGGACCTTTGTGTTTGCTCCAAAAACCATGAAATATCTTGAAAGGTCATAAGCATTTAGTTTTAGTTTGTGATCTCAATTCTAGGACAAGTTACTTCTGGAGATGATCTTCATATCACTTCCTACCACATTCTTTAATTCTCTCTGGGACCTTCCTGGCACCCAGCATAAAAGGCATGCCCCTGTGCTCCATATTGAGTTGTAAATCTAACAGTTGATGGAGGAGAAGTCGTGGTGGGGCGGGAGTATATGAATCTTCCCTGTAACTGTCACCCTTGAGGCTATACAGCACGTGGTTAGCATTTGAGCAGCGCTATGGCTCAGCAGAGATGACCTTTTATGGGCTGGAGGAGCAAGCTACTGATTCAGCACCTATATATTTCAAGCTTATGGGTATTGTTGCACTCAAAATGCAACAACCACTACCCAAAAACACATCTGACCTGCACTGGGATGAATGAAAACCGATTAATGGAACATTTAGAAACAAGCTAATGGACTTTTATAACACATTTGTGATACGATGTAACTACTCTATTAAGCAAAACGGTGTTAACATTTTTGTCTTGAGCTTAAGACTCTAAGGAATACCCATTTGTTTTTGTGAACACAATGTTTTAAATCTTTATTGCATTTATTTTGTCTTAAATCACAGGATTTGTTTTGTTATTTTCGTTATAAAAATCACTGCTTTCATGTTAAAATACAAGTAACACATACAAGATTACAGATTCCACCCTCCCCCCCCCCCCCCGCCACTTTTTCAGCAATTGCAGCTGTATTAATCTGTTTTTGTTTGCTTTGGAAAATATTGGAACATTTCTCCTACCTAAGTTCACAGTCCTCCCACAGTAATAATGATCTTTGATGTGAGAGAGTTTCTTTAACTATCAGGAATTCCAGATTAATTAATCTTCACATTTACTGCCAAGATCCTGCCAGTACCAGCAACCAATCTCAAAGCTGATGGCAGATTATTTTTGATCAGAAACTATTTCATTAGAAAATATGAGCTACAATAAAGTATGAAAGTAAAGTAGCTAAGTATTTCATTCAAGTTGTCTTGTACTTCTTAATGATTTCATAATATTCTGATTAGGACCCATTCATGACAGACAAGGCAATCACAGATGGCCTTTCTTTACTGCCTCACCACTAGCACACTGAATGGAAAGAGGACTTTTTGATTTCACTAATTTCTGGCAATTATTGGTGATGATCTGTGGGGCATGAACTGTTAGGCAAACTGTCTGAATCCTTCTGGCTGCGACAAAGGGGTCTATTCTCTACCAGCGAGCGCTACAGGCGACGGCATGGTTTCTTTTACATTCTTTTTTCAAGATTTTGATCTGTATCATTGCCCTTGGGTCATCTTCTGGCTCTTTATATATTAATAAGTACATCAGAGATGCTATCTCATTGAGTGATTGGCACCATCTGTTCTCCTCAATTTTAAACACGGCCACTACAGATTCAAGCCCTTAAGAAAGGCTCAAAAAATAAAAGTTTGATTAACTCTCCTAAATTAATTAACAGTTCCATCTCTTTATAATGGATAAATTTCTGTGGGATGATAACTTTCAAGATTTTAGTCTTTCTTGTGTTATCATGATATCATGTTGAAAAAATGTAGAGTTCCTCGGCATCATTTGTTCAATAACAGAGTAAGTGAAAAGGTTGATAAAGTGCAGTGATAATATATCATTTTCTAATCCAACCACAGACGACAATAGAAGTTGAGAAAGCTGTGATTGGCATTACTGATGCAAACAGTGTTTTGTTTTGGAAATGTTCACTGCATTTGGTGCCTTCCGTGTACATTTAATTTCTGAGATGTTACTTTTAAAGAAGATAATGAGATCCTTTAAGAAATAGGTCAAGGAATGATTTGAACAAGTAGATGAAGCTTAAAAAAACACTGCATAACACGACGTTGACATGACTGAAAAATGAATGCAGACCAGCAGTTACCACATAACTGCCTTCAAAACGCTAAAAGCCTGCAAAACCAGACTACTGTAGGCATATATCTTTTTATTACATGCTAGTTCATAATGTGGTATTAACTTTTGCTTTATTTTATTTTAAGTAATTACTAGGTGGGTGGCCTCTAGTATAAAAACTTAAAAAGGTCTTTTGATTCGGACTGATTATTGCTTAGGTGAACAACTTCATAGTAAAAGAGCCTGGTCCAATTAGTCAAGTGCTGTGTTAGGCAATTACTACACAGGGGGAATAATAGTGAGAAAAGGATGATAGCTGGGGACTGAAGCAATAGCCTGGCAGACAATGCAGGATCTTGACACAATAAGTGAATACATCCCTTTTGTCTCCACATAATTTGTTCAGTGCTTTTTTTTTTGCTTAAAATATAAACACTTAAAGAGTGGTTATAGACAAGCCCAGATCATGATATCCATTGACTATAAAGATCACATAAGAGAGACATGATGGTCAGAGCAATAAGCTGACTGGGAGGAATAAATAAATATAAGAGGGAAGTAGAAACATAAAACAGAATGTAGCATTGTGGAAGCATAATTGGGCATTTCTTTTATGTTAAGGACAACTTTCGATGTTCTAAAAGGTCTTTCAAAAGAATGGCAAAGGAAAAGGTGCCCTTTAATTAAAGGATTGCTATATGATACTGTGGAGATATTACAGACATGTGATAGGTTCAGTATTGTACCATAAACAACTTTCCAAAATGGAAAGGAAGGAGTTGGAGGAAGGGAAGAAACAGGATCTTTTTCGTAAGCTAATACATTCTAAGATCTGAACACAGTTGTTGCAATAGTTCTTTATCAAGACCAGTGCTCTTCTCTGCCTCTAATCCTTCTGCTGAACTCAGTATAAAGTAAATTACAAGGCTGCATACCACAATAATGTTATAAACTTCAGGAAGCTGTAATCAAAGTTATGAAGGTATACAATACTAAGGAATTGATCATCACTATTTTATATGTAGAACAAAATCATCCACTTTATATTCATGCTTTGATTTAAATTCACGATTTACATATATTAGTTTGTATTTCCTGCCAGACACTCAATGTCTTATATTCCATCAAAGCAGCCCGGATTGCCTGAAGATTTTTGGTTTCTTCCGGTCATGTGTAACATCTCAAGAAAAGATTAATTACTCAAGTGTTGTTCCCCTAGATCTTGAGGACTTCATTGAATACAATATGTACAACAAGTGTTGTTGTCTGAAATCAAATATGCAATAACCAATCACAATCTATGAAGATTAATGTGATCGATTAGGAGATAGCTCCAGATATACAGAAAATCCATTGTATGTCAACTTAGCCTGTAAACTAGTTTATCAACTACAAATGCAACATCTTCTCTGTCATTGCATTAAAAATGTTGGGTGGATTCAGATAGCAAAATAAGTAATTAATTACTTGGGAACTGATCACTAATTCATGCCTTTAAATGGCAAGTAGTTTCTGTTGAATTTTTTAACAAAGCCTCAATTCTACATAAGAGGAAAATCTATCTAGATCTCAAATGTGAACAAGAAAATCCCTGACATTCATCAACATAAATAAGAGGTAAATATTTAACGAATCTCTCAATATTCTTTCATATCAAAGATTGCAGACTCTTATGAGAAATTATAGTTTAAAATATGTGAATGGATTGCTTTACATATTTAACTATCTGCCATCTGTTCTGCTTGAAGATAGCAGATAAATTCACATTAGTTTCCATGTTAATCTAAATTATTTGCCAAAAGTGGAAACAACAAATTAGGTCAATATTAGGCCCTTTACTTACATATTCTGAAAATCAAACAGATTCAGAATCAGAATCAAAAATCAGTATAATATTAACGTCAAATGTTGAGAAACTTGTCTTTGCAGCAGCGGCTCAAAACAATACATAATAATAGAAAAAAACTTGAATTACAGTATGTACAATGCCTAAAGAAGTGTTCACCCTGCTTGGAGGTTTCCTTGTTTTATTGTTTTACAACTTTAAATCACACTGGATTTTATTTGGCATTTTTGATACTGATCAACAGAAAAAGCCTCTTTTAGACCATAAGACCATAAGACAAAGGAGCAGAAGTCGGCCATTCAGCCCATCGAGTCTGCTCGGCCATTTTATCATGAGCTGATCCATTCTCCCATTTAGTCCCACTCCCCCGCCTTCTCACCATAACCTTTGATGCCCTGGCTACTCAGATACCTATCAATCTCTGCCTTAAATACACCCAATGACTTGGCCTCCACTGCTGCTCGTGGCAACAAATTCCATAGATTCACCACCCTCTGACTAAAAAAATTTCTTCGCATTTCTGTTTTGAATGGGCACCCTTCAACCCTTAAGTCCTGCCCTCTCATACTAGACTCCCCCATCATGGGAAACAACTTTGCCACATCTACTCTGTCCATGCCTTTCAACATTCGGAATGTTTCTATGAGGTCTCCTCTCATTCTTCTAAACGCCAAGGAATACAGTCCAAGAGCGGACAAACGTTCCTCATATGTTAACCCTCTCACTCCCAGAATCATTCTGGTGAATCTTCTCTGTACCCTGTCCAACGTCAGCACATCCTTTCTTAAATAAGGAGACCAGAACTGCCCACAGTACTCCAAGTGAGGTCTCACCAGCGCCTTATAGAGCCTCAATATCACATCCCTGCTCCTATACTCTAGAAATGAATGCCAACATTGCATTCCCCTTCTTCACTACCGACTCAACCTGGAGTTTAACCTTAAGGGTATCCTGTACGAGGACTCCCAAGTCCTGTTGCACCTCAGAACTTTGAATTCTCTCCCCATTTAAATAATAGTCTGCCCGTTTATTTCTTCTGCCAAAGTGCATAACCATACACTTTCCAACATTGTATTTCATTTGCCACTTCTTTGCCCTTTCTTCCAAACTATCCAAGTCTCTCTGCAGACTCTCCGTTTCCTCAGCGCTACCGGCCCCTCCACCTATCTTCGTATTGTTAGCAAACTTAGCCACAAAGCCATCTGTTCCATAATCCAAATCGTTGATGTACAATGTAAAAAGAAGCGGTCCCAACACAGACCCCTGTGGAAAACCACTGGTAACCGGCAGCCAACCAGAATAGGATCCCTTTATTCCCACTCTCTGTTTCCTGCCAAATCAGCCAACGTTCTATCCACGTAGTAACCTACCCGTAATTCCATGGGCTCTTATCTTGTTAAGTAGGCTCATGTGTGGCACCTTGTCAAAGGCCTTCTGAAAATCCAAATATACAACATCCACTGCATCTCCCTTGTCTAGCCTACTGGTAATTTCCTCAAATTTTCTGTCAAAGTGAAAACAGATCTCTACAAAGTGATCTAAATTAATTACAAATATAAAACACAAAATAACTGATTGCACAAGTATTCACCTCCTTCAAGTCATTATTTAGTAGATGCAACGTTGACAGGAATTACAGCCTTGAGCCTCTGTGGATAGGTCTCTATCAGCTTTGCACATCTGGATACTGTAGTTTTTCCCTCGTACTTCTTTACAAAACTGTTCAAGCTCTGTCAGATTTCATGGGGACTGTGAGTGAACAGACCTTTTCAAGTTCAGCCACAAATTCTCAATTGGATTGAGGTCTGGACTCTGACTTGGCTGCTCCAGGACATTAATTTTGTTGTCACTAAAGTCATTCCCATTTAGTTTTGGCATTACGCTGGGATCATTTTCTTGCTGGAAAACAAACCTTCTCCCAAGTCGCAATTCTCTTGCAGACTGCATGAGGTTTTCTTCCAGGATTTCCGTGCACTTTGCTACATTCATTTTACCCTCTACCTTCACAAGCCTTCTGGCACCTGCTGCAGTGAAGCATCACCACTGCACGATGCAGCCACCATCATGCTTCATGGTAGGTATAGTGTGTTTTCGATGATATGCAGTGTTTGGCTTATGCCAAACATAGTGTTTACTCTGATGCCCAAAAACTTAATTTTGGTTTCATCAAACCACAGAACCTTCTTCCGGTTGTCTTCAGAGTCTCCCACATGCATTCTGGCAAACCCCATCTGAGATTTCATGTAAGTTTTTTTTTTTCCCAACTATGGCTTTCTCTTTGCCTTTCTCCCATAAAGTTGTGACCAGTGAAGCAGCCGGACAACAGTTGTTGTATACGCAGTCTCTCCCATCTCAGCCACTGAAGCTTGTAGCTCCTCCAGAATTGTCATAGGTCTCTTTGTGTCTTCTCACACTAGTCCACTTCTTGCACGGTCACCCGGTTTTCCAGGATGTCCTGCTCTAGGCAGTTCTAGACAGCTGTGCCATATTCTTTCCATTTCTTGATGATTGACTTAACTGTACTCCAAGGGATATTCAATGACTTGGAAATTTTCTTGTATCCATCTCCTGACTTGTGATTTTCAATAACAATTGCCCAGAGTTACTTGGAGTGTTTGTTTTGTCTTTATGGTGTAGTTTTTGCTAGGACATTGACCCACCAGCAATTAGACCTTCCAGATACAGGTGTATTTTTACTACAACTAATTGAAACACCTTGACTGCATACAGCTAATTTACACTTAAATAAGTATGTGACTCCTAAAACCAATTGACTGTACCAGTGATGATTAGGTGTATCATATTAAAGGGGTTGAATACTTACACAATTATTTTATATTTTATGATTGTAATTAATTTAGATCACTTTGTAGAGAGTTGTTTTCACTTTGTCACGAAAGATCCTTTTTCTGTTGATCAGTGTCAAAGAAAGCCAGATTAAACCCACTGTGATTCAATGTTGTAAAACAATAAAACATGAAAACTTCCAAGGAGGGTGAATACCTTTTATAGACACTGTGTGTGTATGTATGTGTGTGTGTGTGTGTGTGTGTGTGTATATATATATATATATATATATATGTATATACACACACACATATACATTGGAGTCTGCCCCTCCCTTCAGGCTCTGGAACCTCCCCCCTGACGGTAGCAATGAGAAAAGGGCTTGTCATGGGTGATGGAAGTCCTTAGTGATGGATCCTGCCTTTTTAAGGATTCACTTCTTGAAGATGTCCTGAGTACCACTGAGCTCCTAATTAAAAAGAATAACATTCACACACAAATTTGTAAAATCAGGTTATTATATATCGTAAATTATGTTTCAATATCCAAAATCTAAAGAAAAACTTCACAGATGTCCAACATAATCCATTTTCAAAATCTGTAACATGGAATTTTACTGAGAAGGACCAGATTAGCAGTGCAGTGGGATTCTTTTAACCTCTGCTAATGTTCTTTTAACATTTATTGAGGTCTTCCTGCCAAAAACTTAGCTTGGCCTCCAATCATCAGGGGGGAACACTGACAGCAACCCAATGTCATGTGACCTGGTGAGAAACCCAGAACAGTGGGACCAGTTCCAGGTGAGTTTGATGATTAAGAGTCCAAATCTTGGGTGTAGGGTAATATCCTTGTCCTTTGTTTAGGGATCCTTATATGTAGAAGGATGTTTTCATGGGTGTGTTTCTGCATAGAAGCAGCTGGTAGAAGCACTTGGATGCTTATGTGTTTACAAACACATAACCAAAGTTTTGCAGTCAAATTCCTAGTACACAAATACATTTCCAACATTCCTCATCTACAATTAATCCTACACAATCACCTGTATTTGAATTCCTCCTATAACTTCACCAATGTCAATTACTCCAAAAGTGAATATGAAAAATTAGTTCTTCTAAAGAAATGGAAATATAAAATATCTCAGTTATTATGTGCAAAATGTGGTGGATTTGCCCTCCCACAAACATTAATTTGTTCCAGTTAATGAAATTTTTGTTATTGATAATGTCATGTCGTTACATCAAGAATTCAGTCTTTCATGTTCTCCTGCATTGCCATGGCAACAATGCCCTTTCAAAGAGGTTAACATCGCATAGTTAGATTTTTCTAACATTTCATTACAAGTTTTTACAGTGTTTCTTTGGCCTTTAACCCTCAACAAGTAAAAATTGAAATATGACAAATGACTGAATTAGCCTGTACAGTATTGATGTTTTGTTCAGAAGTACTGAAATCATGACTGATTGAAATATACATGGTAAGAAGATATGTAATCTAGAACAAAATATATAATTCACAATATTTTTGAAGTTTTAATAAATATAACCAATTGTAAAACTGTGCAACATTTTAAAATTATAATAGCTCTGGTTCTCACAACTGAATTCATTAGTGAATCAGTGCCCTGATATTTCATAATAGAAGTGAAGCTGCCTGTCAAATTATGAGTATTGAAAATTATGTTATCCTTTCACTATTTCACATCTACAATGATCTTTACTGGATTGTACCTTAAAGTAACAATTTCAATATGCATTTAGGTTTGTGCCTCCTTATTTTGTGACACAAACAGTGGTGCTAGAGAGTTTATGAACCTTCGAGAACTTTCTCTACTTCTGCATTAATATGACCTAAATGTGATCAGATCTTCACTAGATAAAAAGATACCAATTAAATAAAAAAATAAAAGTATTATACTTGTTCATTTCTTTATTGAGAAAAATGATCCAATGTTACATGTATTTGTTGGAAAAACAATGTGAACCCTTGCTTTCAGTAACCGGCGTGATCCCCTTGTACAGCAATAACTTCAAATAAACATTTCCAGCAACTGTTGATCAGTCCTACGCATTGGCTTAGAGGAATTGTAGGCCATTCCTCCTTACAAAACTGCCTCAACTCTGGGGTGTGGGTGGGCTTCCTTGTATGAGCTGCTTGCTTCAGGTCCTTCCACAACATTTTTATAGGATTAAGGTCAGGACGTTGACTTGGCCATTCCAAAACATGAATTTTCTTCTTTTTAAGCCATTCAGTTGTTGATTTACTCTTGCCTTTTGGATCATTGTCTTATTGCATTATCCAACTTCCATTCAGCTTCAATTGATGGACTGCTACCCTGACATTTTTCTGTAAAATGTCTTGATACGATTTTGAATTCATTGTTTCCTCAATGATTGTAAGCTGCCCAGGCCCTAAGGCAGCAAAGCAGCTCAAAACCATGATGCTTCTTCCATCATGATTCACAGTTGGGATGAGGTTTTGGTGTTAGTGTCCAGTGCCCTTTTTCCTCCATACAAAGTAATGTGCATTTCTGCCAAAAAGTACAACTTTTGTCTCATCTATCCACAGAACATTGTCCCAGAAGGGTTGTAGAACATCCAGGTGGTCTTTTGCAAACTTGAGATGTGCAGCAATGTTTTTTTGGAGAGCAGTGGTTTCCTCCATGTTGTCCTTCCATGAACACCATTCTTGTTCGGTGTTTTTCTTACAGTGGACGCATGAACAGAGACTTTAGCAACTTCTAAAGATTTCTGCAGTTCTTTTACTTTTACCTTGGGTTCCTTTTCACCTCCTTCAGCATTGCATGTTGGGCTCTTGGTGTGATCTTTACAGGATGCCCAGTCCTAGGGAGAGTAGCAACAGTACTGAGTTTCCTCAGTATGTAGACAATTTCTCTTACACTGGACTGATGAACACTCAGGTCTTTAGAAATGCTTTTGTAGCCTTTTTCAGCTTCATGCATCTCTACAATTCTTCTTCTAAGGTCCTCTGAAAATTGTTTTGATCAAGGAATGGTGCCATAAGCAGATCTTCCCTGAGAAGAGCAGGCTCAGTCAGTAACCTGACTTTGTGTTTCTTGTTTATAAGGCAAGGTATCTCTATAACCCACCCTTCCAAATTGCTTTTGTAGAGGGCATTACCTCAAATGTTCACATACTTTTTCCAAAAAATACATGTAATATTGGATCATTGTTCTTATTAAATAAATGAACAAGTATAACGTTTTGTGTTATTTAATTGAGTTCTCTTTATCTAGTTTTTGGACACATAAAAATCTAATCACATTTTAGGTCATATTTATGCAGAAATAGAGAAAATTATACAGGGTTCACAAACTTTCTAACACCGCTGTGAACTGCTTCCACATTTTTTTTACTGACTGTTATTTTCAGGCCTCAATGAACTAACTGATACTTTTTTCTCCAATAGATCTGTATACCATAAACAACACTCATTAGATCTGATTCCGGCACGATCCAGTATGACAATATGTACTGTGTCCAAAATGTATGGTCTTATGTACTGTAGTACTCCCCATGTGGAAACAAAAGGGTTTTCTGTCCTGTATTTTCCCACAAATCCAAAAGAGATAATGAGGACAGGACTGGCAATGTCCTGGACAAACACAACTCTCTAAAAGGTGCACAAGGGTGAGATTATCACCCTGTTAACCCGATGATTAGAATAATTCTATAGAAGATGTGTCTGAGTAAAGACTGAGCTAAGGATTTGACTTCTGCAGTGGTTTAGCCAGGTCCTTGGCATCCATCCATGCTGGGCATTCAGGCTAGGTCTGGACATTAGGGATCAGGGAAAGCTGGGGGCATAATTGGCTGTAAAGTTCTCTAAATTGCCATCCCTGCCACTGCCTCTATCTGAGATATTGGAGGCAGATACAAGTATGTAGATTTTCACATAAAGCTGATGCTGCAAAGATGCAAAGGGAAATTGTTTTGAGGCGAACAATAAGTTTTCTGTCTTAGCAGAGTTAAAAAATGCACTTTTGAGATTAATTCCTTTCCAAAAAAGAAATGTTCATGTATTTCCTTCTGAATAGGCAGTTATAATATTTTTAGTGTTTAATGCTCAGATTTCAGGAACCGGTAAGAAGTAAGTCTTTCTATGTATTTTGCTTGTCACTTTCTTTGGATGAATTTATATAATCTCCATGGCTAGAGGAGAATCATCTGCCATGGAGCAGGGCAATGGTTTCTTCTTTTATGCCATGGACCAAACCATGAAGCATGGAGTCTGTGCCCCCAGTTTTGGAGCCCCTGTAGTTGGGCAAGTCGTGGCTCCACACATAGCAAGTTCCATCTGCCAGTTTTCTCCATTTTCGTGCTTTGAAGTAGAGTCTTGGACTAGAACCTCTAGCTAATTCTCTTTCCTAGATGCTGCATGACCTGCTGATTTTCTCCATTTGATAACATCCGTCACAGATTCATAGAGGTTGGGAGTATGGAGCAATGCTATAGCTGAAGCTGGGGAGTTGGGAGTGTGGGCCATGTTTAAGGTCAGATCCAGAACTGGAGAACATAAGGCCAAGTTTTATAGTTGCTTACCACCCAACCTGTGGGCATTTCTCATATTTATACTGTGGATTCTTAAGTGGCTTCTATTGAGATCAGACTGACCTTGATCCTAAGGGATTACACAAGAAGGAAATTCCTGGTATGCACATTATCATTAAAGCAAAACCAAGTACTCTCATGGGCAAAAATTCTGGCAGCTTGCTTCCTGTAGAGATGACCAATGCTGCATATCACAATTTTTTTTTAACTCAAAGCAATAAGAATCAGAAATTCTTCAACAATCAGTTCTTGCACAGTTCTTGTGATCTGGTAGATTAAGAGGATCAAAAACACTTCAAAACATTTTAGTTGGAAAGTTTCTATGATTGGCAGTCTTATTCAATCACTTGAGTCAATGTAAACAATTAAAAGGACTGCAATAGCTCCAATAAAAAGGGACTCACTCTTCTTTTCTAGTTTTCCAGACAAAGCAGGGCTACAACAAGTGTAATCAAGGGACTATAGAAAAATGCAATATCTGTACTGAAGAGTCTAGCCTACTTTGTCATGCTGGTGATTGAAGCAGTACAATCTTTCAAGCTGCTTTCAGCAAAGCTCTCAAAGTGAATGGGATAATTTTGATTCATTACCCTACCCATGTAACACTGCCAACTCCATCTTTGTTACTCTGATTAAACTAAATTTGTATGAAGTCGCACTCAATTTAAAACTTTTTTTCAAAAAAAATGTAACTGAAAGAAATCAACAGAATTGAAAACTAATTTTTTTTTTGCACAAAGCTGCTGTAAACTGAAAGGCCTGCTTGTATTTGTGTCCCTTGTACAGAGGCAGTACAATAATAGAAAGCCCAGTACTGCTGGAGACATAGTGAAAACAGATTACCAAGTCTGAATAGATGAGAAGGAAATTACATAGCAAAGGTACCAGGTTATGAAAGGTCACAATGTTTGATTTTCTCAGCACCTCATTTGTAAATTGAAGCACCATCAGCAAGTTTTCGGTTAATTTCTATGGAGTTAAGCTTTCAATAGTTAAACTACAAATGTCTATCATCTCTGCATCTAAGATGCAATTATTTACATGAACACAATCACTAACTAACCATGAACTACACTATAGAAAATGTTCTAATAGATTCCCATCCACTTAAGACCATCTGGGAAAAACAAATTTATTTTTTGGTCAAAAATGCTGTATGTTGACAAAAGAAGACTACATAGATTCAGGAATTTGGGAATGGTGTAAAGTGAATATTTTTCTACAAAAAATATTGAACAATTTTTCCACACAGTTTAGAAGCCATAACAAGCTATTATTAAAATTGATTAGTGTGATGTTCATCTTTTAAAAGTAAGCCCATCTTTTAAAAATAATTCTAAGTATTCAGTTCCCTTAATTTATTTTAACATAGTCAGTCATTAACTTTCATTAGCACTTGCAGTTTATTCATATGGAAAATGCTATTTTCATTTCCTTTGATTATTCTTGGAAACAAATGTCAGCATTCCAACACAAATGTGCAAAAGTTTCTTTATTTATCACATACAGTGTAATGGCATAATTTGCCTTTGATTTCTTTAAGTTTCCAAGTGCTCCTCGTCACTTGATTGTTGTTCACCATTCCTTCACAAGTTGCTCCTTGGTTTCTGGATTGAACACTTTCACAGCTTTTATGATTTCACTTTCCACCTCAGTTCATTGTGCACAATCTCCTCAGAGTTTACTACCCTCCTTCAAAACTTCTCTCTCATTATCCATCATTCTCACCACAAGCATTGTCCTCAATCCACTCATGTTATGCTCATTTTAGGCAGTTTCTCTGCGATCAAACTAAATTGTTTTCAAATATCTTTATTATATATGACCTTAGAATGATCACATTACCAGGATATTTGCCCCATTATTAAATCCACTCACACCTATTTCCTTAACGTTCTCGACTTTGAACCTACCTTATCATATCTGATAAGTCTTCATCCCAGCCTTTTTTAAAATCACTGCATGACAATTCACATGCATTCCGTCATAATAAACTTGAGATCAAACAGAAACCTATTTGCACCATACAGCTTTCATCCAGCATCTTTAGTTTGAACATTCTGAGGTTTTTCTCCAGATTCGTCCATGGCCTCACCCTTTGACAGAGTATCTTTGCCCTGATAATCACTTCCATTCATCACCATTCTGTGAATTATTTGTAATCTCCCACGTCAAGCTTCTTGAACAAGGTCAGTTTTCGTTTCTCCACTGTTGGGTGTTCTGCCTAGAGATTATAAAGACCCAATGGTCTGAAGTTCCCTCCTCTTCTCCATTGGCCATAATGGATTCTCACAAGATTCAGTACCATAATTTTTTTGATAGTATTATTTTGACTTCCTTGGGAGGCTTTATAGTGTAGGCTATACTGTAAAGCCTCCCAAGGAACAGTAAAGATAAGGTAAATGCTGTAAGCTATTGTTGCCAATGATATTTTCATTTGCTGGTGCTTTAATACATAGCTAAACTGCAAACTTGTTGTCAGCAAGACTGATTAACTCTCAATTTTGCCATTCTGATTAATCATTCCAAAGCAGATCGCCTGCACCCAAGATGTAAATCAGTGGAAGTTACTAAGTGCAGACAAAACAAAGAAAATATAATTTTGAAATTCTCTCTTTTACTAGTGTTCAGGCTTTTACTAAAGGATTTTGTGAGATGCATACACTGTCTTGGTATTGGTGTTTAGCAACAGACATTTTGGTACTTAAGATCTTTAAATATTAAGTATGAAATAGATTTTTAAAATTCCTTAGGATCCACTGACAGGATTGAAGTAATGGGTGGAGCAAGCAAAATGAATTTAAGGATGTAATCAGTTGTCATCAAGGTGGGATGTGCACGTAGTGACTCTAAACATAGCTTTTTGACAAAGCTTAAACAGGAGGGATTCTGCAGATGCTGGAAATTCAAGCAACACACATCAAAGTTGCTGGTGAATGCAGCAGGTCAGGCAGCATCTTTGTTTTTTGACAAAGCTGTTCATTTAATGATTGTGGATTCATTTCATAAAGGTATGAGATAACATTCAAGCTATGTCAATGTAACTGACAGATATATTAAATTATTTAAACATTATTTTTTCATGTTCACTTCTACAAGAAAATATATCTTAGCTAATCCAGTCAGGTTGGTAATGGTGAGACCTGAAATATGACTTTTATGTTCTTTGCTCCTTGTTTACAGCTATCCCTTGCTGTGGTGAGCTTTGTTTAAGGTGCATATCAAAAGCAAGGTTGTCTCAGCTATGCTATTAAAAAGGCCTGAGACGTTGTCAATCAGATTTCAGTAGAACTGACTTTTTCACTCATTAAGCCAATTTGAACAGAAATGTTGCTGTACACAAGTCTGTGAGGAGCCTCAAAACATTGGGAGTGCCTGTAATGAACTACTTTTGGATGACAATTGTGATGGTGGGACTTTTCGTGAATTATTAAGTAAATCACATGGGTCAGGCAAATCAACACAATTTCAAGGACTTCTTTTATCTCTGTTGGATACGTTCCTGCTGAGTGCAATGCACAGACTATTTGCATTTGACAATTTGCCACTGGTCTTTCAGGAGTTATGGAGATGGCTTCATGTGGTTTATATTCTGTAGTTTTGATTTTCAACTGATTTGATTCAAGAATAACCAGGGCAAATACAACATTCATTTTTAATTCCAATCTCTGTACTCACCTTGCTTAAACTAGGTTTAGCATTTGGAACATTGTCTACTTATGGACCTAATTAATGCATACAATTTAAGTGAGGAAAAATGAGAAGTTCTTTCATACAATTTAGTTTAAAAAAAGATGTTAAATCATGCAGGACAGATTTAATGCTGACAATGACATATACCGTTACGTTTAGTACATGTGTATAGACACTGGGTGGGGTTGAGACCATCATTTTCAATGCAACACAGATGCTGGAAGAACCCAACTACTGTTTATCATCAATATATATCGAATGTTTACAAAAATGATTTTGACAATAGTAGCAATGTGATACAATTATGCACATCATTATAGAGCTCATTAGAACAGGTCTGAACAAACAGGACAATAGGTTTAGATGCTGAAGATGGAATACCCATTGCAGGCTGGCTACATATTTGACATCCCACCCAATGTTTTATTCTACTGAGTGTAATTATACTGAAAGTTCAGTACTGTGGCAATACGATTCCCTTCAAAATTACAGTTTGCAGTTTATCTCCAAAGTCAGATTCCAATCTGAATATAGAGCAAAGTAAAGAGAAATTCCTTGGGGACTCAGACCACTTGTGCTTGAGCCTGAATGGAGTGTCAAATCTGATTTTCAAAATGTTCAAGGTTTGGACCTCCAGGCACCTTCTAAACCTCCCTGACCTTCAGTTAAATGTTTAAGGAGTAGGTATTGTCTTCTGCCAATCCTCCAAATATTTATATTTATCAGTAGTGGGGAGCAAGTTTTGTCCATGAGTGGATGTAACTATGTGTATTGCTCTTTCCTGGGCAGTATGATTAGACATCCCGCCAGACAGGAGCCAAACAATGTAAACATAGTATTTCCTGCCAGAAACCCAAACTGCTTCTATTGGCCTCAAACCAGTAGCAGCAGTGTAAATGCATCCTCAAGAGAGCCAAGGTCTCCGCTCTTACCATTGATACTGTCACTTTGAAGCAGCACATTTTGATGCCGTCTAATGTAGAAGATATTTTTTCTCTATTTTCAAGCCCTGCATTTCACTGATTTGAGCTTCTGAATTGTCCCCGTTATGTTTTGGAACAGATTAATTTTTGTTAGACCGTGTATGTTATTTTATATTTTCTTAATTTCCAATGCATTTCTAGCTTTGCTTCATGAAATAGCTTTTTAAAATTTATGCTTTGTATTAAGATTCTTTCTTTCGATCCTACTATAACATATTACTCCACGTCAGTTTGCAAATCAAAATTATTGATCCATCTATCTCACTTAAATATTTAATCTTCAATTGTGGAGATTGGAATGATTTTCAATTGTGTTTTCTATCAAAAAATGTGAAAGCAGAAAGTGAATAAAGGCATTAATGATTTCAGATTCACTGTTATCTCAAGTTCAGATTAATTGTAGCATACACAAGCATATTCTTGAACACATTAAATGCATTGTTAAAAACAAACGCTTTAATGTCTCTTAGAGAAGGCTAGAAAAATGCAAAGGAAAGATGTTGCACAAAAGCAAAGGGTTCAGGGAGTTATCAGCAGTCAGTTACATTTCAGCCAGCATCCTCATCCATTTAACAGATCCTTCATCTTCATTGCATCTGTTCCCAGAATGTGGCTTTCATTTCCAGAACATCAGATATGTCCTCCTTCTTCAAAGAACAGAGTTTCCCTTCCACCACCGCTGACGTTGCCTTCACCCATATCTCCTCCATTTCCCAAATATCCACATTCACCCTCTTCCCACTGCCTTAACACTGACGGAGTTCCTTTTGTCCTTATCTACCACCCTATAAGCCTCCACATGCACCAAATCATTCTTTGCAACTTCCATCTCCAAAGGGATCCTACCACCAAACATATTTTTATCTCCCTCCTCTCTCTGATTTCTGCAGGGGTTGATCCCTCTGTGACTCTATTGTCTATTTATCTCTCCCCACTAATTGCCCTCCCTGCACTTACCCCTGCAAGTGGCCAAAGTACCCATTCACCTCCTCCCTCACCTCCATTCAGGGCCCCAAACAGTTCTTCCGGGTGAGGTGACGCTTCACCTGTGAATTTGCTGGGGTGTTCCATTGTGTTCTGTGCTCCTAATGTGGCCTCTTCTGCATTGGTGAGACTCATCATAAACTGGGGGATTGCTTCATCAAGCACCTCCACTTCATCTGCCTAAAGCAGAAATTTGTGGTAGCCATACACTTTAATTCAGATTCCCATTCTCATTCTGACATGGCTGAACAGGCCTTCAACCTGATGGCATAAATATCAATTCCTCTTTCTGATTAAAAAAAGGTACCCTCCTCCTCCCCTCTTCTTCTATTCCTGATTTTGGCCCCTTACCTCATCTCACCTGCCTTTCACCAATCCCAGAGTCCTCTCCTTTCCTATCAGAATCCTTCCTGTCCAACCCTTTATCATTCTAACCCACCTGGCTTCACCTATCACCTTCTAGCTATCCTTCTTCTCCTCCCACACCTTTTCATTCTGACTTTTTCCCCCTTCTTATCCAGTTGCGAGAAAGGGTCTCAGCCTGTAACATCGACTGCTCATTCATTTGCATAGACGCTCCCTGACCTGCTGAGTTCCTCCAGTATTTTGTACGTTGCTCTTTATCCATTAATAAACTTGTCACCAGATTAGATATTCCACTGTATATGTTTATCCTGTTGTCAACAATCTGATTTATATACCACACAACGTACATTCCCATAAAACCAAAAGATTTTACTAATAAGAGCAAATTACATCAACCTGCACAAACTATAATTTGATGGCACAGTATATAATTTCAGGATAACAAGGATAAGGAAATTATTTCCATTATAAATTTTAATATTTTGGAAGGTACACTGTAAGTTGTTATCAGGATGTACAGAGAAATGCAAGATTTTTTATAAGATTTAAAACTTACAGAAATCATGAAATCAACTGCTGAACAAAAGTACAGAGAAAATGCAAGATTTTAAAAAGGTATCTGAGTAAGACTTGTGGGCAATGTCATCCGATCAATGGGTGCATTTTTTTTTGTTCCTATTTCATGAGGAGGCTGCACCTGAGAATAATACCCAAGAATTCTTTATATAAATTGATGCTGTTAACAGAAGCTTTATATTATTTTCGTTCATAGACAGGGAGCTGGGTTTCTCAGCAGAAAGCACAAAGGATAATAATTAATTGAGTGATGTGATTAAATGATACACAGAAGTTGATTATAAGATAAAAATAACTGCATGCTTCCATGAAAGAATAACCCACATTACATTAAGTTCCATTTACCTGTTCAAATACAGATTTTACATCAAACATAACCAACATTTTAAGGTAAATTAGTCTCAAAAGAAGATGTTTCATTGAACTGCAATCTCCAACTGGAAGAAGTAACAACAATTATTTGTTACGTGATTTTAAACACAGAATGAGCCTGAAAAACAGACTGATGTGCTGTGTTGTGTGATTAAAATGGTCCCACTGGTCACAATGCAAGTGGCAAGCAGCCTTCCAGCTGCTTACTTGTAGTATTGAGACAGCACGAGCTGCACTGTTAATTAGCTGAATGCTCAACAGGGAACTAGCATCATGAATGGCTGTGACCTTGCTGAACCTCACATCACAGCGTTAAGCAGTATTGCACCCATATTGTACTGTCTCAGTACTATTTGTGCGCTGTAGCACTTTTTATTTGCAGTTATTTTGTAAATAACACTATTCTTTGCATTTCTGGTTAGATGCTAACTGCATTTCATTGGCTTTGTATCTGTACTCAACACAATGACAATAAAGTAATGTAGGGTTCTCAGTAATATCAGCTGGACTGTTACCTGTTAATTGCACATACAAAATGGCTTCTCTGAAGTGTTTATACTAAAATGGCTTCTCGTACTGTTAACTGTTGAGCAAGGGGTTCTCTGTAACAGCATGTTTGGGTTATACTTAATGATAATGGAAATTGTATTTGTTTGCTAGCCAATGGAAGTCATGTTATGTTATCTTGTATGTATGTGCTGAGCTGAGGAGCGAGCAGAGAGGACGGACGTGTGAGGAACGGACAGCAGTTCCAGGGCGGCGGACACCGGACCTCGGGGGTTTGGAGGGTGGCCAGAGTCTCAGAAGGACGTTGTAGATGGAATTGGAGGCGTGAGCTCCAACGTATTAAAATATTACATGCACTAGACTGATAAGTTACTTATGTGGCGCCTTTTCTTTTAGCTGTTGCTACTAACCAATCACCAAAACTTGCTATAAAGTATAGTTCTTTCTCGCACTTGGTGTCTTGTTTGTTACTTGTGTCGTGGCTGATCATTGGGTTCCTCACACCGTATCTGCACCAAAGCATTTGCACTGTTTGGTGGGGTCGACAGCCATTCACCCTAGACAACGGGGTCAGTTGAGGCAAAGGCCGTTACAGTTAAATCTAAATCTAAACCTAAATCTAAAGTATAAGTTCAAGCTCACCTGCATCCCTTCAAGGGTAGGTGTGGTGCAGCTAAATCAGATAGATGTTTGACAATTGAATTTGACAGTGAAAATAATGAACAATTTTATAATAAGGGCCAAGGCAGGCTCAGAAGTTTTTGTTTATTCTTTGCACTGGAGATCTTTTAGGTGAAGATGGGAAATAGGAGAAAAAAATGGTTTACCTCCATAGATGCCTGTGAGGCTGAACAGTTTTTTTTGCTGTGAAACAGAGTGAGGACAGCCTTGGAGGTCAATAGCACAAGTCTACAGTGCAGTACCACAAGAAATGTACTAATCTTATGGGTACTTAACGGCAATAAATGCATCTTCAAATCCCATATTCTCCCTATAGCACCAGAGGCCTCAGATACTACACGGTCCAGTGCATCTACTGCAATTATGCATCAGAAAATTTCTACCAAGCAGGACTTGTACTTTGCAGTGATCTCATTCTCACATGCTCAGAGTTGTTTGTACAAACACAAAGATTTAAGAACAGGAATGGTCCATTCTGCTCTGCAATATGCTAATGGTTGATCTATCCTAGGCCTAATCTCCTGCTTTGCGCCATTTTCCCCCAATAGCACTGATTGCCCTGATCAAAAATGTATCTGCTTCCTCTTTAAATGCTCTTAGTGTTTAAATAACCACACCCTTCTAGGCTGGAGAATTCCAGAATTCACCACTTTCTTAGAGAAGAAATCTCAATGCTCTTCAGTTTTAAATGACCACACCCAATTTGTGATCACGTTCTTGAATTTAAAATTCTACCTGAGTGAAAGCATACCAAGTTTTAACCATCCTGCCTTCTTGGGATCCTATGTGCTTCGATAAGATCACCCCTTATATTCTCACTTCCAAAGAATACGGATGCAGTCTCTATCCATTGGTAAAAGGACAAACCTGTCCTCTCTTTTGAATTGTCTCCAAAGGTATATATCCTTTGTTAAATAAGAGAAGCTAAATTGTGCACATTACCCCAAGTGTGGCCTATGAACATCATGCACAAAAGTATCAATACTTCATAATTTCTAAACTACACACTGCTCTGAAGTGCTCATTACACCAGTCCCTGACACCATCATGGTACAGAAAACAGAAAAAAAAAATGATGATAGCAACTAAAAATAAACATGACATTCTGCAGATGCTATAAATCCAGAACAACAAACACAAAATGCTGGAGGAACCTAGCAAGTCCTGTAGATGGGCTATTTGAAATGTTTAGAATATAGCAACTAAACATTGTAGTTGTTGATTCTTTCAAATAGCCCATTTAGGATTTTCGATGTGCTGATGAATACATATCTAGGTATGTGATGGTATTAAATGGAGTGTATAAATGGTACCCCCTCCCCCACTTTAATATCAGTGTTTCACAAAGACTGTTTTCAGGATCTACCTTTTTTGCATGTAACCAGCAAAGAAGAACTGTGTACATGATCCATCCTTCAAATGTATGAGTGAACTTTGAACTCCATTTTGAAGTTTCAAAAATACCAATGATGGTGCAAATTAGCACAACTTAACTTACAATATAGTTCAATATGTTTGCAATATGATATTGCTATAAAGAACTCCTTATATTACACTTGCTTAATTTTCATTGGAAAGTAAAAGAGGACGCAATGTGATCAGATGACATGTCTGTGTTGGATAATTGCTCAAAAGCAGTATCTAACCCAACCAGTGAAACATGTGCAATATGCTTTGACAGTTTCTGGGTGTCAACATCTCTGAAGTTCTATCCTGGGCCCAACATATTGATGCAATGATGAAGAAGGCATGCCAGTGACTATATTCCATCTGGGGTGGCAGAGGGTTGCAAACTCAGTCAGCTCCATTATGGCTAGGCGCCCCAGCATTGAGAACATCTTCAAAAGGCAATGCCTCAAAACGATGGCATCTATCATTAAGGATTCCCATCACACAGGGCATGCTCTCTTCTTAATACTACCATCAGAAAGGAGATAGAGGAGCCAGAAGACACAAAACCAACATTTTCGGAACAGCTCCTTTCCCTCCACCATCAGATTTCTGAATGGACAATGAACAATCCATGATCACTACTTCAGTATTTTTGCTCTCTTTGTGCACTACCTATTTAATTTAATTTTTTCATATTCATTAATTTTAAACTGTAATTTATAGCATTTTTATATATTGCACTATACTACTGCCACAAAACAACAAATTTTACAACACATACCAGTGATTCCGATTCTGATTTTAAATCAGTTTGCTCATATACGGGATGTAAAATAAAAGACGTTGTCAATTGTTAATGCTTTGAGGGAAATATGTGAAATGTTGAAGATCTAGTCAAGATCATAAAGATATCCTATTGTTTTAGACACCGGTGACACTATTGTTTTATCAAATATTCAGCAGTACACATTCCTTTTGATGTGCTTAAGAAAACAAGAAGCTCAGTTCTCTCAGAGATAACATCGAAGACAGATCTAAAATGCATAACATGATGTTGAAGATTTGTTTCTCAATCATAGATCAATTTAATTACATCTAAGGCTTGATAGATTTGTGTGGCATGTTACAAAGAATAGCCTTGAGGAGACTTCAGCAATCCAAAAGTCTTGTGAACTTGCCTTAGTCAATGCATGAAGTACAATCAACATGAGAGAAATTGTTGCTGATAGTATTCCTCATGGTTCATTTCCAATTAGAGGTCAATTATATCAAACATAGAAAGTTATGGATGAGGTTCAGAAAAGACCTTGAAATACATGGTGACTGGGGATCAATATCATTTAATTTGATAACCCAGTAATGAAAAAGCTGCAGTCTTTCAGAGCTTTGTGTGATCATTGCGGATGAGATAAAGCAGATATACTGAACCCACAGAATAGCTTACCAGCACAAAAATGATTAAATCTAACCATACATGGTCTGATTTGATATTGAACCATACAAATCACAAAGGTTTGTTTCATTCCTTATTTTGTGCTGTTTATTGATTGCAGTCAGTGCGCAAGAAAGGTAATTAAATCAGCTTCAATGTTCCTTACCAGAGAGAATAGCAATAGGTAGGACCAGTGTCTTTATTGTCCATTCTGCTTTTTATTTGGGGGAACAAACACGCAGGGGGGTTCCAAATAAATTAACTAACAATCCAGCCACACAAGAACAACAATAAATTGATGGAGAGCTGTCAATAATCATGAAACACCACAGGAGCATTGAGAAAAATTACAAAGGCAATAGTAACCAAAATAAGAAATCTTTTTTTTGGAAAGTGCACACATATGCAAGCAATAAAATCCAAGATTCGTTTCAAGTCAGTAATCTAATTGACGTTCCAATGACAGTGCAAACTCACTTGCGCTTTGCACATGATGTTTATGATGTCATCTGAACCTTCCATTAGACCACTTGCTTCTAATGACTCCCAGGTATCCATTATCCAACATAAAATAATAAAAGCATCACAGTCAGAAAACACTGAGGTTGTGTTTCGACCTTTGTGCCACTAATGTGTAGTCTGTACTTCTCCCTGGGAACCAACTCAAAGCAAAAGCCACAACAAATCTTTTTAGTTGAGCACAATTCATTACAGTCAGTCAAAGGTTATGAGGTATGTAATGAGTCTATATTTATCGGCAAAGGCAAAATTTATCAGATACACTTTGAACAAAATAAATAAACCCCAAATGATTGAAGTGTAAAAAGTTATCTATTAAGTTATGTTAACTGATAAATGAAATTAGGCATAATATTAAATTATTGGTGATCTATTAGAATAACAATGTTTCGTGGAACTTCATCAATTCAGTTACAGCTTTGCAACACCATCAGGATTAAGGTGATTTGTACTATTTCTACACAGTGAGGTCAGCTTTTGTTTGTTTGACTCAGTACAGTATTCACTTTGCGATCCATTAAGGAATGGGGACATTCTGATTCACTATAGGTATAAGAGATCAAGGATAGTATGAAACATGCCTTAGATTTAAATATCAACATAATGAAATTGCAATATAGCCTGCAAAAGAACAGAACCAAATTGGACCCATTATAAATAGGTCAAAATACTGCCAATATAACATATGCAGTTGCACTTGATGGCAACTAACAGGTAAAGGTGCAGTATTGATGATTGCCTGTATCCTAGGCAAGCAGATTAATCCAAAATTGCTAGGTTTACAATCCTATAACCTCTTTTGAGAACCTTACATTTATCAATAAAACCTTGAAGAGGTGAACAAGTCAGCGAAGTGCTTAGTTTTTGAATTCATACATACTACAGAGCTGAATACGTGATAGAATTAATCAATTTGGCAACCCATTCCATCTTTTCAACTTATAAATCATCAGCAAAGTTATAGAACAAAAAACAAAATCTCCACAACCTGTTCTTCAATGTTTAGATAAAGGGTCAATAGAGTTACTTGATATCAGTCTTCCTCACTGTTTTGACCAGTTGTGATACACAAGGAATAGCTGTGTTGCCTTCAATACTGAGAAGATTTTTAGAAAGAATAAGAACATTGAGGTTCTGTCAAAAAAATGTTGCTAAGCTTCTGGATGTAAGTGGGAGAACATCCAATGGTTACACTAATACCTACCACAATCTAATATGGTTGGATTTTTCTTTGGCTAATTACTATCCAAGGGAACGCAAGTGAAATAATGCATGCAATTTTATCCAAATATTGTGATACAAATTTTAACCATGTTTTAATTCACACTAAAATTTTATTTATGTAGATATTAATTCTGATTAGTGCTTGTATATGGAACTGAAATCCTTCATAAATGGTTTGGAAATCTTTGGACTTTATATTAAAGATTAATAATAAAAAATTATTAATCATATAATGTACCAAGCCATATATCTTAATCTAGGTTTTGCTATCTCATTTCATTTGATAAAATATTTTTGAAAAGCCAGCAAAACTAATTTTACAACTTTGCAATTTTTGAAAAACTTCTCTTCCACCAAATAAATCATTTGCTTTGCTCAGGAGATAGCCGAATATTAAAGTCCATAAAGTCTCTCAGGTCAAATAGTAATATTTCCACAAAAAAAAACTCTCCAATTTTCAGTTTATAAAAATCAAAATGATCATGAGCAGAAACACTTAATAACTTACAGCCATCAAAAAGTCACAGATCTTTATAATGCCAAATTTACCTCAAATCCCACGGCTCTGTCATGCAACAGATTGGAAGACTTAAAAAAAAATTCATCACTCTTTTCCAGCATTGGTTTCTAATCCAAGTCATTCCAAACTGGGGCTTTGTGAATGCATTGTGCAGTAGAACCTTGTAAACCGAGACTCGGAATGACAGAAATTTCCAGTGACTTCTGTGTCCCTCATGCATGTGCCATGTATCCTCATTATTCCTATGCACACTCATACTCAGCAATTATATAAGCCAAGAGTTTTACAGAACAAAATAAAACAGCTAGCAAAAATAAGAGTAGGTGTGGCAAAGTATGAGGGTCTCTGCTTCCCTTCTGTATTTGCTTATTGTTTACAGTATGACTAAAATATTGTGGTTACAAATTGGAAGTTAAAAGTGTAAACAGGTTGTGGATGCTCTGTAACACACAGTTGTACCCTAGTTCAAGTATGCAGTGAATCCCATCTACCTCCGCTATTTCGTGATTTTGACTGATCAAGATGGGAAAAAAATGCAAATGGCCAAAATATCTCTGAAGTTACAAGATTTAGTCAATTACAAATTATCTTATCTGCAGAATTTCACTTGCACTTCAAAATATTCTTTGTACTTCTGTTTGTGACAGGTATATTTTTGAGTTCGTTTTGTTTTGAGAAGTTTCATTTCTTTTTGAAGATGGCAGTTTTTATTCTAACAGTTTCTCTGAGTTTTGAATTACAGTCCATTACCCACATGTCATTTGAGAATTTTAATTTTCATTTGAATGAATTGCATGGCCTAAGCAGTGAAACTATTTACTGCATGTAATAAAATACTGAGCGAGATCCTATTATGACTTGGTAGCTATGATTCAAGCAAGGTCAATCAATGTCACCAGAGACTAAGATAATAAATAACTTCTCACAAAATACTCTGGCAAAGATATAAATGGCTTTAATTCACTAATTGCAAAAGCAAGCACGGGATGATTTGTACAAAATACAATAAACTCTTTAAGCAGGAGAAAATTTTCTGTTCATTTATCTTAGCTGTTCTGTGTACTGCTAATAATCTTGAATCCTATTTCTTTTCAAGTACTTGTTTGATTTCTTTTTGAAGCCCATTGCAATTACTTGTTCTACTGCTCTAACTAGCAATTTGTTCTACATTGCAAACAGTCTCTTGGAATTCCTATTATTCTTTGATGCAAATATGATCCATTGTGCTTTGGTTCTATAAACAGCAGAATATTTTAACTCTGCAGACCTTTCATATTTAAAAGAAAATCTTAAAATAAAAGGATTAAGACTGAGGTGCTACAAGTAAGAGAAGAATCATCTCAGTATAAGTTTCCCCAATTCCCTTGTATTTCTGGAATAATTTATAAATATATACTCCAATAATTGAGCATAACTTTTAAATAGGAAAAACAAATCAACATCCAATGATCCAAATGTAGTGACACAAGGGAAATAAATAATTTTAAATTGACTGCTCTGGATTTATATAGCACATTAATGCATTGATTGCTTTATGATCTAACCTCACTTTCCTAACTCAGATAATTGGTTTATTCTCTCATGTAATCTAGGACGTTGCTAGTAAGGCTGTCATTCCTATAATAATAGGCAGTCAATTTCTTCAACTTCTACAGACTCCACAATGAAGGGATTGCTACCGTAATTATTTGTAAGTGGGTAACCAGGGAAAGGGTGCGTCTCTTTAGATGCAATTTATGTGTAGAGCCAGGCAACATGGGCAAGGTCCAAAATGAAAATTCTCATCTGCATTCTTCAAGAAGGATATGGACAAGAATGATTTTATAGAGGGTACGTGGCTAATCTAAACCAGGTCAGTATTAAGAAGGAGGATTTTGGTAAGTTATTATTTTATTTGGAGATGCAATGTGGAACAGTCTCCTCCAGCCCAATGAGCTGCATTGCCCAGCAACTCACCTATTTAACAGTAGACTAAGAGAATTTACAATGATCAACTGACCTACTTCTTGCCTCCAACTTTCACCCTGCCCTCAAGTTTACCTGGTCCATTTACGACACCTCCCTCCCCTTTCTAGATCTTTCTGTCTCTGTCTCTGGAGACAGCTTATCCACTGATGTCTACTATAAGCCTACTGACTCTCACAGCTATCTGGACTATTCCTCTTCTCACCCTGTCTCTTGCAAAAATGCCATCTCCTTCTCGCAATTCCTCCGTCTCCGCCGCATCTGCTCTCAGGATGAGGCTTTTCATTCCAGGACAAGGGAGACGTCTTCCTTTTTTAAAGAAAGGGGCTTTCCTTCTTCCACTATCAACTCTGCTCTCAAACGCATCTCCCCCATTTCACGTACATCTGCTCTCACTCCATCCATCCGCCACTCCACTAGGAATAGGGTTCTCCTGGTCCTCACCTACCACCCCACCAGCCTCCGGGTCCAACATATTATTCTCTGTAACTTCTGCCACCTCCAACGGGATCCCACCACTAAGCACATCTTTCCCTTCCACCCCCACCTCTGCTTTCTGCAGGGATCGCTCCCTACACAACTCCCTTGTCCATTCGTCCCCCCCATCCCTCCCCACTGATCTCCCTCCTGGCACTTATCCGTGTAAGCAGAACAAGTGCTACACTTACACTTACACTTCCTCCCTTACCACCATTCAGGGCCCCAAACTGTCCTTCCAGGTGAGGCGACACTTCACCTGTGAGTCGGCTGGGGTGATATACTACGACCGGTGCTCCCGATGTGGCCTTCTATATATTGGTGAGACCCGACGCAGACTGGGAGACTGCTTTGCTACGCTCTGTCCGCCAGAGAAAGCAGGATCTCCCAGTGGCCACACATTTTAATTCCACATCCCATTCCCATTCTGACATGTCTATCCACGGCCTCCTCTACTGTAAAGATGAAGCCACACTCAGGTTGGACGAACAACACCTTATATTCCGTCTGGGTAGCCTCCAACCTGATGGCATGAACATTGACTTCTCTAACTTCCGCTAATGCCCCACCTCCCCCTCGTACCCCATCCGTTATTTATTTTTGTACACGCATTCTTTCTCTCACTCTCCTTTTTCTCCTTCTGTCCCTCTGACTATATCCCTTGTCCATCCTCTGGTTCCCCTCCCCCCGCCCCGTCTTTCTCCCTGGACCTCCTGTCCCATGATCCTCTCATATCCCCTTTGCCAATCACCTGTCCAGCTCTTGGCTCCATCCCTCCCCCTCCTGTCTTCTCCTATCATTTTGGATCTCCCCCTCCCCCTCCCACTTTCAAATCTCTTACTAACTCTTCCTTCAGTTAGTCCTGATGAAGGGTCTCGGCCTGAAACGTCAACTGTACCTCCTCCTAGAGATGCTGCCTGGCCTGCTGCGTTCACCAGCAACTTTGATGTGTGTAACCTACTAACCAGTACTGCTTTGGACTGTGGGAGGAAACTGGAGCACCCAGAGGAAACACACGTAGTTCGTAGGAGAATGTAGAAATGCTTCCCAGATGGTGAAAGAGGATCTAGTGCTTTCCCTGTGTATATGAGAAATAAACACTTCTCAGGCTTCCAGCTGGATATAGGTATCAATTACAATCAGTACATCAATGTCAAACTCTGGCATCTTTATCAGAGATGATGCATGGGCATGTTTAGTCCAATGGTATTTATACCCCCATCATCTGTCCCTTCTGATTGGTTAGTCCTCATCCAGTCAGATTTCTGTTCTCCCACCTTGCTTACAATTAAATTCCAGTTCTTACTTAGAGTGAGACCATCATCTTTGTTTTTTTTTTCCTTTGGCTTTATTTCAATGGCTTCCTTTACCAAGTGGTCCCAATGTTGCTCCAATTTTGATAGTATGAATGAATGAATGAATGAATGCATGAATGAATGAATGAAAGAAATGTATTTCAATCTGTCCAAGCATAACAACGATGATCTCATAAGACAAAATTACGACAAAAAAACATAGATATTCTTTAAAATAGACCGAAAGGGTGTAGGCTGAAGCTACAGCTTATTACACCTACCCCTCTTACTTATACACCAACATATTTGACATCAATCATAACATCAAAACAAAAGATGTCATAATCTTTTAACAGAAAATCCAATTCCAAGTATCATTTATTTACATTACTCCCATTCATTTTAAATCATGTATTTTATATTTGTTCATTAAATTATTTCTAAATATTTTTTTAAATTTGTTAAGTGTGGTGCATGTTTTCAAATTCTCACATTCTCACAAACTGCTCTATAGATTCACCCCTCTGACTGAAATACAATGATTTTTTATATTTGTTCTTATCCTTTGTTTTTGAAATATACATGTTCCTCTCAAATCATGATGACAACCTCTCATTTTAAACAACCTTTGGATACTTTGTGGTAACTGTCCATTTTTTACATTATACATGATTTGTATTATTTTAAAATCTACGAAATCTCTGAATTTTGAAGTGTTTAGTTGAATAAATAGTGGATTGGTTGGCTCGTAATAACTTGTCTTATTTACAATTCGTATGACTTTCTTTTGGAGTAGAAAAATTGAATTTGTACTTGTTTTGTATTTATTTTCCCATACTTCTACACAGTAAGTCATAAATGGGATTATAAGTGAACATTATAATGTATACAAAGATTCCTGATTTAAGAAATCTTGTGCTTTGTACAGTATTATGATAGATTTTGACATTTTTGCTTTGACATAATTTATATGTGGTTTCCAGCTTAATTTATTGCAATACTGTATCAGAAAGAATCTGTCAAGTGCGGATTGGAACAGGCTGTTTTCTGGCAAAGTTGAACATGGTAAGTGGGAGGCCGTCAAAAGTGAACTTTTGAGAATACAAAGTTTGTATGTTCCTGTCAGAATCAAAGGCACGAATAACACGTTTAGGGGATCTTGGTTTTCGAGAGGTATTGAAGCCCTGGTTAAGAAAAAAACGGAAGTACAGAGCAGGTACAGTAGCATGCAAAAGTTTGAGTACCTCTGGTCAAAATTTCTGTTACTGTGAATAGCTAAGCGAGTAAAAGATGAACTGATATCCAAAAGGCATAAGGTTAAAGGTGACACATTTCTTTAATATTTTAAGCAAGAAAACTTTTTTATTTCCATCTTTTACAGTTTCAAAATAACAAAAAAGGAAAAGGGCCTGAAGCAAAAGTTTGGACACCCTGCATAGCAGTACTTAGCAACACCCCGTTTGGCAAGTATCACAGCTTGTAAACGCTTTTTGTAGCCAGCTAAGAGTCTTTCAATTCCTGTCAAAACCCACAGTAGTCTACCTCAAGAGGAGCAAGCTGAAGGTTTTGCCATGGCCATCACAGTCCCCTGACCTAAACTTCATCGAGAATCTGTGGATAGACCTCAAAAGAGCAGTGCCTGCAAGACGGCCCAAGAATCTCACAGAACTAGAAGCTTTTTGCAAGGAAGAATGGGTGAAAATCCCCCAAACAAGAATTGAAAGACTCTTAGCTGGCTGCAAAAAGCACTTACAAGCTGTGATACTTGCCAAAGGGGGTGTTAGTAAGTACTGACCATGCAGGGTGCTCAAACTTTTGCTTTGGGCCCTTTTCCTTTTTTTGTTATTTTGAAACTGTAAAAGATGGAAATAAAGAAGTTTTCTTACTTAAAATATTAAAGAAATGTGTCATCTTTAACTTTATGCTTTTTGGAAATCAGTTCATATTTCACTCACTTAGCTATTCACAGTAGCAGAAATTTTGACCAGGGGTGCCCAAACTTTTGCATGCCACTGTATAGGAAGGCAGGAACAAATAAGGTACTTAGGAGTATTAGAATTGCAAGAGCACACTTGAGAAGGGAATCAGGAAGACTAAAAGAAGACAGGAGGTTGCTCCTGCAGACAAGTTGAAGCAGAATCCTAAGTGCTTCAACAGATATATGAAGGGCAAAAGGCCAGCAAGAGAGAAAACTGGTCCTTGGGAAGATCTGAGTGGTAATCTATGCATGCAGCTGTATGAGATGGGGGAGGCCCTCATGGATTTTTTGCATCTGTATTTACTCAGGAGATGGATACAGAATCTATAAACGTGAGGCAATGCAACAGTGAGGTAATGGACCCTGTACAGATTACAAAGAAGGTGATACCTGCTGTCTTGAGGCAACTAGGATAGATAATCTCCCATGGCCTGGCAATGTGTTCCCTCTGATTCTGTGGGAGCCTAGAGCTGAAATTACAGGGACCCTAGCAGAGATGTTTAAAACATACTTAGCCTCATGTGAGGTGCCAGAAGATTGGAGAATAGCTAATCTTGCTTTGTTGTTTAAGAAAGTCTCTAACACTGAGAGGGTGATGAGAGTGTAAAACGAGCTGCCAGCACAAATGAGAGTTGCAAGGTTGATTTCAACACTTAAGAGAAATTTAGGAGGGGCTCAGGAGGACGATGGCGCCTAATGGCAACTCCTTTGTTTGCATCTTCAGAAACAGCTCTATTTATATCTTTGATATCTCTATTTTTCCCTTTCAGAGTTCTTTTGAAAACCCTGACCTGGACTTTGATTCTTTGCGGGAATGGAACCTGTTCTCGAAGGCTCACGACTGGCCGTTATTGAATATACCAAGGTCGCGGCCTAGAAGACTAGCGCACCTTCAGAGTTCCAAGATTTCATGGCTCTGGAGGCAGATGGACTCGAGGTCGGTGATTCCGCAGGAAATTGGTGTGTCGTGGGAGTACATGGAAAATTGAAAGCAGCAAGCTGGCTGCTGGCTGTGTGGCAGAGCCCTGGGTTCTTTGGTCATCAGAGCTCGGAAAGAGCAATGCAACAGACTTTTAAAATCGTATATTAGCGAGTTATTTGTTATGTTTTCTCTCTTGCTGTGAAATGGGGATAGTACTTCTTCCCTTATTAAGGAGAGAGAGAGCCTGTGGTATGGCGAATTACGGGGTGAATGAGTAGCTTTCGGGGCACTGCAAGTCTGTGTCATTATTGATGCTTTGCTGCACGCTCGAGTGCTCCGTTGGGGGGCACCAATGCTTTTTTTGCTGGTGGGGGAGGGGGTATGTCGCTTTGCTGGGGGGGGGGTTCTAACATTTGACTGTTATACATTCTTTGGGAAACTCCCCTGTTTTTGTGGATGGTTGCAAAGAAAAAGAATTTCAGGATGTGTATTGTATACATTTCTCTAACGGTAAATGCACCTCTGAAACTTTGAAATTTGGATAGGTATATTGATGGATGGCAGGGGTATGGAAGGCTATGTTCTGGGTCCAGGTTGATAGGATTAGGAGTATTAGTAGTTTGGTATGGATTAGATGGCTCAAAGGGCCTGTTTCGGTGCTACACTCACCAAATGCTGGAGGAACTGAGTAGGCCAGGCAGCATCTATGGAAAAAAGCACAGTCGACGTTTCGGGCCGAGACCCTTTGGCAGGACTGAAAAGGAAAATTTGAGGAGTAGGTTTAAAAGGTGGGTGGGGATGGAATATACAGGAAGCCACAATGGAAGCACCAAACACAGTATATGACTCAAACAGTCTCACAGGTGAAATGTCGCCTCACCTGTATATCGGTGAGACCCGACGTAGATTGGGTGACCGCTTCGCTGAGCATCTACACTTCATCCGCCAGAACAAGTGGGATCTCCCAGTGTCCACCCATTTTAATAACACTTCCCATTCCCATTCCGATATGTCCATCCATGGCCTCCTCCATAGTAGTGATAAGGGCATACTTAGGTTGGAGATACAGCACCTTATCTTCCGTTTGGGTAGTCTCCAACCTGATGGCATGAACATCGATTTCTTAAACTTACAATAATGCCACCCTTCCCCTTTCACCATTTCCCATTCCCTTTTCCCTCTCTCATGTTATCCCTTTGCCTGCCCATGGCCTCCCTCTGGTGCTCTTCCCCCTCCTCTTTCTTCTTTCTTCCATGGCCTTCTGTCTCATTCACCAATCAACTTCACAGCTCTTTGCTTCATCCCTCCCCCTCCAAGTTTCATTTATCGCATGGTGTTTCTGTCTTCCCTCCTCTCACCTTTTAAACCTACTCCTCATATTTTTTTTTCTCCAGTCCTGCTGAAGGGTTTCAGCCTGAAATGTCGACTGTGTTTTTTTTTCCATAAACGCTGCCTGGCCTGCTGAATTCCTTCAGCATTTTGTTGCGTTTCTTGGATTTCCAGCATCTGCAGGTTTTCTCTTGTATGTTTCTGTGCTGTAGTGTTCTATGACTCTATCACTCTAATTTCACTGGAAAGACAAACTTTTGTGGTTTGAGACTCATTATGTAGACACAGCTTTGTTCTAATTGAAAATATATTTGTGTGGGGGGTATGAAGTCTAAAGATGCTAAAATATAATTGTATTTTCTTTACAAAAGCAAAAAGAAAATCTGAAATAAAATCTTAGCAAGCCAGCCAGCTTCAGAGGCGATCAAAACAGGCTGAAAAAGGTCCTTAATGCTTGTTGTCTTAAACTGTTTGAAAGACCTTTAAGTTACAATAAAGTTAATTGGGAACATACATGTTTCACAAATACAATGCTTCTTCATTAACTGAACTCAATAATGGGGAATGAACAATGAATATCCAGCTTTTAGATGAAAGAGTCATATCATAAAGTTTAAGTGAATTCTGAACAAAGTGAAGACTTTGTGTCAGCTTTCACCCCAAAAGCCAAAACTTTGAAATTCTCAAACCCTTGGTGAGAACATAACCAATCTCTCGAAGTCAAATTTTAATAGAAGCAGATCATGAATGAGTGACTAATCTGTCCTCAAGGAAGCTGGTTGCTAAGTAATAACTTTTAGAACATAAGACATAGAAACTAGAACAGCACAGCACAGTTTGGGCCATTCAGCCCATGATGTTACGCTAACTAGTCCATGACCAATCTAACCGTTCCCTCCTACACAGCCCATGGCCCTCCATTTTTCTTACTCTAAGATGCCAATCTAAGAAGCTCTTAAATATCCCTATTGTATCAGGCTCTACCAACCTCCTCCGGTAGAGCAGTCAAGGCACATGCCACTGTCTATGCAAAAAAAATTACATCTCGCACCCCCACCCCTTAATATTTCCTCCACTCATATTAAATGGATGTCCTTTGGTATTGGCCATTGGCTCCCTGGGAAAAAAATGCATTGGCTGTCCAGTCGATCAATCCCTCCTATCGTCTTGTACATTTCTATCAAGTCACCTCTCACTCTCTTTTGCTCTAAAGAGGGAGGTCCTAGCTCACTTAACCTGTCCTCATAAGACTAGCTGTCTAATCCTGGCAGCATCCTGGTCAATTTCCTCTACACCCTCTTTAAAGTTTCCATATCCTTCTCATAAGGACACAAGCAGAACTAAACACAATACTTTAACTGTAGTGCATCCAGAATTTTATAGAGCTGCAACATAACCTTCTGACTTTTGAGCTCAATCCCCTGATTATTGAGGGCCAGCACACCATATACCTTCTTAATAACCCTGTCCACTTGCTCAATAACTTTGTAGGATCTATAAATGTGGGCCACAAGATCTCTGTTCCTCCACACTGCTGAGATTCCTGCTATTAACCTTGTACTCCACCTCAAAGGTCAGTCCTCCGATGTGTATTAATTCACACTTTTCTGGATTGAACTCCATCCGCCATTTCACCCAGGTCCGAATCCTATTGTAACCTATTATCCCATTGTAACCTAAGACAGATTTCCACCCTCTCCACAGCACCATCAATCTTCATGTCATCTGTAAACTTACTAACCCATTCTTCCACTGGATGTTCCTGGATCCTGGACTTCCTGTCAGATCACCGGCAGGTGGTAAAAGTGAGATCCCTCACCTCTGCCCCTCTGATCCTCAACACAGGTGCCCCTCAGGGCTGTGTATTAAGCCCTCTCCTTTACTGTCTGTATACCCATGACTGTGTCTCCACCCACAGCACAAATCTGCTAATTAAATTTGGTGATGACCCTACACTGATTGGACTAATCTTAAGTAATAATGAAGCAGCCTACAGAGAGGAAGTCATCACCCTGACACAGTGGTGTCAAGAAAACAACCTCTCCCTCAATGTCGCAAAGACAAAGGATCTGGTTGTGGACTACAAAAGTAATGGAGACAGGCTAACCCCTATAGACATCAATGGATCTGAGTTCAAGAGGGTGAACAGCCTTAAGTTCCTCAGCATAAGCATCACCGAGGATCTCAGACTGTCTTTACATTCCAGCTATATGGTGAAAGAGGCACAACAGTGCCTTTTTCACCTCAGACAGTTGAAAGAGATTGGAATGGCCCCCAAATTCTAATAACTTTCAACAGAGGCACAATTAAGAACATCCTGACTAGCTGCATCACTGCCTGGTATGGGAACTGTACCTCCCTCAATTACAGGACTCTGCAGAGGATGGTGTGGACAGCACAGTACATCTGTAGATGTGAACTTCCCACTATTCAGGACATTTACAAAGACAGGTGTGTAAAAAGATCCCGCAGGATTATTGGAAACCCAAGTCACCCCAACCACAAACTGTTCCAGCTGTTACCATCTGGGAAACAGTACCAGAGTATAAAAGCCAGGACCAACAGGCTGCAGGACAGCTTCTTCCACCAGGCCATCAGTATAGCACATGCTGACACACCTGTCTTTCTATGTTAGGTCGACTATCCTGTTGTACATAATATTTATTGGTGGCGGTGGTGGTGGCATCTGTTAGTCTCGCGAGACCATGGATCTGCGCCTGGAAAGTCTTGCTTCAGCGGTGAAGCGACGCTGGAATGTCCTCTCCAGGGCACAGGCCTGGGCAAGGTTGTATGGAAGACTGGCAGTTGCCCGTGCAGCAAGTCTTCCCTCTCTACGACACCAGTGTTGTACAAGGGAAGGGCAAAGGCCGATACAGCTTGGCACCAATGTCATCGCAGGAGTTGCCAGAACGAGGTTGAAAGCCAATGTCGGACTGCCTTAGGGTCTCCAGCTCTGGATTTGTCCTCAGGGCTTACTCCCGAAGCCTTTCCCATGAGTGGGTAAGACCGCAAGGCAGCAGAGATTTGAAATCAGAGTTTCCCCTCTCTTAGAAGGACTGCCTTCCCAGGCTGACGAGCTCCATCTACCCGGAGCACTGGTTTCAAGGCGCCAGGATCCGCCTTCGCCCCTTCTCCTGTCAGTAGAAACAGTTCTGCTGGGCCTAGAGGCTAAACCACACGAGAAGGCCAGGAGTTGGACTTGGTTTTCAGAGGCTATTTGAGGCGCATGCCGTGAGGAGCACTTTTAGGTAGTGGGAGCTTGTCCCCACTACCACTCTTCGGCTTGACAACCTTGAAACCATAATATTTATAATATTTATTATAAATTACTATAATTGCACATTTGAACGGAGACGTAATGTAAAGATTTTTACTCCTCATGTATATGAAGGAGGTAGGTAATAAAGTCAATTCAATTCAATTGTTCAAGTCATTTATTAAAGGCACAAAGTGCAGGGGTCACAGAACAGATCCCTGCAGAACACTACTAGTCATGGACCTCCACGCACAATATGCTCCAACTGTTACCATCCTCCACCTTCTGTGGCCAAGCCATTTATGGAGATAATATGCCCCCAGCTGAGGCCATATATAGTTTTATAAATGGAGGCTGAAAAATCTATCATTTCTGGAAACTAAGTAGGAAAAATGAGGCAAAGAGGGTCAAAGCCGGAGGATAAAATTACTTGCCTCATAGGCTGGAGTACTTGGAATAATATCATCTAGTATGTAGGAGGACTTTCAATAGCATTAGTATTTTTGCATATAGTTTACATGTGTTGGATCACTTCATATTGAATTGTGATTTGTGTTGTCTCTGCATGGTAGGATTAACTGAATGGTGTGGTTAAGAGAATAAGATCATCAAGAACTTAACTATATACTTCTATCAGGTGTATCAACTGCTAGCTGTTCTTCTTACCCTGCACTCATCTTCTTATTCTGGCTTCTGCCCCTTTCCTTTCCAGTCCTGATGAAGGGTCTTGACTTGAAATGTTTACTCCCCTCCATAGATGCTGCCTGATTTGCTGAGTGTCTCCAGATTTTTATGTGCTTTGCTCAATATTTCCAACATCTGCAGAATCTCTTGAGTTTTAAAGTTTGCTTGGGTTTTGTGAGATTTTAAGAGGGATGAGCAGGCAGGATTGTGGTCTGGTTGCAGATATTAATAAAATGGACCCATACCTGTCAGAGTACACAATTAAAGTCTTTGGTTTTAAATAATACACAAATGACCAAAGTAAACTTCTTTTGTGCTATGAGATGGTTAGCTTTAAAAGCATGACGGAGTTATGAAGTGAGTATGTACAAAAATGGAACATTTCATTGAAAATAAAATGACACAAATGTTTATTGCTTTCATCTGTAGGACTATTGGTGAGAGTCTGGCTGGTTCCAGTCAGATCAGGAGACTAGACAGATATGTTTAAAGTCAAGACTCTTCGTTAAGTTACAAGTTTAACAGGCGAAACAAAAGCCAAGTGACAAACATCACAGACTTTGTGACAGATTTGAGATGGACACTCTAGGTATGATACAATTTTGTAGGAAATGTTGTAGAGTTGAAAAGTTTGTGTAGTCTAAAGTATTCATCATGACAGGATATTGCTCATTGAATACATTTGAAGTTGGGATTTAATATTGTCTAGACAATGTAGAGAACAGACAGGCCAGCACAGGATTTCTAATATTGCTCAGCAAAGGCTCATGTGTTAACAAGTTGTGGCCTAGTTTGATTTCTTCTTCTGCAAACAGAATAAACATCAGAAGAATAAAAAAATTGTTGAGGTAGTACATATTATTGAACTGAAGTGCAAACTCCAAGAATCAGTTTATTATACATTTGATAGCAAGGAATATCTATAAATCTGCAAAGCAAGACCACAATCAAACTCAATCAAGCAGGTAGGTGAAGCCTACAGTGAGTGTAAAGAATATTGTGTACAGTCGGTGAGTGAAGAAGCAGGTGACCTGAATCGATCAAATGAACTGTTCATGTTAGGTCACATTTCTATATATCAATGAAGACTGAGGGAAAAAAGAAGTGTCAATAGGAATTGGCATTAGTACTGCAGTACCCATCATACATGAGCAGGAATCTAAGCAACACTGGCTCGATAAAATCAAAGGTTTACCAGCATACCCACACTGGGGAAAGGATCAAAGACACAGAGACAGGTGAGGTTAGATTGAGAATAAAAAATCTCTGTCTTCTGATTTTTCCAGGGCGAGGATCCAGATTAATATACTGGAACTAGCTATTAAAGATAAACACACAGTATGCTGGAGGAACTCAGCATCTCACACAGTTAACAACATACCGGGTAAGTTAATTGGTCATGGTAAATTGTCCTGTGATTAGGCTAAGGTTAATTGGGTTTATCAGGGGTTGTGGGGGTTATGTAGCTCGAAGGGCGGGAAGGGCCTACTCTGCACTATATTGCTAAATAAAAAATAAAATAAACAAACAGACAATGTTTCTGACCAAGACCTTTCTTCAGGACTGGGAAGGAAGGGGGAAGATACCTGAACAAAAAGGTGAGGCATGGGGAAGGAGGACTAGCTGGAAGGTGATAGGTGAAGCCAAGTAGGTGGGAAAGTTAAAGGAAAAGAGAAGGAATCTGATAGTTGGGGAGAGTGGGCCAAGGGATAGAGAGAAGAAGCATGGTTACCAGGGAGAGGTGATAGGTAGGTGAGGAGAAGTAAGAGGTCAAAGGACAAAGTGAGAAATAGAAGAAAAGGCAAGGGGGAGGGAATAAAGTTAATGAAAGGAGCAATAAATGTTCATGCCATCAGGCTGGAGCTACCTAGATGAAATATGAGGTATTATTCTTTCATCATGGGAGTGGCCTCATTGTGGCGAATAAGGAGGCGATGGACTGACAAGTTGGAATGGGAATGGGGGTAAGAATTAAAATAGTTGGTCACTGTAAAATTACGTTTGATGGCTCTGAGCCTGTCCTCCCTGGAGTTTAGAAGAATGATGGGGAATCTCATTGAAACCTATCAAAAACTGAAAGGCTTAGACAGTGTTAATGTGAGAAGATGTTTCCTATAGTGGATGAAGAACCCATACCAATCTTCATCGAGGGATTAGAAGTAGAGAGAGTGAGCAGTTTCAAGTTCCTGGGTGTCAAGATCTCTGAGGATCTAACCTGGTCCCAACATATCGATGTAGTCATAAGGAAGGCAAAACAGCGGCTATACTTTATTAAGAGTTTGAAGAGATTTGGCATGTCAACAAATACACTCAAAAACTTCTATAGTTATACTGTGGAGAGCATTCTGATAGGCTGCATCACTGTCTGGTATGGAGGGACTACTGCACAGGACTGAAAGAAGCTGCAGGAGGTTGTAAATCTAGTCAGCTCCATCTTGGGCACTAGCCTACAAAGTACCCTGGACATCTTTAGGGAGTGGTGTCTCAGAAAGGCAGTGTCCATTATTAAGGACCTCCAGCACCCAGGGCATGCCCTTTTCTCACTGTTACCATCAGGTAGGAGGTACAGAAGCCTGAAGGCACACACTTAGCGATTCAGGAACAGCTTCTTCCCCTCTGCCATCCAATTCCTTAATGGACATTGAATCTTTGGACACTACCTCATTTTTTGTAATATATAGTATATCTGTTTTTGCACATCTTTTTAATCTATTCAATATACGTAATTGATTTACTGGTTTATTTGTTATTATTATTTTTATTTTATTTATTATTATTTTTCTCTCTGCTAGATTATGTATTGCATTGAACTGCAGTACATTTGATGTAACAAATTTCACGTCACATGCCGGTGATAATAAACCTGATTCTGATTGTGATTCTGATTCGGATTCGGATTCTGAGTCTAGGGCAGGGGTTCCCAACCTTTTTTACACCACTAGCTGGAGGGTGGAGAATCTGTGGAATTCATTGCCATGGACAGCAATGGAAGCCAAGTCATTATGTATATTGAAGTAAAGCTTGATGGGTTCTTGGTTCGTCAGGGGATCAAAGGTTGCAGGGAAAAGGCTGGGAAATTGGGTTGAGAGGGATAATAAATCACACGATGGAATGGCTGAGCCAACTCGCTAGGTTGAGTGGCCTAATCCTGCTCTTTCTGTCTTATTTCTCAATGAATGAGATTTATTAACTCAAGCAAATTTAGGCCAGCATTATTCAATTTCTATCAGGCAACTCTCATTCAAGGGCAAGCTTTGATTCAGCATGGGTATTGAAAACTGTAATTTTGCACCTGATAGCAGCGTGAACACCTAACGAAAGCCAATTAAAATACAGATGTAATGCCCTGGTTAAGATTTCTACTGTTATTTACTTTAGCAGTTTTCTACAAAAGCAGTGCGTTCTGTTCGTGGGAGTGCTATGGCTTCGGCTAAAGATAAGGAACCATTTTGTCCAACTTAGGAGTGTTGTGACAGCCAATCAGGATTGCCTTGGTACGCGCTGTAACATTCTGTGCAGTGAGAAGTGATGAAAGATTCGAGAAGTTGGACGAGATCAAGCTTCTGGAGGACAGTAGTTTGGTTTGGGGTCTTTCGGCGGGAACTGTAGAGTGGGCCACAAGGGAAGATGCCACAGAATGCTGCTCGAAGGAGAGACCCCATTGTAAGAAGTGTTTTGTGCAGATGAATGGTTCCAAGGAGGAAGTGCCAATACTCCTGAGTTAGCCAGTTTGTTTGAGATGGTCTTCGAGAGAAGTTTGAACTGTGCCTTGTGTCTTTCATGCAGAATGTGGGTTCAGCTTGTGTGCACAGCAATACAACCAGCTACTACAGAAACGAGCTCCAATGTTTATGTGGACATTTGGACTGGTTTAACTGTAAGGGGCCCATTTATCTTTCTTTTCTTTTCCTATTAACTAGTTGATAAAGTTGAAAAATTGGTAAAAATACTTTCTTTATAATCTTATGCCAGTGTACGATCTGTCATTTCTTGGTGACTGATAATTATGCATGGGACAGTATTTACCCGGCATTCACCACAGTCAATGGTCCTTAGTTGGAACATCCGAATGTTCCTATTTGGTTCTATCCAATCTATACCAAACTTCGACGTGTGATACTTATGGAAGGTGGCTTTCTCACATGGTTGTTAGCAGAGCTAACTAATGAGCCAAGTTTGTATACAAGCCTGGTGAGAGGGTTGCACAAATACTCTGAGTGACCAAAATCAACAGATCTGCATTTCAAATGTTATCAATCAACAAAAAAGGGAAAATAACTTTTAACAAGCTTTTAATCCTAAACAATTCAGAATACAAACTAACGTACAAGAAATCTTATCAACACACACAAAATTCTGGACATGTCGACCGTACTCCTTTCCTAGATGCTGCCTGGCCTGCTGAATTCCTCCAGCATTTTGTGTGTGTTGCTTTGGACTTCCAGAATCTGCTGATTTTCTCTTGTTTGTTACAAAATATCTTAGCTAATTAAGTTAAATTGCATAAAATGGCATGTAGAATGAAACACTATCTGAACTGCCCCACTGCATCAGAACCTCAGTGTCTCTTTTTGTATTACAGCACTTCCAGCTTCGAATTGAAACGCTGTCAAGGCTGCGAAGCAGTTAGCTTGATATAAAATAAATCAATATTCCACTTAAGGGAAGGAAAATGATCCCTTGCTAAATGTTGTGGTACATTATGTAACTATAATTCCTGTGACAATGGAGACAGAGGTGTCATGATCTTTTTAACTGGCATTTCATCCAAAAGTAACCTTCAAGATTTTGTAGGTCTCCTTGATACCATGCTCCAAATTTGAGGATTTCTGATCTCCTTGATTATTGACTTCAGGAGGAAGAATCTCCATCACTGACCATATCTACAAGAAAGCAGCATCGGTCATCACATACCCCCACAATTCAAGTGATGCTCTTTTCACACTGCTGCCAACAGGAAAGAAATATAGGAGCCTTAGGTCCATCACCACCAGGTTCAGGAACAGTAATTACCCTTCAACCGGCAGGCTTCTGATCTAGCATAGATAACTTCACTCACATCAACACTGAACTCATTCCACAACTCATAGAGTCACTTTCAAGTCTTCTACACCTCATGTTCTCAGCATCGGTTATTGATTTCTTTGTATTTTTACTGCTTGCCTCCTTTTTCACATTTGGTGTTTGTCAGTCTTTGTTTGCCTGTAGTTTTTCATTGATTCTCTTGTATTTTTTGTTCTATTGCGTATGTCTGCAAAGCAGTGAATCCCTGACTATTATATGGTGACATGTACATACTTTGATAATAAATTTATTTTGAACTTTTGAACTTTGAGCTTTGATTTTTATTGGGCATCTCAGTGGGTGAAATAAGTAGAGCCGCACTTCATAACAGCCGAGATCCAGGTTCAATTCTGACATGAGGTGTTGTGTGTGGAGTTTGTACATTCTCCTTTTTATTGTGTTGGGTTCCTCTGGATGCTCCTGTTTCCTCCTATGAGCCACCCATGTGCAGTGTGATCAGTCAATTGACCGCTAAATGCCCCTTTTGTGTAGGTGTGTGTTAGAATTGGAGGTAGTGGGAGTTAATGAAAATGTAGGAGGACACAGGATGAAATTAATGAAAGGTTAATGGAAATGGATAGTTTATGGTCAGCATGAACTCAATGGCTAAAAACCCTGTTTCTGCACTGTATGTTTTTACCAGTCTATGACACCATGTTGAAACAGCTGAACAGGCAGCATGAAGGTACGTCGACTCCTACAGAGTTTCCTTTAACAGAGTGGAGATGGAGTACTTTATTGCAATTGATTAGGAAATTAATTTGTAGTCATAATTCTCACTTTTGGACAGTGATCTATGTATGATATTTCTTAGCAGTCAAAGACCTGAATGAGCAAATAGCTTTCCTTACTGCATGCATTTTGAAATAATTCTAATTAGAAGCATTGGCTTTATGTGCTTCAGAATGGGGGTGCTTATGAGTGTGTTAACTATTATGGTCAAACATTATTTACTTTGTGTTTAGTTAGATAACCTTGTAAATACATTGTATTTTAAGGTAGTGACAGAACACATTAAAAAGTTCAATAGAAAGCACTCTGCTTTTAACAACTGTGCAGCAGAAAGCAAAATAACATACAGAAAACAAAGAGGATCAAAAATAATTTACTTTTTATTTTCTAAATAACACCATCCTCTCTGTAGAATTACTGCAACTTATTAATTGAATGTCTCGCGAAAATGCAATTGCCTCCATTATCCAATTATGTGTGTTCAGCAAAAATCCAAAAGCTATAAATTAAAATGCATAACAAATCAATTTGTGCCTCAACAAGTCCATCAAAATTTGCTCAGCTGGTAATTTGACATGAAGTCAGAAGTGAACTGGGAATCCAAATCATCCAGTTTAACTTACAATATTTAAATTGGACCTGCTCTTTGGCTAACAATTTGGTTGCCAACATCAGATTGTAAGTCATTGTTTATTTAGATTTCCAGCAATTTTTACAAACAGTGACAATCTGATTATGTTTATTTATAGCTTGGCTTTCAATTTATTTTTTGGAAGTTGGTAAGTCATTCATTGTGAGATAAACTAATCTCTGTTTTCAAATTTCACATATTAGTGAACCACTTGTCACAGACAAACGATAAAAGTTACTTTGCTGACAATGGAAAAGGTTGGAAAATAGTAGACCAGACAAGAGACAGACCAGATTTCAGTGACAGCTCAAAAAGAATTTGTAGCATGGAAGTCATGTTACCTACCGCAGAGAACTTGATGAAAGGTGCAGGGCATGATTGTAAAATTCAAGTTAATATTCAAGAACATACAGAGCTGAAGAAAGCTGCTGTGAGGACAAAAGCTGATCTGAATAGAACTGGTGATTCAGAATCATATCATAATGAAAACAAATGCTCTATAGAAAAATCTAAGACCTGCAATAAGATATTAAGCATAGAGAAGATAATTGGCATGAAGTAGCTACTCCTCATTGATGCCTATTGCTGAAATGAGTAAGTAAGTAAATCCTATCCTTCATACTTACACATGATCACAAATTATATCATTGCTTATACAATGCACTCTGATAAGTAATGCCTTTCTGATTCTTAGCTAATCCCATAATCTAATTAAGGAGTTCTGCCTTCTCCTTTAAGGTGGATGGGCTGAAACATCACCCTTTTTCAAGTGCTGGTAATGTGTCCTTGTACCCTTGGATGAGTTAATTGATCAAATATCCATGGTGTCACGAGGCACTCATCCCCAACCTACAGATAATCAGTAGTAAAAGTAAATCAATATCAGAAATTTATTCTTCCCATGGAACTGAAGTTGTGTCTTTGCTTCCAATTACATGTTTTAAGTGTTACTGAACTTTTCTAACTAAAACAAAATGCTTGTTAGACAAAGTTCTATCGCTAAAACTTTGAATTTCTGTTTTATACAATGTTGGCATAAATATTACTGTGCTAAGATTTTCCAGTGTCTAAATCTCAAACAGAACACTTAGGCATCCTGGTTCCACTGATACTTGGCCCATTTACTACCTGTCCATTGTGATGGATTTTCCTGATGACATCTACCAGCCCAGTTGTGATATTCCAGTTTCCTGGTCATGTGTTTGCTCCATAACTGTCGATTGATTATCTGAACTTAATATCCAACTTTACTGGCAACCTGCTAATTATTGTATGTACCTATCAATCTAATTCTCCTGGCAGTGTTGAGTTCATCAACTGCTGGGGTTCGAGATTGCCAATCAGCTAATGCATATGCATTTATTCTTTCAGTTTTTTTGACATTGACTTCCTAGATTGTAAAGATTCTCAGGAGACTAAATTTGTGTATGTTGTTATGAATAAACACATTTTAAATCTCTGAAGGTGCATTTTCTGTATAATTTTGAACTTGGATAATTCAATATTCAGTTTGACAGACTGAGCCTTGTAGAATGGTGGTAGTGCAGAGGGATGTTGTCATTCATTTATTATTTGCAAATTTTATGTCTGTTAATGGACCATGACACACTTGACAGCAGATGGTATTCGAGCTTGGAAATAGCTTGTCTGTCTGTAGGAGTCAAGGGTGTGCAAGGGTTGGGAAATGTCCTTTCCAGGATCTTACCTGGATAAGTGAAAGACACAACAATCAATTCCTCTTCCCATTCTCATCTTGTCATCTCCACTGTTTGTATCTGTCAAGATTATATGGATGTGCCTGACAACCAGCATTACAATAGCACAAGTGATGCATTACATCTCAGATGACTAATTCTTGTCATATGAATTAGAATACAATGTAGTCACTCAAATTTGTGACAGTGCATTTTATTTCATTTCTTGAGGAAAATCAAAGGCAGAATAAATTGCATTAGTTGCCTATTAATGTCTCTGTTTAACAAAAATCTTTATGGCTAAAACCTCATTGTACACACTATTCCAAACAGCTCACACCCAGGATCAGTATCCTTCAGTTTTCGGGTGTCTGACTGTAAATCCAGATTCATCATGTTAATCCTTTTCCTATAGTGCTGAAGTTGTTCAGCAATTAACAGTTTCCATAACTTGTTTTTTATTTGGAGTAGCATATATTCTTCTGTGGATACTCAACAGGTTTGAAACTGAGATGTTGACAGTTTCTTTCCCCACTAAGTTCCTCCAACACATTTTTGGCTGCTCCAGATTCCAATTTCTATTTTCTCTTGTGTCTTTGTGTTTCTTTTCTATTTGCATTGTTCCTTCATTTTCTATTTGCTAAATACAGGCAGTGAAAGAGCAGATTTAATACTGGGAGACTAGAAAATTCAAACTTTAATCTGTAAAGCAGGATCTGAGCTCTAATAGAATTGAAAAGAATCATCAAGCAGGACTTTTCAATCTCCTTCTTTGTGCTATGGGTGTTCTTACATCATAGTTCTTTATGGCCATTGTTTGGAATGTGGAAAAATTTTGAGCTTCCACAGAGAACTGTCAGGTGTCTTCAAAGTGTTGGCTAAAGATTAGATTCTTGCTGAGAAATAGGGCTGCCTCACAACTAACAAGAATCACCAGTCACCCTGTGAACTTCACAGCCCATGCCCTCACTATCACAGTATCCTACAGGTTAGGACTTGAAAACCAAAGTTTCTCTGATTGGAGCTGCTGAAAGGCAGATTGTAGCAGCCATTTTTAATGGTACAGCTGAGTAACATTCTTCTCATTGTTTAGAGATCTCAGAAATTGTCCCATTCTTCGAAAAGTTTAAGTCAGTTGCAATTCTGGGGCAAGTGGAGGGCTTTCTGAGATAACAGATCTTGTCATTGTTAAGCAGTTTTTTGCACATATAAATCTTACTGGATCTAGTCCCATATTATGTCAGTAGCCAAATAATCTAATTAGTAAGTGGAATTAAAAAGAATTAGAAGATGTAACTATGTTACATCCCTTCCTATAATTCACTATCTTTATCAACAGGATTTCAACAACACAGTGATGAGGAATTTTGATATCCATCTGTTCCCATCTATCTGAGTTCTGATACTGCTCTGCTCTGTAACTGAAATAATCTCATTTTGGCACTGGAAAGACTATCAATACCGATACTGTTGCAAGTGTGAAGGAGTGGAAGTGCCTGGGAAAGAAAAAAAACCTTCCATGAACTAAGCCATCGTCTAAGATTCACCAGATCTGTCATCAACTGATAAAAGTTGGAATAGTAACAATTCATAACATAGAACTGAGAGATAATCTGTCCTCAAAGTAGCATATCATGCACCACCACTTAATTATATCTCCTCCTAACAAATACTTGACCTGCTTTATTCTGTCTATTCTAGGTTAGAGCAGCAAGCATTTCTTCTATTGAAATCCTATATCTAAATTTAAAGTGTAATCTCAGATATTAAGGCAGTTCGATTACAGGTATGAAAGTAAAATTAGAAAGGCACCTGGGAGTGATTACAAAGCAATAATGAAAATGGGGAGGATGTTGTATGACAACCTAAACCACAGGAGAATAGGCCAAATGGTTTAAAAGTGTCATCTGAATCCTGGGTCTTATTACAGACATGAAATCACTTCCTGATGTGAAGTGTGGAGCATTGTTTATATGCAAATAATTTTGTGTTTCTGTTGCAAGATTATAGGCTGATTTAGAAAAGGAATTAACTTACTTAATAGAAAAGGATAATTAAAAAGACAAGATAGCTAAATAATGCTGAATGCAATGGTTTCCCTCTCTGGAGTGAAGAGATTAGAAATGCATTCTCAGTTACAATGTGTAACTTAATCCTCTGCTGCATGTTGTATACTCCTTTTCCAAAATGCTCATTTCATTTGAATGGAAATGGATTTCAAAAGAGAAGTACAATGTTGTCACTGGTAATATTGTATGCTTTGTGGCTGCGATGAAACAAATGTCTAAATCTGATTTTGTTCCTTTATGGAAACTCCTGAATGCATGTAATTTCAATGGAAACATCAAGGTATGAGTGTTTTTATTGCTTCAGTTCAATGGCCATCAACATGTAATATTCTGATTTTAATTAATATCTCTCCTCTTAGTGGCTGTCAGGAAACGTTCCCACTGAAATTAGACTACAGTATCTATCAAAATAGAGACTGTTGAATGAAAAGTACTCAGAATTGACCATTACACAGAAGATAGAACAGAACTGCACAGTCCAGGCCCTTTGGTTCACGATGTTGGTCGTGCTGATGGTTTACCCTACTCCAAGAACAATCTAACCCTTTTCTCCAGCACATCCCTCTATTGTTCTTTCATCCATGTCGTATCTACAAGTCTCTTAAATGTCCCTAATGCCTCGACCCACGGTGATACATTCTGCACCTAACACTCTTTGCAAAAAAACTACCTCTGACATTCCCCCACTCCCCACTAAACTTCATTCCCAACACCTCATGTATTAGCCTTTTCCACCCTGGAAAAAGTCACTGGCTGTCCACTCTTATCATCTTATACACCTCTATTAAGTCACCTCTCATACTCCATTGCTCCATTGTGAATAGGCCTAGCTTACTCAACCTATTCTCATAAAACATGCTCTCTTTTCCAGGTAGAATCTGAGTAAATCTCCTCTGCGCCCTTTCTAAAGCTTCCATATCCTTTGTATAATGAGGAGATCAGAACTGAACACAATATGCCAAGTGTGGTCTAAACAAGTTTTAAAGAGCAACATTACCCTATGGTTCTTGAATTAAATTTGCTGGCTATGGAAGGCCATCACAACATTCATCTTCTTACCGAATTAATCAACTTGCACAGCAGCTTTTTGGGATTTTGGACCCCAAAATCTCTTTGTGCCTCCACTCTGCAAAGAATTCTGCCATTCTTCCAAAGTGCATCACTTCTCACTTTTCTGGATTGAACCTCAGCTGCCACTTCTCAGTCCAGTTCTGCATCCTATCAATGCCCCATTGTAACCTACGTCAACCATCTACACTATCCACAATAGCAACAACCTTTGTGTCATTTGCAGTCATTCTAGCAAACCATATGAATATTATTACCATCACATACACAAATGCAAAATAAATGTGGGAGAAGATGGCAAATTTAATGCAGCCTGGTGAGATAAGGGTATGCAACCCTTTCCTATATGATAATTTGCACAAAGTGCATCCTCGTACCCTGCTTTCATTTGAGCTACATCCAAAGTTTACAAGCGAACAACCTTTCAGTACTTAGTATACAAATCCATAGTGCAGCAGCACACACCCAGGCTTAAAAGCTTCAGTGTGTATAACATCAAATCACTGCATCTACCCAAGATGCTATTGTGCTATATAATGAACTATTAATCTAAACCTCACACTTCACCTCTGTCTAATCTGGCTGATGCAACCAATGACAAAGCAGTATTCTCTTTTATCTGCTAATACTTTCCTACTTAGGCATTATATTAAGATTTCCGAATAGTGGTTAACATAGAAATAATTGAATAATGCAATAAAAAGAAGTATGGAAAACATATTTGAGAGATTGTGAATGTAATATGCACAGAAACTGGTAGATTTCAGACAGAGACATGTGGAGGAGTCATCAAAATTGCTTAAGCAATTTTGCCTCACTTTAGGTATAATGAAATTTGGTTGATGTTAAGAATCAGTACTTCAATGATTCAGTTCTGAATCTTAAATAAACAGATTAGAAGACTATAAGCATTCTATCTTGTAAAAGTCTAACACTTGATCATTCATGAAAGGAAAAGCAAGATATAGAATTAATTTTACATATTTTATCTATGGAATCTAAAGTCTCTGAAACACAATCCTTTGGTTTAATAATAATGTTGATTAGTGATAAAAGAGATAGCTTTTTTCATGTTTTTCCTGTGCTACATTTCGGTTTGCAGCATCAAAAAAAGTCATTTGTCGAACTGTACCTGTGAATTTTTTTCCAATTACTTTCCTATTTAAGAAGTTAAGAGATTACTAACTTAGGAGAAATTCATCTTTTAAACTTTGTGCTATGAACACATATCATACAGATGGGAATTGAGTGAGAAATTTTTTTTATCCCTTGCTCAAGTTTAATCTCAGCAATCTCCCAATCACATTTTTATCAAATACTTCAGCTTTTGGGATTTCATGCATTTTCTATTCCAAACTTATCAAACTCAAAACTATTAAATAAAATGCCAGATTTAATGTATTTTTGATCATGCAGAAAAGGGAAAACTTGGGACCAGGAATTCTCATTTTCCTTAACTTATTTTGTAACTTGGCTAGATTGACCTCTAGTTGGCCAGACTCCAAAAGTCACACACCATAAACTTAGGTTCATTCAAAAAATCCACTCCCATTTCCAAATGGAAGCAGGCTGGGTTGTTGTGATCAATGTGACACGACTAATTTTCCCTTCCATGAATTTTTTTTTCCTTTCCCTCACTGTTTCCTCTCTCCCTTTTTATCCTCGTTACTAGAAACATCTATGGAAACTATTCGAATTATATCCTCATAACACTGCCTGAAATATACTGCAACCATTTTTATATGGGATTTCTCTCTAATTATGATATAGTTATGACTATGTTGCAAATGTTAAGTGATTGCAGCCATTAGTAATTTCTAGGCATTTCAACGTAACACTGTTGATAGACTGGCTATTGAATTGTCTTTTAGAGCAGAGATGTAGATAAGATGCAGAGTAAATGAGAATAACATCCAGAGTTATGGTCAAAAAGGATTTGATCAGAGGTGAGGGCTGGAAAATTGACAGGATTGATAATGAGTGATTGCCAGCTGAGGGTATAGTAAGGGAGTCCGGGTGAGGAGATGGACAATTCATGTCAGAGTTGCATAAAAAGAACTATCTTTTAATCAGGAGGGTGATCGAGATGTCAAAGGCAGAGTTTTGCCACAGTTTCTCTGAGCTGAGGAGTAACCAGTCAGCAAGAGGGATTCATTGGAAAGGGCCAATAAGAATAATGCAAGTGCAAGTGGAGCAGCCATTCTATTGAGTGTGCCAGTGTTTAGAGTGGCTTTGGCTCATCAGGCTTAGGCGAGATCAGGTTTGGCTGAGGTAGATTGCCTTGAAATTTACTCTCTCTGTGTCCTTATTTGTTCACTCCTCATCTATTCAGGCATAGTGGATTAGTGACAGTAGCTCCAAGGACAGTATTTTGTGCTCTGTGTGAAACGTGGGAGGTCTGGGAGACTGGAGGTCTCCCAGATAGACACATCTAAACCAGGTTCACCGAGCTGCAACTCCTGGGAGAACTTTTAAGGGACTGCAGCCTCAGCTCAAAGACATTCGACACATATGGGAGTACGAGGAGGTGATAGACAGGAGCTACAAGGAGGTAGTCACGCTTAGGTTACAGGAGCCAGGTGACTGTCAGGAGAAGGAGAGGAAATACACACCCAGTGCAGATTACACCTGTTGCCATTCTCCTCAATAATAAGTGTACAACTTTAGATACTGTTGAGGAGGGCAACCTCCTGGGGGAACCATAGCGACCAGATTTCTGGCGCAGAATCTGCTGCTGTGGCTCAGAAGAGCAGACAGGTGAAGAAGACTGCAATTTTGATTGGAGATTCCTTAGTCAAAGGAGCAGAGATGAGGTTCTGTGGGCATGATAGACACATCTGGGTGGTATGTTGCCTCCTATGTGCCAGGATCACAGATGTCTCAGATTGGGTCCATGGCATTCTTAAGGGCAAGTTTGAGCAGCCAGGTGTCTTGGTGCATATTGGCACCAACAACATAAGTAGACAAGGTGAGAAGGTCCTGAAGATAGATCTTAGGGAGCTAGGTAGAAAGTTGAGAAGCAGGCCATCTAGGGTAGCAATCTATGGATTGCTACCTGTGCCATGTGCCAGTAAGGGTAAAAATAGAATGATGTGGCAGATGAATGAATGGCTGAGGAACTGGTGCAGGGGACAGGGATTTAAAAATTTTGGATCATTTGGATCCCTTCTGGGGAATGTATGACCTATACAAAAGGAACGGGTTACACCTGAACCTGATGGCATCTAATAACCTTACAGGCAGATTGGCTAGAGTTGTTTGGATGGGTTTAAACCAATTTGGCAGGGGGATGGGAACTGGAGTTATAGTGTTGAGGATGAAGTAGTTAGTTTACAAACAGAGGCAAAGTGCACTGAGTCTCTTAGCCAGGAGAGGCTGATGATAGGGCAAAATAACAGTCAACAGGATGCACTGCAATGTAAAAGATGGTCGAAATCAAAAAGATGAATACAGGACTGAACATCTTATATATGAATGCACGCAGTATACAGAATAAGGTAGATGAACTTGCAGCACAGTTGCAGATTGGCAGGTATGATGTTGTAGGCATCACTTAATCATGGCTGAAAGAAGATTATAGCTATGAGCTTGAAGTCCAAAGATACACTTTGTATCAAAAGGACAGGCAGGAAGGCAGCCGAGTGGTGTTGCTCTGTTGGTAACAAATAAAATCAAAGCATTAGAAAGAGGTGACATAGAGTCAGAAGGTATTGATCATTATGGGTTGAACTAAGGGACTGCAAGAGTAAAAAGACCGTGGTAGGAATTACATACAAACCCACAAACAGTAGTATGGAGGTGGTCTACAAATTATAATGGAAGATAGAAAATTCACACCAAAAGAGCAATGTTACAATAGTCATGGAGAATTTCAGGCAGATTGGGAAAATCGGGTTGGTGCTGGATTCTAAAAGGGGAGTATTTCTATAATGCCTATGAGATGGCTTTTTAGAGCAATTTATGGTTGAGCCCACTAAGAGATCAGCTATTCTGGATTGGGTGTTACGCAATGAATGGGAAATTGATTAGAGAGCTTAAGGCAAAAGAACTCTTAGGGACAGATGATCATAATATAATTGAATTCACCATGAATTTTGAGAAGAAGAAGCTACACCCACATGTATCAATATTACAGTAGAGTAAAGGGAATTACAGAGGCATGAGAGAGGAGTTGGCCAGAATTGATTGGAAGGCACAGGATATATACATTCTAAAGAGGAAGAAGTATTCAAAAGGCAAGATGACACAACCGTGGCTAACAAGAGGTCAAAGCCAATATAAAAGCCGAACAGAGGGCATATAATAGAGCAAAAATTAATGGGAAGTTGGAGGACTGGAAAGCTTTCAAATCCCAAAAATGCAACTAAAAAAGTAATTAAGATAAAGATGAAATACAAAAGTAAGCTAGCCAATAATATTAAAGACAATACCAAAAGTTTCTTTGGATACAAAAGTGTAAAAGAGCAGTGAAAGTGGACTTTGGACCATTGGAAAATGTTGCTGGAAAGGTAATAGTGGAGACAAGGAAATGCCAGATGAACTGAATAAGTACTTTGCATCAGTCTTAACTGTGGAAAACGCTAGCAATATGGTGGAAGTCAGGAGTCATAAAGTGTGTGAAGTTGTTTTTACTGGGGAGAGTGTTCTTGGGAAACTGAAAAGTCTGAAGGTGGGTATGTCACCTGGACAAGGTTGTGTACACCCCAGGGTTCTGAAAGAGGTGGGTGAGGAGATTCTGGAGGCATTAGTAATAATCCTTCAAGAATAACTAGATTCTGGAATGGGTATGAAAGACTGGAAAATTGCAAATACTACTCTACTCTCAGGTTGGTGCTGGATACCAAATGGAGGAATTTCTAGAATGCCTGAGATGGATTTTTAGTGCAGCTTGTGGGTGAACCTACTAGAGGATTAGCTTTTGGGAGAGAGGCTAAAGAAAGGCTATTATAGGCCGGTTAGTCTGATCTCAGAGGTTGAGAAGATGTTGAAGTTGAATGTTAAGGATGCAGTTTTGAAGTACTTGGAAGCACATGATAAAGTAGGCTGTAGTCAGCATAATTTCCTCATGAGAAAATTGTGCCTGTCATACCTGTTGGAATACTTTGAAGAAATAACAGCAGGATAGACACAGGAGAATTGGTTGGATTTTCAGATGGCCTTTGACAAGGTGCCAAACATAAGCTTGTTTAACACAAGGGTCTGTTACGTACCCCGTAACTGGGTAGCCAAACCAGCAGAAATGGATCACTCAGTTGGAGTCTGGATTACTAGAACTAAGAAAGTTTTATTAAAGAAACAAGCAACACAGTACTCTAATCAAAAGGATAATGAATGCAACAGTTCAGCAATGATAAACATACATGTACACAGAATTCATATAACAAGATCAATCAAGCTCTATCGTTGTCTCGGGGTAAATGACCAGTTTCAAAATGACATAAAGTTCAGTTCAATTTAGTTCAGTTCAGTTTGCAGTAATCGCTGCTGCGGCGATGGACAGTGGGGGGCTGGGGAGAGAGAGAGAGAGCAAAACGAATGAATATTCAAAACGACTTCCACACAGACCTTAGCAGTCAGCTTTCGGGCGAGTCCTTCGTGATGTCATCTGAGGTCACCGACCGTGACCCCTCCGTTTCCAGATACGATCGTTTCCCTGCGCTGAACCTGGCACCCAGGCAAGGGTGGACACACACCAGGTTCCCGCCGATCGTGCCTTTCCACCCTGTGCGTTTATGGCCTGGTACTTCCCACCAACTTGTGAGAGACGCACCGCTTCCAGGGTCTTGTTACCTCGGGTGTCGTGTGTGTCCTGCCTCAGCGAACCTGTCCCTTTTTATTCTCCTGCTGGGGCATCGCCTGTCCATCACTTCAAACAGTTCAGGGTTCAAAGGGGGAGCCGCTCTTGACAGCTCTCCTTCCCCTTCATTACACATCTCCAAATGCTGCTCCATTGTTTTCCTTATCTCTCTCTCTCCTGAAGACAGGTGGCAGACCAACTGCTGATCACACAGGACAGCTAACATCTTATCTATGTGTATTCCTGTCACAGGGTCCATGGTACTACTAGGAAGATTCGAGCATGGATAAAGCAGTGGCTGACTGACAGGGGGCGAGGAGTGGGAATAAAGGAAGCCTTTTCTGGTTGGCTGCCAATGACTAGTGGTGTTCCACAGGGGCCTATGTTGGAACCGTTTTTTTTTATGTTATATGTTAGTGATCTGGATGTTGGAATTGATGACTTTGTTGCAAAGTTTGCAGATGATACAAAGATAGGTGGAGGGATAGGTAGCTTTGAGGAAGTAGAAAGGCTAAAGGAGGACTTTGACAGATTAGGAGAGTAGGCAAAGAAATGGCAGATGGAAAGCATTGTCAGGATGTGTATGGTCATGCACATTGGTAGAAGAAGTGAAAATGTATTTTCTAATTGGAGAGAAAATATAAAAACTGGAATGCAAAGGGACTTGCGAGTCCTTGTGCAGGATCCCCTAAAGGTTAATTTGCAAGTTGATTCTGTAGTGAGGATGGTTAGCTTTAATTTTAAGAGGACTAGAATATAAAAGCAAGGATGTAATATAAAGCAATGCTGAGACCTCAAAAGTATTGCAAACACTTTTGGGCCCCTTATCTTAGAAAGGATTTACTGAAACTGCAGAGGATTCAAAGGAGGTTCACAAAAATTATTCCAGGTTTGAATGGCTTGTCATATGAAAAGAGTTTGACAGCTCTGGGTCTGTATTCACTGGAATTCAGAAGAATGAGGTTGGCCTCATTGAAACCTATCGTATGGCAAAAGGCCTTGATAGAGTGGATGTGGGAGAGTCTAAGATGAGACAACACAGCCTCAAAATAGAGGGGCGGGTGTCCTTTTAGAAAAGAGATGAGGAGGAATTTCTTTAGCCAGAGAGTGGTGAATCTGTGGAATTCTTTGCCGTAGGCAGTTGGGGGTTTAAGTCCGTACGTGTATTTAGGGCAGAGGTTGGTAGATACTTGATTGGACAGGGCATGAAGGGATATGGTGAGAAGACAGAAGATTGAAGCTGAGAGGAAAAATGGATCAGCCATGATGAGCTGGCGGAGAAGCCTCAATGATCCAAATAGCCTACTTCTGCTCCCATGTCTTATGGTCTTATGATTGGAACTGGAAGAGGGAAATTTTTTCAGACATCATGTATTACAGAGAGATCATTAAGTCATGGTACCTGAAGATAGATAATAAAAAGCCAGATTTCAGTTTAAAACATATGGAAACTGATTGCATCCCAATGGAAGATCTGACCTAGTTCCATTGAAATGATAGAGATAAGTCAGGGATGAAGATTTTGGGTGTTAAAAGAGAAGTGGTAATATATTTTGATTACCAGGATCAGCATTATAGCATCAGGCACCAGTGTAGATGCGTCTGGCTAAGATCAATAGTTAAACCTTCAAGGTCTGGATGCCAAGTTTAGTTTTGCTGCAAACCTTAAGATGAGTTGTTAGTCAGACTACACATAAGATGGATGTTAGCTTCTGTCACTGCTTTCTGTTTTTTGTAATATGAAGTTAAAAGTTAATTAATATGATTCTTAAAAATGGAAGCTAAATTACTGTTTATTTCTTCAGTTTGTAGAATAGTAAAATTTAGCTGATCGTCTATCAGGTGTCATAACCAGCCAACACAATTGAATTTCTGTTTAAATGGACGAAGAAGCCAATACATCTTCTTCTAAATATCATGACTTCAGTGTGGAAATCATCAACTTTGATCCACAATTTGCAGGACAATGTCTAAACTCAGGGGCTAACTGAGAGCTTGGGAAATTCGGATTGTGTAGTAATATCTGTGGTATAACAAATTTAGTAGCTTTTTAAATTCAGTTTTATTTAGCAAAGAAGCAAAGAAGCTCATGAACAGGTTTTTAATATACTGAAAGGAATAAAAATATTTGTAAGTAAGCAAAATGCAGTTATTTTATCAAATCATGTAGTATTTTGATTCATAATAGAGGCCTGGTCTGAGTGTGTATGTCAGGTTAGTCTGCCAAGAATATTGGGATTCTTGTGGAGGCACTTGGGAAATATCAGTAAACTACTGCAACACTACAATGTTCAATAGCTTGTTTTTTATTCAGTTGTGGTCAAGTATAGGTACACTGGAGGCCTAATTATGGAAGCAGTCGATGATACACCTAAGAGGAAGATCAAACTTAAACTCAAATATCAGCTGCTGTCAAGTGAACAAACCTCACACATTGGAATCTAGCAAAGTATTCCTTCAATGTTAGTGCCGAAAGTCTCCCAAAATGTTCCCATGTAATAATAAAACACGTTTCTAATTTCATATAATTACATAGTCATTATAATCTAAAGTTTGCAATTTCTGTTTACCTTTCAGTTTCTATGTCAACTGCTGGGCATGATGAGTGCCACAGGCCATGGATCTAATCACAAGCAATTAGCTAACAGGGACAGGAAACAGGCACTTTGCTCCAGTCAGGATGGCGTTTACATGCAGGCTTATGTTTCTATTGCTCTTAGTGAGAGAAAACATAAATGTGAGGCTTCTGGTAAAATAAATTAATTTTTTGGTAGATATAGTTCTTTCTTACAAATATTCAAATTGAGCATATTACATAATTTTATTTTGAAAGTTATATTTTTTCCTGCTTCCTCTCCCCCTCACTTAGTTCAAAGTAAGTATTCCTTGATGCAGGTAAGTGCACTGTATTTTCAGACGGGCACACACTTCTTTTTTGTTAAATAGGCAAAATATTATTAGCATCTACAATGATGAGCAGGGGTTAGGGTTTGGGGTGGGAAGAGAAGGAGTTAGACACAGTAATGGTCCTCAAGTAGTGTGCTGTACCTGTCCTAATGAAAGTAGTTCTCATTCTTCAAAAGAGAAGTGAAAGCTGAAATGATTTAAAGCTAAGCAAGAAAGACTGTAAACATTGTTTTATTCACAGTACACTGTGCAGAAGTCTTAGGCTCATATATATGCAACTACAAATTTTGCACAGTGCTGCATTTGTCATGTGGTGTGGAGAATGAGTTTAAATCTGGCAGGAGTGAAGGATTTTGGGAATGGCAAGGGAAGGGTGTGGGACAGGGACAGAGAAGGAGTGCCGGAGACGGCGGGGGGGGTGGGGTTTGTTACCAAGGTAATTTAATTCCAAACAATTGTTTTATAGATGATAACAGAATGTCTCTCTGGTGCTTCCCAATCCTTCCTCTCCCCCTTCCCCTTTTCCCAATCATGATTCCCCTCTCCTATCCCCCTTCCTACTCTCAGCAGTCCACAACATGATAGAGATGCATATCAGAATAACAGAATAAATTTTATCATCACTCAAATATGTCATGAATTTGTTTTGTTTTTTTTCAGCAGTACAGTGCAAAAGTTTTAGGCACCATAGGTGTGTGTGTATATATATATATATATATATATACACACACACACACACACATATATATATATATATACACATACATACACTGTATGTGTGCCTGAGACTTTTGCTCAGTACTGTACATGCAGACAATCAACTCTAATATATATTGCAATGTAACATCTGTTCCATTGAAATCACATTTTAGCATGTGATGTGTTTCTGTTTAAGTCTGAGGGGAAAGAGTGGCACCATAATTTCCCTTAGTAGGTTGGTCTCTCAGAGTACCTGTTGTAACCCTCACTCACTCAAGCACCAGTGTAGTCAAACAATACCCTCAGCATATAAACCATTCTGACCTCACAGGACATGGTTATTGTACCATATAGCCTACTGTATATTATGTTGTAGTAACACGTCACTGCATGCGCCATTAGCCGCATATTGAGCATGTGCTATTAGGCACGTATTGATCTGTAGGTGTGTGTTCAGTTCGGTTTCAGTCAGTAAAGAACCCTGTTAACTTAGCTCCTGTCTCCAGCTTTTTTATTTAACCCGGCCACATACACAACGAATTGGCGATGAGGTTAATGAACCTACATCGTATGGGAACGCCATGTTTTAATTGATAACGACACTTGGAAGAAGCGAGCAAGGTATGAGCCAAGGCAGAGCGAGGCCACGAGTCTGAAAGGAAAAGGAAGCACAGCCTCAGGTCGGGAACGTCAGGAGACCAAGAGACACAGTCGGAGCCACAGCATGTCCAGCTGAGACCACAGACGGCGCTGACCCCAGGGACTGAGGGTCTGCCTGCCCCAGAAGGGAGATAAAAAGAAGCGACACACACATCTAGACAGAGTGCGCTCGTGGCGCTAGCAAAAAGGCCACGTGAGTCAAAAAGGAAAATAAGGGAAGAACGGGGCTTAATTAACATAACAAAGATGGCAATGATTGGAACCATTACAGCATTTGCTAGTGGCATTGCAGATTGGGCAACTTACATTGAAAGAGTGGAGTTATATTGTGAGGCTAATGGTGTTAATGATAAAAAGAAAGCCAGCGTCTTACTCAGTATTATAGGAGCAAAAACATATGGGCTGCTACGGAGTTTGTTAACCCCTGAAAAGCCAGCTGACAAAATGTTCAAACAAATAGTCAACATTCTCCAACAGCATTTAAACCCCAAACCACTGGTCATTGCTGAAAGATTTAAATTCCACATATGGAATCAGAGCAAAAATGAAAACATTTCTGAATATTGTGCTGAATTGCGTAAATTATCAGAACATTGTCAATTTGGAGCTGGTCTATCAGACGCATTGAGGGACAAGTTAGTGTGTGGCATGCACTGTGAAACTACACAGAAGAAGCTCCTGTGTGAAATAGACCTTACATTCGAGAAAGCGCTAAAGAGATCTCGATATCAACAGGGGACAGCGGCACGGGGTGCTTCCGAGATACAACAAAAATCTCTGGACTATGCCACAAATAAAATGTCACTGAACAGAAATGAAGAAAAGAAATGTTACCATTATGGGATAAGGTCACATGACCCTGATGATTGTTGGTTTAAAGATAAAGAATGCAGAAACTGTGGCAAACAGGGCCACATTTGCAGAGTATACAAAGCTAGTAAACAGAAGAAAAAGGACAAAATACAGAGAAACAAGAAACCCCAGAAAGGAAAATACAACAATGTGCACAAAATGAAAGAAAGCAATTCTGATGAAAATGACTCAGACAAAAGTGAATTGTCTTGTCTGCAATTTCACAGCATGAAAGAGACAGATGATCGAAGAGTAATATAGATCACTCCACAAGTGGCAGGCATGAGACTGAAAATGGAGTTGCACACAGGCTCAGCTTTAACAGTGATCTCTGTACATGACTATATATGACTGTTATCTCACATACCTCTGAAATGAACTAAACTACTGCTAAAGACTTACACAGGACAGAAAGTGCATCCCAAAGATAAAATTAAAGTGACAGTGACCTACGGAGACAAAACACAGCAGCTGAACCTCTATGTACTGAAAATTGGAGGACCACCATTGCTGGGACGTGAATGGCTCAGGAAAATTCAGTTGGATTGGCACACCATCTAGGCACTGGATCTGTCAGCAAAGGAGGGCAGCAAGACTACATCTGAAAGACTGTCACAGATACTTGCTGACTCTGAGGAAGTGTTCATGAAAGGAATAGGAACACTTCAGGGCATGAAGTCCAAGATCAAGATTGAGAAAAATACACGTCCAAAATTTCACAAAGCCAGACCAATGTCATACGCAATCCGTCCTACAGCAGAGGCAGAGCTGAAAAATCTGGAGCAGACTGGGTCCTGTCAAAGGTGGATTGGAGTGAAAGAGCCATTGAAGCAAACACTCCTGATGTGACCACATCAGCCTCATCCACAAATAAGTCTGTCATCAGTGCTGAGGACCCACCTGATGTACCTGTGGAGACTAATTCCCCAAAGCAAACGATTTAGGGCAGACGTTACTCAGAGAAGCAGAGAAGACTTGAGTTATAATTATTATAATTATTATAATAATTATTATTATTACATTACTTTGTTATAATTTCATATTATTAAGTTAGTAAGTAAACAATTGGTAGGCGTTTCTATGTTAAGGGTACACATATTTGTTTAGCATAGTGTCCCAGAGAAGAAAACAGTTGATACACTATTAAAATAAAAGGGGAGGAGTGTACCGTATAGCCAACTGTCTATTATGGGACTACTTTATGCTGTAGTAACATGTTGTTGCATGTGCTATCAGATGCATATTGATCTGTACATGTGTGTTCAGTTCGGTTTCAGTCAGTAAAGTACCCTGTTAACTTAGCTCCCGTCTCCAGCATTTTTATTTATAGCTTTGTTGTGTAACCCAGCCACATACACAACAGTTATAAAGGACATTTTTTTTTTTCTGAGCAGGAAGGAAGAACTATTCTGCAAAACACCCTCCTAGAGTTCACATAGCTTCTAGAGGTTGACCAGATGTACTTGTGCCAAAACAGATTAACATCTGCGAATAATTCATTTTTTCTGGGGATTTGTGGCATTCTCAAGCATTATCAGGGATGCATCTCACCCTAACCATAGACTTTTTACTCTCCTCCCATCTGGTAGTCACTACAGGAGCCTCCGCTCCCACACCAGGAGGCACAGGAAGAGCTTCTTCCCTGAGGCTGTGACACTGCTGAACCTCTCATCACAGCGCTAAGCAGTATTGCAACCGTATTGTACTGTCTCAGTACTTCTATATTTGTGGGCTGTAGCACTTTTTTTATTCGCAGTTATTTTGTAAATAACAGTATATTCTTTGCATTTCTGGTCAGATGCTAAATGCATTTCATTGGCTTTGTATCTCTACTCGGCACGATGACAATAAAGTTGAATCTAATCTAATCTAATTATTTTGCACTGCATGTCTAACCCAGGACAGGGATCTGAAATGGATTCACATATGCAGCTATAATGTTGACCAGTTTCATTGGAGTTTCTCTTCATTGATCTATAGGTGATAAAGTTGCAAAGGTCCATCATTCTTTAATGTAACTGATCCAGTAATACCCTCTTACATGTCTGAGAGAAAGCGATGGAAAGTAATCCAGCAATGTTATCTATTTAAGAGTCACTAAAAGTAATTTTCCTCCGTGTAATTCAACCTTAGACCTTCTTGTTGCAGATGGATTAGACCATAAGATGATAAAATATAGGAGCAGAAGTAAGCCATTCAAGTTGCTCGGCTGATCCAATTCTTCCAGTCATCCCCACTCCCCTGCTTTCACTCCATACCCTTTGATGCCCTGGCTAATTAAGAACCTATCTATCTCTACCTTAATTACACTCAATGACTTGGGTTAACTGTGGTACAAAGACCTTGGAGTATCATATCAGCAGTGACATTGCCACAAGTTTGCTTGGGCATGTAGATGTCACAGCATTGGATCAGAAAAGTCCATATTGGTCAGTCTGCCTCGTCTGCTCCTCTACTTCAGTTAATTTAATTGAAAATGAGTTGCAAAATCACTTATTTATTTTAATGAACTCTCCAGCAACAGAAACATTTCTCTTCAGAAATTCAATGTTCAAGAACTAATTTTATCCGAAAAGCAATTGCAAATTAGAGGTGCAGCAATAAAATGCTGTATGAACATTGGGATGAATCTTACTGACCCAGGATGACCACAGGTTAGCAGAGCTGCTGCCACAGTGTTCCAGTAACCCAGGTTCAATCCTGACCAGAAGTACAGTTTGAATGGAGCTTTGCACATTCTCACAGCATGAGTTTCATCTAGATGCTCCTGTTTTCTCCCACATTCAAAAGATAAGCAGATTGGAAAGGTACTTGGACATGTACAAGGCTAGGAAAAGCTGAGTGAAATATGGGTCAAATGCATGCAAATAGGTCTGGCTTAGATGGGAATCTCGGTCAACCTTGACCACTTGGGTTGAATAACCTGTTTCCATGCTTTATGACTTTATGATTCCAAGGTCGAAGTTTTTAAGACTAAGGCAATCAACACAAGCACACTCCAAGGATGCATGCCTTGTTCAAGGTTCTACTCTCTTTACACTCATCACTTTATGGTTTGTTACATACCTCAAGGAGATCTTGTGATTTTTATTTGTGAGAATGATGTAATGGTCTTTCGGAGGTCACCTGATGTAATTTTCCTGCCAATGTGAGGTCACGTGATGACATGTTCACCACGGGTATGTAAGGGAAGACCTCAGATGACGCAGTTAGTTTTTTTAGTTTTTAGTTTTCCAGCTCAAACATTAGTGTGTCTCTGTTTCTGTTGCGTATTTATGTTATGACGCAATTCCATTTTTAAAATGGAGTGTTACGTTCTGTTGCAAGGTACAATAGTGCTGGACTGGCAATTTTTGCTAGATGTGTTGATGTACCTTTTTTCAGTAGTATGGGAGAGTGAAGACTTTATCGAAATACAGGACCCGAAGGATTAAGAGAAGTTGGTATCGTTTGGCAGTTTAACAAAGGATCGACCTTATTGAGTCTTCGTTGAAGAAGTAGCGACCTGCATCGAGGATAACTCTTGTCAAAAGGGCAAGGAAGTTCATGCAAGGTTTGCTTTTTGGAAATTAAGGTCAGTTGTTTTAAGCTGTTTATTTCCTGTATCATGAATCCTTTGGACAGAACCAACAGGAAAGTCGCGTCTTTGAAGAAATCCTTCTCCAGAGAACTCTTTCCCAATTGAACATATAAATCTGTTGAATTTTCAAATTTACCATTTTAAGAACTGTATCTGACTTTACCGCTTTAAGAACTGTTTTCTCATTTAACACTTTAAGAACCAGTAACAATTGATGGTTTATTGAATGGCTGCATAGCGGTTAACTTCCGGTTAAGGTTTTCATTTTTTAAATTGTTTATCTGTGTTTAATAAATGTTTTGTTGTTTTTATATAACCTGTCTCGATTGATATTCATTGTTGCCGGTTACGTAACAGGTTAAGCAGAGCTCAGACAACGTTTCTGAACTCCCTGATAGCATCACTGTCGTTAGTAAAATCTCAGATGTCAACAAAGAGGTTTAAAGATGTGAATCAGATCAGCTGGTTGAGTGATGTTGCTAAAACGATCTTACATTCAACATCAGCAAGCCCGAGGACTTCAAGAAAGGAAAGCTGGGAGAACACATACTAGTCCTCATTGAGGTGGAACAGGTTAGCAGCTTCAAGCTCCTGGTGTCAGTATCTCAGAAGTTCTACCCTGGGCCCAACATGTTAATACAATGATAAAGAAGGCATAACACCAGTTCTACTTCATTAGGAGCTTGAGGAGATCTAGTATGTCACCAAAGACTCTTTCTATTGAACTATGATGGAGAGCATTATAAATGTTTGCATCACAGCCTGGTGTGCAGACTTTAATGCAGAGGATCACAAGAAGATGCAAGGAGTAATAGACTCAGACAGTTTGTTCACAGACAAAATCGTTCCTGCAATAGAGGATATCTTCAAGATGTAGTGCCTCAAGAAGGTGGCATCCATCACAAAGTAACCTCACCATACAGAAAAGCCGTTGTCATCACTACCATTAGGTGAGAGGTACAGGAGCCTGAGGATCACAATTAACAATTCAGAAATAACTTATTCTCCTCTGCCATCAGATTTCTGAATGGTCCATTGAGATTACCTCATTATTTCCTTTCTGCACTCTTTACTTTTTTCATGGTTATAATAATTTCATATATTTGCACTGCACAGCTGCCATAAAACAATAAACTTCACTTCATACAAATTAGTGATAATAAAACTGATTCTGGTCAAACAACACCAGTCTTTTTTTAAATATGCTTGAGATTTTCTACATTAAAAAGGTGAAAAAATGGAACATATACTCCTCACAGCAAATTTGCCAAGATGGCTTTTCAATATAATTTGAAAGTCTAAGGTGAAGTAAATTACTTACACTGATAAGGAAAGATGAAGAAAAAAATTACTTTCATTTTAATAGATTTTATATCTTGGCTTTGGCTGCATTGCTGGCTACCACCCAAATCCCATTCTCATTCCGATTTCTGCAGAAATAGCTTACGGCATTGCAGATCAAAGTAACACAGAACAGATGTTTCTCACTTATTTTTATCTCATAAAAAATTCTATATATTATTAATTGATCCAAAAAAACTGAAAACCTCTAAGTTAGAATGGGTGTGAAAAGGACCACCAGTAGTCTAAGCATATTTATTGTCACAAGGTGGGTATGATCCCTATTAGTTTCTGATTTTCTATAGTTGGGAACAGCATTAAAATACAATTTTAATTTTAAAAACATTAAAATACAAATACAGTTGCATTCACTTGATAAGTTCGGGCAAATCAAACATGGGGTGGTATTACAGCAGTCCTGGGGGTGGTGTCATTAAATATATTGTTCTGTAGTTTACAAATAGAAACTTTTTGATGCATCAGTGAGATATCATACAATGAAATCCTTTGGAATGCTCTGTGACAAGCATTGGGAAAATGTTTTGTTTAATGTATCACCTCTTTCTCATGCAGCATTTTAGTTTTTCTCATGTCTACCTAAGACACTAAATGGTGTAATCAGATTAACGTTGATTTATATACCAATTCTGTCCTTGAGCACATCAACAAGTGTGTAGATAGAGTGACATCTCAAAAACAAATAAAAGTTTTCCCAAATCAGAAACCACGGATGAACAGAGAATTTCGCCTCCTGCTCAAAGCCAGAGATTCAGCCTTCAGGTCTGGAGACCGGGAGGCTTACTGCTCAGCCAGGGCCAACCTGAAGAAGGGAATCTCCCAGGCTAAACACATATACAAACAGAGAATCAAGGAGTATTTCAACTCCTCGGACCCCCAGCGCATGTGGCATGGCATACACGTCATTACAGACTTCAAAACACCTAGTATTTGCCCCCTTCCAGCTCTGCTTCCCTCTCTGATGAGCTCAATTACTTCTACACTCACTTTGATGGAGAGAACAAGGAGGTCACCCTCAAAATGGATCTCCCACCTAGTGAACTACCTCTCTCACTTCCCACCTCTGATGTTTGCGTCACCCTGAGCAGGGTGATTGTACAGAAGGCAGCTGGTCTGGATGGAATACCTGGCCGTGTGCTCAGAGTCTGTCCAGGGCAATTGGCTGGGGTCTTCACGGACATTTTCAATCTGTCCCTGGCCCAGGCAATTGTCCCCACAAGCTTCAAGAATGCTGCCATGGTGCCAGTGCTGAAGCATTCCACTGCCACGGGCCTGAATGACTTCCACCCAGTTGCACTCACCCCCATCATTGCAAAGTGCTTTGAGAGACTGGTTCTATCACATCTGAAATCCTGTCTGCTCACTACCCTGGACCCCCATCAATTTGCCTATCGCACCAACAGGTCAACAGAGGACTCCATCTCCACGGCACTTCACTCTGCCCTGATCCACCTGGACAGCCCCAACTTTTACGTCAGAATGATGTTTATTGACTTTAGTTCGGCATTCAATGCTGTGTCCCTCTCCAAGCTGATCGCCAGACTTCGCCAAGTCGGTATCAGCTCATCCCTCTGCAATTGGACCTTGGACTTTCTGACTTACAGACACAAAATCAGTTAAGTTAGACAACCTCTCCTCTTCTACTCTCACCCTGAACACCGGCGTGCCTCAAGGCTGTGTGCTGAGCCCTCTTCTGTACTCCCTTTTCACCTATGACTGCGTTCCTGTGCATGGTCCTAACTCCATAATCAAGTTCGCAGACGACACCACGGTGGTCGGTCTGATCAGAGGGGATGACGAGACGACCTACAGGGACGAGGTCCAGCACCTGGCTGCGTGGTGTGCCGACAACAACCTGGCCCTTAACACCCAGAAGACCAAGGAGATCATTGTGGACTTCTGGCATGCTAGGAACCACACTCACGTCCCCATCTACATCAACAGAGCCGTAGTGGAGCACATATCAAGCTTCAAATTCCTTGGTGTCCACATTTCTGAGGATCTCACCTGGTCCCTGAACTCCTCCATCCTAATCAAAAAGGTGCAACAGCGACTTTATTTCCTGTGGAACATCAAGAAAGCTCACCTCTGTCCAAGGATACTGTCAGACTTTTACCACTGTACCATTGAGAGCATACTCACCAACTGCATCTCAGTGTGATATGGCAATTGCCCTGTATCGGACCACAAAGCACTCCAGCGTGTGGTGAAAACTGCCCAGCGGATTATCGGCACCCAATTGCCCACCATTGAGAACATCTACCATAAACACTGCCTGAGCAGTGTGAAAAGCATTATCAAGGATGCATCTCACCCTAACCATGGACTTCTTACTCTCCTCCCATCCGGTAGGCGCTACAGGAGCCTCTGCTCCCGCACCAGCAGGCACAGGAAGAGCTTCTTCCCTGAGGCTGTGACCCTGCTGAACCTCACATCACAGCGCTAAGCAGTATTGCACCCATATTGTACTGTCTCAATACTTTTATAGTTGTGTGCTGTAGCACTTACTTTTTATTCGCAGTTATCTTGTAAATAATACTATTCTTTGCATTTTTGTTCAGATGCTAACTGCATTTCATTGGCTTTGTATCTGTACTCAGCACAATGACAATAAAGTTGAATCTAATCAAATCTTCTCTAAAATTTTTCAGAATTAATTCATGTGCCTTGAAATATACAAGTAAGTGCTAATAGATTCAGGTGTTGTACTTTCTGATGAAGAATTTCAAACAATTTTCATGCATTTCCTGAAGAAATAAGTTTTTTCTGACTTTTCCAACTTTTAGATGGCCAGGAGATACAGAACTTTTGGGCGATCAAAACACCAGTTCACAAGGTGTCAGGCTCTGATAGTGTAACTGGTAGGACATTGAACACTTGTGCCAACCAGCCTTTCACTGCTACAATCAAAGGTTCCCAGCTGCCTCAAAAGGGCATCAATCAAACCAGTACTCAAGAAAAGCAGGGTGAGCTGCCTCAATAAATTTTGCCCAGTAATACTCACATCTACAGTGATGAAGTGCTTTGGGAGCTTGGTCATGGCAAGAATTAACATGCCTGAGGAAGGACATGGCCTGCTGCAATTTCTTACCTCTACAATTAGTCTACAGTGGATGCAATCTCATTGGCTCTCCACTCGGCCATAGACCACCTGGGCAACAGCAATACCTACGTCAGGCTGCTGTTTGTTGACTATAGCTCAGCACTGAACACCATCAACCCCTCAGTATTAATCAACAAGCTTCTGTATCTGAACTTCTATACCTCCCTCTGCAACTGGATTCTTGAATTCCACATCAGGAAACCACAATCAGAGCAGATCAGAAATAACATCTCCTTACTCAAACAAGAGAAAATTTGCATTTGCTGGAAATGTGAGCAACACCCACAAAAGGCAGGAGGAACTCAGCAGGCCAGGCAGCATCTAGGAAAAGAGTATAGTTGACGTTTCAAGCCAAAACTCTTCAGCAGGGTTTTGGGCCTGAAATTTTGACTCATCTCCTCCTTATTGATAGTCAACACAGGTGCATCTCAAAAATACATGCTCAGCCCACCACTCTACACTCATGACTGTGCAGCTAGGCACAGCTCAAATACCATATATAAATTCAACGGCACAAATGTTGTTGGCAGAATCTCAACATGTGATGAGGAGGTGTACATGAGTGACATAGATCGACTGGTTGAGTGGTATTGCAACTGTAACCTTACACTCAGTGTCAAGGAATAGATTGTGGACTTCAGGAAGGGGAAGTCAGGGGAACGTACACTAATCCTCATTAAGGGGTCAGCAGTCAAAAGTGTGAGCAGCTTCAAATTCCTTGGCATCAATATCTCAGAGGATCTACTCTGCAACATACTGATGCAATCACAGTGGATACACATTAGCAGCTTTATTTCATTAGGGGTTTGAGGTGATTTGGTATGTCATCACAGAGTTTCAAAAATTTCTACAAATGCACTATGGAGAGCATTCTAACTGGTTGAATCACAGCCAGGTATACAGACCCGAACACATAAGATCAGAAAACAAGCTGCAGAAGATATGACACAGCCATCTCTATCATAAGCACCAGCCTCCCCATCGTCAAGGACACCTTCAAAGGGTGGCGCCCATCAGAAGGGATCCTCACCATCCAGGACATGTAGTTCTCTCATTACTACCATCAGGGTGAAGTACAGCATGATTTTGATGACAGATGATCAAATTACTGGATGATACCAAGATAGGTGGAAGGGCAGGTAGTGTTGAGGAAGCAGGAAGTCTGCAGAAGGACTTAGACAGATTAGGAGAATGGGCAAAGAAGTGGCAGATGGAATACAGTGTATGGAAGTGTATGATCATCCATTTTGGGAAAAGTAATAACAGTGTGGATTATTTTCTAAATAGGGAGAAAATTTAAAAAATCTAAGGTGCAAGTAGACTTGGACTCCTCATGCAGAATTCCCTAAAGGTTAACTTGCAGCTTGGAAGGCAAAGCCATTTTGAGAGAACTAGAATATAAAAACAAGGATGTAATACTGAGGCTTTATGAGGCACTGGTCAGATCACACTTGGAGTATTGTGAGTAGATTTGGGCACCTTATTGAAGAAAAGACATCCTGGTATTGGAAAGAATCTAGAGGAAGTTCACGCGAATGATTCTGGGAATGAAAGCATTAACTTATGAGGAGTGTTTGACGGCTCTGGGCCTGTACTTATGGAGTTTAGCAGAATGAGGAAGAATTTCATTGAAACCTATCAAATATTGAAATGCTTAGATAGAGTGAATAGGTAGAAGATATTGCCTGTAGTAGGGGAGTACAGAACCAGAGGGCACAGCCTCAGGAATGAGGGACATCCATTTTGGACAGATATGAGGAGGAATTTATTTAACAAATGGGCAATTCATTACCACAGACATCTGTGGAGGCCAAGTCATTGGTTATATTTATGGAGGGGGTTTACGGATTCTCGATTAGTCAGGGCGTGAAAGGTTACGGGAAGAAAACAAGAGGATGGGTTTGAGAGGAATAATAAATCAGTCAGGATAGAATTGTGGAGCAGACCCGATGGGCTGAATGGGCTAGTTCTGCTCCTAAGTTTAATGGTTTTACTTTACCAGTTATCCTTCAATTTAGTAAATTCTGTCTTGCAGAGAACTGGCTGGACCTATCAACCTGTCAGATTGGGAATGATTAGTTCCATCACGAACTTTGAAACAGGGCTTTGTGTACCAATAGTAGGAACCATAAAATTGAGAAAATTGAAGTGAGTTTTAAGCACTAAAATTTAAAACACGCAGAACAACAGACTACCCAACTCTATCTGATATAACAGTGAGCTACTGCAAAATAAAATGCTTGGAACAAATATTGCTCCTTTCTTTAGAAGGCATATTGAGCAATGATAGGTTCCAAATGAAGTATTATTTGAAGTAGATAATCAACATATTTCTGAGCTTTACTTTGACATTTTCTGCCTCTATAATTGTCGCTGGTAGTATCCTATTATACCAAATAATGTCTGGGGAAAGTTTTAGTCACTTTGTTCTCAAAGATGTTATGTTTTATTTATGAAGAGATGACAAAACTAAAACCTATTATTCTGTTCAATTACTGACTTCATCAGCTAGATTTCAAACTTTTAAAGTGAGACCACTGGCAAATGGCAAGGGCAATAAATAAACTAATTACATATTCTACTAGGAATTTTGAGTTATAATGTTATTTTTTAATTTCTACCAGTGAAAAGGGAGCTAACCCCTGTAAGCAAGATTTTACTTTTGGCTAGAACATTATGCACAAATGGGTTTAATAAATGAAGTGAATCCTGATGGTCTACCGGTTAATATTTATTCATAGTTGTTATAATGTGTTTCATTCAATGTGTCTGAAAGTCAGAATGTTTTCAAGTTATGCCTAACTTTCACCTCCTCTGTGCACTGAATAATCCAGGTAAAGTTTTTATCTAGTCAGGACCTTCGTTGACACGCATTCTTGTTTGTATTGACAACGCTGTGTTTTTGAACTTCTGCATCACAGTAAATTAAAGCTCTTTATTTCCCTCCCCAAAAGTCCTGCCTGCTCTTTTGAGTACTCCTAGCATTTTATCCTTCAACGTCAGATTTCCAGCATGTGCAATGTTTCCATTTTCTAATTATAAGCAACAATTTCCATACTCAGAAGCAAAATCTTCCAAATCCTGTAAATCAAAACAAAACACAAAACAGTAAGCAGGTCAGGCAGCAATATTCATATGAACTATTGAAATGCCTAACGCTTCCTTATTTACTCATTTGGGAATTTACTTTTATCAAGGTCCACTTCTTTATACATGTTAGTGGATCTACTCTCCCTAAGCTCACACCAATTCCCTTCAATACATTCCATCACCACAGGAGGATAGACTGACCTGAGTAAGAGGGATTCTCATTAAAATATATCCTTTCTACATTACACCAATGAAAAGATGCCAGAACTATTTTAGATTATCAGTTATATGCATAATATTTGCAAAAGCTGCTATTCTAACTCTACACCAGTTTTATACCAAATATTTTGAATTAAAATGAAAGAGAAAAAAAAAGTAGGGATGGAAAATAGAATACTATGACTCCCTCTTCAAGTACTTCTGGTTTCCCTTTATGGCAATGATTTGAAAATAGGGAAAATTCTGATTTCATTTCATTATCTTCCTAATTAGCTGGATCTAGCCTAAGTCAATCATATTCAATGACAAAATGGATAATTGGGTTGTCAATGGAGCTGGATTAAATTTTTTGGCATGTCAATTAGATTCCTGGAGTTATGTTTTTTTGTGAAAATAGAACTATCCATTGGTTACACCTGCATTTCTCAATGGAGGTACGTAAGGCACGTACTTCTTATAAGTTAGAAACTGCCTTTACTTCTCTGCACCCTGAGCTTTGCTGGTGCATTGATCACAGATTCCAACAAGTCATTATGAACTTCTGTACTGTTCTGAGCTGAGAAAGGAAACTGCCAAGTCTACCTGTTTCCAGATTACTATCTCTTTCAAACATTGTTTAAACTTGTAAGAGCCAAACTACACACAGATCAGGACTAAATTTATGTTTCCAGTCGATTTTGGATCTATTATTTAGCTGTAGACATGACAAGATTAGTTAGAGAAGTCAGAACTGCAATTGACTGTACTTTGATTAACCTATTGTGTTTACTTCTATAACAATGATTTCAAAAATTCCAGTCATGTATTGCTCTCCAGATGGACTTTTTCTCCACTGTTTCATTTTCCAATTGAATATATCACCAAATTCTTTGTGTTTTGTGTTTTTATACAATTAACAATCTGTGCTGGCTCTATTACATTGGGTATTTCAGATATTTCCCAAAATTATGTTTATTTTGACAATCTCTCCTTGTACTGCAAAATTTGTTCTCAATTTTGACATGCTAATTAGCATGAAGTTCTTTTGTATCTTCAATCTAACATTGTGCAAAAATTCAGGACCTCGTGGGTACATGTTCACACTTGTGATAATAGTAAGGCCAAAAAATTCAATTATAAATTTAAAAAGAACATAGCAGTCTTCTCATTAGGCTGAGCCAGTGTTTAAACATCAGATATTCTATAAATCTCGGAAGAATATTCCTATGAGAAAAAAAAAGTCTCAACATGAAAGATGTGCTGTAGGTGAAAAAATAAAGAAGTTAAAATTGGGATCAAATGAAAGATAGATCTGATTGTGTGAAGATTAGAGATATGCCAGAGGACTGAGAATCAAAACTAGACACGTGAAAACCAACTTTAAATCACAATTTCCAGCTTTATGTACTTGATCATTGATTAGATCCACTGTTGTGAGCACATGATCAAGAATGACACCTCACTGCTGTATTTTGAAGCCCCAATTATTTTCTCAAATAGATACAGAACTCCAATTGCATATTCAAAAAAAGCCAGCAAGATTTGCTAGGAATTACAAGGTGAATTCCCAGTTTCCATCTGAAATTAACAGTACATTTACATTATAAGACTGTACCACTTCAATTAAAGTAATTTCATTTCAACTTTAATCTACCTATGTACAAAAAAGACAAAATAGCAGCAAAGTGATGAACTATACGAGATTCATTCATTTTTCAGTGAAACAATGGTTACCGACAGAAAAATGCTTTGCTTCCTTATATGAGCTCTCTCCTCTGTAGGATATTCAATATCTGGTGCACTGTAGCAGTATCAAATACTTCCACTAGTCCTAACATGACTAGTTATTGACATTAGAGGTAGACATGGCAAGTATTGGCAGATATGCCTATAAGTCCTTATCTGTCAGCTCAGATAATATCTATTTGAATTGTGCAGTGTGCATTTATACTATGTTTCTTTGATGCTGTCCAACCAACTGTCAACCATCAGGTAACTCAGGATTAAATAAGATCTGTCACTACAACTTAATGCAGGGAAAAGAGATTCCCCTCTACAGTCTAGAGAACACACTGATTGAAAGAATATTATGTTTTGCACAGCAGCTTTTTCAAGCTGTTGATGCTTATGCGATACCTTAGTTAAACCTACTGTTTCTTGAGTTATTTAATAAATTAATAGGGAAGTACATGGCAAAATGGCAGATGAAATAGTGTTGTCCATTATAAGTCAAGACTTTATTTCCTGACACATTAGGAAAGCCATCTCTGAAACAATGTTTGGCCTAGCAAAAGCTTTATTTTCCTTATTGCCTCTAAACCTCCATTCCTCTTACCTTACACTGTTACTGAAAGATTCATTTATCCAAGCATGTAATTTCAAATCTCATCACTGTTTTTTGTGGATGTTCTGATGAAGTGTCCTCAACCCAAAACATTAAATCTGATTCTCTTTCCGCAGTTACTGCCTTATCAGCTGAGTGTTTCCAGATCTTTTTTGTTTTATTGCAATTTGTGAAATTGAATAATTAAATCTGTGAGATGGCATTCAGAAAATTGGATGCGAAAGTTGCCAGATGGTCAAAACAAAACAAACTGGCTCATTAGAGTCCTTCAGGAAAGGGAATCAATCTCCCCTAATTAGAAGATTCTAGATGCAACTCCACAGTGACAACTATGGATGTGCAATAAACACTATTGCCAACGGCACTCATAATATAAAAATAAATGATTTAAAAAAAAGCTTAATCATTATTTACCTCCTGTATCCTTAAGTTAAGTTCCATTAAAACTCAGCATCAATGAATTGAGAAAATAAATAATATTGTTCTAATTGTGTAGCTGAAGCTCTGCATTCAAATAGGTTGGTCGTATAAAAAGATGTTACAGTATTTTTTCAGACCTTATTGGACTTGGGAATCATTATCAAGAAAGGGATGTTTATTGATCGGTATATGAACCAGATCTGCAATCTGTATAATAAAGGTATTCTGAGTGCAGCCTTTGGCTTGGTTACATTGCATGCTTTACTCCAGCATCTCATCCTCACAATTCACTTACTAGAAATAGAAGCAGGAAATGCTCAACGATAAAGCACCATTGATAGAGAGAGAAATTGCTCCAATTAATAACCGTTCATCTGAATGTGTTCTATTTGTAGCGTATTCAATATTTTAGTAATATTTGTGTAATATTGTAAATATATTGTTTGATTAAGCTATTTTTATTTGTTTACATAATCCATTATGGTACAAAGTACGTGAATGGCACACATCATTACACCACCACATTATATGTGAGTGCCTCAATAAAATAGCAACTAAACACATGAGTATCCCCAGCTCCCATGTTTTTCTTTCAATTAGTTTTTAAAAGAAAAAAATGTAACAGTGATGATGCGGAAGTTTTACAATGAACCCAAGAAGACAACCTATCTGTAAAAGCACAGTATGTTTTTTTTTCCTTTGGAAGGGAAGGGAGATATTCAAGTTTTTTTTTTTAAAAAGCAAGAAATTAGTGATAATAGTATTGAATAAATAAAGACAGAAAAGGCTAGCTGCATTAGAAAGTTAGATGTGTTCGACTGTACAACGGATAACTGGGTAATGTATACTGAATGAATTGAACAGTATTTTAAAGTAAATGAAAAGGCAATGAAAAACAAGTGCCAGTGTTACTAAGTGCAATTGGTATAAAAGCATTCAGTTTGTTTTGAAGTTTGTCTGCTGCAACTAAACCAGCCAAAATGAACTTTGTTGGTATTGTGAACGTAATGCAGGAACATTTAGATTCAAAACCATTGTTGATTGCAGAATGCTTCAGGTTTCATTAGTGAAGTCAAAACAAGGGAAGTCCATTCCACATTACATGACTGAATGGAAGAAATTGTTTGAGCAATGCCAGTTAAGTGAGGAGATCACTTCGTTTGTGGAATCTTAAAAGAAAGTAGTCAAAAACAGCTCCTCACTGAAGCATAACTTGTATTTAAAAAAGCAATTGAAATCACTGTATCAATGGAAACAGCAGCCATACACAATTGAGTTGCAGTCAGGAATGAAAGTGAGCATGAACAAAATTGCAATGTCTAACCAGAAACCAGCCTGAGCAGAGAAGTTGTGCTATTATTGTGGCAGGGACTCACATACACCAGACCAATGCACATTTAAAGGTAGAACTTACAGAAAATGTAACAAAGTTGGATACTTACAAATAGCATATCAGGCAGACAAAAATAGGTGGAATGCACAGGGAAAAGAAAAATATATTTTTTTAAAGTCAAGTTTCAGTTTATAAAGGAGTTCTAATCTGCATGTAGTTCATGAAAATCTGATAATGACAAGAATGACACAGAACTGAGTAGCCTTCTGATTTACAACGTGAAAATGAACAAGAGACACGCAATATGATTTACACAAGACGAGAATGGCAAGTTGTTCACTGGCTTGGCTGTTTCAGTCATTCCACAAAATGAGTTTGAACAGCAATTCCAAGATACTGAACTGAAGCCTGCAGATATCCAACTAAGAAATTATACTGGAGGGAAGATAACTCCTGTGGGAATGACATTAGCAACAGGGAAATACAACAACCAACAATCCACATTGGTCCTGTATGTGGTAAAAAAAAAAACAGGAAGGCTAGCATTGTGTGGATGTGATTGACTGAGACAATTACAACTTGATTGGAGATCCATCCACCATGTGCATAGAAAATTCCCTGCAACAGAGGCAACTGTGAGCAATTAATGTACTGAATGATGCTACAGCAGTGTTTGTGGATGGAATTGGAAAACTCAAACATATCAAGGGTAAAATAGTGTTTGGTGGCAATGCCACACCCTTAGTTTACAAAGTATATCTGGTTCTTTATGCCATCCATGATAAAGTAGCCAATGAACTAGATCGCATGGAGTCTCAAATAATTCTTTCCAAGTTTGAGTGGAGCCCATGGGTATCTAATGGTCTGTCGAGCAAAGAAGAATTAGTCTATCATGATATGTGGTCACTTTAAAGTCACCATCAACCCAGTACTGAAAATAGGTCCGACAGTCCAATCAGCAACAGGAGTATGCCACAGTGATAAGCTTTCTCGCACGTTGGTGTTGCTTGTTTAAAAGGAGAGCTTTCTGGGCACTCAGGCTTATTCCAATAGTCCAATCAGCAGCAGGAACAGGCCACAGTAACAAAGTTTCTCGCAGGTCAGAAATATTGTTTAAAAGGAGAGCTTTGTGGGAGTTCAGGCTTATTCTGCTGATCCAATCAGCGGCAGGAACAGGGTATAGCGATCAGGTTTCTCGCAGGTTGGCAACACGTTGAAAAGTACAAAAGTGACAAGCAGGGCAGCAATTGTTGGGAATAGGCCAGAGATGAGATTAGAAGTGTCAGGCTTTGGCTCAAAGGAGACTTTGGCTTGAAAGAGGCATTGACTCTGGGTATGCTTCCGTTAAGGTTCCTTTTGTTTTCTCTCTTACTGTACCTAGTGTAGTAAATGGCTGTTGTGTGTTCTTCATGTTGGATGTTGGAGTCCTGAGAGACCCAGGGTCTCCCAGGGAACTACATTTGCATGAAGTGCATCCAGCTGCAGTTTCTTGAAGACCGTGTTCGGGATATGGAGCAGCAGTTGGATGACCTTCAGCTTGTATGGGAGAGTGAGGAGATAATTGATCAGAGTTACAGGGAAGTAGTTACCCCGAAGTTACAGGAGGCAAGTAGCTGGGTGACTTTCAGGAGAAACAGGAATGTGAATAGGCAGTTAGCACAGAGCACCCCTGTGACCATTCTTCTCAATAATAAGTACACCGTTTTGGATACTGTTGTGGGGCTACGGTCTAGGTGCGTCTCGGATCATGTCCACAACATGTTGGAGAGGGAGGGAGAACAGACAGATGTTTTGGTACATATTGGTACCAATGACATGGGAAGGAAAAGCAAACAGGTCCTGAATAAAGAGTTTACAGAGCTAGGTAGAAAGCTGAGAAGCAGGACCTCCAAGGTGGTAAGTTTTGGATTGCTGCCCCTGCCATGCACCAGTGAGTGTAGAAACAGGATGATTTGGCAAATTAGTGCATGGCTGAGAAGCGTCAAGATCTCTTCTGGGGGGGGTAGGACCTGTTCAAAAGTGACGGGTTGCACCTGAACCCAAGGGAAATCTACATTCTCATGGGGAGGTTGATGAGAGCAGTTGGGGAGGGTTTAAACTAACTTGGCAGGGGACTGGGAACCAGAGTGAAGGGACTCAGGATAGGATGGATAGTGACAAAACAAAGATAGTGTACAGTCAGACTTACAGGAAGGACAGGCAGATGACAGGACATAATTGCAGCCGGCAGGGTGAGTATTAATACATTAGGGATGCAGAATCAAAAAGGGTAGCAAATGCATCCTTCAAAGTGGTATATCTCGAAGCACAGAGTTATAAGGAATAAGGTGGATGATCTTGTTGCACTTATACAGATTGTCGGGTATGATGTTGTGATCATCACAGAATCGTGGATGAAGGATGATTGTAGTTGAGACCTGAATGTCCAAGGTTACACGTTCTATCAAAAGGATAGGAAGGTCAGCAGAGGGGGTGGCATGACTCTTCTGTTAAAGAATGGCAACAAAGCAGCAGAAAGACATGACATAAGATTGGAAGATGTTAGATCCTTGTGCATTGAGTTAAGAAACTGCAAGGGTAAAAAGACCCTGACAACAGTTATATACAGACCTCCCAACATCCCAACAGTAGCTGGGATGTGAACCACAGATTACAACAGGAAATAGAAAAAGCATGTCAAAAGGACAATGTTATGATGTCATGGGAGATTTCAATATGTAGGTCAATTGGGAAATTCAGGTTGGCAATGGACCCCTGGAGAGTGAGATTTTTGAGTGCCGATAAGATGCCTTTTTAGAGCAGTTTGTCATTGAGCCTACTAGGGGATCAGATATATTTGATTGGGTGTTATATAATGAACTGGAGGTGATTAGGGAGCTTAAGATAAAAGAACACTTAGGAGGCAGTGATCACAATATGATTATGTTCAACTTAAAATTTGATAGGGAGAAAGTAAAGTCTGACATAGCAGTTTTCAGTGGAGTAAAGGAAATTATGGTGGTATGTGAGAGGAGTTGGCTAAAGTAAATTGGAAGGGGATACTGGCAGGTATGACAGCAGAGCAGCAATGACGTGAGTTTCTAAGAAAAATGAGGAAGATGCAGAATAGATGTATTCTAAAAAGAAAGAAATACTCAAATGGCAAATCAGAACAACTGTGGCTGACAAGGGAATTCAAAACTAATGTCAAAGCAAAAGAGAGAATATACAACAAAGCAAAAATTAGTGAAAAAAGAGAGGATTGGAAAGCTTTTAAAACCCTACAGAGAGCAACTAAAAGAATTATTAGGAGGGAAAAGATGAAATATGAAAGTAAGCTTGCAAATAATACCAAAGTGGATTGTCAAAGATTTTTCAAGTATGTCAAAAATAAAATAGAGATAAGAGTGGATGTAGGGCCACTAGAAAATGAGGTAACAGAAAAAAATAACAGGGGCCAAGGAGATAGCAGGTGAACTAAATGAGTATTTTATATCAGTCTTCACTGTGGAAGGCACTAGCAGTGTGCCAGATGTTGAAGGGTGTTCAGGAAGAGAAGTGAGTGCAGTTACTATTACGCGGAAGAAGGTGTTCAAAAATCTGAAAGACCTAAGGGTACATAAGTCACCCGGGCCAAATGAACTATACCCTAGGATCCTGAAAGAGGTAGTGGTAGAGATTGTGGAGGCATTAGTGATGATCTTTCAAAAATCAGTAGACTCTGGCATGGTGTCAAAGCAATGGAAAATTGCAAATGTCGCTCCACTCTTTAAGAAAGGAGGGAGGTAGAAGAAAGGAAATTATAGACCAGTTAACCTGACCTCAGTGGTTGGGAAGATGGTGGAGTCAATTTTTAAAGATAGGTTATGGAGTACTTGGTGACACGGGACAAGACAGGACAAAGTCATCATGGATTCCTTAAGGGAAAATCCTACCTGACAAAGCTGTTGGAATTGTTTGAGGTGATTATAAGTAAGAAAGATAAAGGGTATCAGAATCAGAATCAGAATCAGGTTTATTATCACCGGCATGTGACGTGAAATTTGTTAACTTAACAGCAGCAGTTCAATGCAATACATAATCTAGCAGAGAGAGAAAAAAATAATAATAATAAATAAAATAAAACATAATAAATAAATAAGTATATTGAATAGATTATTTTCGAATGTGCAAAAACAGAAATACTATATAGTACATAGAACAAAGAATAGTACAGCACAGTACAGGCCCTTCAGCCCACAATGTTGTGACGACCCTCAAACCCTGCCTCCCATATAAGACCCCACCTTAAATTCCTCCATATACCTGTCTAGTACTCTCTTAAACTTCACCAGTGTATCTGCCTCCACCACTGACTCAGGCAGTGCATTCCACGCACCAACAACTCTCTGAGTAAAAAACCTTCCTCTAATATCCCCCTTGAACTTTCCACCCCTTACCTTAAAGCCATGTCCTAATGTATTGAGCAGTGGTGCCCTGGGGAAGAGGCGCTGGCTATCCACTCTATCTATTCCTCTTATTATCATGTACACCTCTATCATGTCTCCTCTCATCCTTCTTCTCTCCAAAGAGTAAAGCCCTAGCTCCCTTAATCTCTGATCATAATGCATACTTTCTAAACCAGGCAGCATCCTGGTAAATCTCCTCTGTACCCTTTCCAATGCTTCCACATCCTTCCTATAGTGAGGTGACCAGAACTGGATACAGTACTCCAAGTGTGGCCTAACCAGAGTTTTATAGAGCTGCATCATTACATCGCGACTCTTAAACTCTATCCCTCGACTTATGAAAGCTAACACCCCATAAGTTTTCTTAACTACCCTATCCACCTGTGAGGCAACTTTCAGGGATCTGTGGACATGTACCCCGAGATCCCTCTGCTCCTCCACACTACCAAGTATCCTGCCATTTACTTTGTACTCTGTCTTGGAGTTTATCCTTCCAAAGTGTACCACCTCACACTTCTCTGGGTTGAACTCCATCTGCAACTTCTCAGCCCACTCCTGCATCCTATCAATGTCTCTCTGCAATCTTTGACAATCCTCTACACTGACTACAACACCACCAACCTTTGTGTCATCTGCAAACTTGCCAACCCACCCTTCTACCCCCACATCCAGGTCGTTAATAAAAATCACGAAAAGTAGAGGTCCCAGAACAGATCCTTGTGGAACACCACTAGTCACAATCTTCCAATCTGAATGTACTCCCTCCACCACCACCCTCTGCCTTCTGCAGGCAAGCCAATTCTGAATCCACCTGGTCAAACTTCCCTGGATCCCATGCCTTCTAACTTTCTGATAAGCCTACCGTATGGAACCTTGTCAAATGCCTTACTAAAATCCATATAGATCACATCCACTGCACTACCCTCATCTATATGCCTGGTCACCTCCTCAAAGAACTCTATCAGGCTTGTTAGACACTAGCTGCCCTTCACAGAGCCATGCTGACTGTTCCTGATCAGACCATGATTCTCTAAATGTCTATAGATCTTATCTCTAAGAATCTTTTCCAACAGCTTTCCCACCACAGATGTAAGGCTCACTGGTCTATAATTACCCAGACTATCCCTACTACCTTTTTGAACAAGGGGACAATATTCGCCTCCCTCCAATCCTCCGGTACCGTTCCCGTGGACAACGAGGACATAAAGATCCTATATTAAAATATAGGATATTAAAAAAAAGTGATGTAGTGTCCAAATCTTCAAAGTCCATTCAGGAATCGGATGGCAGAGGGGAAGAAGCTGTTGCTGAATCGTTGAGTGTGTGCCTTCAGGCTTCTGTATCTTCTACCTGATGGTAACAGTGAAAAAAAGGCATGCCCTGGGTGCTGGATGTCTTTAATAATGGATGCTGCCTTTCTGAGACACCACTCCCTAAAGATGTCCTGGGTACTTCGTAGGCAAGTGCCCAAGATGGAGCTGTCTAGATTTACAACCTTCTGCAGCTTCTTTCCATCTTAAGCAGTAGCCCCTCCATACCAGACAGAGATGCAGCTTGTCAGAATGCTCTCCACGGTACAACTGTAGAAGTTTTTGCGTGTACTTGTTGATATGTCAAATTGCTTCAAACTCCTAATAAAATATAGCCGCTGTCTTGCCTTCTTTATGACTACATCAATGTGTTGGGACCAGGTTAGATCCTCAGAGATCTTCACACCCAGAAACCTGAAATTACTCACTCTCTCCATTTCTGATCCCTTTATGAGGATTGGTATGTGTTCCTTCGCCTTAACCTTCCTGAAGTCCACAATCAGCTCTTTCGTCTTACTGACGTTGAGTGCCAGGTTGTTGCTGTGGCACCATTCCACTAGTTGGCATATCTCACTCCTGTACACCCTCTAGTCACCACCTGAGATTCTACCAACAATGGTATGCAGTGGATGTTGTATATTTGGACTTTCAGAAGACCTTTCACAAAGTGCCACTCATGAGGTTGGTAACAAGGTTAAGAGCCCATGGCGTTACAGGAAAGTTTCTGGCATGGTTAGAGCATTGGGAATAAAAAGGACCTTTTTTCTGAAGGACCTTTTTTTCTGCCCATGACTAGGATGTTCCACTGGGGTCGTTGTTGAGACCACTTCTTTTCATGCTGCATATCAATGATTTTGATGATGGAATAGATAGCTTTGTTGCCAAGTTTGCAGATGATACGAAGATTAGTGGAGGGGCAGGTAGTGTTGAGGAAACAGGTAGGCTGCCGAAGGACTTGGACAGAATAAAAGAATGGTCAAGACAATGGCAAATGAAATACAATGTTGGAAAATGCATGATCATGCACTTTGGTTGCAGAAATAAATATGCAGACTATTACTAAAATGGGAAGAAAATCCAAAAATCTGAGATGCAAAGGGACTTGGGAGTCCTCGTGTAGGGCAGCCTAAAGTTAACTTTCAGGTACAGTCGGTGATGAGGAAGGCAAATGTAATGTTAACATTCATTTCAAGAGGTCCAGAATACAGGAGCAGGGATGTGATGCAAAGGCATAATAAGGTACTGGTGCGGTCTAACCTTGAGTATTGTGAACAGTTCTGGGGTCCTCATCTAAGAAAAGATGTGCTGGCATTGGAGAGGGTTCAGAGGAGGTTCACAAGGATGATTCTGGGAATGAAAGAGTTGCCTTACGAGCCTGATTGAATTTTTTGAGGATGTGACTAATCACGTTGATGAAGGTAGAGCAGTAGATGTAGTGTACATCGATTTCAACAAGGCATTTGATAAGGTACCCCATGCAAGGCTTATTGAGAAAGTAAGGGGGCATGGGATCCAAGGGGACCTTGCTTTGTGGATCTAGCATTACCTTGCACACAGAAGGCGAAAAGTGGTTGTAGACGGGTCATATTCTGCATGGAGGCTGGTGACCAGTGGTGTACCTCAGGGATTTGTTTTGGGACCCCTTCTCTTTGTGACTTCTATAAATGACCTGGATGAGGAAGTGGAGGGCTGGGTTAGTAAATTTGCTGATGACACAAGAGTTAGGGGTTTTGTGGATAGTGTGTAGGGCTGTCAGATGTTACAGTGGATGTTGCCTGGATTGGGGTGCGTGCCTTATGAAAATAGGTTGAGTGAACTTGGCCTTTTCACCTTGGAGCGACAGAGAATGAGACATGACATGATAGAGGTGTATAAGATGATAAGAAGCATTGATCGTGTGGCTAGTCAGAGGCTTTTCCCCAGGGCTGAAATGGTTAACACGAGAGAGTATAGTTTTAGGGTGCTTGGAAGTAGGTACAGAGGAAATGTCAGGGGTAATTTTTTTTGCACAGAGTGGTGAGTGCGTGGAATGGGCTGCCAGCGACGATGGTGGAGGCAGATACAATAGGGTCTTTTAAGAGACTTCTGAATAGGTACATGGAGCTTAGAAAAATAGAGGGCTATGGGTAACCCTAGATAATTTCTAAAGTAAGTACAGGTTCAGCAGAGTATTGTGGGCCAAAGGGCCTGTATTGTGCTGTAGGTTTTCTTAATTTTTCTATCATATGAGGGACAGTTAATGGTTCTGGGTCTGTACTTGCTGGAATTTAGAAGGATGAGGGGCAATTTCATTGAAACCTTTTGAATATTAAAAAGCCTAGACAGAGAAGATGTGGAAAGGATGTTTCACATGGTGGGAGAATCTAGGACAAGAGGGCACAACATCAGCATAGTGGGGCATTCATTTAAAACAGAGGTACAGAGAAATTTCTTTAGCCAGAGGGCGATGAATTTGTGGAATTTATTGCCACAGACTGCTGTAGAGGCCTGGTTGTTATGTACATAAGGCAGAGCTTGATTGGTTCTTGATTGGATATGGCATCAAAGGTTATGGGGAGAACCTGGGGAGTGGGACTGAGGAGGGGAAAAAAAGGATCAGCCATGATTGTTTGGTGGAGCCTTGATGGGCCAAATGATCTTCTTGTGCAATATCCTCTGCCCAGGAAAGAGGAATTCACTGCAAACAAGTCTGCAAGGAAACACTTCAGCAAAGTGGACTTAGTCGAGGCCTACCTACAGATGGAGATAGAAGAAGAATTCAAAGTGTTTGGCACCATGATCACTTATAAAGTGCTTTATTGCTACAATAAGCTTATTTTAGGAGTAACATCAGCAGCTAGCCTCTGGCAGAAAGCTATGGCTCATGTGCTGCAAGGCTACCCAGTCACTCGGTGTTACCAGGATGACAAGGAACATCTCTCAAATCTCAAGACAAAGTTAGAAAGAATGGAAAATATGGGCCAAGAGCACAGTACAACAAGTGTGAATTCTTTCAACCAAGCATCTCTTACTGTGGAGTGAATCTTGCCTGTGATGCCTCACCTCGTATTATAGGTGCAGTCATGTCACATGATATGAGTGAAGGAATTGAATGCCCCACAGCCCACTCATCACATTCACTTACTGCTGCAGAGAAAAGTTATGCACACATTGTCAGAGTGCCTTCAGTTTGGGGTGTAAGATGTTTCAACCAATACCTGTATGTGAGAAAGTTTACTCTCATTGCTGTTCATCAATCACTAGGCTCCATTTTGAATCCATAGAAGGGCATTCCATGAACATCTGCAGCACTAATGCAGAAATGGGCTCTGTTTCTTGGATGGCACAATTAAAAGATCAAAGTCAGGAGGACAACTAATCATGGAAATGATGGACTGTCCCTTTTACCCTTGGGAAAGGAAGCAACTGAAAAATTTACAGAGTTCACTCCTCTTGAATTACATGCAAATTGAAAATCGCCCTATTATGGCAGAGATGATCAAAAGGGAAATCTGAAAATACCCCAGACTGTCTCGGGTCTACATGGCCACCCAAAATGACTGGAATGTGCAGCAGGAAGTCTAGCTCCCCCATTTTTACCAGTTCCAGGATGAACTTCCCCTTGACAGGGTTGCCTTATGCAGGGATCAAGAGTTGTTTTACCGTCCAAGCTGAAAGCTAAAGTATTTGACGTTCTACATGATGGTCATCTAGGTGTGACCAAAATGGAAGCATTGGCTTGAAGCTTTTTCTGGTGGCCTGGAATAGATCAGCAGATCGATCAGCTTGCCATGCACCATTTGGAAAACAGATTCAATTGTTAGAGAATAAAGGTGGGCAGAGCTATCTGAACCACTTCCTGCAGACCCAGAGTCAACTCCTACAACTACCATGGAGGAGATCCCAGAACCGGATATTGCTTCACAGCCACAAATCTCACCATCCAATCAAAGTGACCCCGTGTGTCAGGAAAGACATTATCCCACAAGAGTAAAAAATCCTCTTTATGCCTGAATGGGATCATTTAAATGTTTTGGAGGTACAAATCATAAACACCATTCTTAGTTGTCCAGATATAGTCAGAGACCAATTCACAGTTCACGATAAGAGAAAATCTCAAGATACTGGAAATCCAAGCAGCACATACAAGATGCTGGAGGAGTTCAGCAGGCCAGGCAGTATCGATGGAAGAGAGTGCAGTCAACGTTTCGGGCCGAGACCCTTCGGCAGGTCCGGAGAGAAAAAGATGAGGAGTAGATTTAAAAGGTGGGGGAGGGGAGGGAGAAACACAAGGTGATAGGTGAAACCAGCAGGGTAAAGGGTGAAGTAAAGAACTGGGAAGTTGACTGGTGAAAGAGATCCAGGGCTGGAAAATGGAGAATCTAATAGGAGAGAACAGAAGGCCATGAAAGAAAGAAGAGGGGGAGGAGCACCAGAACGAGGCAATGGGCAGGCAAGGAGGTAAGGTGAGAGAGGGGAAAGGGATTTGGGAATGGTGAAGAAGAGCAGGGGGTGTTTTGTTCACCTGTGAGTCTGTTGTGGTGATATGCTGTCCTCCCGGTGTGGCCTTCTGTATATCGGTGATACCTGACGTAGTTTGGGAGACCGTTTTGGTGACCAGCTACGCTCCATCCACCAGAAGAAGTGGGATCGCTCAGTGGCCACCCATTTTAATTCCACTTCCCACTCCCATTCCAATATGTCAATCCATGGCCTACTCTACTGTCATGATGAGGCCAGATTGGAGGAGCAACACCTTATATTCCATCTGGGTAGCCTTCAACTTAATGGCATGAACATCAATTTCTTGAACTTCTGATAACTTCCGGTCACCATTCTCCATCCCCTTTTGCCCTCTCTCACCTTATCTCCTTGCCTGCCCATCACCTCCCTCCGATATTCCACTACCTTTTTCTTTCTTCCATGGCTTGCTGTCCTCTCCTCTTAGATTCCCCCTTTTCCAGCCCTGTATCTCTTTCACCAATCAACTTCCTAGCTCTTTACTTCACCCCTCTCCCTCCCGGTTTCACCTATCACCTTGTGTTTCTCCCTCCCACCACCTTTTAAATCTACTACTCATCTTTTTTTTTCTCCAGTCCTGTTGAAAGGTCTCCACCTGAAATGTCAACTGTACTCTTTTCCATAGATGCTGCCTGGCCTGTTGAGTTCCTCTGGCATTTTGTGAATGTCACAATTTACAATTCTTGCTATCCCATATCTGTATAACACCTAGCTTCAAAAGTCTATCCAAGGCCTTGTCACTCATTACCATGCTGCCTTTTGGCAATTTTTATCAAGAAAAGAATCAAGTCTGATATGTAAGCTGACAACACATTTGGTGTCACCCCTCTTGACTCTACTGAAGTCTCTACATTGTCAATTGCTTTTCTGACCATCATCATCTCATGTGCAGAAAAATTCTCTGACAGAGGGCAGAGAAGGTTAAAGCCATTGATATTGCTCCTGTTCCCAAGCTCTGACTTCATTTTCTCACCATTTCCATTTTTGGTGTTAAATCTAATCTCAAAGGTGAACTACTGTTCACACCAAAGCACTATCAATATTGTGGCCTATATCCATACTGTTTTCAAACAGCTGCTGTCTCAGCTCCACTGCCAATGAAACTATGGGCTAAACAGAAGTGAAGCCAGTGAGTTTCTGGTTGGACTCACCCATGTCAAAGGAACCTTAAGGAATAGATGTGGGAGTATACCATTCCCTTCTGCATGGATGCTCTGACAGTCAAACTTACACTCAGTGGCTACTTTATTAGGTACACCACTATTGTAGCACATGGTTACTCTTGCCTTCCTGTGAGCATGAGTCTGATCATTCTCCTCTAACCTCTCTCATCAACAAGGTATTTTTACCCTGAGAACTGCCACTCACTGGATTTTGTTGTTTTTTTTTGCTTTTGCAATGTTCCCTGTAAACTCTAAAGACTGTCATGTGTGAAATCCCAGTGGATCAGCAGTTTCTGAGATACTCAAACCACCCTCCCTGCAACCAGCAATTACTCCACAGTCCAAATCACTTAGGTCACATTACTTCCCCATTCTGATGTTTGGTCTGAACAACAACTGAACTTCTTGACCATATCGGCAGTTTTTTTATGCATTGTTTTGCTGTCACCTGATTGGCTAATAGAATAACTGCAGGTACAAGCCGGTGTCCCTAACAAAGCGGCCACTCAATGTATATTTTACCTCTGTTCTTTTTTCCTGCAGTAACTCCACATCCTTGTTTTCCTTAATATCCAAAGATCTAGCAATCTTGGTGTTAAGCGCTCTCAGCTCTCTTTAAGAAGTGAATACCAGAAATTCACTTGCTACTGGACTAAGAAATACTCTCTTCTCTCTGTTCATTGCAGCTGAATATCCAGCTCAAACCAAGTCTATTCATCATGGACTATAGCAAAATGCAACGAATCCTTTATTATGCTGTTCATCAATTCAGTAAGACTTCAGAACAAATGGCATAAATTCCTATTTGCTGCTTTGGGAAGGGAAACAGTGGTAAAAATTTTATTGAGTGTCATTATTAAGAGGAAAAATACATATTGCTGCCTCAGTTACCGTACATGAAAATTACAGGCGAAGAGCACTCCAACCGAGAGTGCAATAGAGCGTTCAACTTTTTAAAATATTTAAATTACAAGGGTGAAACTCCTAACCTTGTTTATTGTCTATTTTGCTGTTGAGTGCTCTAGTCATTGTTGATGATTTACCCAACAAGAATCCAGGAACACAATCTCCAGCATTCATCAAATCTGATCTCATACCTGCTGTTTCAATCCTCATAGCAACTGAAGGTGTGTTTGACAGGGCTGGTCCAATTTAAGCAATGATAGACCTCAGTAAAAATGATTGTTATTTGAAATCATAGTTGGACTCACATAGCCCTTTTGTTTCAAATGTAAATGCAATTTAGATGGAAGACAGTAAAATATTAGTCATGTGAAAAAAAACAGTGAACCCTGAAGACTAGAAGACTACACTGATCATGAAGTTCTGTCTTTAAACTAGACATGCATCTCATAAGAATGACTCAAAGTTTATACAACATAGCCTTCTGCCCTTCGGTTTTTATTGGCAATATTCATGTCTACACATTATGATAATGTTTGACCACAGCTCATGACTTTCTAGCTTTATTCACCACGTCCATAATTATTCACCAACTAGAACTACAGGAGCATTAAAAGGCAATCAGTGAACTGACAAAAATGATTATCATTTGTAAATGATGTGGAGAGAGGTACAAAATACACTGCTGTGCATGCCAGGATATATTCCACCATATGCCACAAACAGACTTCCTTTCATCTATTGAAACTGTATTGGAACCTTTTACTATGGTAATAGCAAATAAATAGAAGGTAACTGCTTCTACTGAGTAAACTATGTCGGTGTGAACCTAAAAACTTTCCAACAAACGCTCAAAAAATTAAAACTGGTAGTAATCATTTCTTAGAATGGAACATCACTGATAATTACTTATTCTTTAAATAAATTATTGGACTATGATGCACTTACTGAAATGATCTTCTGTTAACTCTCAGGGAGTTCTTATAAAATCTGTTGGATATGGGGTGGAAGGTTGTATTATGAGAGGAAACACAGCAATACTTCCTTGTGCCATAAAAACTTATTAACACAGTATTATAAAGAGCTGAACTAACATGTATGAATGAGTACAGACCAACTTGTAACAATGTTTCTATTGGTTATGTAGCCTGACTAGGTTTAATACACAGCAATAATTTCCTTAAGCTGACATGCTTTGATTATATCACAAATATTCACTGTTAAGAATTAAAAATAAAATCATGTTCTCAAATGTGTTGAGCAAAACAAAATGATATACTATAGTGGTAATTTTGCTCTTAAAATTCATAGTCTGTCACTTATCAACCAATTCTTAAGATTTATGTGCAAATAGCATTCTCACTCCATCAGCATGTGATGTCTGCAGATGGTGCTGTCTTGGAATTTTCTGTTTAAAGACTTCAACCTCTTCTCTTGTTTCTTTTTTGTCCCTCAGGCATAAGAAACTATGCCATTTTATTTAACTTGCTGCTGAAAAACTAAGTTTGCAATCCCCACTCTATCCGAAAATTTCACCTCCAAAAATGTTTGAGTTCTCAAGTCCCTATGTATGCAAGTCAAGAATTTTTCATGTTTCATGATATCATGATGCTAATCAATGGATCTAAAGCAGGGCCAATATCAGTCGATATTGTATCAAACCAAATTTGCCACATTATTTCTGTAACACTTGTTTCAGTTTTCATGTGGTAATGTGGGCTTCACCTTGAAAAATCTTCTCACTGGAGTCAAGATAATCTTCAGAGATACTGGAAAATTGTCCATTCAAGGTGACCTAGCTCTTAGGAGTTGTGCAGCAGTATATTGCATCACTTATGCTTGTGCATGCTCAGAAGCCAAACTCCAAGGAATAACTAATTCATAGAAACAAAACAAATATGGACTTTATATTCAATATTCACAAGATAAAGATCCTACACCAACACTCACTGTATGTACAACACTGCCCTCCAAAAATAAAAGTTTATGGAAATCATGGAAAACTTGGTCCACTTCCCATATCTTGGGAGCTACCTCTTGACAAGAAAGGCATTAATGATAAAATTCACCAATACAGTCTTCTGTTAATTGAGGAAAACATGATTTAAGATCAAGACCATAGAAAGACTTTGAAGAAGTCTACAGGGCAGCAGTGATTTTCTTCCCTCTTTTATACTTCTGAGACCTGGACTACTTACTATTGCATATCAAGGCTTTGGAAAGATAGCACCAATACCGGCTGCAAAAAAATCCCTCCAAATTCACTCAAAGAATATGAGAAATAAAATCAATCTCCTCTCCCAGGACGATAACAACAGCTCCAAGTTCCAATACCTCATGGTTACACTGACCTGGCTGGTTGATTCACGCCCTTGACACCAGATTCCTAACACAGACAACATGTTCTGATCTACATTATGAAAAATGAAAGTTTCCACAAAAAGAATGCAACATCCCTACTGAGCTTTGAGAATTCCTGATACAAAACTGTCAAATCGATAGACGTGCATGTAGGATGTTGCTGAAACACTTGAGTGCATGCATTGGAAGCAGGCGGAAGTTCAAAGAACCTACTCACATATACACACTGTTGAAGGATCTGTGATTACCACATTGAATTAATTAGGCATTTAGTACTCACAAAACTAGAGTGCCAAGAAGTAATCCTCAAAGGCAAGAAACTGCCTAAAATGAAAACTTTTTTTTTGAGGAATTAGATCCCTCCCCAATAATGTGAATATGGTCCAACAGATCACCTGGAGTTAAAAACTGAATCCAACCAAACAAATGAGCTGAAATTACTCATGTTCCTGAATTTTCTCCAGGCAACAAGAGAACAACCAATGTTCAGAATTTATAAAGCCCCTTGATGGAGTAACTCACTTTTAAAGCACGATTAACTTTGAACGAACTCACTATTCATGAGTAAAGTATGTACACTTCTTCTTTTCTCCCCACAACTCATCCATAGATGCCTCTCTAGATTAGTACCAGATTGGCTTATTAATCACTTAAGTTATAAGTTGCTGACCTCATCCCACAGTGCAGCTGTCCTTATGGTTAAGCATCCCAACCACCAACAAAGAAAGAAAAGGTCAGAATGCTTGTTCTTGCAGGAAAACCTCTGTTTTAACAGATATTTTAGAAAAAATGTTAGAAACCAACAATCCCCTTTTGGGGTAGATTTTCAATGAAAATAGGAACAAGGTGTAAATAATGGCAAGAGTCAAACACATGTAGACCAGATAACAGTAGAGAAGTAAATAGAACCAACAATAAGTTCTTACCAGAAATACCACATTTTTAACATCTTTCATTATCCCTTTTGCAATCCAAGAACTGATTCTATTTTTGAGAAATTTCTCCTTAATGACTGACCTAAGATGTGCCAAGCTGTAGGAGTCCATTCTTCAAAATTTATTTCATCCCTTCACAATAAAATTAATGCTTTTGTTTTACATTTTTTTCTCTAAATACCTCACTGAGATTTATAGCTTGTGAAAGATATGAATGAAAGCTTTTCTTTTTAAGAACTTGAATATAAATATTAGAACAATAGATAGTATAGCAAAGGAAACTAGCATTTGAAAAAAAATGCTAACTGTCTCACAAAAATGGATAGTGCAAATTTGAGATTTTCTGTCTTATTAATGCATATTACTGTAACTTTATACTAATACATTCTGACCTATACATATGGAGTTTTGGCATGCCAGGGGAGTTTAAAGTAACAATATAACTATAAAGCAAACATTTACTCTTTACAACATTTTATTCTTGAGAATGCTTGGAACACTTCCTGGATTGAGCATTTTCACTCAATTAAATGAAAATACAGCTGTTAGTGAAACAACAAACGCTTATATTTTTGTTCACACTTACCAAAATAGAACTGAGTCTCCCTGGAAAAACTGACACTCCACACATAACATATGTCATTCATGATTTTAAAATGTATTGCCATTTATCTTTAAAAAAGAACAAGGTTACTGCAGTGATATTTATATAAGTTTTATTTAACTCTCCCTCCCCCCAGTTGTGAGAGTTCTAAGCATTGCCAGTTTAATACTCTGACCTGGATATTTATAGATCAGCTTAATTATCGTGTGTAAGTCTAAACCAAGCTCAGGAAATTTTTGGTTCATAAAGCATGAGGAACTAAAAAAATTAGACATTGACAGCAGACTGCAAAATGCAACAGACTGCGAATTAAAACAGAATAGGTGTCAAAATGATGTGTGTTGACTTTGTCGTGGAATCTGAGATTTGTGTATATACAAGAATGTATGCCCTCAGCAAGTTACATAAAACGTCCTCAGACCATGGTACACATAGCTCAGCAAAGATATGTATAGAGTAAATTAATGTTAGGATCTCTTCCAGATATATCCATGCTTCATCATTTAGTTACATTGTGCAAGGCAAAGGTGCATCAATTTGAATGATTACAATGTCAATTTACATAAATGTTACCTCCAACTTGGAGCCAGAGAAAATTAAGGCATAAGAAGTTTATAAATGCAACCAGATTGAAACTAAAGATCAGACAGGACCCTTGTAAAATATAAAAAGATAGCAGTAAAATACTCACACACGTAATTAGGAAGGCCAAGAAGGGCCATAAAGTGTCTTTGGCAAGCAGATAATTCCAAGACATTTTACACTTATATTAAGGGAAAGAGGATAATTTAGGAGACAGTAGGTCCACTTAAGGATAAAGGAGAAATTTGTTCTTGGAGTCAGAGCCAGTGCTAAGGTGCTAAATGAGAACTTTGCATCAGTATTTACCGAGAAGAAGTTAGAGAACAGTAAAAACAGAGTGGGGCATACTAATACGCTGGGACATTTTGAGATTAAGGAGGAGGTAGTGCTGGCTCTTCTGAAAAGCTGCGAAGTGTATAATACCACAGGGCCTGAACTCATATATCACAGAATATTGAAAGAAATAAGTGAGGAGAATGTTATGGCTTTGACAATAATCTTTGTATCCTCACTAGCAACAGGTGAGTTCCAAGAAGACTGGAAAGTGGTAAGTGCTGTGCCTTTGTACAAGAAGGTTAATAGTGATAATCCCAGAAATTACAGACCAGTGCTCAGTCCAATGAAAGGGAAGCTATTGGAGAGGATACTGAGGAATAGTACTTTTGCTCATTTGGAAAACCACGGCCTTCCTAGGAACAGTCAGCATGGCTTTGAGCAGAGCAGGTCATGTTTTACAAACTTAATTGAGTTTTCTCAGGAGATGACAAAGGTACTTGATGAAGGTGAGACAATGAAAGTCATCTATGCATATTTTAGTAAAGCATTTGCTAAAGTCCCTCATAGTAGATTGATTCAGAAGATAAAGAGTCCTAAGGGTAAATTGCAAGTTTGAATTTGGGACTGGCTGAGGGACAGCTAGATAGTGTAGCAGTAAGCATAACATTATTACAGTCTGGAAGTCAGATCAGGTTTCAATTTCCACCACTACCCATCAGGAGTTTGCACATTCTACCCATGACCATGATGGTTTCCTCAGAGTGCTTCGGTTTACTCCAACATTTCCAAAGATGTATCGGTTAGGGTGAGAAAGTTGTGGGCATGCTATGTTGGCACTGGAAGCATGGTGACCCTTGTGGGCTATTCCCAGTACATACATGGACTGTGCTAGTCATTGACAAAAAATACTCATTTCACTATATGCTTCAACATACATGCAACAGTTAAAGTTAATTCTTCCTTTTTTTACTCATAGAAGACAGCGAGGCAAACTTGGTGGAAGGCTATAATCCTGCAGAATATCTCTGATCAGTGATGTTCAAGGATTGGTGCTAAGACCTCTGTTGTTTGTGATATGTACCAATGATATGGATGAAAAGTAGATGTATGGCTTAACAAGTTTGCCGATGACACCATGATTGGTGGAGTTGTGGACAGTGTAAAAATCTATTAACATACATAAGAACTACAGATATGGATAGAGAAGTGGCATATAAAGTTTAATCTGGGTTAGAGTGAACTGCTGCAAATTAGGAAGTCAAATGAAAGAAGAAAGTATATAGTTAATGGTAGGCTCTTTAAGAGCATTAAGATAGAAAGGTTAGATTAGATTAGTTTATGAGGACACTCAGTCCTCATTTATTGTCATTTAGAAATGCATGCTTTAAGAAATGATACAATGTTCCTCCAGTATGATATCACAGAAACACAGAACAGACCAAGACTAAAACTGACAAAAAACACATAATTATAACATATAGTTTCAACAGTGCAAAGCAATACCGTAATTTGATAAGAGCAGACCATGGGCACGGTAAAAAAAAATCTCAAAGTCCCGATAGCCCCAACATCTCACACAAACAGTAGAAGGGAGAAACTCTCCCTGCCATGAGCCTCCAGCACCACAAACTTGCCAATGCAGCATCCTGGAAGCACCCGACCACAGCTGACTCTGAGTCCGTCTGAAAACTTTGAGCCTGCGACCAACCCTCCGACACCAAACACCGAGCACCATCTCTGCTGAGCACTTCAACCCCGCCCCAGTCGCCAAGCAACAAGCAAAGCCGAGGACTTGGGGCCTTCCCCTCCGGAGATTTCAGATCACACAGTAGCAGCGGCAGCAAAACAGGCATTTCAGAAGTTTCACCAGATGTTCCTCTGTGTTCTCACATCTGCCTCCATCAAATCAGAATTGTGCACGGCATCCTACTTAACAAATAACAGATATTCATCACTGGAGTGACCGCGTGCACTGCGTCGTGCTGCCATCTTCCCCTCACAGATTTATAGGTATTTATACGGACCTGGGGTCCAAGTCCATAGTTCATTGAAAGTGGCTGCACACGAGGATAAGGTAGTAAAAGTGCATTTGGAAAGCTTGTCTTCATTTGCTGGAGTGTTGAATAAAGAAGTCTTGCAGCAGCAATGTAAAACATTAGTCATACCATACTTGAAGTGTTACATGCAAGTCTGATCACCCCATTATAGGAAGGGTGTGGAGATAGTGGAAAAGATACAAAAGATGTTTATCATGATGTTCAAGCAACACACATAAAAGTTGCTGGTGAACACAGCAGGCCAGGCAGCATCTATAGGAAGAGGTACAGTCGACGTTTCGGGCCGAGACCCTTCGTCAGAACTAACTGAAAGAAGAGCTAGTAAGAGATTTGAAAGTGGGAGTGGGAGGGGGAGATCCAAAATGATAGGAGAAGACAGGAAGGGGAGGGATCGAGCCAAGAGCTGGACAGGTGATTGGCAAAAGGGATATGAGAGGATCATGGGACGGGAGGCCTAAGGAGAAAGAAAGGGGGAGGGGGGGAAGCCCAGAGGATGGGCTATAACGGATGGGGTATGAGGGAGAGGTGGGGCATTAATGGAAGTTAGAGAAGTCAATGTTCATGCCATCAGGTTGGAGGCTACCCAGAATGGAATATAAGGTGTTGATCGTCCAACCTGAGTGTGGCTTCATCTTTACAGTAGAGGAGGCCGTGGATAGACATGTCAGAATGCGAATGGGACGTGCAATTAAAATGTGTGGCCACTGGGAGATCCTGCTTTCTCTGGCGGACAGAGCGTAGATGTTCAGTGAAACGATCTCCCAGTCTGCGTCCAGTCTCGCCAATATATAGAAGGCCACATCGGGAGCACCGGATGCAGTATATCACCCCAGCTGACTCACAGGTGAAGTGTTGCCTCACCTAGAAGGACTGTCTGGGGCCCTGAATGGTGGTGAGGGAGGAAGTGTAAGGGCATGTGTAGCACTTGTTCCGATTACAAGGATAAGTGCCGAGAGGGAGATCGGTGGGGAGGGATGGGGGGGGACGAATAGACAAGGGAGTCGCGTAGGGCACGATCCCTGCAGAAAGCAGAAGGGAGGGAGGGAAAGATGTGCATAGTGGTGGGATCCCGTTGGAGGTGGCGGAAGTTATGGAGAATTATATGTTGGACTCGGAGGCTGGTGGGGTGGTAGGTGAGGACAAGGGGAACCCTATTACTAGTGAGGTGGCGGGAGGATGGGGTGAGAGCAGATGTACGTGAAATGGGAGAGATGCGTTCTGGTCTTCTGCCCGCTCTGGATCTCTTTATTGCTAACTGCCGATGGGACATCAACCGACTCGACTTCATCACACCTTGTTCCCATTCCAAACTCACTCCTTCCGAACGCTCTGCTCTCCACTCCCTCCACACTAATCCTAACCTTACCATAAAACCCGCCAATAAGGAGTCTGCACGCATGCTGAGCTCACTGACTTCATTAACTTTGCCTCCAACTTTCACCCTGCCCTCAAGTTTACCTGCTCCATTTCCGACACATCCCTCCCCTTTCTAGATCTTTCTGTCTCTATCTCTGGAGACCGCTTATCTACTGATGTCTACTATAAGCCTACGGACTCTCACAGCTATCTGGACTATTCCTCTTCTCACCCTGTCTCTTGCAAAAATGCCATCCTCTTCTCTCAATTCCTCCGTCTCCACCGCATCTGCTCTCAGGATGAGGCTTTTCATTCCAGGATTATGGAGATGCGCTCCTTTTTTAAAGAAAGGGGCTTCCCTTCCTCCACCATCAACTCTGCTCTCAAAATGATCAGTTATTACTAACATATATTTGGTGTTACTTTGATCAGGTTCTAATATAAGAAAGTCCATGCAGACCAGCTGCAAGTGTCGAGTAGTCACAATATTCACTAACTGAGCAGCTTTCTCAGGCAAGATCTTTCTTCTTATACATTGATCACATGTTTTAATCTTGTGTTCTACATCAGCAGCCATCTTGGGCCAATAGAAATGGCTTCTGACTAAATCCAGGGCATGATCAATACCAAAGTCATCGTAAAGTCTCTTAAATACCTCAGATTGAATTTTTTCAGGTAAAACAAGCTGGTATGTTGTTTTATCTCTGGTTAATCTTTTTTCTGTACAGAATTCTGTCTTTTAGCTCTGGATAATCCTTTTCTCTGAGAAGGTAGGGGAGTCTGGGGATTGTGTTACTCACTGAAGGGGATGGTTTTTCTCCAATTTCCATCTGCTTGACGACTTCCCTAATACAAGGATCTGCTAACTGGGAGTCTGTAATCTCAGCATCAGGGAGATGGGAAATAACTGGTAATCCCCCATACTGATCATTTTGTGCATAACTGTCAGGAACAGCACTTGAGTGCATCATTAAGGATCGAACATATGCAATGGCAACATCTGCGACAGGTTCTGTTTGTTGGATAAGACGACTCTCACATATAGCTTGCACAACATCAGTGCTAACTTCACCTGGTTGAAGAAGGTGCAAAGTAAAAGAACTTCAGGATGTATATCGTATATATTTCTCTAACATTCAATGTAACTTTGAAACCTTTGAAAGCTGCATCAGCAACTGCTTCTAGTTTTATCTGAGACTTAGGAGTACCATGACATGATTCCTTCTCACTCCCTCTCTTTTCAAGCTGTCTTCCCTTTTCTGCTCCTAATGCTGGATTGGCTTCATAGCAGCAAGCATTGGCTTTGTGCCCATCGTCACCACATTTGAAACAGTATCAAGTTTTTGGTTTTTCACTTGGCTGTTTGTTAGTGGTTGTGGACTCTTGTTTATCCTTTGTGTCAGCTTTTCCTTTTGGTGGCATTTCACTTGCTGTCTTAGAGCTCGGTTTTCCTTTCTGCTGTTTTGTAGCTTGTAGAACAGCTAGTTGACTTTGAAGCTCAGCGATTTGTTTAGTCAGTTGAGAAGTAATTGAAATTAGCTGTGCAACGTCACCTTCTTTACAGGTATCTGTGGTCTGAGAGTGCATGTCGTTTGACTGTTCCCAAAATGTTGTTTCATGCATGCAGTTCGACAAGTGTTTGTCTTGGTCCTAGTTGCAGCTCTAACATTGGGGAGTGATCCCAACATCCCCAACAAAACTACCTTAAGAGATGCTTGTTAACCTCAGTTTCGGCAATTCCGCCTCGCTTTACAGTCAGTGTCAATGCTTCTTGTAGCCGCTGTAGGTAGGCGGGTGGTTTTTCATTCATGTTCATGAATTTGGCACACAATTCATCACCGTCTTCCATGGTGGCAAAGGCTGAATCTAGGAGTTGTATATAATTGGTGGGTAAAGCTCCAGGGCTTGATGATGTCAGAAGCTAGTGGAAAAATACTTTCACAGACTTTCTGTGTTCCATGAAGATCAGACACACATGGGTCTTGCAAGAGCAGTTCAACACTAGCACGCCAAGTCTCATAATCCACCTCATTAGGTGGATGAGGAGTTCTACCAGAAAAGGTTCAGAGCGTTACTGGTGGATTGTCATAAGCCGTAAAGTCATTAATGGGCACAATGTGCTCCTCCGTGACTCTTTGAATATCAGGAAAGCTGAGATCACTGGGAGAAAGAAATTATCATAAGGGGCATTGGGAGCAGATCCAAATGCAAGACACAGGCACTGAAGTACTAGGAAAAGGACAAGGTTTATCAAGAAAGCAATGGGAGTCAGTAAGAACCAATGCTGCACATGGACATGGGCCCTGCACGAGACAAGGACACCAGGGCTGGGCTAGGGCTAAGACTAGGAAAGTGAGACCAGGACAGGAACTTGGAACTAGGAGCCTGGGCTAGGACTCTGAGCCAGAGACTGGACGGGGACTCAGAACCTAGGTCTTGACTTGGGCTCGGACCCCAGAACTAGGCAAGGACAAGACATGGCTAGGCTACAGGACTGGACGTGGCAACGGGTCTGGGAGGGTCTAGTAGGTTGGTGTGAAGCCAGGCTCTGGGTATTGAGGAGTCTGATGGCTTGGGGGAAGAAACTGTTACATAGTCTGGTCATGAGAGCCTGAATGCTTTGGTGCCTTTTTCCAGATGGCAGGAGGGAGAAGAGTTTATATGAGGGGTGCGTGGGGTCCTTCATAATGCTGTTTGCTTTGCCAATGCAGCATGTGGTGCAAACGTCTGTAATGGCGGAAAGAGAGACCCCAATGATCTTCTCAGCTGACCTCACTATCCACTCACAACACGCTGGAGGAACTCAGCAGGTTGGGCAGCATCTGTGGAAAAGATCGGTCAACGTTTTGGGCCAGGGTCTTGCGATCCGAGCTGGTGCAATTTCCGAACCAGGCCATGATGCAGCTGCTCAGGATGCTATCAATACAACCTCTGTGGAATGTGGTGAGGATGGGGGGCGGGGGTGGGAGACGGACTTTTCTCAGCCATCGCAGAAAGTAGAGACACAGTTGGGCTTTCTTTGCTATGGAGCTGGTGTTGAGGGACCAGGTGAGATTCTCTGCCAGGTGAACACCAAGAAATTTGGTGCTCTTAACGATCTCTACGGAGGAGTCATCGATGTTCAGCAGAGAGTCGTTGCTCTATGCCCTCCGAAGTCAACAACTCAATAGGAAGAGTTTCACTGATCTAGTTTAATATCTCTCTCAAGATTTCATTATATTCATATCACTAGGCAAAGGTCTTCAACTCACCAAGATATGCTTGAGTGGTGTCTTTTCCAACTTTCTGAGTGTAAACACTGGCTAAAGTAATTACATGGTAGGAAACATTTTGGTCGCCGCTTGCTTGTTGAGTGTACAGTAACAAGGGCTGGAGATCTTGTATTGCAGAGTCCAAATGGTACTCTACTGTGTGGGACTTGGAAAATGCTACACTAGGGTCAGTTAGATGAATAACTCTGGACTGGCAACCGAATCATATTCTTTTAGTAATTTCAGTATTTCCTCATCTTGTTCTGTCCTCTTAAGCCATTGATGAAAACAGCATTTGGAATTTTGACACCCTTTTTCTCTATGACTTCCATTTTCTTTCACTGTAAGTCTTAATTGAACAAGTGAGTTTGAACAATAAGATTCTTTTAGTGCATTGTATACTAATCGGAATGCTACTGGTTATCTAGTACACTGCCTCCTGGCTGGCTCGCCAAGTTTTATGTGACACCTTCATAGCACCGGTCTTATCTTGTGTGAATAGTCGCCACACTCCTTGCGAAAATCAAATTACATACTACTTCACTAGATGCTAGTAGGCCAGCAGAAGATTCTAGGTATCAGAAGGAGGCAGTGAATAGATACCACACACCTTTGGAAATAAGGTTTGATTATAAGAAAAAAAATGTACAAAATGTTTACATGAGCAAGAACAATTCAAATTTAAAACGTTCTGTTTAGGTTCCAAATCTTAAATATCAACAAAAGCCAAATTCCTCTTTAGTTAGAATCAGTGATATTCATTAGAATAATCTTTGATACTCCAATTTCTCTAACTAATTAGATCTAGTGTTATTCCCTATTTAAAAGTTTACAGACTAAACTTTCCTTTTTACTTATCCCTCGCTAGTTAGAAACTAGTTAGAAAACCAAATATAATTCTTATTCTCAAGTATTATAGTTAACTTCAGTTTCAGTTCCAGGCAGTATATCTACAAGTTTAAATCCGCATTCAAAAACTATATATACACAGTTTAACTCCTTTCACGACAAATCTCCCACATCACAACTTTTAAACAAAATAAATCTCATTCAGTAACTTATCAAAGTTTAGTTACTATCAGTAACATTCATTAGTATAACCTTTGCTACTCCAGTTTCTCTAACTAATTAGATCTAGTGTTATTCCGTATTTAAAAGTTTACAGACTAAACTTCTCTTTTTACTTATGCCTAGCCAATTAGAAAACCAAATATAGTTCCTATTCTCAAGTTTTATAGTTAACTTCAGTTTCAGTTCCAGTTCCAGACAGTATATCTACAAGTTTAAATTCAAATTCAAAAACTATATACATACAGTTTGACATTGTTCACGATTCTACAACATCACACTCTTAAACAAAGTAAATCTCATTCAGTAACTTAACAAAGTCTTTGCAAAAATAATCAGAAAATCAAATTCAGATTCTTTGAATGAAAACAAACTTATACATCCAACCGTACTAAATCCTCTGCGTCATTACACATTTTGTTCCCGTGCTGGTTCTTCATATTGGGTGGCTCACCAACTTGTTTCTTGGTTCATTGGAATGAAATAGTTCATCATCCACAGAAAGTCAATTCACAAACTTGTACAAAAACTTGACCAAATCCTTTGGTATGATTTTGAAGAACTAATTCCTACTACACGGCAGGGATTTTGGACACTGGTCTCTGTTGTTATTGTCTCATTAAAGCTGCTGTATGTTATAGCTGTAGCTTCAATAAATCTTTCATCGCTATTGTCTCTCCTCCATGGGACGATCCTCTCATATCCCTTTTGCCAATCAACTGTCCAGCTCTTGGCTCCATCCCTCTTCCTCCTGTCTTCTCCTATCATTTTGGATCTCTCCCTCCCCCTCCCACTTTCAAATCTCTTACTAGCACTTCTTTCAGTTAGTCCTGATGAAGGATCTCAGCCCGAAACGTCGACTGTACCTCTTACTAGAGATGCTGCCTGGCCTGTTGCGTTCACCAGCAACTTTGATGTGTGTTGTTAAGATTAACTATATAGTCTATCCAGTGCTTTGCTATTGTATGTGCTGCATTGTGTCCCATTATGAGCTTTGACCAGTGACCAAACTGGATATCAGGAGTTTGAGAGGAGGACATTTCACTCACGTCCACTGCCCAAGTAGAAAAGCGCAGCTTAAATTGATTTCTGACCAATGGTCAATCTGCGTTTGGGATTGAATAGCAATTACAAATTAAAGGGGTGCCTGTGGGGCCATCCCCCTCAACAACACTCTGCATACTGTTGACGGGGATGACTTAACACAGGAGAGTCACAGTTCTCTGGCACTGAGAATGGCTTTGTGACTCAGAAGGGAAGTGAGGGAGAAGAAGCATGCTGTGGTGATAGAGGAATTGTTAACTAGGGGAATGGACAGGAAGTTCAGTGAGCGAGAACAAGATTCCCGGATGATATGTTGCCTCCTTGGTGTCAGGGTCTGGGACATTACGAATTGAGTCCTTAGCATTCTTAACCCTTACATGTGGTTAGGGTCAAATTTGACCTGTTTTGACATTTGACAGCAGTAAAAGCACCCTAAATGCCATTTTTTTAGTCGAAATTTGATGACTTTTCCTAAAGTGACCCAAAATGCGCAAAAATGAAAATATTTAAAAATTTTATACTTTTGTACAGGTGCTACAAATTTTTGTACATTGAGGCTGTTGTGGGTCAAATTTGACCTGTATCTATTGAAATAGATTTTACATCTCTGAAACATTAATTAAGTATTAATCACCCATTTATTAAGGTCAGATAGGCTACTTATACATTCTAAATAGATCTGTAGTTCAAAATTTGGTATAGACACTTGTTATGAGGGGTTCTCGGGCCGGGTCAAAATTGACCCAGATCATACTGTGAAGGTATAGAATATGAACTGTATGTAAGGGTTAAGAGGGAGGGTGAACAGCCAGAGAATTTGGTCCATGTTGGTACCTATGACCTGAGTAGAATGAATGATGAAGTTCTGCATAGGGAATTCAGGGAGTTAGGCAGTACTCCAGAGTGGTGATCTCAGGATTGCTACCAGTGCCCCATGCTAGTAGGCTAGAAGGAGGAAGATTTTACAGTTTAACACATGGCCAAGGAGTTGGTGCAGGAAGGAGGGCATCAGATTTTAGCATCATTGGGCTCTCCCCCAGTGAAGTTGGGACCTGTACAGAAGAGATGGCTCACACCTAAACTTGGGGGACTAAATCCTAGAAAGAAGGTTTGCCAGTAGTGCACGGGGTGGGGTGGGTGTTAAGCTACAGTCGCAGCGGAATGAGAACCAGAGTGCCAGAACAGATAGTGGAGTGGTTGTGGAGACAGATGTTGTTAGAGTCATGGAGCATAGAGTCTACAGTGACAGATGTTGTTAAAACCTCAGACAAAGTCGGGAATCAAAAAGTTGAGATTAATGTTCTGAGTTGCATAAATTTCAATACAACAGGTATAGTAATAAAGCCCGATGAGCTCAGCACATGGATCAACACATGGAATTATGATAACGTAGCCATTAATGACACTTGGTTGCAGGAGGGGCAGGACTGGAAGTTTTATATTCTGGGGTTCCGTTGATTTAGATGTGATGGAGTGGGAGGGATTTAAGTGTCATTACTAGTCAGGGAAAATGTTGTGACAGTGCTCAGTCAGGACAGACTGGAGAACTCATCTAGTGAGGCTTTATGGATGGAACTGAGGAATAAGAAAGTTATGACCATGTTAATGGGGCTATATTACAGACCACCCAATAGTCCCAAGGATCTAGAGGAATTCTGTAGAGAGATTGCACACTATTGCAACAAACATAAGATTGTGATAGTAGGTTATTTTAACTTTACACATATTGACTGGGGCTTCCAAACTGTAAAAGGACTAGGTGGGATGGAGTTTGTCAAATATGTTCAGGAAAGTTTCCTTAATCAGTACATGGAAGTCCCAACTGTGGAGAATCCAATACTAGATCTCCTATTTGGGAATGAGACAGGGCAGGTGACAGAAGCTTGTGTAGGGGAACACTTTGTATCTAGTGATTATAATGCCATTAGTTTCAAGGTAATTATGGAAAAGGATAGGTGTGGTCCTCGGGTTGACTCTAAATTGGAGAAAAGCCAATTTTAATGGTATCAGAATGGATCTAACAAGTCTGGATTGGAACAGACTGTTTTCTGGAAAAGGTGTTCTTCATAAGTGGGAGGCCTTCAAAAGTGAAATTTTGAGAGTACAAAGCTTCTACAGTACTGTGCAAAAGCTTAGGCACATATATATAGCTAAGGTGCCTCAGACTTTTGCAAGGTACTGTATTTGTCAACGTAAAGTGTAGAACAATTTCGTAACAAGCCTGAGAAAATCTGCAGATGCTTGAAATTTGGCGTCCTGCCAAAGGGTTTCAGCCTAAAGCGTCAACTGTACTCTTTTCCATAGATGCTGCCTGGCCTGCTGAGTTCCTCCAGCATCTTGTGTGTGTTGAGCAATTTTGTAAATCTGACAGGAGAAAAGGATTGTGGTAATGGCGAAAGTGGAGCATTGTGTTATCAGTGTGGGACAGATAGCAGAGAAGGATTACCAGGGGCAGAGAGGTGAGATAGATGTAACACACCCAGCCCCGATACATCAGGCAAAGTCATTTGATACTAAATAATCAGTTTATTGATCATTACAGAATGTTTTGTTGGTGCTTCCTGCTCTCGCTCCTCTCCATTCCCCTTTTCCCAAACATGATTCCACTCTCTCTGCACCCTCCCCACTCTCAGTACACAACAGAATCTCATATCAGAGTCAAGCTTATCATCATTCACATGTGTCATAAAATTTGATTGATTTGCAGCAGCAGTATGGAGTAACACATAAAATTACTAGAAATACATATGTGTCTAAGATTTTTGCAGTACTGTATGTGCCTGTCAGAATAAAAGGCAGGGATAAAAGGTTTAAGGAACCTTACTTTTCAAGAGGTGCTGGGGCTCTTGTTAAGGAAAAAAAAGAGTTGTGTAGCACGTATAGGCAAATTAAAACAAAGTAGGTATTTGAGGAGTATAAGTAATGCAAGAGAACACTTAAGAAAAAAATCAGGAGAGCTAAAATAATGCATGAGGTTGCACTCGCAGACAAGGTAAATAAGAATCCTAAGGGCTTCTACAGATATGTTAAGAGCAAAAGGATTGCAAGGGACAAAACTGTTCCTCTGAAAAATCAGAACTATAATCTATGTGTGGAGCCAAAAGAGATCAGGGAGATCTTAAAAAAGAATTTTTGAATCTGCATTTACTTGGGAGAGGGACACAGAGTCTGAAGAAGTAAGGCAAAGCAGTAGTGAGGTCATGGACCCTGCACAGATTACAGAGTAGTTGGTGTTTGCTGACATGAGGCCAATCAGAGTGGACAATTCCCCAGGGCCTGGCAGGGTGTCCCTTGGATCCCATGGAAGGCAAGTGCAGAAATTGCAGGGCCCAAGAAGAGCTATTTAAATCATCCTTAGCAAAAAGTGAGGTACCAGAGGATTGCAGAATGGCTAATGTTGTTCCACTATTTAAAAATAAGTCTGTAAATTATACACTGATGAGCCTGGTATTAATATCTCTTTCACCAATCAACTTCCCAACTCTTTACTTCACCCTGCCCCCTTCCAGTTTCACCTATCACCTTCGTTTTTTCCTCCCCTCCTCCCACTTCCTAACTCGGAATCCTCATCTTTTTTTTCCCAGTCCTGCTGAAGGTTCTTGACCCAAAACATCAACTGTATTCTTTTCCATCGATGCTGCCTGGCTTGCTGAATTCCTTCAGCATTTTGTGTGTGTTGCTTGGATTGCCAGCACCTGCAGATTTTTTCTTGTTTGCGATTTTCTTCTCAAGAAAAATCTGTTTATGTGCACCATGCCCCGACCAAAACAACTTTTAGAAGAAGTATTATAGAGATGCGTGAAGCTGAAAAAAGCTGCAGAAGCACTTCTAAAGACTTAAGTGTTCATCAGTCCAGTGTAAGAAAATTTATCTACAAATGGAGGAAACTCAGTATTGTTGCTATTCTCCCTAAGGCTGAGCATCTGGCAAAGATCACACGAAGAGTACATCATGCTATGCTGAAGAACGTGAAAAAGAACCAAGGATAACAGCAAAAGGGCTGCAGAAATCTCTGGAACTTTTTAAAGTCTCTGTTCATTTGTTCACTATAAGAAAAACACAAAATAAGAATGGTGTTCATGGAAGGACACCACGGAGGAAACATTGCTTTCCAAAAAAAAACATTGATGCCTGTCTCAAGTTTTCAAAAGACCACCTGGATGTTCTACAATGCTTCTGGGACAATGTTCTGTGGACAGATGAGACAAAAGTTGAACAACAGGAATTCTGCAGGTGCTGGAAATTCAAGCAACACACATCAAAGTTGCTGGTGAACGCAGCAGGCCAGGCAACGTCTGTAGGAAGAGGTGCAGTCGACGTTTCAGGCCGAGACCCTTCGTCAGGACTTTTTGTTTTGAGACAAAAGTTGAACTTTTTGGCAGAAATACTATGTTTGGAGGAAAAAGGGTACTGCACAGCAACACCTAAACCTCATCCTAACTGTGAAGCATGGTGGAAGGAACATCATTTTTTTTTTAATTTAAGTGCAATGGTGAACAGTAGCCAGATCAGAAATGCTGATCAAGTCAACTAGTTCTCAAAGAGAAGTCTGATAGGCCAATCAGATGGTTCACTGCTGCTCAGTGATAGAACACAAAAAATCATGTGTACAATTAAGAAACATTAAAGAATAGTAGAAATACTGGAGCCATGATGATCATGATGAAGTCTGCTGGAGAGAGACATTTATACACATGCTGTCCTCCATAATTCAAAGAGATTGAAGGATAAGGTTGCAGGGTGACAAAACGTGGCAGGACCACTTGAAATGGCTAGGGGTGCTTTGCTGCCTTGGGCCTGTGCAGCTTGCAATCATTGAGGGAACAATGAATTCAAAATTGTATCAAGACATTTTACAGGGTAGTAATCCATCACCTGAAACTTAACAGAAATTGGATAATGTAACAAGACAATGATCCATAAGACAATAGTAAATCAACAACAGAATGGTATAAAAGAAGAAAAATCATGATTTGAAATCTTATAGAAATGCCATGAAAGGACCAGAAGCCTGCAATTCATGCAAGGAAGCCCACCAACATCCCAGAGTTGAAACAATGTTTTTAAAGAGGAATGGCCTAAAATTCATGGATCATCGTCTTGTTTCATTATCCAGGACGAAGGGTTTCGGCCTAAAACGTTGACTGTACCTCTTCCAAGAGATGCTGTCTGACCTGCTGCGTTCACCAGCAACTTTGATGTGTTTTACATGTAATATTGGATCATTTTGCTCAATAAGTAGATGAACAGGTGTAATGCTTGTTGAGTTATTTGTTTAATTGGGTTCTCTTTATCTAGTCTTAGGACATGTGAAGATCTGTTCACATTTTAGGTCATATTTATGCAGAAATAGAGTAAGTTCTACAGGGTTCACAAACATTCTGGCGCCACTGTAGGTTGTATCTAACCAGTCTTATAGAGTTTATAAGGAAGTTACCAGGAAGTTACCATTCAGTTTTTTGACTTCTCCAGTGTGTTCAACACCATCCGCCCTGCTCTGCTGGGGGAGGAGCTGACAGCGATGCAGGTGGATGCTTCCCTGGTGTCATGGATTCTTGATTACCTGACTGGCAGACCACAGTACGTGTGCTTGCAATACTGTGTGTCCAACAGAGTGATCAGCACCACTGGGGCTCCACAGGGGACTGTCTTGTCTCCCTTTCTCTTCACCATTCATACCTCGGACTTTAACTACCGCACAGAGTCTTGTCATCTTCAGAAATTTTTGGATGACTCTGCCATAGTTGGATGCATCAGCAAGGGAGATGAGGCTGAGTACAGGGCTACGGTAGGAAACTTTGTCACATGGTGTGAGCAGAATTATCTGCAGCTTAATGTGAAAAAGACTAAGGAGCTGGTGGTAGACCTGAGGAGAGATAAGGTACCGGTGACCCCTGTTTCCATCCGGGGGTCAGTGTGGACATGGTGGAGGATTACAAATACCTGAGGATATGAATTGACAATAAACTAGACTGGTCAAAGAACACTGAGGCTGTCTACAAGAAGGGTCAGAGCCATCTATATTTCCTGAGGAGACTGAGGTCCTTTAACATCTGCTGGACGATGCTGAGGATGTTCTACGAGTCTGTGGTGGCCAGTGCGATCATGTTTGCTGTTGTGTGCTGGGGCAGCAGGCTGAGGGTAGCAGACACCAACAGAATCAACAAACTCATTCGTAAGGCCAGTGATGTTGTGGGGATGGAACTGGACTCTCTCACGGTGGTGTCTGAAAAGAGGATGCAATCTAAGTTGCATGCCATCTTGGTCAATGTCTCCCATCCACTACATAATGTACTGGTTGGGCACAGGAGTACATTCAGCCAGAGACTCATTTCTCCGAGATGCAGCACAGAGCCTCATAGGAAGTCATTCTTGCCTGTGGCCATCAAACTTTACAACTCCTCCCTTGGAGGGTCAGACACCCTGAGCCGATAGGCTGGTCCTGGACTTATTTCATAATTTACTGGCATAATTTACATATTACTATTTAACTATTTATGGTTCTATTACTATTTATTATTTATGGTGCAACTGTAACGAAAACCAATTTCCCCCCGGGATCAATAAAGTATGACTATGACTATGAAAGCTGATGAAGGCTTCAACAAGGCATTTGACAAGGTGTCACTTAAGAAGTTAGTCAAGAAGGTTCAGTCGCTTGGAATTCAGGAGGAAGTAGTCAATTGGATTAGACATTGACTTTGTGGGAGAAACCAGAAAATGGTAGTAGATGGTTGCCTCTCTGACTGGAGGCCTGTGACTAGTGGAGTGTCACAGTGCTGGGTCCACTGTTGTTCGTTATCTATATCAATGATCTGGATGATAATGTGGTGAATTGGATTAGCAAATTTGCGGATGACACCAAGAGTGGGGTGTAATGGACAGCAAGGAAGACTGTCAAAGCTTGCAGTGGGATCTGCATCAGCTGGAAAAATGGGCTGAAAAATGGAAGATGGAATTTAATGCAGATAATTATGAGGTGTTGCGCTTTGCGAGGACCAACCAGGGTAGGTCTTATACAATGAGCTATAGGGCGCTGATAAGTGCGGTAGAACAAAGGAATCTGGGAATATAGGTCCATAATACATTGAAAGTGACATCATAGGAAGATATGGTTGTAAAGAAAGCTTTGACATATTGGCCTTCATAGATCAAAGTATTGAGTACAGGAATTGGGATATAATGTTGAATTTATATAAGACTTTGGTGAGGCCTAATTTGGAGTATTGTGTGCAGTTTTGATCACCTATATACAGGAAATAAGATTGAAGAAGTACAGAAAAAACTTACAAGGATGTTGCCAGGACTGGAGGAACAGAGTTAAAGGGAAAGATTGAATGGTTAGAACTTTATTTTCTAGGATGTCGGAGAATGAGGGGAGATTTGATAGAGATATACAAAATAATGAGGGTTATAGATAGGGTGAAATCAAGAAAGCTTTTTCCACTGAGGTTGGGTGAGACTGCAAGTAGTGGTCATGGGGTAAAGGTAAAAGGTGAAATGTTTAAGAGAAACATGATGGGAAACTTTTTAAATCAGAGGGTGGAGAAGTGAGGAATGAGCTGCAAGTATGAGTGGTTATGCAATTTCAATTTCAATGTTGAAGAGAAGTTTGGAGAGGGACATGGATGAAAGGGGTATGGAGGGCTATTGTCCCAGTTCAGATCAATGGAACTAGGCATTTCTCAATGGTTTGGCATGGTCTAGATGGGCCAAAGGGCCTGATTATCTGCTGTAGTTTTCTATGACTATGGCTCTATAAAAAGTACTTGCTTCAACTACAGACACTCACTGTTATCTTCACAGCTTCAAAATTGCCTGCCTGAAGAAATGCCCTCTATCCTCTGCTCAAAATCTCTACCATTAACACTTGTTTTGAGAGTACTTGATTCTTCCAACCACCACTATTCAGTTTCTGCCCCAAGCCATTATTTCATAATTTCGAACATTTTAACCTTGTTGTTCTAAAGCATCAAGATCGTTCTCATGCATTGTTTTTATTGACCCTTCTTGGCTTTTATGTCTTATTGTATTGATATAATAGGAAAAAACATTACTTTTCCTTTAGATCTTTAAAAACTCGAAATATTGATTCTAATACTATATGAACTTTTATGCTCAAATCCTATAGCATTTAATCAATCTTTGTTCAGAGCAATAATGAAATACATAAAATTCCAGCTGCCATTTTTAATCCAACACATCACATTAAAGCATCAGTATTATTCTGTGGATTTCTTTAATCTTCCAAGCAATTGATTTTTCTTTGACATCTTATTCACAAACAAAGGTAGAATTTTACCTATAAAATGAGGTTCTTTCCTGTCACTTCCATATATCACCGTTGATGTTTATGTAATTAGCAAGAAATAAAAAAAAACAGCCTGCAAATCTTGTTGAGATTTACAACACACTCTTGCCACAATTCCCAAAAAATGTAACGAGTTAGTCTCTATTTAATTATAATATTATGTGGATGATTTTTTCGGCATAGGGATGGCGCTGGGGTTGTTAATTGTTTATTCTGCCAGTTTCTGCAGAAGTGAAAGAATTAGTCCATTTGGCTAGGTGTTTTAGAAGACTTTTATGGAGGTAGGTATTAAGTGATGCTTCAAACATTGCCTGTAATCCAGTTTTTCAACCAGAAAGAGTTGAGGCTTTGAGCCAAGTACTAAAACATGATCCATCTGCGTAAAGTAGCAAAACATTTTAACAATCCCAGTTTTATGCCTTGCTCAACAAGTAACTTTACTGTTGGGAATAAGATGAGGTCTAAATTGCTGTTTCTCAGGTGTAGGATAGAAATGGTGGTGTCTCATTCTATTCAACCACATGTACCCATTTCATTTGCTCACATACCATATATGAGTCATTGTTTAATTCTTACATAATGTTTTTTTCAAATAACCTTGGTGGCTCTTCGTATGGAACACAACAATAATTTCAAAATTCAGTTCAGTATTCTATTTCTTGAATAAATATCCATTTTCTGAATATATATATATATATATATATATATATATATAAAAAAGTTTAATTTATTGAGTCTGGACATCAACCAAATATCAACCATCAACTGATAGGCAGCATATGTTTCACTCCTACCACTACTGACTGGTGGAGATTCATTGTTTCATTAAGGATTACTTCATTCAAACAATGACTGGCTGGTTTTCAACAGGCTTTGATTTAGAACTGAAAAAATAGGATGCTGACCATATGCAAATTCAGCAGATGAACATCAATAGTTCTTTTATTGATTACTGTTATTGGTGAAGGTTCAGGGGAGGTTCATGAGAATGATTCTGGGAATTAAACGGTTATCGTATGAGGAGCTTTGACAGCTCTGGGCCTGTGATATGAACTGAGGGCCTACATCAGTCAGAGGTGACCATGGATATTGCAAAATATGATATGGAAAGCTAACTGTAGCCCATCTAGCAAGCTTCTGCTCTCCATGCAGCTGATAAGCCCAAAGGAATGGAAGAGACCAATAGTTTGGTACCAGCATTGTCACAGGAGTTGTCAGTCAGCATTGAACTCAATGTAGGACTGCCTTAGGGATTCCAGCACCGGATTCTTCCCTCAGGGTTTACTCCTGAAGCCTCCTGCATGAGTGGTTATAGCCGCAAGACAGTGGAGGTTTGAGATCAGAGTTTTCTTTCTCCCAGATGAGCTGCCAACCACTGCTGACGAGCCCCATCTGCCTGAAGCAACTGGTTTTAAGGTACCAGCAACCCACCTTTGTCCCTTCTCCTGTCAGTTCACCAGGCTTGGTAGCTAAGCCACAAGGAGCTGGACTTGGTTGTCAGCGACTATTTGAGGCGCATGTCATTGGGAGCTTTTAATAGTGGTGGAAGCCTATCTCCACTATCACACTCAGCTATAGGAACCTCTGGGCTTGTACTGACTGGAATTTAGAAGAATGACAGGGGTATCTCATCAAAACTTATCAAACATCGAAAGACCTAGATAAGATGGATGTGGAGAGGATGTTTTCTGTAGTATGGAAGTCTAGAACCAGAGCTCACAGCCTCATTATAGAGGGACAGCTATTTCAAACAGAGATGAAGAGGACTTTTTTTTTGAGCCAGAGGGTGGTGAATCTGTGGAATTTATAGCCACCAGTAGCTGAGGAGGCCAGGTAAGTAAGGTGGAAGTTGATTGATTCTTGGGTAGTTAGGTTGTTAAAGCTCAGGGGAGATGGCAGGAGAATGAGGATGAGAGGGAAAATGGATCAGCCACAATGAAATGACAGAGCAGATTTGATGGGCTGAATGGCCTAATTCTGTTCCTATGTCTTACGATCTAATGTTGCCACCTCTTTATGGATATTTTCATGTAACTCATACAGTCAGACAGGTTTGAAAAGGTTCTTCAAATACATTAAGAGTAAAAGAATGACCAGGGAGAGGTGAGGTCCTCTTAAAGACCATCAAGGCCACCTACATATGGAGCTGGAGGTGGAGGCTAAGATTTCTAATGTCTATTTTGCCATGATATTTATTAAGGAGAATATCGTGGGTATCAAAAAAATATGGATAATAAGTAATAAATTCTTGGATCTATATATGTTATGATGAGGGAAGCATTTGCACCTAGAAGTGCATTAAGGTGGGTAGAAAGGGTGCAGAAGAGATTCACGAGGATGTTATTTGGACTAGAGAGGTTGGCTACGCTGAATTGTTACTCCCTAGAGCACAGAAGAATGAGGACCGACATCTTAGTACTTTATAAAATCCTGAGGAGTAAGGATAAGGTGGAAGGTCATAGTGATTTCTCTAGGACTGGAGAATCTAAAACTAGGGGGCACAGATACACGTTAAAAGGGGAGAGAGACTTCAAAGGGAACTGGGAGACAAATTTTTTTACACAGAGAGCAGTGTGTGCCTGGCGTGAGCTACCAGCAGGCAGGTGCAATTGCAACATTTGTGTGGGTTTATGTAGGAGAGCTGTTTGGGTGTTGTGGATCAAATACAGGCAACTGCAATTAGCAGGAAGGATGATGTGGTCAGCATGATCCAGTTGGGCCAAAAGTCCTGTTTCTCTGCTGTGACTCCAGGACTGTAATGTTGGCTAGCATTACAATAGTGTTTAGAGACAGAATCTTCCTAAATAACTGCTGCTGTACATACGGATTGTTATAGCAATATCAGAAGGCTTAAATTCCTGCAAAGGATTGTTTTGCACACATTTTTGGAACATAATGCATTCTCTTATCTACTTTTGCAACTACGAAATGAATATTGGAGGGGCTGACAGCAGCAAAGCAGTAAGATCGAGGCTGACAATGAAGTATACCTCAAAAGGTTTCTGAAATTGCAAAGAGTAGTGCACTCAGCACAATACATCATGAGCACATACATTCCTACAATCAGTATTATCTACTTGAAGCACTACCTCAAGAAGGCAACATCCATCACAAAAGATCTGCACTATCCAGGTTATGCCATCTTCTCGCAACTACTCTCAGGCCTAGGGGACAGGAACCTGAAGTCCCACATCACCATGTTCAAGAACAGCTACTTCACTTCAACCATTTTGTTCGTAAATCAATTAACACAACACGAATCACAGTATAGCAAATCGATGCCATTTTGATCATTTTGCATAACAATAGACTTTTTTGTTCCAATTGTTTTTTTCTTGTAAAAGTTGTGTATAATATGCTTAATGTGTTTTTTTTTCTTGTGAATGCAGCTTGTATGGTGCTATGTCCCTGTGACGCTGCTGCAAGTAAATTTGTCATGCCAAGGGCTTTGGCCCAAAACGGCGACTGTATTTTTTTCCATTGATGCTGCCAGGCCTGCAAAGTTCCTCCAGTATTTTGTGGGTGTTGCTTGGATTTCCAGCATCTGCAGATTCTCTCCTAATTTTCATTACATCTGTTCCTTTGATAATAAATTTTCTTTGAACGTGCACCTACGCTTTTGACAATAAACTTGACTTTGACTTTTCAACTTTAACTGTTCATAGAAGGTGATAGAAGGCATCTTGGAGGAGGTCTTCCACCATGCATATGCACAGACACCACAGTCCCATCCTTAGCTTTGCAGGGAAAGAGTGTCATGGGCTTCAGTTCTCCAGGTAGACAGTAATACTTAACCATCAACTTGTGTGATCTAGAATTCTGACAAAACTCATCGTCAGTTTGCTGCATGCACAGAAAGCAAAGTCGTCATGGATATTTTGTTTCTTGGTGCCAGGCATTAAATGTTCAAGGCAGGCTGTGAGGCTAAAGACAGATCCCGTAGCCTTTGTGAAAGCTATTATATTTTCTCAGATGCCAAGTATTAAAGATTGCAACATGTGTTCCAAGGTTGCTAGGTGAAATAAAGGTAAAGATAGGAAGCTTGCTGCACTGAAATGGGGAAGTTTTAGAGAATTGGAAAGTGGTAGATATGACACACCTGTTGCAGAAATGGAGAAAGGATGAGTTCCACTGGTCTGGTGAGTTTAATATTGGCGATGGATAAAATTTTACGAACAATATTCAGGGGAATAAATTAAAAGGCTCCAGGAGAGCTTGAATTTATAAATTGTCATAGTAGAAACTTTGATGAAGTAACAGAGAAGGCTGATACAGCAGAATCCCACACACAAGAAAATCTGCAGATGCTGGACACCAAAGCAACACACACACAATTCTGGAGGAACTCAGCAGACCAGGCAGCACCTATGGAAAAAGAGTAAACAGTCAATGTTTCAGACTGAGACACTTCTTCAGGACTGGAAAAGCTCCCGGTGCTCCCGAGTGTGGCCTCCTGTATATTAGTGAGACCTGACATAGAATGGGAGACCGTTTCACCAAGCATCTACACTTTGTTCACCACAAAAGGTGGGATCTCCCTGTAGCCACCCATTTCAATTCGACTTCCCATTCGCATTCCGCCATGTCAGTCCATGGCCTCACTGCTGCCGCGATTAGGCCACTTTCAGGTTGGAGGAGCAATACCTTATATTCCACCTGGGTAGCTTCCAACCCAATGGCATGAACATCAATTTCTCAAACTTCGGATAATTGCACCCCCTTCATCATACCCCATTCCCGTTTCTCTCTCTCACCTTATCTCCTTACCTGTCCATCATCTCACTCTGGTGCTCCTCCCCTTCCCTTTTGTCCATGGTCTTATGCCCTCTCTTATCAGCCTCCCCTTCCTCCAGCCGTTTATCTCTTTCACCAATTCACTTCCTCGCTCTTTACTTTACCTCTCCCCCTCTCCTGATCTGACCTATCACCCCACTTCTGTACTTCTCCCCCCTGACTTACACTGACTTCTCCCCTTTCTTTCCAATCCTGATGAAGGGTCTCGGCCCGATAAGTCCACTGTTTACCCTTTTCTATAGATGCTGCCTGGCCTGCTGAGTTCCTCCAGCATTTTGTGTGTGTTGCTTTTGATACTGCAGGTGCCATGGATGTTGTTTATACTGATTTAATAACAACATGGTGAAATGTCAGATAAAACACTGGTGAACAACATCAAGTTTTGCAAGTCATCAGATTCAAAGAACCGTTGCCGTAAGGACAGAAAGCATCAAGCCTTGGTCACCAGGTTTTTTCAGCCTGGAGGATGGCAGCAATGTTCTCTAAGGTCCAGTGCAACACATACATGGATTCATTTGATACTGATAAAAAAGCAAAGCAAATGGGATTTTGGCTATCGTAAATAAAGGTACTTTATTGGACAAAAGATTAGAGAAAATGTCAGAGGTAGTTTTTTTAAAAATTGTACAGAGAGTGGTAGGTGCCTGGAATGCACTGCCAATGGATGAAGAAGAGGGAGATACCAGACAGACATTTAAGAGAATCTTACATAGGCACGTGAGTGTAAGAAAGATGGAGGATTATGGGTTGCAGGAAGGAATGGTTAGATTGACCATGGTGTAAGCTCATGTAGGCTGGCACAGCATCATGGATGCCCAGTCTGTGTTGTACAATTCTATGTTCTATAATTGGAAAATTAAGAATATTTGAACAAGATTCAGTCATTCAGACTATAGAACCTATTTGTTTATTCATAAAGATCATGATAAATTTATAACCCCCTGTTATTCATATTCTATGATTCTTATACCTGACTGGAAACTACTAAACATATTCATAAAAAAATAATTGATATGGCATCCATTCCGTGTTGCAGTTTCCCCAACCATTTGTGGGGGAGATAAAGGCTTCCACATTTCAATGGGATAGCTTTAATTTTCTTTTTTTTTGGACTTCACCACCAGAGAAAATTGTTTATCTGCAGTAACACATTGCATTCCTTAATCACTTTAAACACTTCAATTAAATAGTGTCTTAACTCCCCAGGCTCAAAGGAATACAGACTCAGATTTTGCAACCTGTGCTCAACTAAATTCTTTAAACCTTGCAAATGTACAAGCATTAGAGCGTAGGCCATTTCTTCCCTTGGACTTGCCTGCTATAAATAATATAATGACTGATACAAAACCAAACTCTATTTGTCTGTCTTTTTCCCATATATCTTAATGCATTTAGGTTGTTTTTTTAAAAAAAATTCTTAGATAATTTTAAATTTAACATTAATAATAGTATTAATACCTGCTTGTAAAAGAGTTCCAACTTCTACCACTCTCTGGAAAGAGAAGTGTTACATCACTTCACTCCTGATAGTTTTGGCTCTAAGTTTTAGATGATGACTCCAAGTCCTAAAATACTTCTTCAGTGACAATAATTTCTGTCAATGCTCCCCAATCAGCTCCCCTCAATATTTTGAAAGATTCAGTCAAACCATTTCTTAATCATCTTATTTATTTATTTATTGAGATACAGCTCAAAACAGACCCTTCTGGTCCTTTGAGCTGCACTGCCCAGCAACTCCTGATTTAACACTTGCCTAATTACAGGACAATTTACAATGACTAATTAACCTATCAACCGGTAGGTCTTTGGACTGTTGGGAGGAAACCAATGTGGACACAGAGAGAACGTACAAACTCCTTACATACAGCAGCGGGAATTGAACCCGGGTCATTGGTACTGTAAAGCATTGTGATAACCACTATGCTACTGTGCCAGCCTTGGAAAAGAAATCTTTTCCTTTACAGTCTCTCCTGAACAAAAGGAAAAGGACGGCACTTATCAATTCCAAGATAACCGTATGCAAACTGGTAGTTTCATGCTACCAGTAACTTCAAACTGCACCAGTTTGGGGAAGAACACATTGTGCTAGATTGAAATACTATCTGAAGGACTCTGTGTTCAAACAGTACGCAGAATCAGCTATGTGAATCTGCAGCCAGTGCCATATTTCACTAAGTATACATCAAACCACACCATAAAATGGGAAAACAAATTATTAGTATATCATTGCTCTACAGTGTGAATAGGATGTGCTAGAATATATAGCAAAAGGTAGCATAAATTGCATTGACTGTTTACTTCCATATCAACATATTACAGTAAGAGACACACTGGATATTATGTTTGTACATTGACCTGAAGTCCAATACAGGTGAAACTTACCAGAGGGTATTGTTATAGTTTGCTAAACATTACTCACTTTCTCAGTAAATACACTAAACAGAATTCATTTCAGTAAAATTAATGCTTTTACTTATTTTGTCGACAGTGATTTGCTTTAGCCAAATTATCCTTTTTTTTCCTGTTGCTGACTGCACATATTTAACAACTGCAACATTAAGGCTTTCAAAACACTTTCAAAATGAATCTCTTTCGAAAATGGAAGGAATTAACACAATTATTGAATTTACTCATTAAAACAATTGTAATTGTTAAAATAGCAGCAAATACTTTTTCCAACTTAGAAATTTTGACATTTATAATTATTGTCTTAAATCACAAGCTCTTAACTGTGCTACCAAACTGCTACCTCATTCTAATGAAAGGAAATTAGATTCTATCACTCCCATGATTATAGTAAAACTGTATCATTTTTTAAAGAAAGGCATAGTGGTCAATACTGGCTGCTTAATTTTTTTCTCTCTCCTCACTATAGTGTTCTCTTCATAGAATTACACTAAAAACTTGAAAGGAAATCTCTCTTTATTTTTATTTACCACTAATAAACAACTTAATGTGCAATGTGGGACAAAAATCAGGAAATCTTTATTTTTACAGTGGAGTTGTATAATTGGAGCCAGCATAAGATGGGTCTGCACAGCTGGGTGTAGCAATGACTTTTAATTGTATTGTTTGTGTTATTTATGACTTCAAACGGATCTGCAGTATTGATAGATTACAAGATCGACAGCTGCAGGTGGTAGTTAGTGGTTAGACCGAAGTCTGGACCAACAAGGATTGACTAATAATTTCAACAAAAACAGAAAAGTAACAGTTGAACTTGGCAGAAAGTTGGTCATTAAATACAAGTCAGGCTTGTTAATACAGTGCCCTATCTCTGGGTAATTGTATGCATTTATAGTCAAATTGTATATTAAAGAGTCCACTTGAAATTTTTTCTGAATGACTTCTTTTCTTTTAAGGATGTCAATTAAATGAAAAAACTGTCACTTTCTGTAAGGGCTTGCAACTCATTCTGTTAGATCACTGCCCATGCAGTGAGAAAGAAAATCTATTTCAAGGGACTCAATTTAGAATTCATTGCACATTTTCCTTTGTAAATACAGTTGTGAGTTGTCTCAGAACTGCCAGATTATTTGCCTTTCTGATCAACCCCATATCCTTTAAACTTTGCTAAAACCAAAATATGGTATTATCTGATCACCTCTTTCCAATTTATCTTGAGTGATTAATTCCTTATAGTCAATCCACTGGTATTCTTTCCCCTGACTTACAATAAAATCTCAATGAGAAAATCTGAGGAATCTTTGTCTTTTGAGATATTTCATTCAAACGTAATGGTGTATAGATCTAAAACCAGCTTAGCTATTTAAAAGGACACGTTGTAGGACCATTTCTTATTGGCAAATTACACTGACATATATAGTTGAAAACATTATGATAACAAAGGCTGCAAAATAACTAGAATTTGTTATTATTACAGCAGGAAATCTGCAGCAGCATTGTGATATCCAAAGACTTGTTGCTTATTTAGGAACTCCTGAAACAACTGACAGTAATTTCAAACATACCACTGCACTGAAGTTAAAGGAAATCACCAGAACTAATGAAAATTTCAAAGTTTTCCAGCCAAGATCTATTTTGGTAGCAAGTGCACAATACACAAATTTGTCAATGATTGAAGCGGAAGGCATCATGTACTACACTTACATGAAGGAAATATTTTCTTTAATCTTTTATGCCAGCGCAGTATAACATGCAAGTCTGGGACAGGCGCTCGGTTGTGGACTGGGGTTGCTGTCAGTAGAAGGGATCAGGAGAGGGTTGGTGGGTTGGAGTGAGGATTCAGTTGGTTTAATCAGGGTTTGGGGATTACACGTTTAATGAGATAAGGAAGGGTAAGAGGCAGGATGATCAGTGACAAGTTTGCTTTGGAACAAAATGACTCACATTCTCTTGGCAACCCTTTGAACAAGCCTTGACACCATTATCAGGTATAACTGACCTGAAAATGACTGATCAGCACTAGCACTATTCATGCCAGTTAATTCCTGGTCAGTATTCTAGAAAAGAATGATACAGAAACATAACTAAAAGTTAAGTGCATAGTGTTGTTTTGGAGGTAATACTTTTATTCAGGATGGAAAATTATCCCAAGTTACTTTATAGATGTGGAATAAGAGGTAAGTGGAAGTCAAGCAAAAGGAAGTTCTAGATGGGTGAACAAAAAGATTCAACCAAGTAAGAGTCTAAGTGAAATCCACACATGTATTGCTGCTAGGTGCATACCTGTGCCTTCTAATAAAAAGTGGTAAAGCATTTGTCACATCGTCATTAAGGTAATACAAGCCAATGTATTATTGGTCTAGAATGCTGTTTGTTTAATTGTGTCATCAAAATATTTCCTGAATAATCATCCAGCTGGACTCAATCATATCTCTTAAGGATCTTCCTCAGCCCTTTTAATCAACCTTAAGAACATTTCAGTGCAGTTTTAATGACTAGCAGATGTTCCAGCTGTTGTTCACCTGCACCCAGCTCCACTGCCCAAAATACTAACCAGGAAGCAGTTTATGCTTGACTTGCACTGTGAATCTGGACAGCTTTAAAGTTAATGGTTGGGTCATTAAAGTGCACTTCGCTTAGACCACTAGGGAAATCAAGATCAATGAAGGGCATCTTGCAAACCATCATGGGAATGTACAGGAACACACAACTACCTTGTAATGAATAATCCAGCTGGGCATCCTTCTCTAGATCATAAAGGCAAATGTCCCTTAAATGTACAGAAGCATACCAAGTGGATCCAAATAAAGCAGATTGAACACCAAACAGGTTTAGGCAGAAGGTTAGGAGCAGGGGCCACAGCTTGGATCAAAGACGTAAGGCCAAAGTATTTAAAGAAAATGTTTAAGGTGGATGAAGAAATGGAAGTAAGTAGATCATTTGAGAAAAGAATTCCAGAGCATAAAGCCAAAAGTTAAAGATTCTATTGTTAATGATGAAGCAAAAGAAGTGTGTGTTGTGAGAGACTGATGGAGGAAATTACAGCAATAGGTGGAGTGAGGCAATGGGGAGAATTTTAAATAGATTCATGGACTTTAAAACCTATTTTCTGTCAGACGTTATGTTCGGTGTTAGAAAACTCTACAGCAGCAATGGTTTTACTTTAGGTCATTCAAATAAAGGTATGCGTTCAGACTTGTTGAATTTGTAAAACTGCTCAGATCACATCACTAACTTTGCATTAAGAAAGCATAGTAGTAAAGCTACAGCTGGAATCAACATTGTTTGTACAATGCATTTTCATTTCACCACAGACTAATGGAATGTAAATCCCCTTTGAATGGTTGTTTTACTGAAACATTCATGGTCACTTTTAGACTACTTCACATCATTCATAATGGAAGACTACCTCTAATTGAATATTCTTTGGAGATTCATACCATAATGAAAACAAGGATGGCTTATTGGGTAAAAAGTATAATCTTGTAAATGTGACAGCTGATGATGTGAGTATGGAACTGAGACAACCAGTGTGAGCTTTACATAAGGACCATTACCTGAAAATGCCTGAAAGCAAGTGAAAGAAACAGAAAACAAAATATTTTACTCCTCATATCTTCAAGCAAGGTGATCAATAATTTGAATAACCTCCTGAGCATACACATGCTGAATAAACATTGTCTAACACATGTGATGTATAATAGGTACTGTTCAATCTCTTGAGACAGGAGATGAGTAGAGATCCGTCTGTTTACATTGGACTCAAATCTAGTTCCTTATCAAACAACAAGGGAAACATTAATTTATAGGGCAATTATATGTGGAGCAGTGCCATGGAAATCATCACCAGCTATATGCATCATCTGCACTGATACATGTGTGGCTTATGCATTCACCAAAAGCATATTTAAATGGTCACTGGAAACAAAACAGAATTCTAAAATGAACCATTTCATTTAAATCTGCCATCTGGGAAAATCTTCAAGCAGTAATCCTAGCAATTACATCAGGATCATTTCCACCAGGAACCTCTGCTGCAGACTCAGGCAAACATTCTCAGGTCAGAAGGTGACTGCTAACTAATACACCATCAGTGGGTACTCACACCATTCGATCTATTACTAGAGCACCAACCATATTGAGAAAGTTGTAATGACAGCTAGATGTACCCCAGCCAACAGCATTTGGCAGTCCTTAATTAATCTTTTCACTAAGGAACTTTAAAACTAAAACTAACTTGTAATTTAGATCAAATAAGGTACCCAGGCATAAATCTTAGGGTGACCCACCATCAGGACAGATTTATTTTGCTTTTAGTAAGGTACACCTGGCCTTACCATTCAACAGATTCCACTTAGAAACATGACGAATGGGGTTCAGACTCAGACAGAGAAGAAACCAAAAAGAGATAGGTCATGACAGTGATAGGAAGGATCTTCAAGAAAATCCTTTTCTTCCTGCTGAATTGAAAGGGATATGCATCACATGCAGAACTTGAGTAATGAAGATGTCGGGTGATCCTTACCCCTTTTATTGAAGGAGAACGAGATAGGAAATTGGATTTTAAGTGATGACCTTGGTGGCGGAGATGCCAGTGTCAATTTCAAGGATGGCTATTGAGGAACATGCATTGACTGATGTCATTTCTCCACAATCTCAATTCTCCAAACTTCAGTCTAAAAGGTTCCCCTCCTGCCTCACAATCTGTACGTTCTTCAGATCATTTAAACTTAGCCTTTTTAAGATCATTACTGCTACTTTCTTGATAACTCTCTGTCAATGCATTGTAATCTTTAATCTACAGCCATATTTTCTTATCCAAATTTCTTGATGCACAAACAAGGTGGAGAACAAAATAAATCTCCAATAAAGAACATATTGTGTAATGAACCATTTCAGTAATCTTCCTACCATGTATTAAATCATAAGAGAGAGTGTTCTGGAACTAAGGCATAGAATAGACTTGAACTCATCATTGTTATTACGTGCCATGTTGTTTGACGTGGGCGATCATGGTCTATGACCATGACTTTTGTTGGTAAATTCTACAGAAGTGACTTGCCATTGCCTTTTTCTGGGCAGTGTCTTTGCAAGACAGGTAACCCCAGCCACCCCAGCCATTATTGATACTCTTCAGAGACCGTTTGCCTGGCGTCAGTGGTCACATAACCAAGACTTGTGACATGCACCAACTGCTCATACGACCATCTACCACATATTCCCATGGCTTCCCGTGACCCTGACTGGGGGCTAAGCAAATGCTACACCTTGCCCTAGGGGGACCTGCAGGGTACTGGAGGACCCCATACACCTCCTTTGGTAATGATATATCTCAACCGCACCACCCAGGACTTTAACTATCTGTCCAAATCAGCGCAAGTTTGATGGTACGAGTATCCATCTGTCCACTTGAACTAGTATTGAGAAGCCTGGTCTTGCTCTATCTGGATAGATTTGCTTTCTCCTTTGTCTTTGTTTCCCCCTCTGTCTGCTTCAGAACCCATTAGCTCTCCTTATAAGTGTGACCTGTTGAATGGTAAGACCTTTCCAAATGCAAACCAAACCTGGTTAAGAACTTTAAATGAAGGGCACAAGGAAGGACGATGGCAAGCTGTGGATACATACAGTAGCTGCTACTCTTAGGATGGTAGAAACCTATACGTCCTGCCACCAAGGAGGATTGCTACTCACGTGGTGGGGGTGGAGAGATGCAAGGTCTCTAATAGATTAGCAGAGGGCTGATATTTTGTTCAAAGGTTTCAAAGATACATTTAATGTCGGAGACATGTATACAATATACATACTGAAATTATTTTTCTTCGCAACCATCCACAAAAACAGAGGAGTGCCCCAACAACCGTTAAATGTTAAAACACCAAAGCCCTGCCCAGCTCCTCCGTCCCACACGTAAGCAGCAGTAAAGCAATGATTCTCCCTCCCCCACCAGCAAAAAAAGCACTGGCACCCCCACCAAGCACTCAAGTGTGCAGCAAAGCATCAATAATGACACCCTAAAGACTACTTGCTTACCCAGTAACTCGACATACCACAGGCTCTCTCTCTCTCTCTGTCTCTCTCTCTCTCTATAATAAGGGAGAAAAAAAGAGGTGTCTCCGTTTTCACAGTGAGAGGGGAGACATAACAAACAATCTGCTGATATAAGATGTTAAAAGTCCGTTGCGTCACTTTTTCTGACAACACACATCAAAGTTGCTGGTGAACGCAGCAGGCCAGGCAGCATCTGTAGGAAGAGGTGCAGTCGACGTTTCAGGCCGAGACCCTTAGTCAGGACTAACTGAAGGAAGAGTTAGTAAGAGATTTGAAAGTTGGAGGGAGAGGGGGAGATCCAAAATGATAGGAGAAGACAGGAGGGGGAGGGATGGAGCCAAGAGCTGGACAGGTGATTGGCAAAAGGGGATACGAGAGGATCATGGGACAGGAGGTCCGGGAAGAAAGACAGGGGGGGGGGGGACCCAGAGGATGGGCAAGAGGTATATTCAGAGGGACAGAGGGAGAAAAAGGAGAGTGAGAGAAAGAATGTGTGCATAAAAATAAGTAACAGATGGGGGACGAGGGGGAGGTGGGGCCTAGCGGAAGTTAGAGAAGTCGATGTTCATGCCATCAGGTTGGAGGCTACCCAGACGGAATATAAGGTGTTGTTCCTCCAACCTGAGTGTGGCTTCATCTTTACAGTAGAGGAGGCCGTGGATAGACATGTCAGAATGGGAATGGGATGTGGAATTAAAATGTGTGGCCACTGGGAGATTCTGCTTTCTCTGGCGGACAGAGCGTAGATGTTCAGCAAAGCGGTCTCCCAGTCTGCGTCGGGTCTCGCCAATATATAAAAGGCCACATCGGGAGCACCGGACGCAGTATATCACCCCCGTCGACTCACAGGTGAAGTGTTGCCTCACCTGGAAGGACTGTTTGGGGCCCTGAATGGTGGTAAGGGAGGAAGTGTAAGGGCATGTGTAGCACTTGTTCTGCTTACACGGATAAGTGCCAGGAGGGAGATCAGTGGGGAGGGATGGGGGGGACGAATGGACAAGGGAGTTGTGTAGGGAGCGATCCCTGCGGAATGCAGAGAGAGGGGGGGGAGGGAAAGATGTGCTTAGTGGTGGGATCCCGTTGGAGGTGGCGGAAGTTACGGAGAATAATATGTTGGACCCGGAGGCTGGTGGGGTGGTAGGTGAGGACCAGGGGAACCCTATTCCTAGTGGGGTGGCGGGAGGATGGAGTGAGAGCAGATGTATGTGAAATGGGGGAGAAGATGCGTTTAAGAGCAGAGTTGATAGTGGAGGAAGGGAAGCCCCTTTCTTTAAAAAATGAAGACATCTCCCTCGTCCTAGAATGAAAAGCCTCATCCTGAGAGCAGATGCGGCGGAGACGGAGGAATTGCGAGAAGGGGATGGCGTTTTTGCAAGAGACAGGGTGAGAAGAGGAATAGTCCAGATAGCTGTGAGAGTCAGTAGGCTTATAGTAGACATCAGTGGATAAGCTGTCTCCAGAGACAGAGACAGAAAGATCTAGAAAGGGGAGGGAGGTTTCAGAAATGGACCAGGTAAACTTGAGGGCAGGGTGAAAGTTGGAGGCAAAGTTAATAAAGTCAACGAGTTCTGCATGCGTGCAGGAAGCAGTGCCAATGCAGTTGTCGATGTAGCGAAGGAAAAGTGGGGGACAGATACCAGAATAGGCACAGAACATAGATTGTTCCACAAACCCAACAAAAAGGCAGGCATAGCTAGGACCCATACGGGTGCCCATAGCTATACCTTTAGTTTGGAGGAAGTGGGAGGAGCCAAAGGAGAAATTATTAAGAGTAAGGACTAATTCCGCTAGATGGAGCAGAGTGGTGGTAGAGGGGAACTAATTAGGTCTGGAATCCAAAAAGAAGCATAGAGCTTTGAGACCTTCCTGATGGGGGATGGAAGTATATAAGGACTGGACATCCATGGTGAAAATAAAGCGGTAAGGGCCAGGGAACTTAAAATCATCGAAAAGTTTAAGAGCGTGAGAAGTGTCACGAACATAGGTCGGAAGGGATTGAACAAGGGGTGATAAAACAGTGTCAAGGTATGCAGAAATGAGTTTGGTGGGGCAGGAGCAAGCTGAGACAATAGGTCGGCCAGGGCAGGCAGGTTTGTTGATCTTGGGTAGGAGGTAGAAACGGGAAGTGCGGGGTGTGGGAACTATAAGGTTGTTAGCAGTGGATGGGAGATCCCCTGAGCGGATAAAGTCGGTGATGGCGTGGGAGACAATGGCCTGGTGCTCCTTAGTGGGGTCACGATCGAGGGGTAAATAAGAAGAGGTATCCGCGAGTTGTCGCTGTGCCTCCTCTTTTTTTCACTTTTTCTGAGCTCTGCGCCCAAAGAACTTGGGTCTCTGGGAACACAGATTTCCTCCCACAACAGACCAATTTCCTGCAGAGGCACTGACCTCGAGTCTGCCCACCTCCAGAGCCACAAAATCCTGAAACTCTGAACACGAGCTAATCTTCTAGGCCACTCCCTTGATATATCGAATTATAGTCAATCGTGAGACCCAGAGAGTGGGTCCCATTCCCACAAAGAACTGAAATCAGTGTGTAACTCCAGGTCAAGGTCTTCAAAAGAACCCTGGAAGGGAAGAATAGAGATATTAAAGAAAGAAATATATCTGTTTCTGAAGATGCAGGAAAAGGAGTCGCCATTACGTGCCATTGTCTTCCAAGCTCCATCCCTAGGGCTCAAAAGAAGCAAGACTTCCCTTTTATATATATTAAAACCCCAAGTGAAATTAAATATAAAGACCATTCAGCTATGTTTTAAATAGTTTCCAATGGTCCCATAAAAGACCATAAGATCCTGTTTAGTTTCATATTTAAAGATAAGGATTTAAAGATCAAAGATTAGCTGTATTAGTGACATGTACATTGAAACATATAGTAAAAGGTGTTGTTTACATCAAGGGTGTTCTGGGGACAGTCTGCAAGTGTCACCATAGCAAAGCAACAACTTACTATAATGTGTATATCTTTGGAATGTGGGAGGAAATTGGATCAGCCTCCTTCAGATACAGATATTTGTAAGCCAGCTTGAAAACTGCATCAGGCTCTTCATGGTTGTTGTGGAATTTCAGATGCAAAGTCAGGCCTTATTTGTTAGGTCATCAGTTCAAAATAATTGACTACCCCATCTGTAAAACCAGTCAACAAGAGACACAATTTGAATTTTCTGTGAAGCAGTAGTTCGTCCAAACCTTGGACAGGTATGAAGAAGTTTGGATTGGAGTAGGTGATCTGGGAGAGGGAAAAGGAATAGTGAAAAGAAAGGGAAGGCCTAAATATATTCAGAGGGATTGGAACTAGCATTTTTTTCCCCCAGTGGCAAAAGTCTGGAATAAATGAAATAATGTTTAGTTAATTCATGAATTTTTAAAGAAAAATACTTGAGCAGTTGTCTTTGGAAATTGGAAGTATTACAACTAAGAATTCACCAGCAATAACACAGAAACAGATAACCATTAAACTTACTTGAAGTTAAGGGAATTGCACACATACTTCACAGTTCACCTAACTGTAAGAGCCAGAAACCAGTATCCCCATCTATCTTCTTTAATAATTCGGTCCTTAAAAATGATGGTGCTTATACTTCCATAGTAGTCATTAGCACATTCATTATTTTTGTAGTGTTCAGGAAACATAAATATGTAGAATTTTTCAAACAATAGGCTTTTTTTAATGTTTTAGACTGTATAATTAAATTGCCCTTGTTTGTTTCTGGTCTGTTATTTTTCAGAACCTATAAAGAGGGTAATGTGATCTTTACATTGAGCGCTGCATATTCATCAATTCTATTTACTGAAGTCACGCAGAGTTTTCTTCTAATTAGTCCTTTATTTGATGCCCTATAATGCATAGTCTGAATGAATTATAATACTTTAAAGCTTGCGAAGGCTACCTGTCTAAAGGAAATTATCCTTGGTTTTATTTAACACATGAGTCATACCTGAGACACCCACTAGATTCTAATTGCAGTGGATACACTCTTTGTGTAACATTCTCTTTTGAAGGCTATGAAAATTTAGCCTTTACTTTTTACCAACACCAGCAGTCCTTTGTATATAACCTATTAACCAGCTGGGCAGGGAAACAGCTTGTTAATTTATCATAGGATGTATCATTGCTGAAGTCCATGTGCATTTGTGTCCTTCTTAGATGTTGTCATCTAATGAATAAACCATGATTATTTGGTTCTATGTTAGCGCATTTAGCTGCATTAGCAATATTTTAAGTGTTTTGGAGACAATTGAAGCAATATTCCTCTTTTACTGAAGGAAAATAGCAAGAAACCTCCAATTAACAGCACAATGGAGTGCTTTTTTGTTTGTTTTGTAGGCATTGTGGCCGTTCCTTCAAGCACCTATGAAAGGAATGACAGCTGATGGTTTTCGTGCAATTTATCAAGAAAGGAATGTTAAGCAATATGTAATTAATTCTGATTGGTGATGTTAATTGATCAGAAGGCAGAAAGATCAAACCAGTGGAAAAACATTTCTGACCATTTGTAGTCCTACTGATAAATTGTTTGATTCCAAAAAAAGCATGAGACACATTAAGAATCATTTTAGTACTGCATTTTTATTTATTCTCCAGTTATTTTTTCATCTTATTCTGCCAGCATAATTTAAGCAAGATCATGGTTCCACCAACACCAGTAGTCCTTTGTGTCCGACTTATTTACCAGCAGGGCAGGGTACCAGCATGTCAATTTATCATAAGATGTATTGTTGCTGAAGTCTATGTGCAATTGTATTCCCTCCATTAGATGTTGTCTTTGAAAAATTACAAAAGACTGTAATCTTGTTTGACTTTTCCCTCCTGTATCATTTAACTGTTTTTCTCTCTCTCTACAACTGCTGCCTGACTTGCTGATTATATTCAGCATTTAGGTGTTATAATCTCAGATTTCCACACCTACAATATTTTGCTTTATTATTTTTTCTTCACTGATCTGGGAATACTAAAGCTAATTAGCAATAAATGTCTCCCCAGCCTCTAACACAGTTAAAGACTAAATCTCAGTAGAACTAGGAATCAAATTAGGAAAATTGCTGATCTGTGCACTGAAGCATCATGTTGTTAGGACAGTTTGGAATCAAATGAAAGTAAACTCAAGTACTAGCATTGTTAACCCTTTCAGGTCTAGCTTTTGATTTTGGAGCTTTACAAAATTTTACAGAGTGGATGACTCTTAAAGAATACTGGTATGTAATGTTAAGAGATTGCAGTAGATAATTTCTGAGGTGTTTCTTTTGAAGATCCACTGAAATTTTAGTAAAACTTCAGCAGAAGCCCCAGATAAAAAGGGGGGAAATCAGGTAGTTGACAATGCTCCTATTGAAATCCTAATTGGCATGTTAGCTATGGGTTTTTAAGTACTGATATATTCATTGAAAGTTGATCCAGATAGGATGTAACAGCTGCTAGAGGATAAAGCCAAAAATGCTCTGCCACATTAAAATGGAAAACTACAAAAGAAACATTAAGCAGATCCTACCCTCCCCTGTGATATTCAAGCACACAATATAGGATACTGAAGCATTGCAAGGCTGGTGATAGCTCTTTAGGAATTCACAAGACTGTCCAGTCACTATAAAAAGCAAATGTTTTTATTTGGAACTTAAGATCTGGATTGTGTCTCTCTTTAGATCAATTCACTGAGCAAAGGTTATTTTGGTTTGTGAAATGACCTAATCCAAAAATTATGGACTTGAAAAACTGGGATCAAATAACTTCCTAATTTGTTTTGGTGGAAGACTTTTTAAGTCCCTGCAATTAACATATCTCAACTGGCAGGAGGGATTGATAGAGGATCAGTTAGACATCTGGATCCACAGTAAAGTGACCACCAACTGCCTATAAGTAATCTTGAACTTCCAATTACTATTTGGTAATTAGTTTTACTGCAAAACTGGATTTAGATATTAGGATATGAATAACATTGACAATTCTGTGTGTTTTTCGAAACACACTTACAACAAAACGAAGTAACTAACATTAACCACATAAATTCAGAGGACAGTTAGTGGACTGTATGGCAAGTATAACAAGAGACACTTAACTTTATCTATTAAAAATATAATCTCCCTTTGGACTGGAGACTGTAGTTCATATATTCCAGTTCAAGTTCAAACTCAGTTTATTATCGCTCATCTGTACACATGTATGTCACTAAAGGAAACAACGTTCCTCCAGACCAAGATGAATAACACAGTACATATAACTCACACGCATATAGTAATATTTACCACAAATAAATTAACAAACAATAAGGTACATATACTGTATGTTACAAGTTAAAATGTAAACAATATAATGCTACTAGCACTTCATATGTGATGAGACTGTATGATGAGATTCATACATGGTGAGAGGAAGTTCAGTAGTCTTATGAACTGGGGGACGAAGCTATCTCCCATCCTAACAGTTCTTGTTCTCATGCTACAGTACCTCCTCCCTGATGGCAGGGGTGTCAAAGAGATAGTTGGACGAATGGGAGGGATCATTGACAATGCTAAGGGCTCTGTGTGTGCAGTGTGCTGGATAAATATCTCTCATGGGTAGAAGGGAGACCCCGATGATTCTCTCAGCAGTCTTCACAATCCTTCACACAGACCCGCAGTCGGATCCCTTGCAATTCCCATACTGAATGGTGATGCATTTGGTCAGGACATTCAGATAGTGCCTCTGTAAAAGTTGGTTAAAATGAGGGACAGAGGGGGAGACCCTCACGTGGTTCAGTCTCCTCGGGAAGTGGAGACGCTGCTATGCTTCCTTGACCAAAGAGGTGGTGCTGAGGCTCCAGTGAGATCGTCTGCTACGTGCATTCCCAGAAACTTGGTGCGCCTAACTCTATCCTCAGAGGAGCTGTGTATGTGCAGTGAGGAGTGGAACTTGCAGAAAAAATATATGAGGTAATAGAAAATAATAAGAAGCCAGTGATTTACATTTAGGAGCTAATAGAATGTTTTCTCTTCAATTAATTAGGTAATTTTATACTCGTGAGTAAAGTTAATTCAATCAGGACATGATCTACCATTCTAATCTACGTCAATCAGAACAGTTCCAATAAACCATTGCTGCTTTGACATGTTATTGACAGGTGGTAGCCTAATTCCTCACTGGATGCCACTGCTGTAATCAGCACCATCAACACTGAGGACAGAACAGGAGTGCGATTTATAAATCAGCAGGAGTGACACAGATGGCAACACTTAGAGCCAAGTTTATTTTTATTATCAGAATAGATCATGTTTGAAAACAATGAAAGATATTCATTCCTTTGAATCCAAGCAGCTTTGGCTGCAAACCTGCTCTCTCTGCTTGAAGCACACAATATCCCAGGACCATTTTACGGAGTAAAGACAGTTTCTTCCCCACCACAAACCATCTCCTTAAGATTGTCACCTGGTCTCGAAACTTGCATATTTTACAGGGTGGCATGAGAAGATCAAAGTTCAAAGGGTATGTATTGTCAAAGTATATTTCACCATATATAACCCCGAGATCCTTGCAGGCATACTCAATAAATCCAATAACCATCAGCTCTGTACAGCACTGGGTATGATGTCAGTACAGTTGTTAAGGTCAAGAAAGTGTGCAGATGCTGGAAATCTAAACAACACACACAAAATGCTGGAGGAACTCAGCAGGCCAGGCAGTATCTATGAAAAGGAGTAAGTAGTCAACCTTTTGGGCCGAGACCCTTCATCAGGCTCAAGGGTAAGGCCGGAAATGTCAACTATACTCTTTTTCACAGATGCTGCCTGGCCTGCTCAGTTCCTCCAGCATTTTGTGTGTGTGGCAGATTTTAAGGTAATCCAGTGCTTTGCTTGATCAATCTAGTAAAGCAAATTCTAATCAGTTCCTAGACTATTGGATATAGGCTTTACATAAACATCCAAATTTATCTGAATATTTAGCACCTAGTTGGCAGGCAAATGGAAAATTTGTATGACAGATTTTTCTTCATTTGTTACCTTCTGGTGGCTAACATTATTGCAAAGTTCAGAGAGAAATCTGTTAATGCAGGTGAAAAGTCTCTCGTCTGACATCCTGTGGCCCGGCAAGTTTTGAATCTGTAATACAGACCTGCACGAATTAACTAATTCTAACTGAGATCTAAAATTAAGATCTACATTGATCTGTATCTAATTAGCCTGCCAATACAACTCTTGCAATCTCATCCAATGACATTTCAACATTTCCAAGTTATGGAAACTTGGGGTTCTGGACCATTCTCTGCATATTTACCTAATCCAGGGAGGGTTTGTACCGAAAAGAGCTCAAGATGACCAGGGTAGGGTGGTGAGCAGCTTCAATGATCCAGCACTGTTCAGATCCCAAGGTGTAAGAGCAAAGAGTTTCAACCTGTACAGAAGTTTACATAATTATTGGAGGCTTGTGACAAGTGCTAGGTTCACTGCTACATTGTCAACCACATTAAGGATTTTGATGACAACACTAAGATGGTTAGTAAGTGTGTGAATGACACCAAATTTGGTGATGTAGTGGACAGTGACGAAGGTCATCTAACAATACAAAACATCCACATCAACTGGAAAAGTGGACCAAAGAATGGCAGATGGAATTTAACATGGATAAGTTTGGAAGCTAAATAAGGGAAGGGCTTACATAGTAAACAGTGGGATGGAAAGGGCTACCAGAAGAAGTAGCAGAGGTGGGCAAGAATACAACATTTAAAAGACATTTATAAGGTAATTAAATTGGATGCTTTAGAGAGATACATGCTAAAAGAGGGCAAATGTGACGAGCTGAACTAGGCTCCAAGGTCAGCAAAGAAATATTCGGCTGAAGGGCCTGTTTCTTTGCTGTATGACTAATGATACATTTATCTCCTGAGAAGAAAATAATTCTTCTTGTTATACTAAATTTGAAGAATAGCAACAATGACTGTTCAAGCAAAATCCAAGTTCACCAGATTTATGATTTCTGAAGACTTACTCAAGCATGACTATTCAACATTCAAAAATGTTGTGTGGCAATTCATCTGTTGAAATTCATGAGAGACTTTCAAAGCAGACAATCAGCAGCTGTTTCTTACCATAAAGCTTTCCAGGTTCTGCACGAGTGAGTAGGCAAACTTTCCACCAGACGGGGTGGAGTGATAGATGCTGTTTTGAAAATTGTGACATTGGACAAACCATTTTGTTTCAGCTCCCATTCTGGTTTCTGCCATTTCTGCTTGGGTTCAGGAAGCCACTTGCTTGTCATTACAACTTTGGGGCCCTGCTCCATTTCAACATAAAGGAAAGGGTATTGAGTGTGATGTCATCTATTTTCCATCACAAATATTAAATGCTCTGATTCATGATAGCATGGTTTCATTAAAATTTTAAATCCAGATACTGAGAAATCAACCATCCTCATTTCTACAAATATCACAATATAATCTCAACCCACCAGAGAAGTTTTATTTCTAGAATGGTTACATTAACAAACCATTGAACATAAAATGACATACAACATCTCAGCCACTGAGGTTAGGGTAACCTTCGTTCTGGAGAGTAGTTGGTGTAGATTGAGCTACTTCCCATTAATTATGAAGATTGGCACTCCTTCTATGGGAAGTTTGTTGGAGGTCTGATGCAACACAAGAGCAAGAAACATTGGGGCAATCACACAGTCTTATTTGACACCAGTTGTTGCTTTATTTTGCACTTCATCATGAGAATGACTTATTAGAGGGACAGAGAAAAATATGGTTCAAGGATATGACTAAGGCTTCCATGGAGAAATGTAGCTTTGCCAACAATTCCCAACATCTGGTTCACGAACTTCCAAAGTGGAGAAGGAACACATCAAATTTTATTCAAAACTTCAAGGCCATGCATTAAGAGCACTTAGGTATCCCGCATAAGTGACAGAAGAGGGGAGGAATGAGTCACTTCACAAACTATCACCAGACCTGTCCCGTCAGGGACCTCCTGCCTTAATAAAATAGCAAACAACATTGGTCTCTACCAAAGCCTTTCAGCAGATTAGCATTGGACAAAATGTTATTATTCAATTTTCTCCACTCCACTGACAGAGGAACTAAATAAGAGAATATTTTTATCTTGATTCATGGTGAAGCACTGAAGATCATCCATGGGCATTCTCATTTAATTACTGTAACCCTTTGGTTCCGTCAGCTGCATAAGTCTAGGAAGACAATCTCCGACCCCGCTAAACATCTGAAACTGAGGTGCAAAACCCCCAGTTTGTGTGGATGCTGCATGATTTGTTACCCTGTTACAAATCAGTACCGCGAAATAACGGACAGTACACCATACGCAATTAAACAATTTAGCTTTATAATTCTTAATTTGACTAAAGGGTTAGTAAAGAAAAAGCAAAAAGAAAAGGGTGCATTTTAATGAAACAGTCTAATGTGCACAAGTAGGAGCTCACGGCTTCCCTTTTGCCGGTCCTTCTTCGATTTCCCCAGGCTTCACCGACTCCCAGCCCCACTCCAAGTTCACTTCCCTTGGGTGTCTACGACCTCTCCTTTCTGGAATCTTCTCTCTCCATCTCCTGCCGAACAAAAGACCCAGATCACCTCGGGTCAGGCACACACTCCCCTCATTGGACAGCTCACATGTCAAAGCACCCGTTATCTCTAACCATAACCATAACCCAAGCACTGCTTCTACAGAAAGACCAGTACATTACCAGTGAAACCTTTCCCAGGGTGTAACATTATATATATATTTGTCACCTAAACATGGACAGTTTAGAGGCTGTTTCTTGAGTCTCTTTAAACTGGGTTGCTGATTTGAGGTGAGCTGACCCTCCCTGCTTGATAACAGGGGACCCACTGCCAGTGTCCACCACTGGGAAAAAAATCTCAGCAAGCTAACAAAATATAAATTTCCTGATAACACAATCAGTTCATACAAGGTTTCTGGATACTTATATATAAAATATAAGCACAATATAAAAAAGTACAAATAATTTTGTCATAATAATGTTAACACACAAGGTGGCTCCAGTGATTATAGCTAAAATATGTTGCACATAATAGGGTAAATTTCCCAACCCTGAGTCAACACACACAGTTTACACTGGAGTGTGTTCTGGCACCAGTCCTGAACTGTGCTTCTTTCAAGCATGACACCCAACAGGATGTCTGGGGATAGTAAATTTATTCTAAAGCACTTGAAGCTATTTTTTAAAGCAAGCACACTGCAATTCAACTGGAGATGTTAGTTCCATATTGAGGAAATGGAGCTGGAGACCTGTGCCAACTACCATTGAGATGTAAACTCACACACAGGTATTTTCATACAGTAAGCATCACCTTTCACACCAAATAAGAAATTCTTTGGGGTCTGTTGGAGCGGCTGTATTTGATCAGCTAGAGAGCTGGTAAAGAGTGTGAGAAAGGTCAAGTAAAGAGATAAATATGTTAGGTTTGCAACTGGGGGCTAGGAGAGAGGTTTGTGTGTGGATGAGTCATTTCAGGTGAAAGTTGTTGATTTAAGGCAATCAAGGAGGTTGCGACAGTTAGAGTGGAGTTGGGGTGTATGACACAATAGGAGAGAGTAACTAAAAAAAAGTTTAAATTGCCCTACTAGAGAGGAGTTTCCAGTGTTAATCTGGTACATGCTCAGGTGATTCCTCTTTTAAATTACATTACTGTATTACAGAACAAGTAAGAACAATTAAACTTGCTAGAAATGTCCAGTGGCAGGCTTCTTTAGAACCAGCTGAACAAACTCACCTCAAAGGGAAATGGCATCCTTGCCTATGTGGATAATCTTAAACCATACAAATGTCAGCTGTAATACATAATGTTTGGTCAAACTCTTGCAGTGGAATTTTTAAACTGGATATAAATCCAATCCATGGTCTTACTCCTCCAGTTCCCCTCGAACTGTAATGGACCTCATTATTGCTCTAAGTTTACAGCCTTCAGCCTGAACTGATTCATCCACTCACAACCTCATCTTCCCCAGTTTTTAACTGCAAGACCTGACACACTCATCTCTGCATTTGACTCTGCCACATTTCCCCTACCGGCTCACTCCAAGACCAATTGAATCTGTCCAGCAGAAACAATTAATTTCTTGGCCATTGTGAACATTGTGAATAAAAGATTACTGTATTAAAACACCTGTGTTATTTGACTTTCATGCACATAGTGTTGAAATATAATCAAGTTACACAATGAAATTTCTATAAAGGTTTATTGTATTTTGTCCACATAGCCCACTATTTTAATCAACTGAGTATTCCAAGATGATTAATCAGATTAAAATTTTTAATTTATTATTTATTGAGACATAGTACAGAGTAGGTTTTCCAGCCCTTCAAGCCATGCAGCCCAGCAATCCCCTAATTTAACCATAGCCTAATCACAGGACAATTTGCAATGACTGTGGGAAGAAACTGGATCATCTGGAGGAAACCCACACCATCATGGGAATTGAACCTGGGTCCTGGTACTGTAAAGCATGTGCTAACCACTATGCAACTGTACCATCCCAAATGATGCATAAAAGACATTTGAACTGTTCAGAATAAGTTTATTAGAAGAGGTAGGTTATGAGATGATACCTTAAAAGAAGAGAAAATTGGCAGTATTAAAAAGGGAATTTTAAAACTGAGATGGCTGAATGCACACTGTTGGGATGAATTGCATGGAAAGGTCGGATTTGTAGAAATGCAGTGATTATGTGCTGGCAGAGCTCAGAGGGATAGTCACTGTAAGGTTAGGAAGAGATTTAAAAATGAGATTTTTTTAAAAATGGGACGTGAGAGCTCCGGAATTTGATATCAATCAGTAAAGTGCAGGCATTGTGGGTGAATGAAAATTTACGAGTAAGAAATACAGAAGAGTTTTGAATGAACTAATTAAGGAAGGATGAAAAACAAATGATTTCTTGCATTAGAATTAAAAGCAGTAGAATGTTTGAATCAGAAAATAACAAGAATTGGATCAAGGTTTCAGCAGGAGATATGTTGAGGCAAGGATGGTATCACACAGTATTACAAAGGTGCAAGAATGAGTTTTTAGTTTTGAAAATGATTTGAGGTTGACAACTCACTTTAGGGACAAATAAGACACCCAAGTGGCAAACAGCCTAATTCATAGCATTATTATTTTATTCAGATGTGATGAATACAAATTAGAGTATCAGAAAAACTATAGAGTGGTATGGACCATAAGAATGGAGGAGATGGTTTCTGCAAAATATTCACGGTTCCAGCATCTTGGACCAATCCTGACTTTTGACACTGTTGGTGTGAAGTTCACAATTTCTCCCTGTGAGCATATGGATTACCCCTTGAGTGCCTCAATTTCCTTCCACATCTCAAAGAAGTGAGAGTTCATAGATTAACTGATCACTGTAAATTTTCTCTAGTCTGTAAGCAAGTGGAAGAACCTGAAGGAGTGAGAGGAAAATAAAATGAGATTCGTTTGATGGTCAGTATGGACTCATTGGGCTGAACTGCCTGCTTTCTTGCGTGTGATTCAAACATATTACAATATGATTATCATTTAAAAATAAATGGAAGGTGAAACCTTATTTAGTTTGGGTGTCCTGTGTTAGTAAGCATAAATCTGCATTGTACATTACTTTACAAGTATTAGATGCTGGAATTTTGAGAATACACACAAATATTGCCATCTAGCAGATTAGATATCAAGTATCAGTTGATCCTTGCTAAGAAAATATGGGATTTCCTTTATTTTCTTTCACCTAATCTTCTAGTCAGCACACTGCTGACAAAAGTCCATAGCGGTAATTATCTAGTGTATAATATCCTATTGCTCCAGTGGGTAGCCATACACAAATCATTTCACGGATTAGATTTCATGAAATGTGGGCAGTTATTTCCTTCCTTAAACTATCAACATTCTTAAGGTAGCGGAACCACTAGGCTCTCAGAACACAAAGGCTATTTTGTGCTTTGCCGATTATAAGAAAGCATATGTTAAAGATGCTAATGAGCACTTTTGGTCACACAGATTCCTTTTCAACTACAACAACTTCACTGATTATAGAAGAAGATGAGGGGTGACTGCTCTGGAAACCACAAGGTCTTTACTGGAAGATAAATCTGAATCCTCTGGCAAGCACACACCAAGCTAATTCTCCATTTCAAACTTCAGCTACCATCAGAACCATTAAGTCCCTCTTTATCTGCACGTTTTGCTCTTGAGATATTCTAGTTTGTCCAGTATCTTGACTTTGACCCCTTTATTCCAGTTCAGTATTCAATACAAGCCTCTGCACCACATCAAGATTTTAATCCATAGAGATATTTTTCAGTGATACAGCATAAAACCTGCATATCCGTGCACATTTGGGCGATAAACTGCACCTTCAACGATATCTATCCAGGAACTATATAACTGTATACCCAGAACCCGGGGTGGGGGGGTGGGGGGGGGGGAAGAGAGAGAGAGAGAGAGCGCGATCTCTCTCTCTCTCTCTCTCTCTCTCTCTCTCTCTCTTCGTTAAACCATGCTTGCAATAATTTTCAGGTCAATTAGCAACCATCAGGAAATCACAGAATTCTGCTTAGCAAGGATTATGTTTCCTAAGCATCAGTCATGCAGCTAATGTTTATTATAATTCCTGCAATGTATGTTTCCTCCACTTCTGGTAGGAATTTGGGAGAAACCTGCAACTTTCTCTGTTCAGTTATAAAAGAATCAGGGATACATTGCACAGAATTCCTGAATGAGGTGGAAATTGAAATGCCCCCACAGTTACTGACAAGATATCTCCCAGTCCTACTTGTCAATGGCCATAATTGTGTTAAATAATTCACAAGAGCTCCTTTCACTGATTGCAACTGAACCAAATGGAACAGTCAATGGCTTCTTGATAACCTACGACTTGCAGGGACTTGGAGCCACTCAAATTGCAGAAGTCAATAGGCTGATTAATTATGAAGAGGATTACTTTGATATACAGCAAATACAAATTTTCCCTCACTCAACTCCATGACATACTTGCTGTTCCTTGTTCCCTGGCAACTATGGAGAAGTTCCTGACCAGTGTATTAATCACCCAGATGTTACTTTTAGTGTATTCTTAGCCAACTTCATTATTTTTTTCAGGAGTTATCATTTATGTTATACACAGTGAGCTGAGAGAGGATAAATTTCAATTTCTTAGCAGTCGGCTAAGGAATTCATTCACACCAACTCAATGTCCTATTCAAATAAAGATAAGTTTGCTTCATCCAAGTAGAGCAGCTTCGCAGATATTTCTGTTGCCTTTTTTACCATTTGGAAACAACTTCTGTAAACTTTTTGATATCGCTTCCAAATTCCCCAGCACTTTGCTCCCAACATTAATTTCTTCTGTATCACAGCAAAATCATTGCAACTTCCAAAATGTGTCTGTATGGATATTTTCAACTCCATAGGACTTACTTATTTATTATTCACAGTAGAATGATGTTTTACTAAACCTGTTTCCTATGAAACTATCCTACTTAAAAGGCCTGGGCTGAAACTGCCTCCTTCATTTCATTGAGATCTCAAAATCATAGAGTCAAAGCCATGAGCAGCACAGAAATGGATCCTTTCAGACAAACTCATCTATGCTGACCAGAATGCTTCCTAAGTATGGTAATCCCACTATTTAGCATTAGGCCCATATCCTTCTATGCCTTTCTGTAAAAACCTTTGGGTTGGAAACCTTTGGATAATCTTTCCAAATGACTTTTAAATGTTGTAATTGTATGCATCTCCAACACCTCACAGCTCGTACTAGATATTCAAAAACTTGCCCTTCAGATCTCGCTAAAATTTCACAACTTATACCTTCAATCTGTGCCTTCACTTAAAACATATGTGTCCTACCTTCTTTGGCCAAGGAGGTGAAAGTCATGGTGGTTCTCACCTATCCAAATTCAACATCATTCCAGGCTTCTACAGCCGATCTTTGAATCATCTCAACTTTCAGCTCACTGCTGCATTAATCAGGTTGATCTAATTCCACACTCAGTAAGAAGAAACATGATCTACTTTTCCTTTAACCTGCAGAAACAGGCTGGGCAGGCATTTGCTGGCATAGCAGTTTCCCAAAATTAAGTCATTTAGAGACTGAACTCCAGTGATCTTCTGGAAACACTTCCCTTCTACTTCTCTGCAACCTTCACCATCTAAGCTCTTCACTGCGTTATTCATTGGCGAAACCCCCTGTAGTTGGAAGAATGTACATGTACTGGGCTTGTCCCTTTATGAACTGGCTGGATAGTTTCTGCTGAGAAACTTACAGGACATTAGAAGAGAAAGTTTCAGCATAATGCTGCACAGGTGAAGTATTGAAACGAATTGAATCGAATTGAATTGACTTTATTTTTTACATCCTTCACATACATGAATAGTAAAAATCTTTGTTACGTCTCCATCTAAATGGGCCATGTGCAATCATAGTAATTTATAATAACTTTCCATAACTTTCACAATCAGTATTAGGTTGGACAACATCTCTGCTGCAAAAGTGTAACATAGTTTCTTGGCCTGTGATTTTTGGAAGAGACATTAAGCATAGTCTTCACCTGTCCTCTCAGATGGTTATAAAACTGCACTGTTTCAGCATAATGGGGGGAATTATCATAGAGAAACACATCATGGATACAGGCCCATCAGTCCAGTGAGACCATACTGACTACCATGCCCACCCAATTTCCATATCCCCCTGAGATTTACCCCTCAATGGACCTATCCAATTGCTTCTTAATTGATATATTTAACCTGCCTCAACCATTTCCTGCAGACCATTCCATCTACTCATCACCCCCTGTGTGAAAAAGTTGCCCTTTAAGTCCCTTTTAAATCTTTACCTTCTCACTCTAAATCTGTGCCCCACGATTTTGGACTACCCTAGCACAGAGAAAAGACTGATATCATCTGCCTTACCTATGCAGCTTAGATGTTAAACATTTCTGTAAGGTCATTCCTCATTCTCCTACATTCCAAGGGATAAGTACCTAGCGTGACCAACCTCTCCCTATAACTCAGGCCCCAAATACTGACAACATCCTTCTGAATCTTCTCTAGATTCGTTCCAGTTTAACCATAGCTTTCATATAACATGACAACCAAAACTGCACACAGTACTCCAACACTTGTATCAGCACCAGCTTATACAACTGCAAACTAATGTCCCAATTCCAATACTTAATGCCCTAGCTGATGAATGCCAGCATGGTAAATACCTTTTTTGCACCCCATCTATCTATGATGTCACTTTCAGTGAACAGTACACTTAAATTCCTAGTTTCCTCTGTTCCATTACACTCCCTAGTGACCTACGATTTGTTGAACAAGTCCTACGCTAGGTTGACTTTCTCACATCACCTCACACTTATCCATATTGAAATCTATTTGTAATCCCCTTGTATTCCATAATAACCTTCTTCACTATTGACAACACCTCATAACGTTGTATCATCTGTAAACCTACTGATCAAGCTTATTACGTTTTACATCCAAATCATTTAACAGGGTCCTAACACCAACCACTGCAGCACACCACTAGTCACTGGCTTTCACCCCAAGAAACAGACTTCAGTCATTATCCTCTGTTTGCAGCTGCCAAGGAAAGGAGACACTGGAGGTGGTATGGCACAGTGTCCATGCTGGATTGGGTGTTGGGCTCTCCCGCCGGCACTGGTATCCAGTGTTCCCTCAGTGGAACTCAAGCTGGATTTGTGCATGGATGCATTCGTCTGAGAACTGCTGAGAACTGCTTGTTCCTGCTGACAACACTCATGCACCATCAGCTTGCAGGACACGTCACTCAGGGGGTCTGGGACTATATAGTTTTTTCTGTGTTACTGTATGTTCGCTGCCATCTTATATGTGCCATATGTGCCTCGTGCTGTGTGTGACTGTTGGTATGGTGCTCTGCACGTCGGCCCCGAAGGAACACTGTTTCATTTGGTTGTATTCATAGGTATTTATGCATGACAATTAAACTTGGACTTGAATTTGAGATCCCTGATATTGTCTATGAGGCACAATGTGTGTAAATTAGCTGTTATAAATTCTCAATCAAAGGTATTATATTGTTATGAAATCTCATGATGTCATGAAATGTGCTTACATAAATTCTTAGCTGCTGTTCAACACAATAAATGAACATTCATATTCTATAAACACCCTCCCTTGCTAATTACCTACTTTCAATTTGCCATTTTTTTGTATCTATTCCTACTTCCTTTACAATGCCTCTCCTTAAATCAATTGACTATAAATGGGGGTGAGTTCCACATTTTTATTTTGTTGTTTCTCTGCAATCCTTAATTGAGACCTATTAATGACTTGTCAATGTTTATCTCTTCATCATTAGGATCAGTCAGCAAGATTAGTTCACACAGCAGTGGCAAGTATCGCAACGGATTTAAGCATTTCATGGAAGTCAGCAATACAAGTTTTCTTTCAGGTTTATTTAGGCCATGAGACCATAATACATAGAAGCAGAATTGGGTCATTCAGCCTATCACATCTGCTCTGCCATTTCATCATGGCTGATCTATTTCCCTTACAACCTTATTGCCCTACCTTCGCCCGGAGCCTTTCACACCCCAATTAATGAAGAATCCATCAACCTCTGCCTTAAATGTACCAAATGACTTGGCGTCCATAGCCACCTGTGGCAACAAATTCCACAGATTCACCACCCTCTGCCTAAAGAAATTTTTCCTCATCTTCGTTCTAAATGGACATCCCTCTGTTCTGAGTCTGTGTCCTCAGGTCCTAGACTACCCCACCATAGAAAGCATTCTGTCCACATCCACTCACTCTAGGCCTTTCAACATTTGAGAGGTTTCAATGAGATCTTTCTGCTCATTCTTCTAAATTCCAGTGCATAAAGGCCAAGAGCCATCAATCCTCCGATCCTATGTCACCTCTTTCTAAGGATTTAACTTTTTTTTTAACCAACTGAGCCACACCACCCCTCTACGTACCTGTCCTTTTGATACACTGTATATTTTTCGATGTTAAGCTCCCAACTATGATCTTCTTTCAGCCACGACTCAGACCTCAATGTGCCAATCTCTAACTGTGCTAAGAAATTATCTACTTTATTCCATATGCTGCGTGCACTCAAAAATAACACCTTCAATTCTCTATCCATCATCATTTTTCTGTTTTGTTTCCCTTGTACTCTACAACTGATCCAACGATTCTATCATCTGCCTGTTTTTCCTGACAGTCTCACTTCACACAATCTCTGCTTGTAAACCAACAGGCCTATCACTCTGCTTTCCATCCCCCTGCCAGGGGGACATTTTAAAATTGTGAATATACGCTTAGCAAACTAATCTTGCACCCTTGCAAAAATATAACCTTATTTTTAAAGGGAATGTACTTAAAGGATAAAGGGTCTGACGAAAGTTCTCAGCTCAAATATCAACTATTTAGTCCCCTCCATAGATGCTGTCTGGCATGCTGAGTTTCTTTAGCATTTTGTATGTGTTGCTCAAGATTTCCAGCATGGGCTGAATCCCTTACATGCACCTGAAGGATAAGCTGTTTGATGTTATTTATAGCTGGACCATGAAAACACCCAGCGCTTTATTGCAATATGCAAGATTCTCAACAACATCCAAATTAGTCAATACTGAAAGATCATTAACTTCTAATCTTTTTCAGCTACTGTTGCCGAATTGATTTGATCCAAAACTTATATAGTCATACACTATCCTACCTATGCAGGAAGGTTAGAGGATGGCCACTAGGGAGATATTTCCATACAGGCTGATTACATAAATCTTCAGTCTGTCCATGCTCCAGCTGAACTGATAAGACCAACAAATATGTTGAAGAAGAAGAAGAAGAATTGCCCTTAACTCTCAGTGGAGTTATCAGGGCACCGTTATGACGGTGCTTCCGTAGCAAGCTATTCTTGTTTTTACGGGCCGGGTTGCTAGCTTGACACTCAACCTGACTTGGATTCGAACTCGGGAACCTTCACTCTGGAGTCCAGCGCTGATATTATTGCGCCACCAAGCGGAACAACAAATATGTTGGAAAGTATATTATTAGAGGTTGCAATACTGCATGTCCCATGAAAATGAGGTGTATCATACTGATAATCTGCATCTCCACAAAACAGCAAAGCAACAAGGACTAATATTGAAGAAGACATTTCCAACAAGAATGAAGTGGGTAAAATTGAGGGAGATCAAATGAAAGAGTAGCAAATAAATATATAGCAGTCAGAGGGAGCATACAGCATTTTTATTGACTCGTTCGGTTCACTTAGTGCATTCACAATCTCCAGTAATATCTTTCAAAGTTGTCTTAATTCTGTAACAGATGACTAATTGCATACCAGTGCCATCTCCACAATACAGATTAATAGATGCTGTTTATTGACTGTCAACGTTCAATACCATCAAAACTAATCAATAAGCTCCAAGATCTTGGCCTCAATACATCCTTGTGCAATTTCATCCTTGATTTTCTCACTTGTAGAACCTAGTCAATTCTGATTGGCAACAATACTCCCTCCATGATCTCCATCAGCACAGAAGCAGTACAAGGCTGGGTGTTTAGCCCCTGCTTAACTCGCATTACACTTATGACTGTGAGGCTAAGCACTGCTCCAGTGCCATATTGAAGTTTGTTGATGACACCACTGCCACAGGTCGAAACAAAGGTTGTGATAAAAATGCACAAAGGAGGGAGATTGAAAATCTACCTGAGTGGTACCAAAACACCAAACTCTTACTCAATGTCAGCAAATCAAAAGAGCTGATTATTGACTTCAGGAGAAGGAAACCAAAGATCCACGAAGCAGTCTTCATCGGAGGACCAGAGGTGGTTAGAGTTAACAACTTTAAATTCCTAGGTGCTATTATTTCAGAAAACCTGTCGTGGGCAATTACAAAGAAAGCATGGCAGTGCCTCTGATTTCTTACGAGCTTGCGGAGATTTGGCATAACACATAAAACTTTCACAAATTTCTACAGCTGTGTAATGGAGTGTTTATTGATTGGCTATATCACAGCATGGTATGGAAACACTAATGCCCATGAATGAAAAATCCTACAAAAAGTAGTCCACTCCATCATGAGAAAAGCCCTCCCCACCGTTGAACACATCTACATCAAACACTGTCACAGGAAAACAGCATCCATCATGAGAGACACCACCATCTTGAACATGCTCTCTTCTTGCTACTGTCATAAGGAAGAAGGTACAAGAGCCTCAGGACTCACACCACCAGGTTCAGGAACACTAATTACCCCTCAATCATCAGACCCTTGAATGAAAGGGGATAACTTTACTCAATTCCTACAACCAATGGACTCACTTTCAAGGAATCTTCACCTCATGTTCTTGATATCTATTGCTTATTTACTTATTACTGTTGTTTCTTTTTTTTGTGTGTTTGGTGTCTTCTGCCCTCTGATTGAATGCCCTTAGTTGGGCAGTCTTTAATTGATTCTGTTATGGCTATTATTCTATAAATTTATTGAGTATGTCTGCAAGAAAATGAATCTCAGGGTGACATATATTAATAGATTTGCTTTGACCTTTGAAGTATGAAAACGGTTGCAGCAGAAGAATTTCTCCAAATTACCAATTGTAAAACAAGTGATCCTTGTAACAAAGTATTGAACTAAATGTGTTATTTCAAGGAAACAGGTTTATTTTAAAGCAGTCAGATATTATATTATAGTATTTATTATATGATACTTTGATTTTGATATTTTCATTAATATTATATTAATATTCGATTTATTATATGTTCTGTTTGGATGGCTGATTCATCTTTTTTTGTTAGGAACCTTTTTTGTAGGCTTGTAATTTGTGGCTGAATTTTTTAAAATGGACAGATTTATGGATTAAAAAAAATAAATTGAATTTTTCACAAGTCCAGCAGTTAATTTCTCAGGGTTCATTTGCCAATTTCTTGTATAGCATCTAAGTTTATAAACATCTTTTCCATGTATTTTGTCCTCATTATGTTAATTAATTTGAAGAGAATGGAAGGGGTACTCTTTTTGTCGATCATTATCAGCATTAACAGGTTAAGCTTCAGTTCAGTTTGAAGTTCACCCTAAAATGATGGCATGGGTATCTTTGTCCAGAATTTGAATCAGAATTGGGTTTATTATTACTAACATATGGCATACTCTCAATGTAGGCATAAAATAGATGTGGATCTGTGATCCAAATGTCCTCTACTGTGGTGTTATGTCCCTATTTTACTTAGAAGAACCACAGAATGAAATAGTAAAGAGCCTAGTGTTAAAGGCCATGTCTGTTGAGGCATACTAATCAATGGAGTAGGTATCTGGAATGTACATTGCTCTTATGGCAAGTAATAGAAAAAAAGAATTTAACGTAAGTTAGTCATCTATAAACCGGTAGATCTAATTACATGTTGAAGTAATCATGAAATTTAATGCCCAGAATGCTAATAAAAACTCCTGAGCCTCAGATGAAAAAAACAGATTTTTTTTTTCAAAATAATGTTGCCATGGTGATCTTTCTAGGTTGAGTTGTATTTTTCACGCCTGTCATGCTTCTATCCTAAGTCATTGGAAGTTTACAATCTGGATGTGTTCAAGTGACTGTCAGTCTGGTCTTGGAATGTGAAAAGAATTTTCTTTGCTTCACAGTTCACATGATACTGGCTATGTCATCTGCCATAAGAGCTTGCATTTTCACAGTGACTACTTTTTAACAGTGCTTCAATAGTTATCAACAATGCTACACAAACACAAATGTTTTCAGCATTGTTTCATTCCATCTTTCCCAAAAAAAAACAACTCAGGCCTTACTGAAAAATATGCTGATACAGTACAAACAAACCATAATTTAAAATATACTTTCTGACGTCTTCAACATAATTAGCACAAATCACAAATATTTAGTCTTTGTTTCTCCATCCACATTGCCAATGGTGTACGTTATGATATCTCAATCCAACCAATTTTTATCTGTCAATCAAAATTATCTTACTATTATGTTGTTACTGTTATCAGGATACTGACACTAACCTGGCTGCCAAGCTTCCCACAAACTTCTAAAATACTCTGTTGGCTTTAAACCAGAGTTCATGACAAGTACTAAAAAAGATACTGCATAAAAGGTCATAGGTTTTGCAAACTAAAAAAAACCTAAACATTTACTTGTGGTTAAGTTAAATGCTAAGTAGAAGAGGATTTTAAACACAATGACATACAAATATTAAATGTATATACAATGATAAAGCTAGGAATAGGCAAATTACTATTTCAGAAAATATCCTTGAATACTGAACAAATATTGACTATTTTTGACCTTTCAATATATTTTTTTTCAGTGTAAATTAGAAATAAATCATGAAGCAGCCTCCAAAAATATCAGGAAATATTAATTCTGAGCTCAAAAATCCTGATGGAAATTCAGAAGCATGTAATCTGACAAATCTCAAACCTTTCCTTTTAAGCTCAAACTCCTAAGGACCACGTTTCCCTTCAGATTTCCTGTGCAACTTTATTTGTTCTATATCCAACTAACTCATACACAGTACAATAATCCTACCTTTGGTAGGTTGATACATTAGAGAAAAATATAGAGTATGCATTAAATAGCACCATTCAAAATCTCAAGATGTTTCATTGTATCGTACAAGCAACAGCAAAGTTTGAAAATGTAACTATTCACACATGCTACATTTTTACCAAGTGATATCTACTTGTTCATATATACTCTCGGGTCTTGCATCAGAACAGATATAACTTGGCTTGCATACTTTATTGAGTGAGCTCTTTCCACAGATGCTGCCTGATCTTCTGAATGCTTCCAGCATTTTCAGTTTTTAAATTTAGATCAATTGCTTTATTTTTATTTCCACGTTTTTTTTGGCCTGAACATCTTAATATGGTAGTCCCTGGAAAATAACCTCTTACTTGCACCTCATCTCATATAGGCTTTTGCATGCTGCTTTTTGTCTGCACACTCTATGATGAATTTCATCACCAAGAGCTTCTGGTGAAAATTTCCAGTTCAGCATAAATGTTATCTGAAATTTGTGGGATCATAGAGTTGTACAGCATAGAAAAAAAACCCTTTTTGGTGAGCTGAAGGGTCTCCTTCTGTGCTAGGCCACTCCATGACTACAATTCTACGATCCTCTTGTTAGATTATTCATACAACATTTATCCTGCCACTTGAAATTGGTGGTAATATTGACTCCAGGCAGCAAAAACTAACCTCACATATAGTTCTAAGAGCGCACCAGCAGCCAGAGTCAAAAAAAAAAGATTAACCCTAACAGTATAAAGAAAATCAACAAACCAGCAACCTACTAGGGAGTAGCTGAAGAAATGTTTACCTCTGTGCCACAAACAGCTCTGCATCCCAGTGTTTTTGGGCAAGTGGCTCTGGCAAGTCAAACAACAGGGAGACATTTGGGTTTGCAACAGACATAAAACCCTGATATACTTATGTTTCTTGGCAATTCTGGACAAGTTCAATGAATATCTAAAACAAAACTAACTGAAAATGACATCTAGTATATGTTTTGTGCAGGAAAATTGGGTTAAGGGCATAAAGACAATGTTTAGAAGTTTCATGCTTATAGTTACATTCCCAGATGACTTTCAGTGGTTGAAAGGCCAGCAACAAATAGGCATAAGGATATGATTAAAGCTCAGAGACTCCTGGGCAGAGCAGCAGAAGAAAAAGAAAGTGTTACCGAAGTTGTGGAGTTGCAGATTGCTCTAACAGAAACCACATCAGCATTTTATAATGGGCTTCCTAAGTAGTTCCAGGGACATGGTGACAGTGCAGGGGCATGTGACTAAAATTGCTAAATTGCTGTTCATGTGAAGAAGCATTGGGATAAGCTGTGCTATATATCTTGTTAGTGCCATAATTCCTATATAACAATGCAATTCTAAGAATCTGACATTGAAAATAGAAGTTTGTAGACTTTACTTGAAATGTGGTTGCCTCTCTTAGTGAAGATCTTACAGGAGCTATCCCGCTGGTATACATTATTGACAGAACCAGTACAACTAACCAATCCTGAGTAGTCAAACATTCAAATACTATTGTTTTTTTTACACTGACACTCACAAAAGCCATCAATATCAATATTCCCATGGCAGAAAACTTAGCCCAAAGGGTCCTAAAGTCCTAAATTTGAAGGTAAACATGATATATTGCCTTCTTACGTATGACAGTATAAACTGCAATCAATTAGCAATAGCTATAAAAATAATCAGTTGTGTACCAAAGAAACAAATTTAGGATGTATTTACATTGCTTCTGAGAATTATGAATATTATTTTCAGACCACAAGATCTAGTGCTTTGCCCAAATAGATATGCTCATTTATCACTGAGCCACTAACTTCGATTTCTGTGCACTTCAATTTGTTCCCTGAAGTAAGGGAACACAGTACACAGCTAGCTACAGTATCATAACTGAGAAGCTAAACAACAACAAAGCTGACCTCAAACTCATTAAGTATAGACGCTATGTGTAGACCTGTTCTGAAAATTTAATTCTGCCTTAAAAAACAGAAAAATCAAATATCTCTTGGCAGTTTCAAATGAAGATGACCCTTGTGTCTATTTGGCCTCAGTTTTCCAGAACACCTATTGCCTTTCCATTATTCCATCCTTCTCCTTCCTAAATTAAATGATCTTATATTAAACATTCATGCAAACATTTCAGTTATTGATCCCTGTCTCTTAAGAAATACTTCCTGACATGTCTGTCATAATCATGCTTTTGTCAATTCCAAACATTCACTGCTTTATCGTATTTCCCTGACATATTTTTAAAATATTGCTTTATCATTACTTTTCCTATCCTGTTAAGATGTTCTTATGTCTGAGTTTTTAGAATGTTATATACTTTTATATGAAACCTGAGTAAATAATTTATGTTAAACAGTCTGAGGTGTTTCCTTTGGAAGTTAAGAGTTTTATATCTTGTTTGGAACTAGATAGGCAGATTTACTTATAAGATTTTCATTTCATTTCTCAAGAACAGTTTCACCTTTGGAAGTAGTGCAGTATTGTCAAATATCCCATTACTGTATATATGTTCTATTAATATACAGAATTAATGCTAAAACAATTGATAGAAAAGTTTGCACAAATGCTGATACTTACTGATATTTTTTGTGCGATTACTATACACATCATTTACTTTCATTGCTGATGTCATTACAAAGGCAATTTAAATGTTCTTAATTTATGAATTCCAACTAAGCACCAGACAAGCCAGGTCATTAAGATACCAGACAGGACTATATAATATAACAATGTTATATTACATTAGAACTATTCTCTATTACAACAAATACTGATGGTTAAGCAAAATCTCTGTCACCTGTTCCCACCAAGACTGAAGTCGAGGTTAATATTCCATCTCTTTGAAAGTCTTTCTTTGCAGCCAGTTTATAACTATTTAAAGCTGATAACTTTAAACAATCTTTATTTAATTGCACTACATTTCAGCCAAATGATGCCTTACTGTTTAGACTTATACATGTAACATGAGCTACAAGTCTAATGCAGCAGGAAGGGGTAGCATGCTCTGTCAGTACAAAGAGGAGATTGTGACAAGTTGAATTGTATAGCTCATCTCCGTTTTTCAAAAGTTAGACAAAGATACCACAAAACCTCTCACTTGTACATACCTCTGTCTGTTGCCATACGTTTATAGACAGCAATCATGATTTTAAGGTTAATTTGAACTTGCAGTTATTGTCTCAATTGATTTTCTTTCCTATTCATTCCAGTTCAAATAAAAATTCCAACAAGCTTCTATTTGTGCGAAAAGGAATTACTAAGATAGACTCAATAAATAATTTTTCTCTGAATTACTACCAAATATCCTTGTCAGTCAGAAGCAATTTGAGATGTCTTTGAAGTAGTAATGATGTCATACAGTGGAGGGTGACCTGGACCAACTCATTGTAGTTTAATTCCTTTGCAGCAGAATGTTGAGAAGGTCATTTTGATAAGATAACACCTGACATTTAAAGCCATTTAGAAATGCCAATGTCAGTGTATGTATAAATTGTTCAAAATTTGGGAACAACAATTCCCAGAAACTTTTGTCCGATAATAAAATTGCTCTTTCTTTTGGCTTTCCCGATAGACTTCCTGGTTTTCTGACTTGTATGGACTCACATGACCCCAAATATGAAGTGTGAATGCTTCCAGCTACAGTGTGAACATTAGCACTTAAAAACCACCTGGATAACAGGGAGAAAAATTGGCTCTGGTTCCAGCTCCTCTTCACTAATCCAGAAACACCCACTCAAGTCTCTGTCTGAAGAGATCCATGTGGGGCCTTGATCCATGCAAGATCACGAAACGAATCAAATAGTTACTGTCAGTAAAATTATCATGATTCACACAAATACTGAACTGAATTGAACCCTTCTTGGAATTGATATCTCAGGAGAGACATGAATAATAATTTAAAAAACAGGTTAAATAATCTGCATGACTTTCAAGTATCAGCATAAAGAAACAAAAAAAAACAAATTGTCTGAGGAACTCAGCAGATCAGGCAACATCTGTGGAGGCAGAGGGATAGTTGGCTACTTGCCATTTCAAATGTCCTTCCTGTTCCCACACCTGTCTGTCAGTCCTTGGTCTTCCAAGATGAGGTCAGGTGCTAACTAGAAGAACAGTACCTCATATTCTGCCTGGATAGTCTAAAACCCAATTGTATTTACCAACTTCAGGTAATGCAGACCCACTGTGTTTCTTTCTCTTTCTTTCCTCTGATTCATCACTTTATTTGACCCCCAACACCCCAGTCTCCTGTTGCCCATTTTCTTTCTCCTCCCTTACCTGCTTCCATCTGTCCATCACGCCTCCCTTATTTATTTCCTTACTTAGAGGTCATGGAATATGTTTACCTGTGTTGTCTCCACATATGCATCCTCTGACTCTCTCTCCAACCTCTTCTCCCCACACCTGGCTCCATCTGTCCATCATCCTCTTTACCTGGTTTAACTTGCTGTTTGCCACCTCTTGTCTCATTCCTACTCCCCACTCCTTTATACTAACTATCTCCTTGCTTCACTCTGTCCTGATGTAGGGTGTTGACACAAAACATCAACTATCCATTTGCCTCCACAGATGCTGCCTGACAAATGAGGTTTTCTTTGCAGCATCTGTAGTCTCATGTCTCCATCAATATAAGGGCTTTGCATTTCTGTGTGATACTTTTATATTTCAGAACTTTGCAAACAGCAACCGAGTCTCCATGAAGTATTTTGCCCATTATCTTACAGTATATGCAAAACTCTTAAGAAATGCATCAAACTGCTAAATGTATGGATTTTTTTTCCAGCTGGTAGTGCAGATAATGTAAATTTTCTGTAGTCATTAATACTGATGGTAAAGATGTATAAATTACAAGAATATGAAGGTGTGATTTGCACCCAGCTGACAAAACTGCAATCAATGCCAAATCAATTCACCCTTGATAGCTCCCTAATATTGAGAATTCAAAGTGCAAAAGTTCAAAGTTCTGAGTAAATTTATTAACAAAGTACATATATGTCATCATATACTGTTCAACACTGAGATTTGTTTTCTTGTGGGCATACTCCATAAATCCAAGGGATATAATAGAATCAATGAAAGACCATACCCAACAAGACAGACAAACAACTAGTATGCAAAAGACAACAAACCGTGCAAAGAAATGAAAAAAGTATTATAAATTAATAAGCAATGAATATTGAGAACATGAGATGAAGAGTCCTTTCTGTCTGTTTGAAATTATTGTTGAACATATTTATCAATGTTGCCCTTCAGAACCTGGTTAACCTTTGCCATCAAATTTATGTCCACTTCCTTTTACACTTTAACTTGGAACATTAACACTGCTTCTCTATTCAGATGCTGCCTATCCTGTTGCATATTTCTTAGCATTTCCTTCTTTTGCTTTCTATTCCTTTTAATGCCAGTTGTTGCAAATGGACAATGATAGTTGACTAATGATCTAACTTTGCAAAGTAGTTTTTGATGGATTTGACATGAATGTTAACATGTTAGTAAGAATTTTAAAAACAAGATGAAACCTGCAGATGCTGGAAATCCAAGCAACACACACAAAATGCTGGAGGAACTCAGCAGGTCAGGAAGCATCTATGGAGAAGAGTACAGTAGACATGTTGGGCCAAGACCCTTCTCCAGGATCCGAAATGTCGACTGTACTCTTTCGCATAGATGCTTCCTGGCCTGCTGAGTTCCTCCAGTATTTTCTGTGTTTTGCATGACTTTTTTATCCAATTGTATGGAATAAAATTTAAAAGAAATAGGAATAGGAGATAATTAATCATCATGTTTGCCACGACAGAGGAAAAAAGGTCAATTACAGTGCCTATAAAAAGTATTCACCACCCTTGGAAGTTTCATGTTTTATTGTTTTACAATACTTTACTTTATACTTTATTGTCGCCAAACAATTGATACTAGAACGTACAATCATCACAGCAATATTTGATTCTGCACTTCCCACTCCCTGGATTACAAATACTAGATATTAAAAATAGTAAACATTAGTAAATACTAAAAATTTAAATAATAAATCATAAACAGAAAATAGAAAAATGGAAAGTAAGGTAGTGCAAAAAAAATGAGAGGCAGGTCCGGATAATTGGAGGGTACGGCCCAGATCCGGGTCAGGATCCGTTCAGCAGTCTTATCACAGTTGGAAAGAAGCTGTTCCCAAATCTGGCTGTACAAGTCTTCAAGCTCCTGAGCCTTCTCCCAGAGGGAAGAGGGACAAAAAGCGTGTTGGCTGGGTAAGTCGTGTCCTTGATTATCCTGGCAGCACTGCTCTGACAGCATGTGGTGTAAAGTGAGACCAAGGACGGAAGATTGGTTTGTGTGATGTGCTGTGCCGTGTTCACGATCTTCTGCAGCTTCTGTGATACTGATATTGAATCACAATGGATTTAATTTGCCCATTTTTGAAATTGATCAAAAGAAAAAGACTCTTTCGTGTCAAAGGGAAAATAGATCTCCACAAAGTGGTTTAAGTTAATTACAAATATCAAATACAAAATAATTGATTGCACAAGTATTCACCTCCTTCATGTCAGTATTTAGTGGATGTACCTTTGGCTGCAATTGCAGCCTTGACTCTGAGTGGATAGTTCTCTATCAGATTTGCACATCTGGACACTGCAATTTTCCCCCATTCACCTTTACAAAACTGCTCAAGCTTTGTCAGATTGCATGGGAATCATGAGAGTCCATCCACAAAGTCTCAATTGGATTGAGGTCTGAACTCTGACTTGGCCACTTCAGGACACTAATTTCGTTGTTTTTAAGCCATTCCTGCATAGTTTTGACTTTATGTTTGGGGTGATAGTCTTGCCGGAAAAAAAATCTTCTCTCAGGTCGCAGTTCTCTTGCGGACTGCATCAGGTTTTCCTTGTATTTTGCTGCATTCATTTTACTCTCTACTTTTACAAGCCTTCCAGTGTCTGCTGCAGTGAAGCATCTGCACAACATGATGCAGCCAGCAACATGCTTCACAGTAGGGATGGTGCGTTTTTGATGATGTGTGCTGTTTGGCTTATGCCAAGCATAGTTTTTAGTCTGATGGCCAAGAGCTCAATTTTGGTTTCATCAAACCATAGAACCTTCTTCCAGGTAACTTCAGAGTCTCCCACATGCATTCTGGCAAACTCTAGCCAAGATTTCATGTGAGTTTTTTTTCCCCCCAACTACAACTTTCTCTTTGCCTTTCTCCCATAAAGCTGTGACTGGTGAAGCACCCAGGCAACAGTTGTTGTATGCACAGTCTCTTCCATCTCAGCCACTAGGGCTTGTTAACTCCTCCAGAATTGTCATAGGTCTCTTGGTGGCCTCCCTCACTAGTCTCCTTCTTGCATGGTCAGTCAGTTTTTAAGGACAACCTGCTCTCGGCAGATTTACAGCTGTGCCATTTTCTTTCCATTTCTTGATGATTGACTTAACAGCACTCCAAGGGATATTCAGAAACTTTGGAAATTTTCTTCTATCCATCTCCTGACTTGTGCTTTTCAATAACCTTTTCACTGAGTTGCTTGAAGTGTTGTTTTCTCTTCATGGTGTAGTTTTTGCCAGGATACTGACTGACTAGCATCTGGACCTTCCAGTTTCAGGTCTATTTTTACTACAATTAATTGAAACAGCTTGATTACACATGGTGATCTCCATTTAACTAATTACACTATGTGACTTCTAAAACCAAATGGCTGCAGTAGTGATTATTTGGTGTGTCATATGAAAGGGGGGCATGAATACTTATGCAATCAATTATTTTATGTTTTATATTTGTAATTAATTTAGATCACTTTGTAGAGATCTATTTTCATTTTGACACAAAAGAGTTCTGTTGATCAGTGTTAAAAAAAAGCCAAATTAAATCCATTGTGATTTAATGCTGTAAAACAATAAAACATGAAAACTTCCAAAGGGGGGTGAATACGTTTTATTGGCACTGTATTTCAATACATTAAGTAGCACTGTTTCATGGTGTGGAAATGGGCTTCCTTTTCAGAAAATGATTAAAAAGTATCAGTATATACTTTAAATATGGTTGATATTACCAATTGTTACTTTGATTCTTTACATTTGAAAGTTCTACAAAAGGAGGCAGAAGAGACAACAACTTTGCGCATTTCTACAAGATATGTAATTGAATACAGATCGGAATATGCACACTTTATAGTGGCTATCTTGCAGAAATCTTTGTTGTCGGTTGCTGAGATAAAGCTTGCAGATGTTATAAAGTACAAGATGATGTTGCAAATATCTGGCTTTTTTTATTCTTCTGTAGACAGTAAAAGGCATTAAAAGGTTCCTTCTTCTAATCTATTCCACGGAATTCAGTCATCTGATATTAATAGATCTTACTTAGTCTCTGAAGTACACACCCATTGACATTTATTTCATTTCCATTCTTTGTGCACTAATACCTATATCTTAGTTCCAGATTTTCAGCTTAAGTTTTTAAATCAGAACACGTTTAAGCTAACCACTGTTGCAGAAAAACTAAAATTAATTCAAATTACTAATTGCATATTACTTCGCACATTTGGCCAGAAATAAATTTAGAATGTGCTTAATGCAAATATAAATACAATCTGCTTCCAATCTCCTTATCTCCTGGCATTAAAGATGTACTGTACTTTGTTGCTAAATGCCAATGAAATTTATTGATATTTCCTTTCAATCATACAGCCAGAACTCAATGAGCTCAGTCCTTTTTCATGAAAACTATTTCCAAACGTGCTTTGATGGCCACTAACATGCATGTGAACCAGGTTACATATGGAACCTGATGTTAGCTTGCATGAATCATGATGTGCTTTAATTCTACCACATACTGTATAATACAGTGCCTATAACAAGTATTTACCCTGTTGGAATTTTACATGTTTTATTGTTTTAGAACATTGAATCAAAGTGGATTTAATTTGGCTTTTTTGACACTCATTAACAGAAAAAGACTCTTGTATCAAAGTGAAAAAGACCTCTACAAAATGATCTAAATTAGTTACAATTATTACACACAAGATAATTAATTGCACAAATATTCATCCCCTTCAAGTCAGTATTTAGTAGATGCAACTTTGGTAGCAATTACAGCCTTAAATCTGTGTGGATAGGTCTCTATCAGCTTTGCACATCTGGACACTGCAATTTTACCCATTCTTCTTTACAAAAGTGCTCATGCTTTATCAGATTGCATGGGGATCGTGAGTGAACAGACCTTTTCAAGTCCAGCCAAAAATTCCCAATTGGATTGAGGTCTGGACTCTGACTTGGCCACTCCAGGACATAAACTTTGTTGTTTTTAAGCTATTCCTGTGTAGCTTTGGCTTTATGCTCGGGGTCATTATCTTGCTGGAAAATAAATCTTCTTCCAAGTCGCAGTTCTCTTGCAGACTGTATCAGGTTTTCCTCCAGGATTTCCCTGTATTTTGCTGCATTAATTTTACCCTCTACCTTCACAAGCCTTCCAGGGCCTGCTGCAGTGAAGCATCCGCACAGCATGATGAAACCAGCACCATGCTTCACGGTAGGGATTGTGCGTTTTTGATGATGTGTGCTGTTTGGCTTATGCCAAATATAGCGTTTAGTCTGATGGCCAAAAAGCTCAATTTTTTGGTTTCATCAGACCATAGAACATTCTTCCAGCTAACTTCAGAGTCTTCCACATGCCTTCTGGCAAACTCTAGCCAAGATTTCCTGTGAGTTTTTTCCCCAACACTGGCTTTCTCTTTGCCACTCTCCCATTAAGCTTCAACTAATGAAGCAGTCAGGCAAAAATTGTTGTATGCACTCACTCTCCCATCTCAGACACTGAAACTTGTAAGTTCTTCAGAGTTGTCATAGATTTCTTGGTAGCCTCCCTCACTTTTCACTGAGTTGCTAAGCATGTTCTTTTGTCTTCATGGCATAGTTTTCTTTTTGCCAGAATGCTGACTCTCCAGCAGTTGGACCTTCCAGATACAGATGTATTTTTACTACAATCGATTGAAACATCTTGACTGCACGCAGGTCTCCAAAAACAGAAGCCCATTTAACTAATTATGTGACTTCTAAAACTAATTTGCTGCATCAGTGATAATTTGGTGTGTCATATTAAAAGGGGGTGGGGTGAATACCCATGCAATCAATTATGCTCTGTTTTATATTTGTAATTAATTTAGATCACTTTGTTGAGATCTGTTTTCCTTTTGACACAAAAGAGTTTTTTTTCTGTTGATCAGCGTCAAAAAAGCCAAATTAAAGCCCCTGTGATTCAATGTTGTACAACAATAAAACATGAAAACTTCCAAGGGGGGGGGGGGGTGAATAATTTTCATAGGTACTGTATCTGAAAAGGAATGATGGCATTTTATATTCAAATCTTTGTTCACAACATTAAAGCATTGGTTCTATTGTCATCAAGGAATTAGTTACTTGTTTAATAGCAATTTCAAAACAAAACATAAATGTCAAGGCACCTGAATTTCAAGTTTACAGAATTTTACTGCCCTTTGCCAATAAATTATCAATTTAATCTACTGTTATCAGTCAGTTTTTATTTATTTGTACTTATAAGCCATAATTTCTGTATTGTTTATCAAAACCCTTGTAAAATCTAAGCCACTTGCTTACATACAAAACAAAATATAAATATTCAATATTGTTCAGTCTATATACAGTGGCATGCAAAAGTTCGGGCACCCCTGATCAAAATTTCTGTTACTGTGAATAGCTAAGCAAATAAAAGATGACCTGATTTCTAAAAGGCATAAAGTTAAAAATGACACATTTCTTTACTATTTTGAGCAAGATTACTTTTTTATTTCCATCTTTTACAGTTTCAAAGTAACAAAAAAAGGGAAAGGGCACGAAGCAAAAGTTCAGGTGCCCTGCATGGTCAGTACTTAGTAACACCCCCTTTGGCAAGTATCACAGCTTGTAAACACTTTCTGTAGCCAGCTAAGGGTTTTTCAATTCTTGTTTGTGTCATAAGGCGGCGTTGGGAGCGGACCCAAATGCAAGACACAGACACTGAACTACTAGGGTCAGGACTAAGATTATCCCGAAACCAAGGGGAGTCAGGAAGAAACAACACTGGACATGGACACAGGCCCTGGACAAGACAAGGACACTGGACCTGGGCTAGGACTAAGACTAAGAAAATAGGACCAGGACAAGGAACTTGGAACTAGGAGCCTGGGCTAGGACTCCGAGCCAGAGACTGGACATGAACCTGGAACCTGGGTCTTGACTCGTGCTCGGACCTCGGATCTAAGCGAGGACTGGATGAGGCACATGGACAGGACGAGAACACAAAGCCGTGGCTTAGACTGGACGGGGTTCTTGGACGTGGCTTGGACTGGATGGGGTTCCTGGACAAAAGACTCCTGGACAGGACGAGGGAACTCCAGTGCTGGGCTGGGCGAGGCTCTTGGACTAGGTTTGGCTCGGCTCTTGGACTCGGCTTGGTTAGGCTCTTGGGTACGGAGCTGGGACTCCTTCTTGGAGCGCAGGGCCGGGACGCTTACCGAGGTAAACTGCCGAGGGTCTCCTGGACTGGACGAGAACATGAAGCCTTGACTTGGACAGGACTGGAACACTGCAGCTGGAACATAGAACACAGGAACACAGAACACGGAGCTGGGACCCCTCCTTGGGAACAGGACTTAGGGCTGGGGCTTTACACAGAGTCAAGACCCCTCCTTGGAAACAGGATCTAGGGCCAGGACTCATGTTTGACACGGACAGTAAATACAGGGACACAAAAAGATAGTTCCAAACTCAACCATGGATAGTTCCTTATCTTGGCTTGGCAAAGCTCCGGTCTCACTCCAGCAGTTGAACTTGACAGGGGTGCAGGCGAGGCTTCAGGTGGAAGGGGAAGGGAACAGTCCAACAGGTTTGAGAGGTAATTATGTGCCAACCCAAAATGAGAATCAGGTGCCTCAACTAAGGCACCCAATGGAACAAGAGAAAACAGGAAAACCTGGAATAAGGAATCGACAGACCGGACTGTGAACTGGAATACGGATTTCACGGACCAGTCAATGACAGTTCGGGGGATTTTTGCCCATTCTTCCTTGCAAAAAGCTTCTAGTTCTGTTAGATTCTTGGGCCGTCTTGCATGCACTGCTCTTCTGAGGTCCATCCACAGATTTTTGATGATGTTTAGTTCGGGGGACTGTGAGGGCCATGGCAAAACCTTCAGCTTGTGCCTCTTGAGGTAGTCCATTGTAGAATTTGAGGTGTGTTTTGGATCATTATCCTTTTGTAGAAGTCACTGGCTGCAACACAAGCCCAAAGCATGATCGATCCAACCCTGTGCTGAATAGTTGGAGAGGTGTTCTTTTCATGAAATTCTGCACCCTTTTTCCTCCAAACATACCTTTGCTCATTGCGGCCAGAAAGTTCTATTTGAACTTCATCAGTCCACAGGACTTGTTTCCAAACTGCATCAGGCTTGTTTAGATGTTCCTTTGCAAACCTCTGCTGTTGAATTTTCTGGTGAAGATGCAGGAAAGGTTTTCTTCTGATGACTCTTCCATGAAGTTCATACTTGTGCAGGTGTTGTTGCACAGTAGAACAGTGCACCACCACTCCAGAGTCTGCTAAACCTTCCTAAAGGTCTTATGCAATCAAATGGGGGTTTTGATTTCCCTTTCGAGCAATCCTATGAGCAGTTCTCTCGGAAAGTTTTCTTGGTCTTCCAGACCTCAACTTGACCTCCACCATTCCTGTTAACTGCCATTTCTTAATTAAGTTACGAACTGAGGAAAAGGCTACCTGAAAACACTTTGCTATCTTCTTATAGACTTCTCCTGCTTTGTGTGCATCATTTATTTTAATTTCCAGAGTACTAGGCAGCTGCTTAGAGGAGCCCATGGCTGCTGATTGTTGGGACAAGGTTTGAGGAGTCAGGGTATTTATAAAGCTCTGAAATTTGCATCACCGGGCCTTTCCTAATGATGACTGTGAACAAGCCATAGCCCTAACAAGCTAATTAAGGTCTGAGACCTTGGTAAAAGTTATCTGAGAGCTCAGATCTCTTGGGGTTCCCAAATTTTTGCATAGTGCTCCTTTCCTTTTTTCCACTCTAAAATTGTACAAAACAAAAATAATACACTAATCTTGCTTAAAATGTCGAAAAGAATGTTTCAGGTGTGCCTCGAGGATTTGTGCTGGGACCATTGTTGTTTGTTGTCTATAACAATGATCTAGATAATAATGTGGTAAACTGTATCAGCAAGTTTGCTGATGACACTAAGATTGGAGGCATTGTAGACAGCAAGGAAGGCTTTCAAAGCTCGCAGAGGGATCTGGACCAACTGGAAAAATGGTCCAGAAAATGGCAGATGAAATTTAATGCAGACAAGTGTGAGGTGTTGCATTTTGGAAGGACAAATCAAGGTAGGACATACACAGTAAATGGTAGGGCACTGAGGAGTGCAGAGGAACAAAGAGAATTCCCTGAAAGTGGTGTCAGAAGTAGACAGGGTTGTAAAGAAGGCTTTAGGCATCCTGGCGTTCATAAATCAAAGTACTGAGTATAGGAGTTGGGATGTTATGGGGAGGTTCTATAAGACATTGATGAGGCCAAATTTGGAGTATTGTGTACAGTTCTGGTCACCTAACTATAGGAAGGATATCAGTAAGATTGAAAGAGTGCAGAGAAGATTTACTAGGATGGTGCTGGGTCTTCAGGAGTTGAGTTAGAGAGAAAGATTGAACAGGTTAGGACTTTATTCCTTGGAGCGTCAAAGAATGAGGGGAAATTTGATAGAGGTTTACAAAATTATGAGGGGCATAGACAGAGTAAATGTGATTAGGCTCTTCCCACTTAGATTAGGAGAGATAAATACAAGAAGACATGGCTTTAGGGTGAAAGGGGAAAGGTTTAGGGGGAACATTGGGGGAACTTCTTCACTTAGAGACTGGTAGGAGTATGGAACGAGCTGCCATCTGACATGGTAAATGCGGGCTCACTCTTAAGTTTTAAGAATAAATTGGATAGGTACATGGATGGGAGAGGTCTGGGAGGTTATGGACTGGATGCTGGTCAATGTGACTAGCTGAATAATGTTTCGGCACAGACTAGAAGGGCCAAATGGCGAATTTTCTGTGCTGTAGTGTTCTATGGTCCTACCTTTAACTTTATGACTTTTGGAGATCAGTTCATTTTCTACTCAATTAACTATTCACAGAAACAGAAATTTTGACGGGGGTGCCCAAACTTTTGCATGCCCCTGTAAACCTGTTCCACATTGCAGAGTATTTAAACTACCATTATATATAAAATCCTTAATTAATCTTCTAGAAACATACAAAATTTTGAAAGGGATAGATAAGATAGAGGCAGGAAAGTTGTTTCCACTGCTTTTCCCAGAGAGTGGTGAATCTGTGGAATGCTCTGCCCAATGAAGCTGTGGAGGCTACCTCAGTAAATATATTTAAGACAAGGTTGGATAGATTTTTGCATTGTAGGGGAATTAAGGGTTATGGGGAAAAGGCAGGTTGGTGGAGATGAGTCGATGGCCAGATCAGCCATGATTTTATTGAATGGTGGAGCAGGATCAATGGGCCTGATGCCTACTCCTGCTCCTATTTCTTATCTTCTTATGTAAGCACAACTTGAAAGATGACATGACAAAAACACAAGACTTTGGTATGCTCGCCATTCTTGTTTGCTTTTCCACTTTGCCTTGGAGGATGTGGAGCCATCACAGGTGGCCATTTGGCACAGCATGGCTAAACAGGGGGAAAATAAGTAAATTAAGCAGGCACAATAGTTTATGACAAATAACCCGAGACTACTTAACTATTTTGCTTTTTCTTTTGAGATGAGTTTTTATACCTAAAAAAAAATCAAGTTCCGTAAATGTGTTTCAACTTAAAAATGGACTATGCTGAACATTGCTTATCCTCAACTTAGTAATATAACTTGAACCTTCTGAAAAGAAGGAAAACAAGCAAGTTCGTGAAACCATAGCTGAACTTTGTGGAGGATGGGGGAGGGACAACAATTCTCTTGACATTCATTTCTTCTCAAAAAAAAAACAGCATTGTACTAAATCTCTTGCACTTGATCTGACTTTTTTTTTGCTGCATTTATCAGCAGGAGGAATTTTGCTCCCTCAGGTCTCTAGCACACTGATTGTTTCAGCTCTGATGTTTCCCACCTGGTAACATTCTGCTCTTGGCTGTCTTGCGAGGAGGGTGTACCACGTAGAGACCGCAGAGGCAGGAGAAAATAGTTGATATCTCTAAGTGAGTTAACCCTTAATGCTTCTGGAAGCACATTGCAGAGCTTGCCAACCCTATCCATCATGAATAACCTGGGGCAGCATGAGACTAAGAAAGGGGAAGGCAAACATGTAATGCTGAAGCACCTTTAATAATACACTTTTTTTTTTATTTCCTTCACAGGACTAAACACATGGAAATATTTCATTTTAAATTATTCAATGAGCAAACTGCAGGCTCCTGATTCATAATTCTGTATGCACACTGAGTGGTGAATGGGGAAGCAGCCCATACTTGTTGAACTTATAACTAAGGTTAGAATCCACCGGATATTGCACATTTTACATCTGGGTAGAGACAGTCAGCTCAGAAGCCCTTACACTATTGTCATATCAGAGATTAAATGCTTATTAATGCTTCTTCATAAATCATCATACTTCTCTTAACATTTCATATTTATACTTGAGTATACTTAATAGATGACAAAAGAAGATAAAGCTGAACCGACCACCTGGACTGAGGTTCAGCAGCAGGTTTAGACATAACTTTGCACACCTTCTCACAAATATCTGGGGACAAATCCAAACTGGGAATGCTGTGCCATTGACAACTCAAACAACGGCCTGACATTCCTACAAGTGTAACAAGTGCTACAATTATCACTACTCCTCTTCCCTCACCACTACTAAGAACTCCAATCAGTCCTTCAAGGTGAGGCACCACTTCAGTTGCAAGTCTGTCAGCGTTATCAATGGCATATGGTGCTTCCAAAGTGGCCTGCTCTACATCGGTGAGACCTGACGTAGCCTGGGGGACTGTTTCATTGTGCACCCTCGCTCTATCTGCCACAAATAGTAAGATCTCCTCCTGGCCACCCATTTCAATTTGATTTTCCATACCGATTCCGACATGTCTGTCTACGGCCTCCTTTACTCTCGATGCCTGTTCATGTCCACGAAGATCAGGTTGAAAGAGCAACATCTCATATTCCATCTGGGTATCCTCCAATCTGATGGAAAAACCATCATTTTTTCTAACTTCTGATAAATTCTCTCCTCTCTCCATTCTCTCTTTTAAAATTTCCAAATCTGGTTTCCCCTCTCACCCTTTTTCTTCTCTTCACTTTTCTTCCATGGTCCACCGTCCTCTCTTATTAGATTTCTTCTTCTTCTTCGTCAGTCCTAATGCCTGGGCAGTTTAACAAATGCATATTATGTGCAGACATACTTTATGATTAAAATATCAGTGGTGAGAGTCACGGGAAGTATCCTTGCTATCCCTCCCCCCTCCTGTATTTGGTCTTGGACTTCAAATAACTAACAATTATGGCTGGCAAGAGTGTGCATAAGACAAAGCTGAGCATTTGCAATCATTTTTGGCAGAAACAATAAGTTAATCTTGACCTGATTCAGTTTATTTAATATAACAAAGTAGATGCTACAAGTGTTATAGAACTGAAACATCCTGGCAGATACCTCATTTAATGCAATTGTCCATGCAACATGTATTAAGAGCTGGAATGCAGCAAGTGCAGGAAGCAGGGCTGAAACATTTGCACAAAGAAACTCCAGGCAATGACCATCTCTCTCAAAAGAGTCAACTAAAATTACCTGAATTTCCATGGCAATAACCTCATCAAACCTACCACCAAAACCATCATCTTAAACTTGACTAGTCACATAAATATAGCAATCAGTAAAGGAAGTCTGATGCCAGGTATTATGTAGTGAGTAACTGAACATTTGAATGCCCAAAATCTTTCCATTACTTTTCTGGCACAAATAGGAAGTGTTTTAGGAAACTTTGGATTTATCTTCAACAACACTCATTACCCTCTGAGACAAAGCAACTGTTTTTATTGAAAACATGACCCATAACTTTCTGCTCAGATTTCTATGGTTTCTGAATTACCTTTTGAAATAACATCTGCAAAATCAAGCAAATTGACCAAACGGCAAAGAAAGAAACATGAAGAAAAATTAAGACTAAATGAAATTCCAGTAACTTACACAAATCCATGTATATATTATCCTCCAACTGATTAAAGATCTTTGGCAAAATTTCAAACAGGGCTTAGACTTTCTGTTCAATTGTATTTTTTCTTTTGGCAAAACTGTGATAATGTTGGTGAAATTCACACATATGATTGTGAAAGCAGACATGCAAACCTTCAACAAAGCTCAAGTGTTCACAACCTTTTGCGCTGTTTCACTGGAGCCAAGTCCTGCCTTGCCACACTCATAGGACAAGTGATTCACTATACCAGCCTTGCAATAATTGTATCACAATGAAGAGAAAATCTGCAGATGCTGGAAATCCAAGCAACACACACAAAATGTTGGAGGAACTCAGCAGGCCGCGTCTATTGAAAAAAGTACAGTCGACTTTTTGGGCCAAGACCCTTCATCAGGACGGGAAAGAAAGTTGTGAAGTCAGGGAAAAAAGACAAGGGAGGAGAGGAAGAAGTACAAGGTGGTTGGTGATAAGTGAAACCAGGAAAGAGAGAGAGTGTGCATATTTTCAGTATTTTTATTAATTCATAGAAAGTAGTTTGAGAAAGCTCCAAAGTATTTATCATTCTGAAATACTCATTTTCAACTTTATTATGCACACTGAAACATGTAACATTTTTTAAAAAATAGTTTATTTTCCAAACAATGTTTGTTATATTAAATAAAATGCTTTAAAATTGTAGTCCAATTACCAAATTTGCTCCCCTAAGCCTCATTTCATTTTTGAAAGAAGAGATTGCAATTCTGTTCCAAATGGTAATGTTCAAACTGCAAATGGAACAATGATTCCACTCCCACTTAATGTGTTAACTAAACATTGTGAAAAATGTGAATTACTTAGTTTCTTTCTTAATTGTGATTGCTAAAATCATTTGTGTGTTCATCAGCACTGACTTAATGGGAAAATGCTGCCTGTGGTATCATTGCTAGTCTAATTCTCTTTGTTCTCTTAATTAAATGGGAGGTAAAAGATTAAATTATTTCTTTATGATTGACATTGATTAGCATATGCAGTCACACAGGAAATCTTGGAAATCACACCTGTGCTTAACCCTTCAATCATTCTCATCCAATTCAAACCAATCATACCTCATTTTCAGGTTTTATCTATGGGGCCTACAGCTGCCTGGATAAGACCAGTTGAAGTTGGCCTCATTCCCAGCCCAGCTGAAAATGGCAATGTTCTAAAGCTCAGATTAAGGCCTTAAATCCTGCCCTCTATGGTTTGCTGCTCCAGCTGTTCAAGGTGAAGTTTACTTGACTATGCACTTTAGACAAAAAAGAACTAAATTGGGAAACCATTACCACCCACTGTTCTTGGGAATAATACAAAACAATGACTGTATAAAATCAAATAAATCAGCTCAGTGAACTTTGAACATTGAAATATGGACACAAATACTGTTTAGGCAAAATTGGAATGACTGCCAACAGGACCAATGATTTATTCAGTAGGAGAAAGAAAAATGACCCTAGGCATCTATTTTGGAAACCAATATCTTGGAAATTGTATAGCATTTTCCCTTGTTTCCAATGCTAAAGATAAAATTGGTCTTTCTGTCAAATGGCTTCCCCATTTTACATTCACGCCACTATTCCCTCACTTTAGTTTCACAGTAACTTTTATTTCATGCTGGTTTTACTCAGAAAGTTCTTGATAATGTGACATTACAACTGCATGCAGTTTTACACAAAAATGGCTCAACTATTAGGGCCCTTAGACTTTCAGAAATGTCACTTAAATGTCTGAGTGGCTGAAAACCTTTAAAACTAATGAAAGCATTTCCAGCACTTCTCCTGAGACAAGAAGATAACTCTCCTCATGGACACAAAGTAACTGTTAATGTGGCCCGCTGTCTAGTCTGTGAAGTTCAACGGATAACCTGTCCCAATGCAATACTTTTGGTTGGTAATGCGTCCAACCAATCATTAAAACATGCTCCTTGTAAAATTCAATAAAATTCAATAAATCAGAACTTTCAACGTATGCTTACATTGTAGATTTCTTATTTAATTTATATTGCAAGGCTTGCACACTTCAATAGAGGTGTCATCTTTCGTTCAATTAATTCTCCTGCCACACTCTAGAGCTGACGGAGAGGAAGCAGACGAACCACGCACAACCTAATGTAAACTTTTGGTGGTGTGAAGAGCAGCAAGAATGAATGCCCTTCATATCATAGGTGATCCTGCGGTGCTCCACAGAGGAACAATTGAAAGCGAAAATGGTTGCAGATGGTGATTTAAAAATAGTGATCATACTAGTACATTTATAGGAAAATGTTGAAGAAGATCTTGATGGAAAGGCACATCAATTTAAGAAGGGAATTACGTAGTGTGCTCCTAGGCAGTTGAATACTTGGAATAGGTTTAATTGGAAGCAAGTCCTCGATAGATGGACAGAAAACTGACATGACATCAGCAGTCTGAGTTCCTGTTAATTTTAACTGTTGAGGCCATTATATAAAAAAATAATTGGCAGGCTGCCATAATGCCATGTCAGAAATAGGCTGCCTGCCTACATACATGGTGGGATTTCCAGAGGGCCTCCCGAGATATAAATGTGCCTCATGAAGGGGAAGTTGGATTAAATTTGGCATGATTGCTGTATAATATTGCTAAAATAGTTGATCCTTTCAGATAAATGATAAGGCTGCTCCTAATTTCCCCCAAATCTCTTGAGAAGTCCCAGTGAATTGGATGAATGTTCTCCTTCTCGTACATGGAAAGCAGCTTTTAAATCTCAAAGGAAATCAAGGCTGGAGAGAGGTGTCAAAGGTAGTTTGTTCCTAAAGCATTTTTCCCACAAGCTGAACTCAACACAAAAATATTTCTGTGACATTACAAAAGCAACAAAGCAACATAACTCTTCACTTTTCTTTCCTCTCCTCCCTTGGCATTTTACATTATTATCCATGCTGTGTCATAGCCATGTGCATATAGTCATAATTTGTAATTAATTTAAAAGCAAAGATTTTCAAGGTGCTCATTGGAACCTGAACAAAATTAGATATGAACTGTCATTATCTCCTGCAATATATACTTACTTTTGCAAGCTGATTTCCTGATCCTATGTCTGCCCATAACTATGATCCCTTAATGGGCCTCAAACAAATAAAAAGTATATATCCAGCAACTTAAGTTGCATGAAGAACCATGACATCTGCTAATCTTTTAGTTTACACATAGCTTGTTAACTATTTTAGCCCTTAATTTCCATCTAGAGCAGCAAACAGTATGGGCAAAGTAGCATAATGGTTAGGTTACTGGACTGGCAACGAGATCTCTGGACCATTGATCCAAGAACAAAGATTGAGTCCTACCACTGCAGCTGAAGAAATTTTATTCATATGTTTATTCATATAAGCCTCAAGTTAAAAGAAACTTACCTAGTAATAGTAAACAAAAAACACTAGATTGTCATGAGAAATAGCTATCTGCTTCTGCAATGTCCTTCAGTGAAGAAATTTTGCAAAGTTTGGCCTTTATGAAATTAACTTTTGACTCTCTCTTCAGTTCATACACTATTAAAGACGGACAATAGATCTAATAATATCCAGAACAGAAGTGAACAAAACAAAGTCTTGATAATGAAATGAAGGACAATCTTCCCAAGGATGCAGTTACACACTAAAGCAAGAACAGAAAATTCAGCAGCCCTACTCTGTTACCAGAGTTGGGAAAAGAATGTGCAGATTTCCAGGAAGAGGTGGTGTAGTGGCTGAGCCAGTCTAGAAGATGGTGAGACAGAAGGTATAGTTGTGTACCAGATCTGCTAAAAAAAATGCAAGCCATAGACATAAAGGTCTGTTTGTAATCTGAGAGCTCAAGCTGCCAGTCTGTCTGTCTATCTGTCTCTTACCTATGACTTACTGTAATACCAAAACCTTTTGATCACATATCATTTGGTTCAATAGAATTTGTCTACTTCTTTTAGAAAATGTTTGCAGCATAAGATAGTCAATGAAGTATGAACTCCTCTTGCAGCTGTAGTCCCCATCTAGTATTGAGTTCCAATGACTTGATTTGCTTTGAATTGAGAATGTACAACAGTCATTTTCTCTAATTGGTGAACTAGATGGGTAATGTCCATCTTATTGATTGAAAGAAACCTAGAGCCTTTATCTAATTTATAATAGGTAGAAGCATGGTTGACTCTGAATTGTCTTCTGAAATGGTAGAGAAAACCATTCATAGACACAAGAGGTACTGCAGATGCTGGAAATCGTCTAGTCAGAAGTCGGTCTGTTCAAGGATAAGAAACGATAAGCAAAATAAAACCAGTCTTGACAAAAAATCCACATTCTATGGATGAATTTAAAAAATACCTTAGCAATAACTTTGTGGCAGAAACATCCGTTAAAAAAAAAACTCTTGGACAAATAACCTGTAACTTTCTGGTGCTTGGTAAGTGAAAAGTGGCTATTATGGAGAGGAGTTGATGGAGGTAACATGGGAGATTCAGAACCACCTGAATTTGCTAACTGTATATCCCCTAAGCCAAGCTTCTTTTGGTTTAACCATGACATTGGCAGAGATGGGGAGATCAGAACATTGCTGTGATTTGCAAAGTCAGGGCATTGTTTTCCTCCTGTCTGCCAAGCCCACACACTAAATCAGAATTAGTGAACTAGTGATTTTCATTTTCCACTTTCTCTGCTTTGGCAATTGAGAGAAAAGGAAAAGAACTGACACAGCATGTCAGCTGCGGAGAGACTGCATAAATAGTTAGGCACTAAAGTAAAGATGGAAAATCAGCAGGGAAAAAATGTCAATTAATCTTGGAACACTAAGAAGATTGGAAAGATTTACAATTTTATTGAATCTAATTTAAATGCTTCAATTAATTTTGATCACTGCCATTAAGGGTAGACAGGTAAATCAGATAACCCAACCTTCATAGAATTTGCCTAATCGACACTTGGCATCTGTTCCATTAGATTACACCTTCCCTGCAGGCAGTGAAGATAAAGGTCCTAACTTTCTATGATTTAACCAAACTCTTTGGAAGTTGTTTCAAGAATATAATTTGTACAGTCAAGTTATTGCATAGAATTATAATTAACATTAGTTTTATTTACTTAACTGTGCTATGCTATTTTAGCACAGTGAATGGAATGTCATTGGGATTCTTGTCTCAAAATGCTTGAGCTTTACCCATTTTTTTCAGACAAAATATAGACATGGACATATGCATAGTCTTCTTCCTTATCAGGTGTTGGGCAAATATGTTATCAAGAATGCCTTGGCATTCAGTCTAAACTAACTGCTGATTTGAGTGATTATCAAAAAAAATGGTGTTGTCATAGATGTTGTAGTCAATCTTCTCAGGTAAAGAACAATCAAACCAGAGATCCTTTTTTGGATCACCAAGCCACTGTGCAAAAAGGAAGTAAAAAAGTTATGATAAATGGAATGTGGCAGAAGGAACTGGAGTTTCCACAGTGTGTCTTTACTATGAAGCTGCATGGTAGCAGAAGCCAATCCTTCCTCCACCTGCCCTCTCCAAATCTTCACTCTACCCCTTTACAGTTGCTCTAGTACCACAATCCCTGCCAAATGATTTGTATCTCTTACATTCCTGTGGCAGGATCAGCATCTGCAACATGCCCTTTTACTCTGATGAAGAAAATAACCCATCTCTCAGTTACTTTGGAAGTTTGTGGTTGCCTGGAATTCATATCCCATTTCCAGGTCCTCTTAGATGCCCAACTTGCAATATTTCAAAGTTTTGATAGATAAATTGTTGAAAAACATGAAAATAGCAGAGACAGACAGAAGTTATTTTCTTTTGAGGTCGCTACCATTTGGTTCATTCTTGTCTATAGCTGAGGTGTGGCAGAGATAGGACATTGTTTGTAGTGAGTTTCAGTTGCTGAATATACCAGGGAAAGAAGATAGACAGCAAGCTGGCCTGGAAAGATAAACCAAAAATTTTGGAGGTAAGAGAGAATCAGAGGAACAAAAAATAAAATATTGAAGTACGATGATATTTGAAAGTTGTAGTTTTAAATGTAATAGGATACCATGCAAGAAAAATATTATGCTATGGGAATATATTTAATCATCCAGCTTTCTTGATACATTTACAACCATCCCTTCTATGTGAAAGGCCAAAGTGAAATCAACATCAAGAGATTGAAATTTATTTAGATTGTTTGATACAGAAATGCATGAAGACTGCATGCCTTCTGTCAACATTTGAAAGTGTACAGCAAAAGAACACCCATCATAATCCAAAAAATTCATCCAGTAAGGGTAAGCGATATAACTCAGAAAGGCTTGAATAACAAGAGCTTACCCCAAGAAAATATACACTCAGCAGCCACTTTATTAGGTACAGAAGTGAAAACTGATGTGGTCTTCTGCTGCTGTAGCCCATCTACTTCAAGGTTCAAAGTCTTGTGCATTCAGAGATGCTCTTCCGCACACCTCAGTTGTAATTTGTGGCTATCTGAGTTACTGTCACCTTCCTGTCAGCTTCAACCACCCTAGCCATTCTTCTCTGACCTCTCATTAACCCTATCACTGTGCTTTCACGCCTCAGAACTTACAAGATTTTTTCTGTTGTTTTTGTACCATTTTCTGGAAACTCTGGAAACTGCCGTGTGTTAAAATCCCAGGAGATCAGCAGTTTCTGAGAAACTCCAATCACCATATTTCTGAGATACTCCAACCACAGTCAAAATCACTTAGATCACATTTTTTCTACATTCTGATGTTTGGTCTGAACAACAACTGAACCTCTTTATTATATCTGCATACTTTTAGGCGCTGAGTTGCTGTCACATGATTGGATGATTAGATTTTGCATTAGTGAGCAAGTGCATAGGTATACCTGATAAAGTGGCCACTACGTTTAGTGTTAATTCATGGGCAAAATAGGGTATGCTGCTTTGTTCCATTTTCCTGCACAAATTTAGACTGGTAGAATTTGGGTAGAACTCAGAACTAGGAAGGGAGGAATCACATTGATAGGATTATACTACAGAACCCCCAATAGCTACCAGGGCATAAGAAACAGAGATGTAATCAGATTAAGGAAATGTGTAACAATAATAGGCATGTTGTCATGGGGGATTTCAAAATTCAAAGTTCAAATATCAAACTAAAGTTTATTATCAGAATACAAACATGTCACCACAGAGAAACCTGAGATTCCTTTTCTGCATGCTATGAGCAAATCTATAGAACAGTAACTGTAAACGGTAAACATCAGGAACTGTAAACTAAACAAACTGTGCAAATGCAGATGTAATTTTTTTTTTACGTCGCATCCGGAGTTTCTCCGGTTAGCTGACGATAGTGGGGAACCACGTACGAAGCAAGTTATAACAGTGGTTCGCCATTGCCTTCTGCTGGGTGAGTTTCCAAAGGGGTCACCAGCTCATAACCCAGCACGGATGGAAAGCGTGCAGGGGAGCTGGCTGGATTCGAACCCGGGACTTTTCGTCCTGAAGTCTGATGCTGATGCCACTGTGCCACCAGTAAATAAATAACAATAGAACAAAGTGAAAAATTAGTCCTTAAATGGGTGTAGCTATCACCTTTTATTCAAGAGCCTGATGGTTGAGGGGTAGTAACTCTTCTTGAACTTGGTGGTGCAAGTGTTGAGGCACCTGTACTTTTTACTTGATGACAGCAAAGATATAAGCCCATGGCCTGGGTTGTGAGGATCTTTGATGACAGATACTGCTTTTCTACAGCAACATTTCATGTAGATGTGCTCAATGGTTAGGAAAGTTTTACCCATGATGTACTGGGCTGAATCCACTACTTTGTAGGATTTTCTGCTCAAAAGCATTGGTGCTTCCATATCAGGCCATAATGCGACCAGTCAGAACACTTTCCACCACATATCTGTAGAAGTTTCCCACGATTTTCGATGACATGCCAAATCTCTGTAGACTCCTGAGGAAGTAGAGGCACTGTAGTTCTTCCTTCACAATTATATTTATGTGATGGGTCCAGGACAAGTCCTCTGAGATAGTGATATCCAGGAATTTAAAGTTACCAATCCTCTGCACCTCTGAACCTCCAATGATTACTGGCTCATGGACCTCTGGTTTCCCTCTCCTGAAGTGTAATATCAGTTCATTGGTCTTATTTGTTGTGTTCGCTATATTCATACGTACCGTTGGTTACTAATAAAGAGCCATCTTCTGTTTAGACTAGAACTTTTATTTAACAACAACCACAATATTTTTACAATACCATGTTTCTTCATCTTTCTAACATCCCTGCGCATGCTTAGAACTCACTCCAATCATGTTCTTACACGTCATATCACCACATCTTCCTTTCCTTAAAAAGAAAAACAATTAGCAACATTGACCGGAGCAAATGCATAATTTAACATGTCTCTATAAGTCTCTCTGGGGTTTATGAACATGAGTTGACCTTCTAAGTGGTTCACACAGTTCTTGTGTTTTGTTGTTATTTCAATGTTTTGTCTGGTCTGCATCAGTTAACTGAAATTCTGAAGTTGGCTCTTTCTAGAGGTCTTTGCGATTTCTTCTGAACACTGTTCCTTCTTCTGTTTGGACCATGTATGATCTGGGTTGTACTCCTTCAAGTACTGTAGCTTTCTGTGTCCATATGTTCATTTTGTTTTGTATCCTTACTTCATCTCCTTGGTGCAGATCAGGTAATGGATGAGAACTTCTGTCAAAGTATATTTTCTGCTTTACTTTGTGTTCACCTTTCCATCTTTTCACTTGTTCACCATCTATTCTCAGAAGGCATTCATCTATTGGCAGATTGGATCTCAAATGGCTTCCCATCAAGAGCTGAGCAAGTGAAAATCCACATTCAAGTGGAATACCAAAATAGGCTAACAAAACTTTATAAAAATCACCTCCACTATATTTGCTTTGTGCATCAGTTTCTTGATAATTCCTACCGACTTCTCAACTAATCCATTGGATTGAGGGAACAATGGAGTAGATGTAGTATGAACAAAGCCCCATTCATGAGAAAAATGTCTCATGCACCCACCATTGAATTTTGGACCATTGTCTGTGAAAACTTCATCAGGTACAACTTGTCTGGAAAAAAAACTGAATTCATTCATGTAATTACATTCTCTGCTGTTGTCCTGCTCAGACCACACACTTCAGGATACAATGAGTAGTAATCTGTTATTAATAGATAATCTTTGTTGTCAGTTACAAAAAGATCAACACCTACCTTCTGATAAGGTCTCTGAGGACTAGGATATGGATGCAGTGGCTCCTTAGGGTTGCTATGTTGGTATTTAAGGCATATTTCACAAGAAGACACCAATCCTGCAATGTCTTGATTCATCCTGGGCCAAAACATCACGTCCCGCATCCTTCTCTTACATTTTTCAATGCCTAGGTGTCCTTCACGAATTTTCCCAAGCATTTCTTTTCGGAGACTTTTAGGAATCATAATCATACTTTATACATTATTGTCGCCAAACAATTGATACTAGAACGTAAATCATCACAGCGATATTTGATTCTGCGATTCCCGCTCCCTGCTTACAAATATTAAATATTAAAAATATTAAAAATAGTAAATATTAAAAATTTAACATATATCATAAATAGAAAATAAAAAAAATGGAAAGTGAGGTTGTGCAAAAAAAACGAGAGGCAGGTCCGGATATTTGGAGGGTACGGCCCAGATCCGGGTCAGGATCCGTTCAGCAGTCCTATCACAGTTGAAAAGAAAGCTGTTCCCAAATCTGGCCCTATGAGTCTTCAAGCTCCTGAGTCTTCTCCCAGAGGGAAGAGGGATAAAAAGTGTGTTGGCTGGGTGAATCGTGTCCTTGATTATCCTGGCAGCACTGCTCCGACGGCGTGCGGTGTAAAGTGAGTCCAAGAACGGAAGATTGGTTTGTGTGATGTGCTGCGCCGTGTTCGCGATCTTCTGCAGCTTCTTTCGGTCTTGGACAGGACAACTTCCATACCAGGTTGTGATGCACCCTAGAAGAATGCTTTCTATGGTGCATCTATAAAAATTAGTGAGGGTTTTAGGAGACTGGCCAAATTTCTTTAGTATTCTCAGGAAGTAAAGGTGCTGGTGGGCCTTCTTGGCAGTGAACTCTGCTTGGTTGGACCAAGTCAGGTCATTTGTGATATTGACCCCGAGGAACCTAAAGCTTTTGACCTGTTCCACTTGCGCACCACCGATATAAATTGGGTTGTGCGGTCCGCTACTCCTTCTGAAGTCAACAACCAATTCCTTCATCTTGCTGACATTGAGGGATAGGTTATTGTCTTTCCACCAGGTTCTTACTTTCCCCTCTGTACTCAAACTTATCATTACTTGCGCTATGGTCTCCAATTGTGTCATCAGCAAACTTATATATTGAGTTTGATGGAAACTTGGCTACACAATCATGCTACCTTTGTACAATATCCCATCCACAACAGAAATTTCTGATCTGTGGTTCCAATATTCTTGTACTTCTAAGATACAGTCATGCTTATTATCTGGCCATCCATCCATCACCACTTGTATTACCTGACTGAGAATTTTGTCCCTCTCTGTCTCAAGATGCAGCAGTTCCAACTTTTCGGGAGCAACAGGTACAGTCTCTATGATCATATCAACAAATGCCTGAACATCAACAGCCTCCCTGTGTCTGTCTTTTGTTGTTGGATCCACAGCTCTGGAAAGTGTGTCAGCCATGTACGTGAATTTTCCAGGTGCGTATGACACATTCAATACATATCTTCGGAATTTGATCATCATTCACCGAATCCGCAAAGGACAGCCACTTAAAGGTTTGTGAGACAATGCAATCAGAGGCTTATGATCAGTTTCAACATCAATAGATTGCCCTGACACAAACTGATGAAATCTCTCACAAGTAAACATAACGCTGAGCAGTTCTTTTTCAATTTGGGCATACCTTGTTTCTGGATCAGATAATGAATGAGAGGCATATGTCATGCTAGCCATTCCTGATCATGTTTCTGGTTGTTTAAATGATCCCCAAACAATAATATTGTCCATGGATGTGTACACGCCCTCAATGTGCTCATATAACATGTGAATGGTTTTATGGTACACCTCAGGAACTGATGCAATTTTAAATGGAAGCCGAAGAAAACAGTATCTGGCAAAAGGAGTTTTAAAGGTACACAAATTTGAACTCGGTTCATCTAGTTTAAGTTTCCAGAATCCAGAGGATGCATCTAATTTATTAAAGTACTTTGCATTAGCAAACTGTGACTGACCTTTCAGTGGGTGAGCAGTTAGGGTACAGAGACCACAATTCCTTAACTTTTAAGATAGCTACATATAACGATAGTTATGGTCCTTGCGGGAGAATTTTAAATTGGAGTAGGGCAAATTACGAGGGCATTAGGCAGGAACTAAGAAGAGTTTAGTTGGAACACCTTTTCTCTGGCAAGTCCACATCAGACATGTGGAGGGTGTTTAAAGATCAATTGCATAGTGTACAGTAAAGGCATGGTCCTATTAAAAGGAAGAACAGGGATGGAGAGATAGGAGAACTTGGATGTTCAGAGTGTTGATGAACACTTCAGAAGTTAAGATCAAATGAACCACATGAGGAGTATAAAGAAGCCAGAAAAGAACTAAAAAAGGGAATTTCGAAAGCCAAAAGGGACCATGAAAAGTCCTTGGAAGTAGGACTAAGGTGAATCCCAAGGCATTCTATACATACATCAAGAGTAAAAGGATAACTAGAGAGAGGGTGGGACCACTCAAAGGTAAGGGGGAAACAATTGCTTGTACTATGAGTGGGATACTTAATGAGTATTTCAGTATTTACCAAGGAAAAGGATGTGGAAGACTAGGAGATCAGTGCTGAGTGTATAAATATGTTAAGGCATTTACAGGTCAAGGAGGAGGAAGTGCCTGGCCTCCTAATAAGTGTTAAGGTAGATAATTTCTCAGGGCCTGATGGAATTTACCCAAGGTTATTGAAGAATGCAAGATATAAGATGGCTAGGACCTTGAACCAATATCTTTGGGTCCTCTCCAGCCATAGGTGAGGTCCCAGAGGACTAGCAAGTGGCCAATGTTGTACTTCTATTCAAGAAGGGAACAAGGGAAAATCTTGGGAACTTTTGACCGGTGTGTCTTACATCTTTTGTAGGGAATTTGCGGGAGAATATTCTTGGGGATAGAATACATGAGCATTTGGAAACATGTGGCCTAATTAGGGAGGAGCAGCATTACCTTGTGCAGGGAAGTTGTTTCTTACCAATTTGATTGAGCTTTTTGACAAGATGAGAAGAGATCTTGATGAGGGTAGGGCAGTGGATGTTGGCTACATGGATTTTAGTAAGGTGTATGACAAAGTCCCTCATGGGAGGCTAATCCAGAAGATTACGATGCATGGGGTCTGCAGTGAATTGTCCATTTGGATTCAGAATTGGCTTGCAATTATAAGATGGAGGGTAGTGGTTGAAGGGACTTATTCTAGGTGGAGTTTTGTAGTTACTGGTGTTCCGCAAGAATCTGTGCTGAGACCTCTGTTGTTTGTGATGTAAATAAATGCCCTGGATGAAAATTTATGTAGATGGGTGGGTTAGTAAATTTGCAGATAATATCAAGATTAGCAGAGTTGTGAATAGTGTAGAAGACAGGGAAAGAATACAGTGTGATATAGATCATTTGCCGATATGGGCAGAGAAATGGCAGATGGAGTTTAACCCAGATAAATGTGCAGTGTTGCATCTTGGTATATATGCAAACGCAAGGAGACAGTACACTCTTAAGGGGAAGATCATTAACAGTGTGGCTGAGCAGGGAAATCTTGGGATCCAAGTTCATAGTTCCTTGAGAGTGGCTACACAGGTCAATAAGGTGGTTAAAAAGGCTTATAAAATGCCTGCTTATATTAGCCCAAGCAATGAGTTCAAAAGTCAAGAAGTTATGTTGCAACTATAGTTAGGTCACATCTGGAATATTGCATACATTTTTGGTTGTCCCACTATAGGAGGGATATTAAGGCTTTGGAGAGGGTGCAGAAGAGGTTTAACAGGATGTTGCCTCGTTTCCAGGGCACGTGCTATCATGAAAGGCTGGAAAAGCTTGGGTTGTTTTTTCTGCAGCACCAGAGGATGAGGAGAGATCTGATAGAGGTTTATAAGATTTTGAGAGGCAAAGGTAGAGTAGACAGGGAATATCTGTTTCCCAGGATTGAAATGTATAATGCCAGAGGGCATGCACTGAAGGTGAGAGGTGTAGTTTCAAGGGGTGTGTGAGTTGTTATTCTTATAATCAGACAGTCTTTGATGCCTGGAATGCGCTGCCTAGTAAATTTGTGGAGGCAAATACATTAGAGGCTTTTAAAAGACTTTCGGACAGGCACAGGGATGTAAAGAAGATGGAGGGATATGGACATCGTGTAGGTAAGAAGGATGAGTGTTTGGATTTTTTTTGATTTACTTTTTAGCTGGTTTGGCACAACATTATGGGACAAATGGCTTGTTCCTGTGCTGAACTATTCTGCGTTCTATGTAACTGAAACTTGAATCTGGTCAAGAATCAATTAACTTTGTTCAAGTTTGATTGATACCTTGGCAGGATCTGCTAGATGTGTTAATAAAAAAAGTATAAAAGCTAACTGAGAGAAACTAATCTAATTTGTTTGCTGTAGTTTACACAGCTTTGGGTACTATAGATTAATGGAACTTGGATAAAAAAGTGTTTTAAGTGCAAAGCTTCAAAAAGTAGGTACAATGGGAATGGACGCAATAATTTTAATGATGTTCTGAGCAAACCAAATCAAGGGAGAGTTAATTCTGAATATATAGACATTAAAAAGGACCAGTGGAAGACAAAAGGTATAATCCCTACCATTTCACATAATACACAAACCAACCACGGGACATTTATATGATCATTATAGTGTGTCAGATTGTACAGTAAATAAAATTAATGTTAACAGTTTGTATTTTTAATCAATTCCATTTTCTGCAGTAGGGTAGATAATAAAGCAGCATCAACAGAAGTTACTTACAGTTGAAATAAGTAGACTTTATTTTTGCTTTGATGATGGTACAGAATACACAAGGTGTTAATGGTTAAGTAAAGAAAACGTGCGAGTCATAGCTTCATTTAATTATACAGCTGTGAAACAGGTCCTTTGACCCAACTCATCCATACCAGCCAAGGTGCTAACCTAAGGTAGTCACATTTGCCCGCTTTTGACCAACATCCCAATGAACATCTCCTGTCCAGATATCTATCCATGGAGATTTGGATGTCTCTTTAATTCCATTATTGCACCTTCTCATCTACTTTCTTTGGAAGTTCCTTTCATATCTGTACCACCCTCTACATGAAGAAGTTGCTCTTCAAATCTTCTTTAAATCTTTCCTCTCTCCCCTTAGACCTGTGACCTTTGTTTTTTGTTGCCCTTTCTCTGGGAAAAATAGTATTTATTCACCCTACCCATGCCCTTCCAGATCTTATACCCCTCGATAAGATCACCATCACCTGAGCTTACACAGTAGCTATAACACCAGCAGGAAGTGCTTCACAGATATATCAAGCTCAAGCTCTGATCATCGTCATTCAACTGTACACATGTATACCACCAAATGAAACAATGTTCCTCTGCACCAAGGTGAAAAACACAGTACATATAACTTCCACACATAGCAATAAAGTAATATTATCAAAGTAAATTAACAAATAATAACGTGCATTTATGACACAAGTTAAAAAGTAAACAATATAACGCTACTGAGTACAATGAGTACGATGAGACCAGGCTGGCGGCACGGAGTTCAGTAGTCTTCCTAACTGTTCTTGTACAAATGCTAGGGTACTTCCTGCCTGATGGTAGAGGTCAAAAAGAATGTTGGATGGACGGGAAGGGCTACTGACAATGCTAAGGACTCTGCGTATGACCCTCTCAACAGTTTTCACTTGAGATCAGATGCCTTGCATTTCTCATACTAGATGGTGATGCAGATGGTCAGGACGCCCGCGATGATGTTTCTGTAAAAATTAGCTAAACTGAGGGAGAGTGGAGTATCACTCAAACTAACCTCTTCAGGAAGCGAAGCCGTTGCTGTTCTTTCTTGACCAAAGAGGTGGTATTGAGGGAGCAGGTGAGATTGCCTGTTATATGCACTCCCAGAAACTTAGTGCTCCTAATTCTTTTCACAGAGGAGCCATGCAGAGATATTTAGAAATATGACAATATTTCTCCACAAAAGAAATTAGTGTTCTGTTAACAAAGTAGTGCCAAGCATTCTACTTCAATAATACTAATCTAAACTTAGCATTCTATCGTGGCACTCTGGACTGAGACTAGCTTTGTTTCACTGCTACCTTAGGGATGATCAGAAGGACCCATTCCATACAAAACACATTGATAATCAGGGTTTTAATGTAACACAATTAGCGGAAGAATTCATCATCATATTATATAATCTGAAGATAACGAAGACCTGGAATCCATTGTCTGAAAGAGAGATGGAGACTGATTCCCTCATCATCTTTAAAATAACTTGCAAAGGCATATGAAGCATTATGACATGCAGGATTATGGATGAAGAGCTAGGACATGATATTACAGTGACTGGCTTATTCTGCTCAGCACCAATATAATGAGTTTTCTGTACTGTAAAGCTCTTTGATTTGTGACTTCTTGATTCATAGTAAATAGAAGAGGTTCTAATGAGTGTTTTGACCACATGTTGCAGTACTTTGCCAGGTAGAAAATTATTCCTTGGAAGTCACACGCTGAATTAAATCTTTTCCACATGATTACACACAAACTCAGTCAAAGTCATATCTTTTGCGAGGTGAGAAATTGATTTTTCTAACACTTAAGATTAATAGGCATTGCACTGATAGATGAAAACATTTTAATACCAGTGGTGTTACACAGAGAATACAAAACTGTAGATGAATAAATACTCATTGGTTCAACAGTAAACTTTAGTCCCAAGAATGTCCTTGGTGCTTCTCTTGATGGGTCTGCTGATGCATTTTTATAACGCATAGATGGGAGTTCTGCCAAATCTTGAATCCATTGCTGAACTTTGACAGGAGGTTTCAGAAAGTTTCTGGAGTATTTTGCCAGTCACTTTTCTCAGGTAGAATTAAAGTTTTAAGAGCAGTTGACCCAAATTTGTAGTTATGTAATAAACCCTTATACTGAACTGAATTGCACAGCTGAAGTTAATATATCATAGAAATATTGACGTATCCCCCATTCTAAATGCAGGAGACTGAATCAAAAGCTTCAAAGGTTTCAAAGGTGCATTTAATGTCAGAGAGAAGTATACAATATACATTCTGAAGCCCTTTTTCTTCTTAACCATCCATGAAAAAAAAGAGGCCCAAAGAGTGAATGACAGTTAAGTGTTAGAACCCCAAAGCCCCCGCATCTACCCCACCCACATATAAGCAGCAGCAAAGCAACAATCACCGCCCCCCACCAGCAAAAAAAAAGCATCAGCACCACCGAGCACTCGAGCATGCAGTAAAACATCAATAAAGACACAGACTAGCAATACCCCAAAGACTACTCATTCACCCAGTAATTCGACATACCACAGGCTCTCTTTCTCTCTCTAATAAGCAAAAAAATGATGTCCCAGTTTCACAGCGAGAGGGGAGACATAACAAACATAACCCAATCACCCAATACCTAGTGCTTATCTAGGAAGTGAAAAGAAATATCTGCCCATTTCCCCAATGGCTTCTTTTACATTTTACTTTTGTCACCAAAATATAACAGTCTCAGGATAAAACCTTGCACTCTGTCCCAAAAAAGAACTCAATGGGGGATTCACCAGCTGTTTGAGCATTAGGCCAGAAATATCCCCGATATGAAAGGCTGATGGCCTAGTGGACAGTGTATGTGAAGCAGGAGCAGAGGTAGATGGGAAAAAATGCCAGCAAACAAGGAATGCACTACAGCAATCAGCTACAGGGTGAATCGCGAGGAGCAGGATGACTGGAAGTGGCCCACGGAAAGTGAAGAGTGGCAGGGTGAAGAGCCATGGGCAGTAAAACATCGATTGTCTGAGAAAAATAGAGTGAAGCATGACTGAACTTTGAGGGCACAGAGGTGGAGGGCGACAGGGACTGGATTTCGCTGCAGACCCAGCAGTGTGGAGCTCAGGCAGACCCGAAAGGGAAAAATCAAGGTGTAGCTGAGGTGGACCAAATGGAAAAATCAGTAGGCTGGAGCTTGTAGGACCTAAAATAAAGAAGGCAGGGTGGAGCCAAATGGAACTGAAAGAATGTCAGCTGAGCAGACCATGTGGGGTGAATGAACAATTGGGATAAGAAAAGAAGACAGAGGAGCAGAATTAGACCACTTGGCCTATCAAGTCTGCTTCACCATTCCATCTTGGCTGATTTATTATACCCATCAACCCCATTCTCCTGTCTTCTCCCTGTAACCTTTGATGGTCTGATTAATCACGAACCTATCAAACTCTGCTTTAAATCTACTCAATGACTTGGCCTCCATAAATGTCCATGGCAACGAACTCCACGTCTCTGCTCTAAATGGATGTCACTCTATACTGTCGCTGTGCCTTCTGGCACTAGACTCAGCCACTAGAGGGAACATCTTCTCCACATCAACTCTATCTAGACCTTTCACCACTTAATAGGTTTCAAAGTGATACTCCATCATTCTTCTAATGGAAGAACTATTCTTCTTGAATAGTTACAATTACATTGTTTACTTCAATACTTTGGGTTGGCAATGCTTCCTTTGAATTGCATGTTTACAGTGGGAGAAAACAAATACCTTGGCTGGGACACTTCCCAGAATTTGCACAATGGTACAAATTCCTTGAACTCATAGTTGATACAGATAAATTAACACAATCCCATTGTTTTAATGTATGGCTGAAGCATATGTAATTTCTTGATCAGTGGAGCAGCCCCCGCTTGTAACTTCAATTTACTACTTGCAAATTACAAAAAAGACTGAAGACTGAACTTCCTGAATTTATTTGCTTTCCTCTGCTTTCTTCCCTTCTTAAAGAGTGAAGTGACATTTGCAATTTTCCAGTCCTCCAGAACCATTCCGGAATCTAGTGATTCTTGGGATATTCAGAATCCTGGAATGTAGTCCATCTGGTCCAGTTGACTTATCTACCATACCTTCAGACCTTTCACCTTCCCGAGCACTTTCTCCTTAGTAATAGCAACTACGTTTATTTCTGTCCCCAATACTCATGAATTTCTGGCATACTGCTGGTATCTTCCACAGCGAAGTCTAACCAAAAATATTTATTAAGTTTGTCTGCCTTTTCTTTGTCCCCCATTTCCACTTCTCCAGCATCATTTTCTAGTGGTCCAAAATCCACTCTCACCTCTCTTTTACTCTTTATACATCTGAAAAACTTTTTGTACACTGTATTATATTATTGGCTAGCTCATATTTCATCTTTTCTCTATTTATGGCTTTTAATTGTTTTTTTTCATTTTTAAAAACTTCCAATTCTTTAATTTCCTACTAATTTTTGCAATATTATATGCCCGCTCTTGCTCTTATGCTGTCTTAGACTTCCTATGTCAGCCAGGGTGGTTTCATCCTCCCTTTAGAATACTTCTTCATCTTTGGAATGTATCTACCCTGCATGTAAATTGCCCAAAAAACTGCAGCCCTCGCTGTTCTGCCACAACAGTGGCCACAGGGTGAAACTCAGTGGGACTTGAAAGGGAGATGTCAGAGTGTGGCTCAGTTGGAACTGAAAGGAAGACAGCAAGTTGAAGTTCAAGTGGCCTAGTGGGCCAATGTAGGATGAACCAAGAGTGGGGATGGAAGGAGTGAAGTGGCATCAGCAAGGAGTCATCAGCAGTAAAGAACTGCAGGGTGGAACAGGAAGAGCAGGGTGTTTGGAGAGACCTAGGCAATGTGAAAAGATGTGGACATGGTAGGGTGAAGCAGAAATTGATATGGGTAAGTTGGATTAGCAAAGAGAGGCATAATAATGGCCTAGACATGGTGGAGCCAAGGGCCTGTTTCTACGCTGTTTGATGCTATGATTATAACATATAAAATGTTCTCATTGACTTTGCAACACTGGGCTTCCATCAACTGCAAATTCAGTGAAGCATATTTAACAAGCACCAAGAATGACTGGCACACAACAGAGGACTCAATAATCCTCTCTCCTGCAGCTGAAGAACTTGATATATGGGGAAACTTCACTCTTGAATCTGTTACAATTCATTGTCTTTACAAGGAACATTCAACATAGAATAGTACAGTTTAGGAACCGGCCACAACCCACTATGCCCTTACCAAATACGATACTAATCTTACTAATGTACATGTTCCATATCCTTCTAGTCCCTGCCTGTCAATGAGTCTGCCTAAATGCTCCTTAAACTTTGTTTTCATTAAAACTTCTACCTCTTCCCTGGAAGCACATTCCAGGGACCATGTAAAAAAAAAGCTTGCCTTGCACATCTCCTTTAAGTTCACATCTCATCTTAAATCCATAAGTTAATAACAATTGTTATTTAGATGTCTTTCAATAAAACAAAGCTTATGATGCTATGAATAAATATTTTATTACATATTATCCACAAATGAAGAAAAATAAATCTTACCTTATCAACATAATATTTGCATTCTTTTGCAATTTTGGTCATTTAAAAATGTTTTGCAGATGTAAAAAAAATTAATTTAACAGACACTGAAGCCAAGAATATTTTACTTAGAATAGAGAATGGGATAGGTAGTGATGGTGGGGAATGTTTGTGGCAAGAATGAAGAAGTAAATATCAAGTTGTTTTACTCTTGCACACATATAAGACAACTGCTAAGAATAGGAAGTTTTGTAGAGTGATGCTTTCACTTCTTAATGGCTGGCACTAACAGTAGATGAGGAATGATTATCTGCAGAGTTACCAAGGCACTGCTGTAAAGATGGGAAGGAAAGATGGAAAATTAAAAAAAAATCTAAATCAAAACTTGAAATTCTTCTATACCTGAAAAGATGTGCTGGAGTGATGGCAGGCTAAAGAGGACCACCTGACCTAAAGTTCGATCATGGAAGAGGCTCTGTGCACTTTATAAATTGTCTTTACTTAGCACATGGAGGAGAGCAGGTATATGGCATATCTACTTTACAGGGTAACTATTAGTTATAGAAGGGTTAGACATCCCAAAGTTGGGTTGGGACATCAGCTGTGTTGGAGAGTGCAATCAGTTGCTGGAGAGAGGTTGTTGGATGAGACTGTAATCAGGTTAAGGGGCCTCAAGGAGACTCCCAGCAGGTGAAAGCTACTCCTTGAAAGTTATGATCACAGGCTATCTGATCATGTGGGCTACGCTTGGCTCCAGCAGGTCCTCTTTAATTTGCTTCAAAGTAGGGCTTTTCCACTGTAAAAATGTCCTTCTGCAACTATGGCTCATTGTTTACAGGCCATGCAGAAGCAATTGAAGGAAAATCACAGATATAGCATCCACACATGGACTGCAGATTCAGCCATCACTGATTGTGTCAGAATGGCTCTTGCACTAGATCCATCATCTATAAGGAAAGAAAATAATGGATATGGAATCTCCCCAATTTTCTCCAACAAAAGAAATCCCATGAATCCAATTCTGTGCTGCTTATAAATGCTGCACAAGTATTTTCAGGGCCCTGGATTTTTGCAAATTAACCCTTAAGAGGAGTGCAGTAGCATTTTTGTATTATATTTGAAGATCACAGAAGATTAGAATTTTCTTTATTACCCGGAATATAAGCAAAATCATATGTCCTCAGTGTGCCTCCCAGTGTTAAGAGATATCTTTATAGAATATTACTGTAGAAGAAACTTGAGAGAAAGCATTTGTCTTTTTCCCAAATAAAAGGTTTTCCAAGTTCTCAAAAGGTTCAATAACTCTTTGTTTAATTGCATGCAGATGTGAGGCCAAACTCCACAAATCAGTTCAAAATATTAGTTGAAAACAGATGTTTTCCATTTACTGTGAACAAATGCTTATAGACACAATATTTATATCAATGTATTTATCATATATATTGCATTCAAATGACCCTTTTGACATTGAATGGATGCGGCAACATGCAAAGTGTGTTGGAAATGCTGAACTATTTTAAAGTTTACTTACTGTTGCTAGGATAGCCAACTTCTTTGTATCTACCATGAATGTCTGCAAGAAAATTAATTTTAAGGTAATATATGGTGACATATACATTGATAATTACTTCAAATTTGAAAAATCGAGGTGTCAAAGCAGCAATGATTTTTTCCAATGAGTTATATTTCCTCCCAGTAAAATATAAAATCATTCCTTTGTAACAAATTTTGGCATAACATGTTGAATGCAACATTTAAAATTATTAATCTGCTGCTCAAGCTCTCATATATTGCATTCTGCTGCTTATGTGTTCCTTTTGTTTGTGAATCATCTGTTCATTGTTTTTCCGGATAGACAGGTTATGAAAAGTAACATTAGGGATTTGTAACTTCCAAGTGCAGCTTGGTTATAAGCTAATTAATTATTTCTCAGAGTTGAAACAAACTATGTTTCCAATTTGGCCATTGCCGTGTTTAACAAAGGCTCATTTGATACCAACATGAGCAACTATTTGAGCATTTATTTATTTCAGTTTCATCAGTACAATTAGCATTGAGTTATTTATTTTGGTGGGATGGGCATTACAGAGGTCATGAAACTAATAATTGGCTGGATGCTTAAGTTCATCTGAGTCCTACGTCGAGAAAACCTCACCTGACATCTCAGTTCCTTGAACCTGTGCTTGCATGGATACAGCTATTTTCAATGTTGGAAGATTTCAAATTGCTCAGGGTGGGAAGTGTTAGGCAAGTTCAAGTTTGTTTAACTACATACTCAGGATATAACTGCCATGAAAATTAGTTTTCTGCAGCAGCGGCATAGTATATTTCAATCATGACAAGCTTAAATTAGCATAAAATTTAAATAATTTATGCATAGCAAGGTAGTACACAAGATAGGGAGGAATAATCACTGCTTGCAAGAAACTTAGATGCTTGTTTGGCCTGAATGTGAGGGGTTTACAGATGGAAAGAATAGGGGAAGGATTGCTCATCTTCAGATGGGGACTACATGTCTAGGAGGAGGAGCTGAGGGCAAGAATGTGATGAAGATGTGATGATATTGCCAGACCAGGGTGTCCTGACATCTCTAGGGTGTCCCTGGTGTGAATTAGAAAATGACATCCTTGAGTCCACTTTTCCTTGTAGCTCTCTGCAATAAACAGCTCTTCAGTGCTGCACATTGCACAATATGTGCAACTTTCATAGAACATAGAACATAGAAAACCTACAGCACAGTACAGGTCCTTCGGTCCGCAATGCTGTGCCAAACACGTACTTACTTTAGAAATTACCTAGGATTACCCATAGCCCTCTGTTGTTCTAAGATCCATGTACCTATCTAGGAGATTCTTAAAAGACCCTATTGTATCTGCCTCCACCACTGTCACCAGCAGTCCATTCCATGCACTCACCACTCTCTGTATAAAAAACTTACTCCTGACATCTCCTCTGTACCTACTTCCAAGTACCTTAAAATTGTGCCCTCTCATGCTAGCCATTTCAGCCCTGGGAAAAAGCCTCTGACTATCCACACAATCAGTGCCACTCCTCAGATTATACACCTCTATCAGGTCACCTCTCATCCTCTGTCGCTCTAAGGAGAAAAGGCCAAGTTCACTCAACCTATTCTCATAAGACACGTTCCCCAATCCAGGCAACATCCTTGTAAATCTCCTCTGCACCCTTTCTATAGTTTCCACATCCTTCCTGTAGTGAGGTGACCAGAACTGAGCACAGTACTCCAAGTGGGGTCTGACCAGGGTCCTATATAGCTGCAACATTACCTCTCATTAGGATTTATTATAAAAAAACAATGGTGATTAGGATGCAATAATAAGCAAGATGTTGAAGTGCTATAAATGATCACTTTTTTAAATGGCATTGTATGAAAAAAATTAACTTGATATTTCACCTGACAAACATCTGCATGCACGTTCTTGGTGAATTGCAATTCCTTTCCCTATCACATGACAGCCTTATCAGAGGAAGCCTCCATCCTACACTGAAGGTTCTTAGGGTATTGGTAGGTGACTGTCTGACTCAGTCTTGTAGGAGATGAGAGAGAAATCTTCATTCTGGGTTCTGTCAATGGCGACTAAGGGGTAGGGAGAACAGAGGGTTATTCATGGGAGCTGTGGGAGTGTTTTAACAAATTTCTACCTCTATGTTCCTTTCTTCATTCAGCCCACCATTGGACCAAACCACATCACGCTGCTGAAGATCAGTACCATGTTGTAAAACATGAATACAGCATCCATAATCCTACTCAAGATTACAAACAGGTTAGGATCCACAATCTGTCCTGCTGTGTTCAAACCCACAAAACCACGTTGTCAGCTGATAAATTACTTTGGTGGCATGACTGTGAGACAAATTCATCACACTTCTAAATGATTGGAGGACAGCCAATAGTGAAGAGATTAGTGGCTTGGCTGTGATGAAATACAAATACTGCTGAAAATGGAATGAGTGTAAGAAAGTTGAATGAAATTTAAATGGTAAAGACACAGATCACATAACAGAAAACTTACGTGTGTGAAGGCATGGAATTTCATTCAAATAAAATTTAACAAAATAAAATCATAGACTTCCAACGCGAATCATGGCTTGGGATTTTCCATTTGTTCCTCTTGATTCTGCCATGCCAAAGGACAAAGTCCTCGGTGGCATGCAGCACCTCTCATTGTGCATCTTGAAACCTGTCCATGGGGCCTGGTACTGGAGATCACTTTCAGATTTTGCTTGCACTTCCACTTCAATTCAAAAAAAAAACTCAATAGGGTAACTTGCCCCAAGCTCAAACCTCTTTCCAACTGACTGACACTGAAGCTGGTAATATACAAGTCTTTATTCATCGCAATAAGCAGACCATCACTCTGAAGACACTCTTGGTAGAGGCTCACAAAAGTTAAGAGTCAGTGATTCAATACAATTTCAGCAGTTACAATGACATTTTTTTACTTCAATGCTTAGGGTTGACAGATGCTTCCTTTGAGGACTTACAGTGGAAGCACATTGCAATTGATAAGACACCTCTGAAGGTTCAAATACCTTTGTTGGGAGAAAATAATTTGCTTAGATATTCTGAATACTTCTGATGACACAGAGCCAGACAACCAAAGTTAATGTTTCTAGGACTGTCTCTGAGTACACAAATATCATCGCACTCAACCCCATTCTCCTACCTTCTCCCTGTAACCTTTGATGTCCTGATTAATCAGGAACCTATCAACTCACCTTAAATATACCAATAACTTAGATTGTACTGCAGTCTCTGGCAAAGAATTTCATGGATACACCGCCTCATAGTTCAGGAAATGTTTCCTTATCTCTTTTCTAAACGGACATCCCTCAGTTCTGAGGCTGTGCCCTCTGACCCTAGGTTTCCACATTATAGGAAACATCCTCTCCACCTCTTCTCTATCCAGACCTTTCAATATTCAATGTTGTTCGTCCATCGTTGATGTCGATGAGGACCTCGACACCATTATGATGGTGTCGAGACTAGCGCGTGGTTTGGATTTAAGTGAGGGAGAGTTGCACAGCGTCAGCCTCACTCTCTCTTCCCAATTCCCATCTGGATGCAGTGGCAAGACAGAGTCTAGACGGCTGGAGATGGGACAAGGCGCAGTGGATGACCAGGACGTCTTCTGTGTCTTGTCCTGTTCTACACGTTCCACGACGCTTGCAGAGACCGCCTTCTTGACCGTTGGACCTTCCATTGGTCTCGTCCGCTCAATCCGCCGGAGTCTGTCTTCACATGCTGGGATAGACAACTCCCTATCTCACCGAGGGTTTGAGACCCATCGGCTACCCTCACCTGGTTTAGCCAGCTTGTCGAAGCCGTTGCCCGGGGTGTGGCCGCTGTCGCATGCAAACAGCTACGGGGAGCCACAGGTAAGAGCTGAGTGCCAGGTGGGGACCAAAGGTGGACTAACCGCCCTGAAAAGGACACGTCATTCAATATTCAATAGGTCTCAAAGAGATCCCCCCCTATTCTTCTAAACTTCAGTGAGTATAGGCCCAGAGCCATCAAATGCTCCTCATATGTTAACCCTTTCATTCCTGGAATTACTCTCAAAAACCTCCTTTGAATCCTTTTTAGATAAGAGGCCCAAAATTGCTCATAATAAGTATTGTTTGACCAGTGCCTTATAAAGCCTCCACATTACATCCTTGCTTTAGGATTCTCCTCCTCATGAAATTAATGTTTACATTGCATTTTCCTTTGTTACTACTGACTCATTTGCACCTCTGATTTTTGAATTTTCTCCCCATTTACAAAATAGTCCACGGCTTTATTCCTTCTGCCTAAGTACATGACCATGAACTTCCTTACATTATATTTCATCTGCCACTTCTTTGCCCATTTCCCTAACCTGTCTTAGTCCTTCTGCAGACACCATGCTCCCTCAACAGTACCTGCCCTTCTACCTATCTTTATATTGTCCGCAAATCTGGCCACAAAGCCATCATTTCTTCCATCCAAATCATTAACATACAGCGTGAATATCTGACATATTCACATAAATCCAAAGTACTTGCTAACACCAACTTCATGACTTGCAGCTAATTTCAATCCCCTCTTCCAATGTCCTGCTCACTCAGCGAATGCACTGAGTGTGCATATGTCCCATCCTATCCTACTGTGCACAATATGGTGGGTTCAGGTACTATTGAAATTGGCAGCCTTTGTAAACTGGCATAGTCCCACTGTATTAGCACACCTTTGCAGACAAAAGTGCATTTCTTTGCTGGGAAATAGCACAAACCAGCAAATTACTTGTTTTTCCTAATTTAAGTACATCATTCAAATACTTTCAACACTGCATTCAAGATCTGTAACAAACACACCTGCTGCCACTTTTCCAGCTGTTTCCAACCATGCATTTTGTTAAGAAATGTGTCTTTTCCTCCCATTGATAGCGAAAGTTATCTTCCTCCTTCTCCTGACTAACTACTTCCAGCCATGCATTACTGAATGTAGCTACTATTCTTATTGTGTGCCTACCTTCCATTGTGAACATCTCTAAATTACATTTGTGCACTGCTTCTTAAAGTACAGCTAAAATCATGTAATGTTGAAGTTTAAAGAAATGAAAATTAATTGGCTCATATTGGTTGAGATCAAAGATTCTGACCCAGTTGCCTTCCCTGTTTTCCCTTTGCATTTCCACCTTCCTTTCTCAGAAGCTGCGTTTAGGTTAATATCAGGGTCAAAGCCTCCACTTGGGAATGTACAAAACTAATCTAAAGTTCTCTGATGTGTCAAATGTGCAGGCGAGGCTGAATATTATTAATGCAAAATTATTGTGTAAAGATCTGTTCAGTTATACAATTTATAAATGCAGTTGTTATATTTGATCTTTTATAATTTATTATAATTAAAATAAACAGTAGCAGGAATTTTAATATTAAAATTTTGACATCTATATTAGTGCTGTGAAATTTATACTTTTTTCCTTACATGTTTCATTCTTCTGGTTTTATTCCCCAGCTACTATTGCCTCTGACACAAAGAAAGCCTGAGAAAAGTAAATTATTGATAAATCTATAAAACCGAAAGGAAAACTGTTTGAAGGTTATTCATGTTAGTTGTAAGGTGAGTATTAAACATTCCCTCAAGAGAAGACAGATGACTTCAAAGGACTGGCTTTTATTACTTGTTTTTTTACTATCTGAAAACAGATTAAGGATTAAAAGATTTGTCTCAAAGATTTTTTTACGGTAAATGCTGACTGAATAATACTCTTCAGGAATCACTCAATTGGAAAGAGTAGTATTAAACTTCACATTCGCAGCAAAGTGAATTTATTCTGTATATGTTTTTCTGAATGTTCAAAGCAGTGCAACTTGATGTACATGAATATTATTTACTTCTGGGTGAAGATGGGCAATTTTGCTTTCATTTAGGAAATAATAAGACTTGAAAGAAAAAGGTTATTTTTATTTGTCACATGCACATTGAAACCTTGAAACATTTAGAGAAGTGCATGGAGGATGAGCTGGAAGCAGCCTGTAAGTTTCTGCATGCTTCCAGCAACAACATAGCATGCCCAGAATTTATTAACCCTAACTTGCACATTGAAATGTGGGAGGAAACTGAAACACCCTGAAGAAACCGATATAGTCAGGGGGAGAATGTACAGGTTCCTTACAGTCAGCAGAGGAATCTTACACTGGCATTGTAAAATATTACCCTAACTGCCCTGATAAATGAACAACAAAAACTGATAATGTAAAATGTTGCAAGAAACTAGCAGGTCTATGAAAAAAAATGAAGAGGATGATTCAGAAACTTCAGCATTACTGGAAAGGATGGGGGATGACACCAGAAAAGGAAAGGGGGTGGGGGTGGACACAAGCTGGCAGGTGATAGTTGAGTCCAAGTGAAGGGGAAGGTAGATGTTTGGTGGAGGGTAAATGAGAGGAAATGTTGTGAGAAGCTAGGAAGTGATCGGTGGAAGAAGTAAAGGGCAGAAAAAGGAGGAAGCTGATATGAAAGGATGGTAGACCATAGAATAAAGTGATAGAAATTGGAAACCAGAAGCAGGTGATGGGCAGGTCATGAGGATGGGGGAGGGAAAGAGAATGGACAAGATGGCCACCAACATGAGGGAGAACAAACAGGGGAAGGAACAGAGGGGAGTGGTCACCTCCAACCTACACTTGATTGCATCATGAGGCTATGGAATGACATGTTGGTGTGAGAATGGGAAGTGGAATTGAAATAGGTGGCCACCCTAGAGATCCTGGCTGCTCCAGGACTAAGCATAGATGCTCAACAAAGAGGTCCCTCAATCTGCATCGGGTCTCACTGATGTAGAGGACAGTGTAACAGGAGCACCAGAATAAATAGATCACCCCCGGCAGACACACAGGTTAAACGCTGCCTCGTGCAGAAGGACCGAATGGTGGTGAATAAGGTGGTGTAAGGGCAGGTGTAGCACTTAACATGATTGCACTGGTAAGTGCCCGGAAGGAGATCAGTAGGGATGGGCAAGTGGACAAGTGAGGGTGATTCCTGCAGAAATTAGAGAGGGAGGTAGAGGAAGATATGTGTAGTCATGGAATCCCATTGGATATGATGGAAGTTGTTGAGAACGATGGATGCAGTGGGCTGTGGGGTGGTAGTTGAGCATACGGTAGTTCGGCGGGAGGAGAAGATGGCAGCGTGTGTAGCTCTCCGGTGAAAAATGACGTTGTATCTGTTAAATAGGGGCCGTGGACAATTCTGCTTTGATGGAGAACGGACATGAAAGCACAGAGGAACATCTGGAGAAATTTCTGAAACGCCCGTCCGCTGCTGTCATTACTGTGTGGTCGGGAATCTTTCGGAGGGAAGGCCTCAAAATCCCCGGCCTTGCCTGCTTTTGGCGACCGAGAAGGAGGTCGAATCGTTTGGCAGAGATGCGGTTCAGTACTCAGTGTCAGAGAGCTGATCAGAGCTCGAAGTTTTCAGATGACTCAGAGTCAGATTGTGGTCGACATGGCAGAGAGAGTTTCTCTTCCTTCTCCCGTCTGCGTGAGATGTGGGACATTTGAGAAACTTTGAACTTTACTGTGCTCACGGACTTTCTTCATCAAGTTATGGTATTGTTACACTGTTTGTAACTATATGTATAATTATGTGGTTTTGTCAGCTTTTTCCAGTCTTGGTTTGTCCTGTGTTTTGTGATATTACACTGGAGGAAATAATGTATCATTTCTTAATGCATGCATTACTAAATGACAATAAAAGGGGACAACGTGTCTTCATAATCTAATGGGAGCTATATTCCTGTTAGGTTGGGAAGGGGAGGATGGGGTGAGGGCAGACATGTTGGAAATGGAGAAGATACGGGTGAGGGCAGCATTGATAATGGTGGGAGAGAACCCCTGTTTTCTGAAAAAGAGAAAAACTTGTCTATCCAGAATGGAAAGCTTCATCCTGAGCACAGACGTGACATAGTCAGAGGAAGTGAGAGAAGGGAATAGCATTTTTACAGGATGAGAAGAGTTACAGTCAAGGTAATTGCGGAAGTCAGTGGGTTTGTAAAAAATATCAGTAGATAATATTTCCCCTAGCCCTTGTTCCCCTTTCACCTACTTTCTTCTCCTTCCCCACTCTCATCACTGCCCTCTGGTACTACACCTTCATTTTATTCCATGCTCTGATACCCTTTCCTATCATATTCTTTCTTTTTTTAGCTATTTACCTCTTCCACTTATCACCTCCTAACTTCTCACATAATTTGTTTTCATCCTGTTCTCCTCCCCCACCCACCTTCCCCAATATTTTGTCTCACCTGTCACCTGCCAGCTTGTACTTCTTCCCTTACCAAACCACCCTGCCTTCTAATTCTGGCTTCTGGTCCCTTCCTTTCCAGTCCTGATGAAGGGTCTGGGCCTACGTTTCCTACCCTAGATGCTGCCTAACTCACTGTTTGCCCAGCATTCTGTGTGCATTGCTCAACATTTTTAGCATCTGGAGAATCTCTTGTGGCTGCTTAAAAAATGAGAACTGAGAACCTGATTACTATTTCAACATGCATGGCTTCATCCCTTAGTTAAACCCTTTGGCTCGATGGTGGCTGACTACACACATGTGGAAACCAACTATGATCAACTTTGTTGGTTACTAATCTGGTCAGTAGGCAGTACTACCTTGATTAAGCCGCAAAGTTACAGAATTAATTCTATGTTGTTAGAAAACTGTAGAGAATACTTCCAGTTGTTTGCTGCATTAGAGCACAGTTTGCTGATCTGCCACTCTGAAGGCACTTTGGATAACTCATAGCTTGTTCAAACAGTCCAGATGAAGGGCAGCCACTGCATGCAGTAGTAGCTTTGCAAGATTAAGGGGAAAAAGTCTTTGAAGACCGTGACCTGCAGGTCCAAATAAAACTTTTGCTCCATAAAGCAGTTGCCCTTCCTACATTACTGTATGGAGCTGAATCATAGATCACCCACAACAGGCAATTGAAAGCCCTGGAATAATACCACCAAAGATCCTTACAAATTTTTTTGAGAATCAGCTGGAAAGACAGACACACTAAAAATGGAAGGATGCCTTCATGAACAGCATCTCCACCATGATACCAACTTCAGTGGATAGGTCATGTCATTCGGCTGCCTCCCTTGTATTTCTCCAAACAGTTTCTTCACTCCCAGTTGAAAGAAGGTCAGCGAGTCCCTGGTGGGCAAAGGGAACACTTCAAAGATAACAGCAAAAATTAGCCAGAAGAGAGTCAACATTACATCTAAAAACTGGGAAGATATTACAGTCAATAGATAAACCTTGAGAATATTTATTCGAGAGGGAGCTGCTCTGCATTAGAATAACCACAGAGAACAAGTGGTAGCTGCAAAAAGAGAGAATAAACAACCAAAAACCCCAACCACTGAACAGCCACCAATTACTCTTGCCCACACTAGAATATTCTAGTGTATGTGGATCCAGCCACCTAAGGACCCACAAATAGGCAACCCTTTAGAAGAACAACATACTCGACTTGAATGATCGCACTACTACTGCCACCAGATGAAGGATTTCAACCCAAAATGTTGATTGTCCATTTTACTCCACATATGCAGTCTCACGCACTGTGCTCCTTCCAACAGCTGATTTGTTTTTGCTCTAGGTTGCAGAAACTGCATATTCTGTGCCCTCATAATTTGCTCAATAGCCAGTCATAGAACAGTTAATTGCTATGATTCATTTTTAAATTATGGTGTCATGAGACAGGGTGGAAGCCTACCTTGTTACTTAAATATTCTTTAGCTAATGGTAATTTTTTTTACTGCTGCAAACACATAGCAAATTCACAGCATCTGCAGTCTGCCTATGTAGCTATTAGTTAGCAGTGTTCAGTGTATTTTTCTTCCGCTTTGAAAGGTTGTTGCTTTGAGTCATAATCCAAAGAATTCTAAAACTAGGCTGACAGTCTTGTGGTGACCTGACAGAAGTGCACTCTTTCAGATGTGATGATAAATTTGGACTTCCTTTTTTCTCACAGGTAGACATGAATCACTTCAAAGAAAATAGCACTGCAATCCCAGGTGACTATGATGATAATATGGTCTGACTGAAATATCTCCCCATGGGCTAAGCCTATGAATTATAATTCAAAGCCATTAGTGATGGGTCCCAGTAATGTTGATAAGCAAGCCAGTGTTTGTGCACAGGAAGACGAACAACTTTATGCTGCCCTGTACTAGTTGAGTTTTCTGTGGTGGTGTCAGGTGTATATCTGCGTGCGTGCATGTATGTGTGTGCATGACGCAGCGGTTGGGGGACAGAGACTTGAAACACAATTGTCCTCCATTAAAATACCCTGTTTTATTCGTTTCCATTAAAATAAAAAACAAGGTAATAAGAGATGATAATATAACATTTGAGTACTAGCAACTAAAGGTATATTTCCCCTCCATGTGATTATATTCTATTTTTCTGAGAATTCTGAATCCTATTGGCTATTGGAGTTTCCAGAAAATTATTTTATCGCATAATTCTCCTCCATTCCCCTCAACCATTGTCAACTAGGCCAAAACTTATACTCAGTTAATTTTGATTGGCTTCATCTCACATTAAAGTAAGCAAATTCCTGTATTTCAGCTAAATGGGTTCAGTAGGGAAGTGTGCACTTATTGAACAGATTGAGCTATTTCATAAGGACCTACTGTAGATTTAGTTTCCAAACTTCCACTACCAAGATGGAACCAAGCTGTGATCTCCATTAAGTTGCAGGTCAGATTTAGTAGATTTTAATTATTTAATTTTTAATTTTTTGGGTTCATAAGAATGATTTTAGGGACAGAGAGGGGAGTTATGGGTGAAGTTAGGGTTTAAGGACATATATAAGGATATGGGGAATTAGCGGTCAGGCAGCATTGTTAGTCTACAGTCAGCACACAAAGACCAGTGATATGGATGTGGGCCATCCACGGACGGATGTCAGACTGGCAAGGAGTGCATGAGGGACAACACACCCCCAGCCCCCATCAGCAAGCTATTAGCATGTTCCAGAGTCGGATTTCTTTGCAAGCAGAAGAAGCATATTCCAATGGCCCTCTGGGTATGCAATTTGGCAAGTCCAAAGTTCGAGGCCTAGTGTTGGGAGATTGATGCCAAGGATCGAAGCTCAAGGGGCAAATTGGAAGTACAGAGGTCAAAACCCATTGGCTGGAGTTGAAGGTCAAAACCCAATGTCTACAGGCCCAAGTCCACTAGGGCTTGGTTTAGTGGACTGCATGGGTGTGTGGGTGGGGGGGGGGGGGAAGAACCATGATAGTTTTTTTCTTTCTCTTATTTAGTTTCTTGCTGTGTTCATTGTTGTTCTGATGAGCATTGTGGGCATGTTATATTGGCGCTGGAATGTGTGGCTGCACTTGCAGTCTGCCCTCAGCACAATTTCCAGCATATTGAGTGTTAACGTACATGGTATATTTCACTATATGTTTCAAGGTACGCGTGACAAATAAACAAATCTTGAAACTTGAACATAAATGATCTGATTCAGATGTTTGTAGGTGAACAAGCTAAATCTATCTAGTTTTCCACTATTTGCTTTGCCAACTGATCTAATCCATCCACTGGGCAATAACCCAGGAAAATCCTCTTGTGTGTGCTCAGATATAAAACTATTAGTTCAAATAACATTTTCCAGCATTTGCTATGCCTATCCAATCCGATACAACGACCAGGCATAGAAACAGTAGAAACTTGTTTTGCATGCGTCATGCAAAATTAGATATAAAACCATAAATAATTTTAAAACCTTTCAATGTGTTGCACAGAAATAGGAAATTGGGAGTTAATAAAACACAAGCAAATTTTTCAATATTCCTTATGTCATACTCAGTGCATGAGTCAGCTTCCTCAGACAAGCCCATATTTCCTATCAAAAAATATTGACTCTTAAACGGAAACAAATAAAATGCCACAAGATGAACAATGAACCATTATAGTGTATATTCACTACACAGGGATGTAATGGTTGACACTCTATGCTCCTGATTATCTGAAAAGAAAATTCACTGACTACCTAGCTCAAGCAAAAACAAATTTAAAGCCAAGACTAATTAAAGTTCAAGGTTCAAATTAATTCTGTTATCAAAGTACATATATGTCACCATATACAACCCTGAGGTTCATTTTCTTGCTGGCATTCACACTAAATCTATCCATACTACCCTTTGACATTAAGTCACATACTTACAGATACTGATTGCAATGTTTCAAAGGTAAACTCAGTCTTTTTGGCATGGTGATAGAGCTATGGAGTACACAACTCCCTGGCACAGCTAAGACAAATTTGCCAAAAATCTGGTGTTCCAGTTAATAGTGTGAGGACAAAATTAGAAAAGGGCTAAGCAAAGTGGTATGTAGAAAAGCTAAAGAACTGTGTTAGGAAGTTGTGCATGTTGTTAAGTGAATGAAATCACTGGAGAAAAATTACTGGTGGATACAAAGCGGCTTCTTTGTTTGACAAAGCAAGGTACAGCATGCATCATGTGGAGACTTTCGGTGGAAATGTCTGCTGGCCTAATGCAGGGCTTGATATTTATGTGCTAAACACAAAGAACAATTCCATATTTTTGAAGTATAGACAATGTTTTCTTTTGAAGCTACATACAAACTGCACACCTTCTGATTCGCATCCATCCCACAGGCGCCAGCAGCGTCTGGACTGGGATTCACAACTTTTTAGGAATGCATTGTTCCAAATTAAGTTCACAATACATTTTCAAGGAACAGAAGACTGGTAGCCAAAACCATTTGCTAAATGTAAATGACCTAAACCCAAAAATTACTCTGATAGTGTATTCCATGCTTCTATCACCATGCCAAAAAGTATATATTGGTCAGACTAGATGGCCATTGAAGACCAAATAGCAGAACATATGATTATCTTAAAAAACTTGAGAGCAGAACAACACACATCAAAGTTGCTGGTGAACGCAGCAGGCCAGGCAGCATCTCTAGGAAGAGATGCAGTCGACGTTTCAGGCCCAGACCCTTCATCAGGCCTGAAACATCGACTGCACCTCTTCCTAGAGATGCTGCCTGGCCTGCTGCATTCACCAGCAACTTTGATGTGTGTTGCTTGAATTTCCAGCATCTGCAGAATTCCTGTTGGAGAGCAGAACAAAGTGGGATCACTGAATATTACCTATCCTGCTCACGTAGACCAAGGTTTGATGAGGCTAACACCATTGGCAAGGAAGAGAATGCCTACAAGAGAAAGATTAGGGAATCACTAGAGATGGAGCATGTGAGGGACCTAAATGCAGGTTCAGACTGTGTAGAGATAGTTCCAATCTGGAACCACACATTCCTAAAAAGGGTATGGCCTAAAAAAAATGACCAATTAGAATAAGGTTGATTCAAAATGATCAGTCAAGAATAAGGTGATTCAGATCTAGCTAATCAGGGTTGACCATTAAGCCTGCCCATGCCCTGTCCACTGAAGAGGTTATATAAGGAAGTGTTTCTAGAGGGACCTGTCATTTGACTAAATTGTGCCTGAGTTTACTGTTGAAATGTTGTAATAGGTGACTTTTAAGGCCAAAGGACAGTATAGATAGATTTGATAACCAGTCACAAAGCTTCTGTAGTCAGTCATATGCAGTAAATCAATGAAAGATTGCACCCAACAGGATAGGCAAACATCCGAAGTACAAAAGGCGACAGGTTGCAAATATAAAAGAAAAAATGATAGTAATAAATAGGCAATAAATAGCTGTGGAGGCCCAATCATTGAGGGTGTTTAAGGAGGAAATTGATAGGTATCTAATTAGTCAGGGTATCAAGGTATATGGGGGAAAAAACTGAAAATTGGAATAAGATGGCAGAATAGTTTAGCTCATGGTGGAGTGGTGGAGCAGACTTGATGGGCTGAATGGCCTACTTCTGCTACTTTGTCTTGTGATCTTGTGATATCAAGAACATGAGATGAAGAATCCTGGAAAGTGAGTCCATAGGTTGTGAGTACAATTCAGTAATGGGGTCAGTAAAACTGAGTGAATTTATCTGCTCTGGTGCAAGAATCTGATGGATGAGGGGTAACAACTGCTTCTAAACTTGGTGGTGTGGGTCCTGAGGCTCCTGTACCTTCTTCCTGATGGCAGCAGCGAGATGAGAGCATACCTTGGATGGTGGGGTTTCTGGATGATGAGCACTGCTTTCCTGTGACAGCGCACTGTGTAGATGTGTTCAATGGTAGGGAGGGCTTTACCCATGATGAACTGGGCCATAACCACTGCTTTTTGTAGGACATTTGTAGGATTGTAGGATTCAACAGATTAGGTGACAATCCACTGATATGTACTTTCATATCCATATAATAAATCATTGCAATGTAGTACTTGTCAAGATCTCTTTAATTAAAGGTTTGAGATATTCACTTTATGCATTAGGTGGTTTGGCAGTTCTAATGATTCATGCCTCACTTTCTGTATCGTCAAGTGGATGTTAACTCAAGCTGTGCACATATTCTTAAATTAAACTGTCCCTGAATTTAGGACTATCAATCAAAAGTGAACCAATGATAGGAACTGACTGGAATCTATGTTAATAAGATGTGACACACGATGGGAAGATTTAGAGTACCACCTGGTTTCGAGAACTAGTTTCATTTAAACTTTTGGAGTGAGCTCTCAGCCCATGGCATTTGGGAATTATTTGATGATGGGGAGAATTTAAATGATTTTCAACGGTCCCCATTTAAGACTGATGAGTAAATTCAAAGGGAATGTACTTAAGTAGCATCATACTGGGGATTATGTTGGTTGGTTTTTACAATGATTGCTATTTCAACCTGAGAAAACAAGGCTACTCCTTTTGCCAGTCCCTAATTTGGTAACTGTGGAAGTAGAAAGCCAGGTCTGTCTTTATCCCAGGTTAATTTTGCTTGAAGAGCAAAAGGTTCTGAATGTCAGAAGAGTTAAACAGGACACAGCATAGCAACCTACTGAAAGGTCGAAAAAAATAAATGAAAATGGCTGGATGATTGGCTAGATGGAGCACTATCGCAGGAAAGCAGCACCCATCATCAAGGACCCCTACCATTCAGGCCATGCTATGATCAGGAAGAAGGTACAGGAGCCTCAGGACCCACACTACCAGTTTCAGGGACAGTCAACTATCAGGCTCTTGAACCAGAGACCATATGACCACAATATGTGGGAGCAGAATTAAGTCCATCAAGTCTGCTCCGCCATTCCATCATGGCAGATTCCAGATCCCACTCAACCCCATACACCTGCCAGTGTACTGCATATCTTTTTTACCACCCTGTCTACCTGGAATGCCACTTTTAATTATCTATGCATTTATATTACAAAGTCCCGCTGCTCCATTACATTTCCTACAAATCCTATGTTGGGTTGTTTTTCCAAAATATACCACCTCATAAGTATCTGTATTGAAATCCTCAGCCCACTTCCCTAAATGATCAAGATCCTCTTGTAAATTGTGATAACTTTCTTTACCGTCAACAACACCTTAGGTCATCTGCAAACTTATTGATCAAGCCTTGTGCATTTTCATCCAAATCACTTATATACTATATAAGGAATAAAGTTCCCAGCATCAACCCTGCAGCACACCATGAGTCACGGCCTCCAACAACCTTCAACCACCCTCTATTTCTTATGTCTCAGCCATGAAATTTGTAACCAGAATTTGCGTGTGGTGAAAGAGGTGGATGCATGCCAATATTTTCAGTCGAAATACAAAAGGTGATTATTGCCTGATTGGTCTACTGCCAGAAGAAATTCCTAGAACCCTCATCATGTCTGTGCTCAGGGTGGATGGATGTGTGTCATTCTCATGATTCCACAGTGGAGCAACAAGGTCTCAGCAGCAATGACACCTCAGGCAGAACGACACCACACTAGAACTCCAGAAGGCTGGGACAGCTAACAACAAGAGCAAGGCTCAAGACAGCATTTCCCCTCAAAGATGTCAAGGCTTTATAAAAGTTTTATTGATCTCTGATAGACTAAGACACCAAAAAACTCCCAAAATTGCTTTAAGTTATATACATGACCATACAATTGATTATAAACATATAACATCAGTGACAAAGAAAATTATATTAATGAAAAATGAGTAACAACTAAAAAACTTGTTATTTAGCAGACCAGGTAACTTCACTCACCCCATTACTGAATTGTCCCCACAGCCTATGAGCTCACTTTCAAGGACTCTTCTTCTCATGTTCTTGATATTTATTTATTATTATTGTTAATTTTCTCTCAGTTCAAGCTGGTAAAACCTGAGGCACAAATGTAGCCAGGCACACTCATTTCTCATTTGCTAGGAACTTTCAGACTATTCTAGTGTGATTAGTATTGTGGTTTTCTAGAGATTTAAATAAATATCGCGCGCGGCCTCTCGGGTGAATGGTATCTGTAATCTGTCAAGTAGGGTACCGTGCACAATTCTGATTTGATGGAGACAGACGTGAGAGTACGGAGGAACATCTGGAGAAACTTCTGAAATGCCTGCTTCGCTGTCACTGCTACTATGTGGAAATCGGAATCTCTGGAGCAGAAGGCCCCGAATCCTCGGCTTTGCTTGTTTCGGCGGTTAGGGCGAGGTTGAAGGCGCTCGGCAGAGAATGGCGCTTGGGAGGCTGTATCAGAGGGGATGGTCGGAGGCTCGAAGTTTTCAGATGGACGGACTCAGTGTCGGCTGCTTCCAATGCATCAATATTTTGTGGATGATCAGCCATGATCACAGTGAATGGCGGTGCTGGCTCGAAGGGCCGAATGGCCTACTCCTGCACCTATAGTCTATTGTCTATTGTCTATTGTCAATTGTCGGTGTCTGGAGGTTTATGGCAGGGAGTTTCTCCCTTTTGACACCTGCTATCGGGGACTCTGGAGTTGATCGGGACTTGAGACTTTTTTACTGTGCCCATGGTCTATTCTTTATCAAATTATGGTATTCCTTTACACTGTTGTAACTATATGTTATAATTATGTAGTTCTGTCAGTATTAGTCTTTGGTTTGTCCTGTTTTTCTGTGATATCACTCTGGAGGAACATTGTATCATTTCTTAATGCATGTGTGCATTTCTAAATCACAATAAAAGAGGACTGAGTGTTCTCATAATCTAATATTGCTATGTAGGCCTAATTGTTTAATGCTACTGTGCAGTGGGTTTGGGATGATACCAGTTGTAGATATTACTACTGGGGCAATGTCTACCCTGTTAATGTTCCATAGTCTATCGATTTCTTCTTTAATTCAGCATATTTCTGATATTTTGCATATTGATTTATGTATTCTATGTCTGTTTGGAATGGCTATACCTACTAAGTAAGATGTTCTTGCTTGTTTATCCTTGTAATATTATATCCAAGATGGTCCTATGTGTAATAATTGATTGGTTGTAATGTAATTTGTGGGATTGTGACTCTAAAACTGGATCAGCCTTGTGCTTATAGTAAGGTATGGTGGCTCTTGAGAGTTTAATTTTAAAGCAAGATGTTAGTGAATGATGTTTAGCACTAGATGTTTGTCACTTGATTGTGCATGTGTAAGTAATTAAATTGAATTAAACTGCTGCAAGATCCAGTAATGTACTGGGTTGTTTGTGGTTTCTCTTGTCATTTTCTGTATTTATCATTTTGAATTTATTGGTATTTTATTATGTATTTTTGATATTTTTTTGTGTTCACCACATGATTCAGAATTGCCATGAAGAACCCCTTTGCTTCTGGAAAGAGGTCTCCAACTCTGAGCCAGGGGTTCAATGTTTCCTTGTCTACATCTAGTCTAATCAAGTTATAGGAATGACTTCTATGGAGTGTCATGCTCTTCCAATAGTTAATCTTTTCTTCTGTAGTAATAATTTCTTCAATTCTCTGGGTTGTGCTTTCATTTAAGTTTAGTGGTGTGTACTTCTATCAGAATTGTATATGCTGATGTGAACTGCTGAGAAGTTTTGCCTGACTTGTGTAAACTTTTTAAGTCTGTGATTCCTCTTCCTACTTCTGTCCTGGGTAGTGTTAATCTAAGTGCATTCACGTATAGATAGTTTTCTAAAATTTGCCATTTATGTAACTCATATCCTTCTACCTTAGGCCACAAACTTATCAATCACCCATCTGTGGACACTTTCTGGCGATCCAAGATCCGTATGCTTCACGACTGCTGGACTAAGTGTGTAAATGTTGGAGGGGACTATGTTGAAAAATAAATGTGCTAGGTTTTCTAAAACTGACTCCTTCTACCTTAGGCCACAGACTTATCAATCACCCCTCATAAGTTTTCGGAATCAGTTTCCAAGATATTATACCAAAAGAAAACTTTCATACGGGTATAAGCAGAAGTGTTTATTGTCTTTATTATAGTTTTATTGTCGAACTTTGTTTGGCAGATTTTCTTTAGCCCTGAAGTAAATTCTGTCAAAAGTTTTCCTTTGTCATTTTCCACATTTATCATCTTGAATTTTTTGGTTTTTCATTATGTATTATGATAATTTTTGTGTTAACCACCTGGTTCTGTATTGCTACAATGATTTTCATTATTATTATTTTTGTTTTGCTTCTGTATGTGCACAGTTTGTTGTCTTTTGCATGTTGATTGTTTGTCCATCCTGTTGGAAGTGGTTTTTCATTGATTCTATTGTGCTTCTAGTATTTATTATGAACGCCTGTAAGATAATGAATCTCAGAGTTGCATATGGCGACATGTGCTGTATGTACTTTGATAATAAATTTACTTTGAACTTTGCATTTTGTTGTACAGGTTGGTTTGTCTTTGTCTCTGTCAGAATCTGGGAGAGTCTCTGGTGTTGTTACTTGGTACATGAAAACTACAGTTAGTGGTTGACATGCAATTTTATCACAGCTGAGCCCATCCTGTTTTGCACCTCTATTGCTACAAAAATAAATACAAGTAGGGTTTCTGTTAAGGAATGATAAAATAAATTATTATTCTAGTATTATACCACATCAAAAATAGGGTGCACTAATCCTTTTGAATACTGAATATCATTTGGAAGTTGCTAAAGGTGAATAAAAAAAAGCTCCTTAACAAATCAAAAATTATTTTAGAGAAAGTTCAAAATACTGCTTGTAATCAGAATCACAAACTGAGGAAGTCAATTTATGAAAGAAATATGTAATCAGGTGTTGTGACATAAATTGTCTTGAGGTCAAAGTTATTGCCTTTAATTTTAAAATGTATCATATTCAAATGTCAGATGTCTCCAAAATAAAATTGGATTTCAATAATGAGCTGAGGCAACAAATAAACCATATCTAGTCATATGTAGTCACTTAAATTTCCAATCAATTGTCAATGTTAGCATTTTCCCCATACCTTACAGATTAACAAGAAATGATTCCATGTTTAAAAAATACACATTCATTTACTGATTAATTTCAAAATCAAATCATTTCTGTTTCTCCATAAAAAGTCAAAACTATCTTCAGTCAGTCATCTTATTGGGGGTCAAGCACATTTAATAAATAATTAGTTCAAAACACTGTAGTAAAACAGAAAACTAGGTGTAGGAGTAGACCAATGGGTCATTCAGGCATGCTCCACCATTCAATAAAACCATTTCTGATCCTCTATCGGAATATCAATTTCTATTGTCTCTCAAGATTCCTAGATTCATTTTGAGCCTTGATATCTATTTAGTTCTTAAATATATTCAATGACCTTTCTTCCCCTCACAACCATCTGTGGAAACGCCCTATCCTTTGATTGAAGAACCTCCTCTTCATTTCAATCTTAAATGTTTTATTATGTGTCCTAAGTCTGTGACATCTCACTCTAGGCCCCAGAAGCCAGGGAAGCATCCTCTAGGCAGCCTGTCAAATGCTGTCCTTTCACCCTTCTCAATCTAATTCACCTAATATCCCCTCATGTGACCATTCCAAAGGTCTGATGAACCTTCATTGCATCCATTTGATGGTAATATATCTTTTCTTAGGTAAAGAAAACACACATACAACGTTCCCAGTGCAGTCTTACTGAGGGCCTGTAATACTTGTAGGGACACAACATTGCACTTTTACTCAGAAGGTCTTACAAACAAGACCAACATTTGTCTTCTTAACCTCTTGGTTTCAAAAAGTATACTTTCAATAAGTGGTGTATGAGGACAAACAACTACTTGTCCAGCAACACCAGTTAAACTATATCCTGTCTTGCGTTTTTTCCCTGTTAAAGTAGATAACAATGATGCAGCTGAGCTGAGGAAACACACTGAAAACTTAGAGCTGTGAAATGTAACCATACATAGCAGATGCATACCAAATTTCCTTTAGGGGATTGCTCCCATGTACACTAACTCTGTCCAGTGGAGTGTCTCCTACACACTGACGGTCACCAACAAGTTAATCCTATGGACACCGACTTTGTCCCTCACACACACTGACTCTCCATACAGTATGGTTCGACGGCATTGAAACTCATTATGCTAGGGTCTTACAGACACTGCCTTCCTCTGTGGTAAAGTTCCTCACATTGACTCTGATTGGGTAATAGATCTACAAACAGTTATGCAAATCCCTCAGATATTGATCATCATGACTCGTCATTTGCCTATACTTGAATACATGTTTAACAATTTTGCCCAGTCATATCATCCATGATTTTTCTCTTTGCAATGCCTAATATATTCTATTGAAATAATAAGGCTGGAAAACCCTGCATCATAATGTACTCATTGAGAGTGAAGTATAGACTTTGTTCTCTGCATTCAAATATATTCCTCTTGAAGCACAAGATGTAGGTGATGTATTTATAAAACTTTAGAATAACAAGGCATGTAATATCAAGGTTGAACTGTGCTGTGAGTAGTTGGGCCTAACATTGCAGACCCCTTCATTCACTGACTGCCAACACTTAATTCTTCCTGCTCATCAGTTTATTTTCAATCCGTTCTTTTCATTCCATCAATCCCAAGTACCTTAACTTTGCATGCTATACCATTATGAGGTACTTTATGAAAGACGTTCTGTAAAACCAATGCATCACATTGACTACTTCACTCTTCACTTGCATATGCTGTTTCCATGTAAAAAGGATTCCAAGTCTATAGAATTTTAGAAGATGGCAATCAATACTTCCAGTATCCCTCTGGTTAGCATTTTTAACAATTTGAGATGCAAATGATCAACCCCAGATTCATTAATTTCTCCAGCATTACTGTAAGAGTCATAGAGCACTACAGCATTAAAATAGGCCATTTGGCCCATCTAGTCTATGCCAAACTGTTATTCTGCCTAGTCCCATTGATCTGCATCTGGAGCATAGCTCTCCATACCCTTCCTATACATGGATGTACCCTTCCTATCCTCAAGATTCAGGTGAGCAGGTTTAGGAGTTGAGGAGGGCGGTGAATCTGTGGAATTCTCTTCCCAATGAAGCAGTGGAGGCTACCTAGTAAATATATTTAAGACAAGGTTGGATAGGTTTTTGCATAGTAGGAGAATTAAGGGTTATGGGGAAAAGGCGGGTAGGTGGAGATGAATCCATGGCCAGATCAGCCATGATCTTATTGAATGGCGGAGCAGGCTCGATGGGCCAGATGGCCTACTCCTGCTCCTATTTCCTATGTTCTTAAGTACTTATCCAAACTTCTCTTAAATGTTGCAATCAAACCCACATCCATCACTTCCATTGACAATTGATTCCACACTTACACTACCCTCTCTCTGAGTGAAGAGGTTCCCTTTCATGTTTCCCTTAAATATTTCACCTTTCACCTTTAACCTACGACCCCTACTTCTAGTCTCATCCAACCTCACTGGAAAATGTCTGTTTACATTTTCCCTAACTATACCCCTCATAATTTTGTATACCTCTGTTGAATATCCCCTCATTCTGCTATGCTCCAGGGAAAAATATCCTAACCTGTTTAATCTTTCCCTATAACTCAGGTCCTCTAAGTCCTGGCAACATTCTAGTAAATTTTCTCTGTACTCTTCCAATCTTATTGATGTTCTTTTCAAGTAAGTGACCAAAAGTGCACACAGAATAGGATCAATATCTTATACAACTTCAGTATAATGTCCCAACTCCTGTACTCAGTATTTCGATTTAGAAAGGCCAATGGGCCAAAATCTCTCTTTATGATTCTATCTGCCTGATTTCCTAATTACCTAATACTTGCTCTACTTCTTGCAATTCTCCATTTTAATAGACTTTTAGTTCCTCATCGTTTCTGAGAAGCCATTTCATTTCTCTACAAAATAATTTGTTTACTTGCTTACCTTTTCTTTCTTCCCATTATAAATATTCCAGTTTTTGGCTATAAGTAATCTGTGTTTGCCTCATTTTTTTCCCGAACTTTTTCCTAAATATTCAAAGCCATATAAATGCACAAGTAAAATCACTGGACAAGGTATCACTGGAGCCCAAGTGCCTTTTCATCTCATTGACTTTCTAGTGTCTGCCTTCAAACTTTTTCCATTAACCAAAGATCAAAAGAATTTGTCAGCATCTAGTTCCTCAATTTTTTGGGTATCGCATATGAATAGCCTGTTGTTTAAAAGAAAATGTTTTTCACCTCAGATTTGAATTATCATTTTTTTCCCAACAGACACACAGCTGAACACAGGGTTGTTCCAAAATGCTAACACCTTGTTGATGGCTATTGTTCGAATGCACTTTAATTTGCTTATGGCCAAGTCCTTACCATTGGGAAATATATATCAGCAAAATTACAGTGCATCGTTGAAAACTGTCAGTTACTAGGGTTTCACCTTGAACATCTGCAGAAGCAGCTCTGGGATCAGACAATGAGCATGTGTGAGCAGAGACAAACCATATTGTTTTCTAATCATTTCTCCCTTGACAAAAAGGATTGCATTTTGCACAGGACAGGGCAGGACATGAGTTGAATTGAATTTTAAAGGATTGGCAAAACTAAAAAAAACAAAGGAAGACAAAAATAAGACAAAGCATTTTGCTTTTTTGTGCAATATACACAAACATGCCAGAACAGAGAGAAATGATAGAACTAAGTGGAGCTGAATTCTGAAACAGTATCAGAAGGCAATGATACTTATAAGAGCAATAAGAGCTTAAACTGGACATTGGAATTATATTGACTAAGGAGACTAATAGGTAAAACCTAAGATCAAATTACAGTTATACTTTTTAAAGGAAGTTGCATCAAAAATAGATTAAACATGTAGTCTGACACAGAGCAGATTTTGTTTGTGTGATCAGAATGTGAAGAAGATGTGGAACAGACAATCAGCTAAACAAAAGGAGTAAATTTGTAACCTTGTACATTTCATTTATTCCCTGCAAACGTTATGGCAGGATGGCCTGATACGCCCATGTATTTTAATACTACAATTGATCCTAGTATTTATATGGTTACAGGTCAGTAATATACACCATACTATTCTGTGTGATTCAATGCTCAAGCTTTTATAATAAATTGAACTAGAGTTTGCTTACATCTGACAGTGCAAGCAATTTGCACATATGACATCTGATTCATCTGAAAGTTCAACATGGATGATAAATCAAAATTACTTTTCCAAAAAAAAATTCAGGAAAATCTGAAAGGCACTTATAAATAAACAAAATGTTGTTTATTTTATATTTCAGTAATATTTGAGTATTTTTGTAAATATATTGATTGATTAAGCATTCCTTGTTGTTTACATGATACATTGCTGATCAACTGTAAAAGTACATAAATCAAAATCAGATTTAATATCACCGGCATATGTGGTAAATTCTGTTAACTTTATGGCAGCAGTACAATAAAATCCATGATAAATAAATATAGAGATAAAAACTAAGTTGCTCTAGTGTGTGTGTATATATATAAAATAGTTAAATTAAAATCAGTAGTGCAAAAAAATTAAAAAGGTAGTGAGGTAGTGTTCATGGGTTCAATATCCATTTAGAAATTGGATGGCAGAGGGGAAGAAACTGTCCCTGAATCACTGACTGTATAATTACAGGCTTCTGTACCTCCTTCCCGATGGTAACAGTGCGAAGAGGGCATGTCCTGGGTGGCGAGGATCCTTAATGATGGATGCCACGTTCCTAAGACACAACTCCTTGAAGACATCATGGATACTACGGAGGCTGGTACCCATGATGGAGCTGACTAATTTTACAAATTTCTGCAACTTATTTTGATCTTGTGTAGTACCACAGCCACCTCCCCCTTCCCCCCCCCATCAGTTGGTGATGCAGCCAGTCAAAATTGAATTGAATTGAATTGAATTGACATTACTTCTTACATCCTTAAAAAACACAAGGAGTAAAAATCTTTACATTACGTCCCTTCTGAATGAGCAATGTGCAATTTAGGACATCTTTAGGGATTGGTGTCTCAGAAAGGCAGCGTCCATTATTAAGGACCTCCAGTACCCAGAGCATGCCCTTTTCTCACTGTTACCATCAGGAAGGAGAAACAGAATCCTGAAGGCACACACTCAGCGATTCAGGAATTCTTCCCCTCTGCCATCCGATTCCTAAATGCACATTGAAGCTTTGGACACTACCTCACTTTTTTAATATACAGTATTTCTGTTTTTGCACATTTTTAAAAATCTATTCAATATATATAATTGATTTACTTGTTTATTTATTATTATGTTTTATTTTATTTATTTTTTTTTCTCTCTCTGCTAACGTTTTGCATTGAACTGCTGCTGCTAAGTTAACAAACTTCATGTCACCTGCCAGTGATAATAAACTTGATTCTTGCTCTTACTAACTCTTCCTGCAGTTAGTCCTGATGAAGGGTCTCGGCCTGAAAGGTCGACTGTACCTCTTCCTAGAAACGCTGCCTGGCCTGCTGCGTTCACCAGCAACTTTGATGTGTGTTGCTTGATTCTGATTCTGTTTCTGATTATAGTAATTTGTCACAAATAGTATGTACAACAGGTTAGTCAATATAACGTAGAAATACAGTTATGTCAGTGCTGCCTTGATGACTTTGCATAGATCTTGCTGCAGTTCTTGAGTCCTTGTTGGTTACCAGCAACATAAGCTCTGTCTCACATGGTTAAAGCTGCTCACACAGATTTGTTGATCCAAGGTTTCCGGTTTGGGTAGACCTTGACTGATTTTCGAGGAAACAACATCATCGATACATTTCCGGATGAAGCTCGTGAACCCATCTGTGAACTTGGAGACATCCTCATCATGAAAGGTATTCCAGTTGACATCATCAAAGCAGTCCTGTAGCATGGAAACTGATTGGTCGGACCAACAGTGACAGTTTTAAGTATGACCACATTTTGTTTCAGCTTCTGCCTGTGCACTGGTAGAAGCAAGATGGAGATGTAATCTGACTTCCCAAGCAGTGGAGAGAGGAGTGTTTTGTAAGTGTTGCAGAAGGGAGAGTATTAGTGGTCAAGTATGGTATCTCCCTGTGTGCTCACCTGGATGTGCTGACAAAACTTCAGAGAGACTTTAGACAGTGATGCTTTATTAATGTCTCTGGTGACGATGAAGGCAACTTCATCTCCACATACAGTCTCCAGGGTGCTGATGGTTTCAACCAGTTCCTTGAGGGCCAGATCAGTATCAGCCTGCGTCGGAATATACACGTCTGCGATAATAGCAGCCGTGAACTCCCTCGGCAGCCAGAAAGGTCTACACAACAGCACAAGGTACTCCAGATCCAGGGAACAAAAGGATATGAGGGCATGCGCATTCTGGGAGTCACTCCAAGCATTATTGATCATGAAGCGTACCCCACCTCATTTACTCTTCCCAGAGAGGTTCTTAGATCTGTCCGCATGGAACAGGAAGAACCCAAAGGGCTCGATGGTGTGATCTGGTAACTCATCCATCAGCAAGGTCTCCATAAAGCACAAAATGTTACATTCCGTTGTTTCCCATTGATAGGAGATTCAAAAGTAAGGGGAGTCTATTCCAACATACATGGCTGAATTGAAGAAGTTGTCTGAGGTTGTTAGTTTGGTAATGGACTTAAGAATGTACTGAGAGATCATTTAGCTTGTGGAATCTTACAAGAAAGCATTCAAAAAAGGCTCCTAACTGATGTACAGCTTACATTTAAAAGAACAGTTGAAATAATTGTATCAATAGAAACAGCAGACTGAGACACAATTGAGTTGCAGTCAGAAATGAAAGTGAGTATGAACAAAATTGCAACATCTAAACAGAAGCCAGCCTGGTTGAACAAATTTTGTTACCATTGTGGCAGGGGTCCACATGCTCACATACACCCGGCCAATGCAGAATTGAAGGCGAAACTTGCAGAAAATGCCACAACACAGGACAAATACAAAGAGCATGTTGGCAGACAAAAATAGCTGAACTACACAAGGAAGAGAAAAGCAATATGGCAGCTTCAAAAAGCACTAATCTGCATGCTGCTAATGAAAAATCTAATAATGAAGAGAGGGACACAGGACTGAGTAGTCTTGAGATTTAAAATGTGAAAACCGACAATAGATCTGGAATATGGCTTACACAAGAATTTTACAGCAAAATTAATTAAAATTAAATTGAACACTGGCTCAGCTGTTTCAATTATACTACAAAATTAGTTTGAACTGCCTTTCAAAGGTACTGAACTGAAGCCTCCAGATACACAATTAAGAGTTTATAGTGGGGAAAAGATAACTCCTGTGGGAATGACATTCATAACAGTGAAATACAACCACCAACAAGCCACACTGGGCCATGAGGGTCAGCATTGGGGGGAGGGGGGGCAAGACTGGCTGAGACAACTTGGTTGGAGTTTCATCTGCCAGTATCATACACCATCCCCTGCAAATTAGTTAAATGAAAGGTTAAATTAATTAGTTAAATTAAGAAAGGTACTGGATGATGCCATGACTGTCTACATGCTGCACACTATAAGTCGTTGCCCAACAGAGGGCAAGCAGGTGTTGGTGCCAACATCTGTGCCTCTGGTTGGAAAGCATATTGGACTAACTAAGGAAGAAACATGCAGCTCAGAGGAATCACGAAAGTGATAAAAACAGTGGTTGGACAACAAGTTTTTTGTAGACAACATATCTGAGAAAGCTTTTGATATGTTAATCAGGCCATAACTTGTGAAACGGGGCTTAGTTTTAAGCTCAAAGAATTCAATTACTAATATCTATTCTATATGTATTAAGGACATTGCAAGAACTGCTTGTACAAATAGATGCTAAGGCCAAAGTGCAGCTGGAAGGCCAAAAAGAAAGGAGTCAATGGAGATACAAAAACAAAGGATTTGCAAGATAATGTTGTGGATGAGGAAACCAAGAGGAGAGATCAGATCGTAAAGGGAGCAGTAGAAGGATTAATAAGAAAATACTCCAGTGAACTAAATGCAACTCCCCAAGATCAGGATGCATAAACTAGAAATTAGAAAATGGAAAAGAAAGGGAAGGATAAACTACGAGGGGTGATTTATAAGTTTGTGGCCTAAGGTAGACAGAATCAATTTTAGAAAATCGAGCACATTTATTTTTCAACACAGTCCCCTCCTACATTTACACACTTAGTCCAGTGGTCGTGGAGCATATGGATCTTGGACCTCCAGAAAGTGTCCACAGATGGGTGATTGATAAGTTTGTGGCCTGAGGATGAAGGAGGTGAGTTATACAGCTCTCATTACATGCACATGAAGGTCAATTCTTTGAGTGATTATGCAGAAAATTTGAAGTTAATAACTCATCTCCTTCTACCTTAGGCCACAGACTTATCAATCACCCCTGCTGTGGACACTTTCTGGAGGTCCAAGATCCGTATGCTCCACAACCTCTGGACTAACTGTGTAAATGTAGGAGGTGACTCTGTTGAAAAATACATGTGCTAGGTTTTTTTAAAATTGACTTCTTCTACCTCAGGCCACGAACTTATCAATCACCCCTCGTAATTACTGTGGAAATGGAAGAGGATAAATAAGGCCTAATTTCTTGAGAAATCAGCAAATTCAGAGATACTCATAAGAAACTATAGAAAAAGGTAAGAAAAAGAAAGACAAAATGTTGAAAAGGAGAGAAGGGATAGAGAGCAAAGCTGAGGAAAGGAAAAGAAAGGTGCTCAGAGCTGTCAGAACTACTTCCTGCACTCTCAGAGTCAACTCCTACAACCACCACGGAGCAAGCCCCAGAGCATGAGAGTATTTTACAGCCACGTCTCACCTGCCAAGCAGAGTCATCTCCCTTGCTCCCTTGTCAAGAAAGGCATTATCCTACAAGGGTAAGAAAACCTCCACAGCAATTAAATCTTCAAACCAGAATGGGACAATTTAAACATTTACTATGCTGTAAAAGTCTGTATAGTAGTTATATATATACATATATACACACACACATTATACACAATTTAAAAATATGCTATTCTGTAGATGTCCATATCATAGTTATATTATATATACACTCTTACAGTATATGTTCATATACAATAAGTTCAAATGCATTTATATTGAGTTGAAACTTATAGCTAAACAGGAAGGAGTGTTTTCTATTTAATATTTCAGTAAAGTTTGAGTAATATTGGAAATTTATTGTTTGATTAAGCATTTTTTATTGTTCACATAATCAATTGTGAGTTGTCTGTAAAAGTATGCAAATGATGTACGTCATCATGCCACCACATGATCCCCGGTTCCATGTTTTCCTCTCAATTAGTTTAATGCTTTGGAGCTTTGTGGTAAACCATGTATATATGTTGTAACTCGGTTACCTGTCTGGACACACCCCTCTGCTGACTGCTCCTGTGGCTCCTCCCACAGAGTCCTGTATAAAGGTGTTCGCCTTGCCCCTCCCCCCTCAGTCCGGGGGCAGACGCTCACTGTGGAGGTCGTATTGTACAGCGAATAAAAGCCTTTCACTATTTTACCAAACCTCAGTCTTTTGGAGTAATTGAAGGTGCTGCAATTTTATTCGCTGTATGTTTTAAAACATGGAACAGGCCCTGACTCCAGAAAAATTAGACCTCGATCCACAAATGCCTGACGCTGGAAATGCTTTCGAACTCTGGCTGGCCTGCTTTGAAGCGTATATAGAGGAGATTAAAGCGACCAATCCCGTAGCGAAGCGCAGAGTTCTACTCTCCAGGGTCAGTCTACGGCTTTATTCGCTGATCAGAGACCAGCCGAACTACGACGGCGCGATGAACGCACTCAAAAGACAATACCTGCGGCCGATAAACAGCGTCTATGCTCGGCATCGCTTAGCGACACGACAACAATGGTCCAGGGATTCGAGTGCTGAGTTTGTCCGGGCCCTACGGACACTCGTGCGGGCCTGCAATTGCCAGGAGCTGACAGCGGTGCAGCGTGCAGAACTCCTAGTGAGAGACGCCTTCATTACGGGGACCAGGTCAGCGTACGTGCGCCAGCGGCTGCTGGAAAAAGCCGATCTTACCCTAAGTTCGGCGATCAAGCTGGCTGATACGTTGGAGGCCGCTCTGCATAACTCCGAGGCTCTCCAGGCACGCAATCCCCCGATGGCCTCGTGGGCACCGCAGACCCCGCAAACCGCCGGCGGATCGACCTCGGCTACAGCCAGTCGTGAGTCCGCGAAGTGCAACTTCTGCGGACTGGAGAAGCACCCCCGGAAATGCTGTACGGCCCGACAAGCTACCTGCTCCAGCTGCGGATAAAAGGGCCACTTCGCCAAGGTCTGTAAGTCAAAATTGCAAGCGGGATCGAGCAGCGCCGCGTGCGAGCCGTGGGGGTCGCCATCTTCCCTGCACACTGCCACCACGTGCGAGACATGGGGGCCGCCATCTTCCCTGCACGCTGCCACCACGTGCGAGACATGGGGGCGGCCATCTTGGTCGGCACCACCTCCCACCACCTACGACCAATGGGTGCTCACGGGGCACCCCACCACGCCGGACCAAGACAGCGACCCCACCCTGGCTTCCGTGACCCTCGACCAAAGCGCTCCCCACCAGCTCGCAAGGTCAATGATGGACATCCTGGTGGAGGGGCACAGGACAAGCTTCCTGTTTGACACAGGCAGCACGGAGAGTTTTATCCACCCGGCCACAGTGCAGCATTGTGGACTCATGATACGGCCGGTAAGTCGGAGGGTCACCATGGCCTCCAGGTCGCATACAACAGACATCCAGGGGGGTTGTGTAGCGACACTAGTGGTGCAGGGCACAGAATATCAGGACTTTACGTTACTGGTCTTGCCTCAACTGTGTGCCCCTGTGCTGTTGGAGTTGGACTTCCAGAGCCACCTGAAAAGCGTGACAATGAAGTATGATGGGCCCCTTCTGCCAATTACTGTCACAAATCCCCTGTTTTGTAGAGATATGTCACGTAACCCGCTACTGACCACACACACACACACCGACCCGCACATCCCACCCAACACCATGCCAACTGCCGCACTACCGACACCACTTGCGGCCTCTCCACCCTCAGGATCCCTCCCCCACCGCTGTTCGCCAACCTGACCCCCGACTGTAAACCTGTGGCAACTAAAAGCAGGAGGTACAGCGCGGGGGACAGAGCTTTCATTAAGTCGGAGGTGCAGCGGCTGCTCAGGGAGGGGGTCATTGAGGCAAGCACAAGTCCTTGGAGGGTACAGGTGGTGGTTGTTCGGAATGGGGAGAAGAATAGGATGGTCGTGGACTATAGCCAGACCATCAAAAGGTTCACGCAGCTCGACGCGTACCCTCTACCCCGCAACGCGGAAATGGTCAATCAGATAGCACAGTGCAAGGTGCACTCAACCATAGACCTAAAATCCGCTTACCATCAGCTCCCCATCCGCCGGGAGGACCGCCCTTACACTGCCTTCGAGGTGGACGGCAGGCTTTATCACTTCCTGCACGTCCCCTTTGGTGTTACGAATGGTGTATCTGTCTTCCAGAGGGTAATGGACCGGATGGTGGACCAGTGCCAACTGAAGGCCACGTTCCCATATCTGGATAACATCACCATCTGCAGTCACGACCAGCAGGATCACGACAACAACCTCCAAAAATTTCTCCAAGCGGCCAAATCTTTCAATCTCACCTATAACAAGGACAAGTGTGTATTTGGGACCACCCGACTTGCTATCCTTGGGTGTGTCGTGGAGAATGGAGTCATTGGCCCTGACCCCAACCGTATGCGCCCGTTGGAACTCCCTCTTCCCAATACCCTCAGAGCCCTCAAAAGGTGCCTGGGCTTCTTTTCATATTACGCCCAATGGGTCTCTAACTATACAGACAAGGCCTGCCCCCGGTCAAGTTCACCACATTCCCCCTCTCTGCCGAGGCCCACGCGGCCTTCAACCGCATAAAAGGGGACATTGCCAAAGCAGCAATGCATGTGGTGGATGAGGCCATGCCCTTCCAAGTAGAGAGTGACGCCTCCGACTTTGCGCTGGCTGCTACCCTCAACCAGGTAGGAAGACCAGTGGCGTTCTTCTCCCGTACCCTTCAAGGCCCTGAAATTCGGCACTCTGCGGTAGAGAAAGAGGCCCAGGCCATAGTGGAAGCTATAAGGCACTGGAGGCACTATCTTGCCGGCAAAAGGTTCACCCTGCTAACTGACCAGCGCTCAGTTGCATTCATGCTTAATAATCAGCAGCGGAGCAAAATCAAAAATGATAACATTCTGAGGTGGAGAATCGAACTCTCCACCTACAACTATGACATCATGTACAGGCCTGGGAAGCTCAACGAGCCCTCTGATGCCCTATCCCAGGGAACATGCACCAGCGCGCAGATCGACCGGCTATACGCCCTACATGTAGACCTTTGCCACCCGGGAGTCACCTGGCTTTTCCACTTCGTGAAAGCCCGGAACCTGCCTTACTCCCTTGAGGAGATCAGGATGATGACCAGGGACCGCCAAGTCTGCGCAGAGTGCAAACCGCACTTCTACCAACCCGAAAAGGCACCACTCATCAAGGCCACCCGCCCCTTTGAGCGACTGAGTGTTGACTTTAAGGGCCCCCTTCCCTCCACCGACCGCAATGTGTACTTTCTTAACGTAATTGACGAGTACTCGCGGTTCCCCTTCGCCATCCCTTGCCCCGACACCACTACCACGTCAGTTATAAAAGTCCTGCGCAAGCTCTTCACTCTGTTCGGATACCCATCCTATATCCACAATGACAGAGGGTCCTCGTTTATGAGTGACGCGCTGCGCTAATATCTACTGGCTAGGGGAATTGCAACCAATAGGACCACGAGCTATAATCCCCGGGGGAATGGACAGGTAGAGAAGGAGAATGGCACAGTGTGGAAAGCCACACTCTTAGCCCTCAGGTCAAAGGGACTGCCGGTCTCCCGCTGGCAGGAGGTCCTTCCCGAGGCACTCCACTCCATCCGCTCCCTGTTATGCACAGCCACCAATGCCACCCCTCATGAGCGGCTCTTTTCTTTTCCCAGAAAATCGACCACTGGAACCACCCTACCATCTTGGCTGATGTCCCAGGGGCCAGTGCTGCTCTGGAAACATGCGAGGAGCAATAAATACTCCCTGATAGTCGAGAGGTTTCACTTACTTCATGCGAACCCCCAGTATGCCTACGTGGTTTTACCTGATGGGGGGGAGGACACGGTCTCCATCTGCGACCTGGTGCCCGCAGGAGCTCTGGGATCCTACCCTGAACACTCCGTGGTGACTATTGACCCCATACCCACCAATGTATGTACCCACGAGACACCGTGCACCCCAAACCCTATACAGACACCACACGACACTCCCATACCGGGCGCGATGCACACGCACGAGGGATTACCGACGCCTAACGTGCTGGCACCTGAAGTCAGGCCGGAGCCAGCACAACCGCCATCGCCGGTGCAATCACCACCGGTGCTACGTAGATCACAGCGACGGACTCGACCACCTGATAGACTTAACCTGTAAATATACTTCTTGTAAATATTGTCAGTCACTTCACCCCGCGGGACTCTTTTTTAAAAAAAAGGAGGGGTGAATGTGATAAACCATGTATATATGTTGTAACTCGGTTACCTGTCTGGACACACCCCTCTGCTGACTGCCCCTGTGGCTCCTCCCACAGAGTCCTGTATAAAGGTGTTTGCCTTGCCCCTCCCCCTCAGTCCGGGGGCAGACACTCACTGTGGAGGTCGTATTGTACAGCGAATAAAAGCCTTTCAGTATTTTACCAAACCTCAGTCTTTTGGAGTAATTGAAGGTGCTTCAAGTTTCAAAACAAAACACTGGGGACAGAAGAAACTTCAGAAGCTGGAATCTGAAGCAATAAACAATCTGCTGGAGGAACTCAGTAGGTCAAGCAGCATCTAGGGAGAGAAAGGAATTGTCAATGTTTCGGCTCAAAACTGAAACATTTGCAGTTCCTTTGCCCCTACAGATGCTGCTTGACCCACAGAGTTGCTCCAGCAGATTGTTTGTCACTTTAGAAATAAATTGTTGCCATGTGTTCATGAACAAATTGAATAAAAGTAAGCAGGGAATTATTCAGGGATCACTTCAATATTCACAATAGTCTTTTTGTCTCATTCATTCATCACCATTAAGGATTCCTTTCTTCTAGTTTACTTCTTTAAATAATCCATTTCTAAAATTTAACTTTGATTTTTTTCCATAAATTATATCTAACTGATCTGAATTACATTAACAGACTGAAGGAAAAAGTTCTTTTAGTCTTATTAAACAACTGTCATCTGACAAAATTTATAGCAACCCAAAGGACTGAACCAAATTTAATAAGTTTTAATGTAATTTTAAAGAGCTCTGAAAAAAAGATGCTTGAGCAATTTTATTGTTTTTAGCTACTAGCATATATGCAATATTGATATGTTTATCATTCCTATAGCATAACAGTGTTTAAAATATTCTAGTTAACTAATGACATTTTAATTATGTGCAAGTAGTAATGGAAAACAAAAGATGAGATGTCAAACTTATGTAGAATTGAAATTGTGATATTAGGAATTAGGTGATGAATACTTTCTAAGAAACTACTTTGCAGATTTAAGAAAATGGACTATTAATCCTTTCAATCTTTCAGTTTACAGCAAGGGAAGAAGAATTTGTTGTCTGGATTGGTGTTAAGTTTGTGGTAGGTGAGAAATGAAAGCCTCCATGGAGAATCATGGATTTCTGTGACTGCAGCAATCGGCTTTGCTCAATCAAAACATACCCCAGTGTATGACTGGAGAGCACAGCAGGGAGTTCAGAAATGTGTCAACCACTTTGAACACAGTCCCGTAACAATAAGATTTGAAAAGAGCTTTGTCATTACTTGGGCATTTTCATTTAGGATCTATTCATGGTATCATTATATCATAATTTCCATATTGAATGCCAGAGTTTCCATTGTGAACATACTGAAACTTTCTGTAGACCAGTCAGCTACTCCAAGGGATTTTGCATTGAATTTGTGTAATATTTTGTGTTACTGTTTTCCAATCTGTTAGAGCAAGGGTGGAGGTACCATTAACCATCTCTTACTGACAGTACTTTTCACATTTATTTGAGTGATCTGGGTGTCACACACAAGACTAGGACTTATTATCCATTCTTAATTGTCATTCAGAAAGTGGTGGTGAGCTGCCTTCTTGAAGTGCTGCAGTTTTTCTAATGGAGGTATTTTTGTCGTTGTGTTGGGCAGCAACAAAGAAGGCCAGTAGTTCATTTATAAATCAGAACAGGGTATGACTTGCAGGGAATCTGCAATTGGTAGTGCTTCCACTTATATTTTGCCCCTTCAGTGATAAAATCAGGGTTCCGTCAAATGTTGTTGGAGTAAATAACCCAGGCATGTAACTTCAGTACATTTTGTGAATGGTATCCATTGCAGTCACTGTCTGCCTCTTAGCCGTGAAGATAATAACTATTTAGGATGGTTGATGGAGTACCAAGTAAGAAACTGCCTGCTTTGTCCTGGATGCTATCAAACTTCTTAAGTAGCATTTGAAATTGCTCTCATCCAGGTAAGTGAAGTGTATTTCATCATTCTCTTGATTTGTGCCTTGTACATGGTGGAGAGGTAGATGTCAGGAGTTGTGTCATACAGTCAGGATGATCAGTCTTTGACCTGGACTTGTAGCCAAAGTATTTATGTGCCCGTCAAATTCAACTTCTATTCGGAAATGATTCCCAGACCACTGATAGAGGGGGACTTAATGGTAATGCCATTGAATGTCAAAGTTAAGTGGTTAAATTCTCTCTCGTCAGAGAGAGTCGTTGTTTGGTTGTTTTGTGGGAGAGAAGTTACTTTCAATTTTCATGCCAAGTCTGAGTGTAGTATAGGACTTGTTGATTCCAGGTATTGACTACTTTATATGTTGAGGAGCTATGAATGGAAGGGAAAGCTGTGCCTCCATCAGTGAACAAATCACCTCATGATAAAAGTGTGTAGCGGTGTACCTCAGGGAGCCGTACTGGCTCCAATGCTGCTTGTCATATACACTAATGATCTGGATGATGGACTGGTAAATTGGATTAGTAAGTATGCAGATGATACTAAAATAGGTGGCGTTGTGGATAACAAAGTAGGTTTTCAATGCTTGCAGAGAGATTTAGGCCAGTTAGAAGAGTGGGCTGAAAGATGGCAGATGGAGTTTAATGCTGAAAAATGTGAGGTGCTACATTTTGGTAGGAATAATCAAAATAGGACATACATGGTAAATGGTAGGGCATTGAAGAATGCAGTAGAACAGAGGGATCTAGGAATAATGGTGCATAGTTCCCTGAAGGTGGAATCTCATGTGGATAGGGTGGTGAAGAAAGCTTTTGGTATGCTGGCCTTTATAAATCAGAGCATTGAGTATAGGAGTTGGGATGTAATGTTGAAATTGTATAAGGCATTGGTAAGGCCAAATTTGGAGTGTTGTGTACAGTTCTGGTCACCGAATTATAGGAAAGATGCAAATAAAATTGAGGGAGTACAGAAGAGATTTACTAAAATATTGCCTGGGTTTCATCTCCTAAGTTACAGAGAAAGGTTGAACAAGTTAGGTCTTTATTCTTTAGAGCGTAGAAGGTTGAGGGGGGACTTGATAGAGGTGTTTAAAATTATGAGGGGGATAGATAGAGTTGACGTGGATAGGCTTTTTCCATTGAGAGTGGGGAGATTCAAACAAGAGGACATGAGTTGAGAGTTAAAGGGCAAAAGTTTAGGAGTAACATGAGGGGGAACTTCTTTACTCAGAGAGTGGTAGCTGTGTGGATCGAGCTTCCAACAGAAGTGGTTGAGACAGGTTCGATGTTGTCGTTTAAAGTTAATTTGGATAGATATATGGACAGGAAGGCAATGGTGGGTTATGGACCAAGTGCAGGTCAGTGGGACTAGGTGAGAGTAGAAGTTCAGCATGGACTGGAAGGGCCGAGATGGCCTGCTTCTGTGCTGTAATTGTTATATGATTATATGGTTATAAAAGTGCTTTGATGAAGTAGTTGAAGATGTTTGGGTACAGGACACTTTTTGACAATTGGATGATTCTCCTATAACAACTACAATCTGATGCTTTGTGTGAGATTTGACTCTAGCTATAGAGCAATTTTGCTTTTGACTTCAAAAGGGAATTGACTTCAGTTTTATGATGTCAAATGTTGTCTTGATGTCAAGGGCAGTCAGTTTCACCTCACATCTGGGGTCCAGCCCTTTAATCTATGTTTGGACGATGGCTGTAGCAAAATGACTCTGTTGCCCTAACATCTGATGCTGAGTGCAACTAGCATATCTAGAACAATTTTGAGTGGATAAATGGTGAAGGTCACTTGATAGTAATGTCAGTGGCAGCTTCCATTACTTTCCCTATTATTATAGTAGATGGTAGGGCTGAACTAACTAGACTGGATCTTTCTTTTTTCGTGTAAAAAATACCAAAATATATCATAAGTAAAATACATACTGTTTAAAAGGAATGGGAGTAAAATTATGCAGCGTTTTAATGTTCTACTTTTAAAAGGAAAAGGAAAAGCACGCCACCATATTCAATCACATTTTGTTTGTGGGGTTTTAATCAAAATTGTTTCTGCTTTATCTAATTCTTCTGACATTTTCTAAATAATCAGAGCAACATAATCTCTGGGATCTTCTTTCCCCTTAAACTTTAGTTATCTCTACATACAACTGCAAAACAAATGCTTCCAATGGTTAATGACATTCTAGTGCAGCTACTAAAATAGTTATTGAGGGTAGGCATAGGTCAGCCTTGAAGCTTGATAAAGAAAGCAACTTTGAATGTAATAAAAATGAAGAAGACCTCTGTCTATATCAGCTGTTTCAGACTGATACTCTGCAGTTCCCATTATACTTTGTAGTGGGCCTTTCTGGAAATAAAAGGATAGCCAGAGGTTTGAAGTGGAAGTAGATTTCTAGGATCAAGCAAAGGTCAAAGGATAAGAGTTTAATAGTGAAAGCAAACACCAGCAAGAGTGAAAAGTGGCAATCTCAGGTGAACTGCAATTAGTCTTATTATGCTTCAGTCCCGGAGGGGTGTACTCCAGTGCTCTTACTGCACATAATGGCACCTTTAGGATGTTTGGCTAGTACACTAATGTGTGGTCCTGCCATAAACGTAGTGGTCTCTTGAGTGCAGGATTAAACCTATATACCGAAAGAACAAAAGGCCATGGTAATGCAAAGGCCAGTGCTGTGCATAGATATGGCAGCCAAATCTGGTAATGAATAGTCACAATATAAACCACATAGAAGAGAAAATCTTCAGATGCTGGAGATCCAAGCAATGCACACAAAATGCTGGAGGAACTCAACAGGCTAAGCAGCATCAGTAGAAAAGAGTAAACAGTTGATGTTTCAGGCCGAGACCCTTCATCAGGACTCATCAGACCTGAAATGTCAACTGTTTATTCTCTTCTATAGATGCTGCCTCGCCTGCTGAGTTCCTCCAGCATTTTGTGTGTGCTGCGCGGTATTAACCAATTGTTTGATTGAGATTGAGATTGAGAATAATTTGATTAAGATCCAAAGTTTTGATATCGATAGTAACAGCAAGGACTCCAAAAATTAGAAAAGACACCATGGTTGAAATCCATTCAGTAAAATGCAATACAATCACCAAAGAGCTTCAACAAATGTGTACTCAGTGGCAACTTTATTAGGTAGCTCCTGTACGTTCATGACCTGCTACTGTAGCCCATCCACTTCAAGGTTTGATGTGTGGTATATTCAGAGAAGCTCTTCTGCACACCACTGTTTTAATGTATATTTATTTGAGTTATTCTCGACTTCCTATCAGCTTGAACCAGACTGGCCATTCTTCTCTGACCTCTCTCGTTAACAAGACATTTTAGCCCACAGAACTGCCACCGACCAAACGTTTTTTTTTTGTTTATCGCACCATTCTCTGTAAACTCTAGTGCATGAAAATCCCAGGAGATCATCGGTTTCTGAGATGCTCAAACCACCCCTACTGGCACCAACAATCATTGCATAATCAAAGGCACATGGATCACATTTATTTTCCATTCTGATGTTTGATCTGAACCTCTTGACCATGTTTGCATGCTTTTATGAACTGAGTTGCTGCTACATGATTGCCTGATTAAATATTTGCATTGATGAGCATGTGTTCCAGTCAATCTGTGGTCATGCGAGCAAATTACCACAAATCACCTTACATCACCACAAACAGACTTCAAGTGATTTAGTGAATGCATGATTTCATCAAGAACATATGATTCATCCCCCACCAGGTCTACCTAGGAATGAAAATACAATTCCTTCAGATTGTTTCTATGGTCATAACATTTGCTAATGAAAATGAAATGATTAATTGATTAAATGTTTATTATGACATTGAGATGTCGATGGTATTATCAAACCAGCAATCACTGGTTGGTAGTTAAGTCATTGGACAAGCAGCCAAAGATCTACACCACTCACTTGAGACATGAGTTTTAATCCTACCATGGCAGCTGGGGAAAATACATTCAAATAATTGAGTAAAATCTGGAATTTGAAAAAGAATATTTATCAGTAAGTGTGGCCAAGAAGCGACTGAATTGTTGTAAAAACATAATCATTTTCCTAACATCATTGAGTGAAGATTTGCTACCATTAACTGATCAGACCTATATGTGACTTAGTGCGGTCCTGTTCCTCACTCAACGGGTGGACAATAATTGCTTGCATAGTTGGAGTCCACATCTATTAACTTTTTGCCCCAAATGCTGTTCATGGATGAAATATTTGCCTCAACTGCTGTTTTATGAATTGGTTCACAACAACTTTTCCTAGCTCTCTGCTTGCTGACATCCTAGACATAAAATAAGTATTCATTCAACTTAACATAGAGCACTACAGTCAATTATGACCATGAAAGAAATTTCACAAAATTGAAAAATTCACATTTAAAAATATATAAACTTTTAGTTTAGGATTATATTAATTTTTGCATTATTTAAATTTAGTACCAATAAGTCCACCTGGATGTTAAAAACAAACAGATGAATTTCCTTGTTTAGAACTTCACCCATTTGAGCCACTGTAGATGTTACTATGAAGGAGAGGAGAGGTGCACTCCTCTAAGGCAGAGCCTGCATGAATTTATGTAGACTCCACTCCAGAATTAATACATAACCGAGACACAAAATGTATTTTTATCGGGACCTCCATGAGAAACTTTCCCAGTTTTCTCATCTGATCTGAACGAGAATGGCAGCTGTCCTAACAACTAAAGTAATCAACAAGAAAATGTAAAACGTTCCTTCATGAATTTTTGAGAAGTGATACCTCATAAAAGTCAAAATGTCTGTTACCAGAATTCTGTTACTGCGCCAGCAGAACCACGAGAAAAGGTTCCCTGCAATCTGTATGCTTTCTTATGGCTTGGCAAATCTACACAGCCTGTTTGACCGGCTCTTACACATTCTTTAGGTCAGAACCTGACTGACAGTTTTAAAGTTTGTCCCAACACTGAAGATACATCAGACCTAACTACTATACCAACATTCTTACAGCAGGGAAACGAGTCGGTCTACCCACCAAGGCAGCAGTGACTGTCAGGTCTTCATTTGACCTAATCCCTTAGTAATCCAATTTTGTTCCTTATCATATTGTCATCAATCCCTCCAGATTCTGCCACTCACGTTAAAAAAACAGTATTAGTGCAGACAATTAATCTACCACCATGCCAATTTTTGGGGATGTGGATGGAACCAGAGCACTGGAGAAATCAACAATACTGCAGGGCGAATGTTTAAATTCTACACAGACAGTGCCCAAGGTCAGGATTGAACCATGTCTCTGGAACTGTGAGGCAGCAGCTCAATTAGCTGCATCACTGTACTACTCATTCTCCACCTGATTTGACCCAGTGGGATTAAAATCGTCTGCAGTGAATCGTCCTTATCATGTTCTACCCAGTAACACTAAATTTCCACTAATAATTTCCTCACACTCAAGTGCTTGAAAACACGTGCCTACATTCCCATACCCTCAGTGGGAAATAAGGACTAGGTAACATTTTCACAAAACATGGTTTGTTGGTATTGAGTGCTTGGGCCTCAGTTGTAGCTGAATTTTGAAATAGTGCAATAATGCCCAAAACCCTTAGGGTACACTAAAGTTTCTAAGCAACTATACTTGAAATCTGATACGGCTCCTGTAATCCTAAACTACTTCACTTCCTCATTCAGGCCTGCAGCAGATTGGCTACATAAAGTCCTCCTAGGAGCCAAGAATTCTGCAATTACTGCTCCTCTACCAGTCACTATGAGATGAAGCTTTGTTTTTCTTTGATCCTAATTTCCCCTTTCTTCCAATTAGCTGTTCTCACAAATCCTTGGTTACAATTGGGGAATTGTCACTATGGTGGAATTTTAAAAACATTCATTGTGTTTCAGTCTTTTCCCATTCTTCCCTTTGACTCATGCAAAACACAACTCCGCAACTCAAGTCAGTAAGCCAATTCTAAATCAAGGGCGATAGGTTCAAGATGCCTGTGGATCTAAGCATTTAAACTAGTCTGGCATTTCACTGAGGGAGTGTTACACGGTTAGAAGTGCAATCTTTTCTACAAGCTACAAACTGGGACTCTTTCTGCCTGCTTAGGGAATATAGAATAACAAAAATTCTTGAAGAGTACAGGGTTATTCTGGGGTCCTGCCAAGTGCTGCTTCCTTAATCAAGCACTAGAAATGAATTATATAATTGTTTAGATGAGCTAAATGTGAGACTAACTTATGCATAATAATTGTTGCTTACATCTACAGTATATAACAATGGTGAACCTAGTACAATTTAGTTTCAAAATACCTTAAAGATGTCATGAAAATATAGTAACCTGCCACACAAATCCACTTTCTTTCCTGCTTGAACTTATCTGGATCAAATTATAGCTTAATATTAAGGCCAATTTCTTCTTATGATTTTTCTAAAAACTTTTTCAATGTCATTTAAAATTTATTCTCTTAGCAGAGCACCACCCCTGTGGTGTGCAAGAAGGAAAACTGAAAGCAGAATCAGGTTTAAAATCAATGATGTAAGTTGTGAAATTTGGTGCTTTGCAGCAGCAATCCAGTGCAGTAAGTAATAAAAAAATACAAATTACAATAAGAAACACATATAATTCAATTAAATAAGTAATACAACAGGAGAGAGATAAAAAAAAGTAGTGAGGTAGTGCACGAGTTCATTGTCCGTTCTGAAATCTGATAGCGGAGGGAAAGAAGTTGTTCCTAAAATGTTGGGTGTGTGCCTTCAGACACACACCCAACATCTCCTCCTTGATAGTAGCAATAAGAAACGGGCATGTCATGGGTGACGTAATGGTCTGTCTTTTGCTCAACTTTACCTTGACAAGTTAGAGGTATAACAGGTGTCGGCAGCTTGGTAGTTCGGGTGCTCCTCCAGTAAGATGTGGGATTTCAGGGTAGCTGAAAGTCTCCCAGATGACCATATCTGCAAGAAGTGTACAAAATTTCATCTCCTGACTGACCAAGTCAAGGAACTGGAGATGGAGCTAGATGTATACAGGACCATTTGGAGGACTAAAAACCTCAGCAATAAGATTTTTACTGAGGTGGTCACCTCCAGAGCAGGCTTCAGATAGTAGATGGGTGACCACCAGGAGAACTGAAGGAGTAAGCTGTCAGTGCAGGTTCCCTCATGGCCATTCCCCTCAACAGGTATATCCCTTTAGATACTGCTGGGGAGATGACCTATCAGTGCATAGCAATAGTCATTTGAATGGCAGTGTGGCCAGCACTGAGTCTCAGCAAGGAGGGGTAAAGTCAGGCATTGTAACAGTTATAGGAGACTCATTAGGGGAAGCACAGAAGAATCTATGGTCACAAAGGAGAAGCCAGGATGGTGTGTTATCTCACAGGTGCTAAGTTCCAGAATGTCGCAGAATGGCTGCAAAAAGTTCTCAAGAAAGAGGATGAACAGCTAGAAATTGTGGTGCATATTGGTACGAATAACATAGGTAGAAAGTGGGAAAAGGTCAAGCACAGTTACAATATTCATAGGGGATTTCAATTTGCAGGTAGACTGAGAAAATTAACTTCATGCTGGATACCAAAAGAAGGAATTTGTAGAATGCCTTTGGGATTGCTATTTGGTTTAGCTTGTACTTGACTCACTAGGGGAAAGACAGTTCTGGATTGGATGTTGTGTAATGAACCAGATTTGATTAGGGAGATTAAAGTAAAAGGACCCTTAGGAGGCAGTGATCATAATATGATAAAAATCACACAGCTCTGGCAGAGTTTACAAGACATTACTTCCCATAAACCAAAACCCAATAGCATGAATGGCAGCGATGCTTCACTACCAGACAAACTCAACGCCTTCTATGCCCGCTTTGAAAGGGAGAACATAACTACAGCTGTGAAGATCCCTGCTGCACCTGATGACCCTGTGATCTCTGTCTCAGAGGACAATATTAGGTTGTCTTTAAAGAGGATGAGCCCTTGCAAGGTAGAATGTCCTGATGAAGTACCTGGTAAGGCTCTGAAAACCTGTGCCAAACAACTGGCAGGAGTATTCAAGGACATTTTCCACCTCTCACTGCTATGAGTGGAAGTTCCCACTTGTTTCAAAAAGGCAACGATTATACAGTGCCTAAAAAGAATAATGTGAGCTGCCTTAATGACTATCACGCGGTAGCACTCACATCTACACATCATATCTACGGTGATGAGGATTAGTCATGAGAGGTTAGTAATGACTAGACTGAACCCCTGCCTCAGCAAGGACCTGGACCCATTGCAGTTTGCCTATTGCCACAATAGGTCAATGGCAGATGCAATCTCAATGGCTCTTCACACTGCCTTAGACCACCTGGACAACATAAATACGTATGTCAGGATTGTGTTCATCGACTATAGCTCAGCATTTAATGCCATCATTCACACAATCCTAATTGAGAAGTTACAGAACTTCACCCCCTGTACCTCCCTCTGCAATTGGATCCTCGACTTCTATAGTTCATTAGGAGTTTGAAAAGATTTTGTATGTCAACAAATACACTCAAAAACTTCTATAGGTGTACCATGGAGAGCATTCTTACAGGTTGCATCACTGTCTGGTATGGGAAGGTGGGGGCTAGTGCACAGGACCAGAAGAAGCTGCAGATGGTTGTAAATTTAGTCGGCTCCATCTTGGGCACCAGCCTACAAAGTACCCAGGACATCGTCAAAGAGCAGTGTCTCTGAAAGGCAGTGCCCATTATTAAAGACCTCCAGCACCCAGGGCATGCCCTTTTCTCACTGTTACCATCAGGTAGGAGATACAGAAGCCTGAAGGCACACACTCAGCGATTCAGGAACAGCTTTCTCCCCTCTGCCATTCGATTCCTAAATGGACATTGAACCCGTGAACATGAGTTTTAATATATATTATTTTTAATATATACTTTCTGTTTTCTGCATGATTTTTAATCTATCCAGTATCAGTACACTGTAATTGATTTATTTATTTATTATTATTATTGTTGTATTTTTTTCTTCTTCTATATTATGTATTGCATTGAACTGCTGATGCTAAGTTAACACATTTCACGACACATGCCAGTGATAATAAACCTGATTCTGATTCTGCAGTGTGAAATGGAATCGATATAGTCAGTTTTATCAGTATTACGGTGGAATAAAGGGAATTATATAGGCAATTAAGAAGAGATACATCAAGTAGATTGGAAGGGGACACTCTCAGTGATAATGGCAGAACAAACATGGCTGCATTTTCTGGAGGCAGTTCAGAAGGTACATGATAGATACATTCCAAAAATGAAAAAGTGCCTCAATATCTCTTGGAAACCAAGGTTCCCTAAACCTGTTATCTTTGCCTTTTGTTCGGACTGCCACATACAAGTCAATATGTGTAAAGTTTAAATCACCTACTATAACAGCCTTATGCTTCTGCAGCAGTCTGTGATCTCTCTGCGGATTTGTTTCTATAAATACCACAGACTGTTGGGTAGTCTATAATATAGCCTCATTAATGGTCATGCATCTCTCATTCTTCAGTTCCACCCATAAAGCCTTACTAAAGAAGTTCTCCAATCTGTCCTGATGGAGCAATGTCGTGACTTTTTCCCTGATTAGTAACGCCGCCACTCTCTCTTTAATCCCTCCCACTCAGTTGTATCTAAAACAACAGAACCCTGGAATACTGAGCTGCTAGTCTTGCCCCTCCTGCCCCTCCTGCAAACAAGTTTCTCTAATGTCTACAATATCATAAATCCATGTGTTGATAACTGCCCCTAATTCATCTGCCTTTTCCACAATGCTTCTTGCATTGAAATATATGCAGCTCAGAACATTAGTCCCACCATTCTCAACCTTTTGATCCCTAACTTTGCCTGAGAAGTTAATAACATGTGTCTCCACAACCTCTCCACCATTTATTCTGGAATTCTGGTTCCCATTCCTCTGCAACTCTAGTTTAATCGCCCCTCCCCCCCCCACCAACTCTATCCCTTCACTGTGCAGCACTAACAAACCTTGCTGCTGGTATATTAGTCTCCTTCCAGTTCAGGTACATTCTCTTCTGTACAGATCCCACCTTCCCTGGAATGATCCAAAAATCTTATGCTGCTCCTCCAACGCTAACTCTTTAGCCATGTGTTAAACTTCCTAGCTCTGGCCTCACTAGCATGGGTAGCTGTTCTGAGATCACAACTCCAGACATCTTGTCCTTTAACTTAGCACCTAATTCTCTGAACTCACTTTACAAAGCCTCATCACACTTCCTACCTTGTCATTGGTACCTATATGGACCACGAGCTCTGGCTTCTCTTCCACTTAGGAATGCTGAGGACTCAATCCAAGATGTCCAAGTTCCTAACAACATACCACTCAGGAATCTTGTTGTTGTCCATAGAACATCCTTTCTGTAAATCCCCTATCAACGCCTCTCCCATTCCCTTCTGATTCACAGAGCCAGATTCAGGGCCAGAGTCCTGAACACTGTGACTTTCCTCTGTAAGGTCACCCCCACCCCTGTCTCTGCCCCCCGAACAGTATCCAAAGTGGTAAACCTGTTGTTAAGGGGGAATGCCACCTATATACTCTTCACTGGCTGTTCAACTCCTTTGCCCTTCCCGACTGTCAGCCATTCTCCTGTCTCCTGTGCCTTGTGCGTAACTATCTCTCTCTTTGCCCTTTCACCCCCTCATCTTCCTGAATGATCTGGAGTTCATCCAGTTCCAGTTCCAACTCCTTCAGTAAGGATGAGATTTCAGGGTACTTGACGGTTCATGATAAAGTAGGCTAAAGTCAGTATGGTTTGTTTAAGGGAAAATCATCACTGTCAAATCTGCTGGAATTCTTTGAGGAAATAGCAAGCAGGATAAAAAAAGTCTTATGGTCTTTAGTTCGTGGGGGAATTTCAATATGCAAGCAGATTGGGAAAAACAGGTTGTTTTCAGATCCCAAAAGATGGAATTTGTAGAATGCCTACAAGATAGTTTTTTAAGAGCATCTTGTGGCTGAGCCCACTAGGGAAAAGAGAATTCTGGATTGTGTGTTATGTAATGAATCATATCTGATTAGGGAGATTAGGGTAAAGTAACCCATAGGAGACAGTAATAATAATATAATAGAATTCACCCTACAGTTTCAGAGGGAGAAGATTAAGTCAGATGTGTCAGTATTACAGTAGAGTAAATGAAATTTTAAAGGCATAAGAGAGGATCAGGCCAACATTGATTGAAAGGTGAGACTATCAAAGATGACAAAAGAACAGAAGTAGCTGGAGTTTCTGTGGGCAATTTGGAAGGTGCAGTATTGACACATCCCAAAGATGAAGAAGTATTCTAAAAGATGGATGATGCAACTGTGGCTAATAAGTGAAGTCGAAAACAGCATAAAAACAAAAGAGAGGACGTATAATAAACAAAATTAGTGCGAAGTTAAAGGATTGGGAAGCTTTATAAAACCAACGGGGCAGCTAAGAAAGACCAATCAGAGAGAAAAGAAGAAATATGATGGTAAACTATAACAGAAGATGCTAAAGTTCTTTTTGTATATAAAAAGATACTGAGAGTGGATAACGGACCTCTGGAAAAAGTTGCTGGAGACAGAATAATGTGGGACAAAGAAATGACAGATCAACTTAATAAGTATTTTGTGTCTGTCTACTCTGTGGAAGACACTAGTATAATGCCAGAAATTTAAGTGTCAGTTGCTTGGAAAGACCTTTAAGGTAGATAAGTGATCTGGACCAGATGGACTACAGCCCAGGGTTTAGATAGAGGTAGCTGAAGAGATTGTGGAGACATTAGTAACATTTCAAGAACCAATGTATTGACAAGGTGCCATACATGAGGCTTCTTAACAAGATAATAATCCATGGTATTACCTGAAAAACTCTAGAATGGAATAGCCTTGTCTGGTTGGCTGCCAATGACTATTAGTGTTCTGTGGGGGTCAGTAATGCGATCGTTTCTTTTCATGTTATTTGTCAACAATGTGAATGAGGGAATTGATGGGATGGCTTTGTGGCTAAGTCTGCAGATGATACAAAGATCGTTGGAGGAGCAAGTAGTGTTTAGGAAGCAGGGAGTGAGCAGAAGGACTTAGACAGATTGAGATAATGGGCAAATAAGTGGCAGATGGAATATAGGGTACAGAAGTGTATAGCTATGCATTTTGGTAACAGGAATAAAGGCATAGACTGTTTTCTAAATGGGAAGAAAATTGAAAAATCAGAGATGCAAAAGGGATGTGGGAGTCCTTGCATGATTATCTAAAGGTTAACTTACAGGTTCAATGGGTGGTAAGGAAGGCAAATGTAATGTAAGCATTCACAATAAGAGGACTAGAATATAAGAGCAAGGATGTAATGCTGAGGCTTTTTAAGGCATTGGTCAGACTGCACTTGCAGTATAGTAAGCAGTTTTGGGCCTCATATCTGAGAAAAGATGTGCTGGCATAGGAGAGGGTCCAGAGGAGGTTGACGAGAATGAAAGGGGTGATGTATAAGGAGGGTTTGATGGCTCTGGGCATGTGCCTGCTCGAGTTCAGAAGAATGAGGGGGAATCTCATTGAACCCTATCAAACATTGAAAGGCCTAGACAGAGAGGATGCTTCCTATTGTTGGGGCGTATTAGACCAGAGGGCACGGCCTCAAAATAGAGGGACATCCATTTAGAACAGAGATGAGGTAAAATTTCTCGAGCCAGAAAATAGTGGGTCTGTGGGATTCATTGTCACACAGGTCTGTGCAGGTGAAGTTATGGGTATATTAAGGCAGTGTTATTTATTATTTATGTGTTATTTACTATTTATTATTTATGGTGCAACTGTAACAAAAAACAATTTCCCCCAGGATCAATAAAGTATGACTATGACCACTATGTTTAATAGGATCTTGATTATTCAGGATGTCAAAGGTTATGGGGAGAAGGCTGGAGAATGGGGATGAAAGGGCTAATAAATCAGCCGTGATGGCATGGTGGAGCAGTCTCACTGGGCTAAGTAGCCTAATTCTGCTCCTATGTCCTATGGTCTTACAGACTGTGCATTTATTTTGTCTGTGAATTTACTTTGGCTCCCACAGTCGTTGATCAGAGCAACAATGTCATCTAATATCTCTGAATTAGAAATATAAAGTATTAGTACAAGAGTAGATTGATGCCTTGGTACAATCTGCCAAACTAAAAGTATTTGTAAACATCTAAATGTTGTGCCCCATGATCAAAGGAGGTAAAGAGTGTAAAGATTAAGCAAAGTTTACTCAGAAGCAGAAAAAAAAGTTAGAGTGTTTGTAATTGCCTTGTGAACAAAAGGTGACCTTCATTTATGCACTACCAGAAACCTGTAATAAAATTTCATTGCCCTTCTTGAATAGCAAGAAACCCATTCATTTTATAAACTGTTATCCATAGTAGAACAGCTACAGAAGGGCTTCTAATGAAAATAAGAAAACTTACTTTCAAGCATGAGAAGCTGCCTAATGACTAAGTTTTAGTAAGGTGATGGTAATCCATATATAGCTTTTAACTTGAGTCATTCTGCTAAGAACACTTAAGAACAAAATGTTGTCTTTACTAATATTCCAAGATAGATGATGTGGGTGAAGGCAAAATCAGGAGAATCCCTTGAAATAAAATATCTATTGGAAAAAAAGTACCTCAGCACATGAAAATGATTAAAGCAGATATTTTCCATAAGTTTGTTTAAATAAAATTGCTTTGTTCAAAAGGTGTTGCTAATGCAAGGTGTAAATCAACATTAGGATTTAAAACTCTACTTTTAAGTGATGAAATGAAAGCCTGTGATGCTGTCATATAGTTTTGCTCTTTCTGTTCAACTCACAGATAAGGAAAATTAACATTTTGGAAGATTTAGTTTCAAACAGAAAATTCTCATCTTAATCCTCTCTCAATATCTATAGCTCCATTCATGCTTTTATACAAATCTTGATCTTATTCCTAATTTCTTCAGCCTGTATCATACTCAATTAATTCTAATTTGGTCTTCAGTGCACCTGAGGTACTTAATTCTTAACTAATGTGCTTTACAATTTTGATATTAGAAAATTCCAGGTGTTAAGAACACACCTTGAGCCCTTAAAATGTTAACTATTCATATGCCCTGCTATATTCCTCTTGTGTTTGGACTAGAATTCAAAGTCAGTGGTACACTGTATAGTTGAGTTAATCTGTTTGCATCAAAAACAGTACATGCTACATACCACTCTACTCCTGTACTCTCACATCTGCATGGCCAGATTCTGCTCTAACTCCATCCACAAGTTTGCAGATGATATCACTCTAGTGGGCTGTATCCTAAATAATGTTGAGTTGGAATACAGGAAGGGGAAAGTGAACTTAATAACATGGTGCCATGACAACAACCTTTCCCTCAATGTCAACAAACATGTTTATTGATTTCAGGAAGGGTGGCAGTGTGCATGCTCCTGTCTATGTCAATGGTGATGAGAGCTTCAAGTTCCAAGGAGTGAGTATTACCAACAACCTGTCCTCATCCAACCACCTTGATGTGATGGCCAAGAAAACAGACCGATGCCTCTACTTCCCCAGAAGGCTAAAGAAATCTGGCATGTCCCTTCCAACACTTACCTACTTTTATAAAGCATCCTGTCTGGATACATAATGCTTTGATATGCCAATTGCTCTGCATGTGACCACAAGAAAATGCAGATGGTTATTGACACAGTTCAGCACATCTTGGCCTCCCCTCCATGGCCTCTGACTTTAGTTCTTGCTGCTTCATTAAAGCAGTTAGCAAAATCAAAGACACCACCCTCCCAGGAAATTCTCTCTTCTTCCTCTCCCATCAGGCAGAAGATACAAAAGTCTGAAAGCACAAAGACAGTTTCTTCCTCACTGTTATAAGACTATTAAATGGTTTCTTAATAAGATAAGATGGACTCTTGACCTCACAATCTAATTTGTTATGATCTTGCTACTTTGTAGTTTGCCTGCACTGTATTTTCTCTGCAGTTATACACTTTAGTCTGCATTGTTATTGTTTTACCTTGTTCTGCTTAATACACCATGTAATGATTTGATTTGTATGGACAATATGAAAGACAAACTTTTCATTGTATCTTGATGCATGTGATCATAACAAACTTTTATCAATTCAATATGTATACCAATACTAATGCTCAAGATAACTTTTGAGGATAAGTTTACTATTTCAATACTCTGAGCCCTGGTTCATAAGGTATCGTAATGACTTTAGTCAGAACCATTGAGTTCAAGTTTAACACCAAAGGTCCAGTCTAATATGCCAGTGCAGTATTGAAGAACTGATACAGCATGAAGAGTGTGGTCTTTTTGATGAGGCATTGTGTCAAGGCTCTGTCTGCTTATTCCAGCAGCTGTACGAGATTCTGCTACACAGTTTCAAAGACCAGGGCAGTCATCATCCATCGTAATTTTCAAACCAACAATCGGTTTGGATACCATCGGGTAGAAGGAGAGGTTGGACAAACCTGGATTGTTTATTTTTCTGGAGCACTGGAGTCTCAGAGTGATTTGATAGAAATATATAAAATAGTGAGAGGCACTAAAAGAGTAGTTAGTCAGAGTCTTTCTCCCAGCATGGAAATATGAAACTCCAGAGAGCATAGCTTTAACGTGAGAGGAGGGAAATTTAAAGCAGATTTGTGTGGTAAATATTTTACACAGAGAGTGATAGGTGCCTGGAAATCACTGTCAGATGAGGTGGTAGAATCAAATTCGAAAGATGTTTAAGAGGCACTTAGACACATGAGTATGCAGGAAATGGAGGGATATAGATCATTTATGGACTGATGGGATTAAATGCACTGACATCATGATCACTATCAATATTGTGGGCTAAACGGACTTGCTCATATGTTGCACTGTTATATGTTCCATGTAATCATTAAAACATATCATGTGTTGTACTGTTCTGTATTCTGTGTAATTATTAGGACATATCATGTGTTGTACTGTTCTGTATTCTATGGAATCACTAGAACATATCATGTCTTATACTGTTCTGTGTAATCATTAGAACATACCATGTGTTGTGCTGTTCTGTGCTCTGTGTGATCATTAGAACATACCATGTGTTGTACTGTTCTGTAGTCTTTGTAATCATTAGAACATATCATATGTTGCACTGTTCTGTAGTCTTTGTAATCATTAGAACATACCATGTGTTGTACTGTTCTGTATCCTGTGTAATCATTAGAACATACCACGTGTTGTACTGTTCTGTATTCTGTGTAATCATTAGAACATATCATGTCTTGTACTGTTCTGTGGTCTATGTAATCATTAGAACATATCATGTCTTGTACTGTTCTGTGCTCTATGTATTCATTAGAACATATCATGTGTTGTACTGTTTTCTGTGTAATCATTAGAACATATCATGTGTTGTACTGTTCTGTCCTCTATGTAATCATTAGAACATATCATGTGTTGTACTGTTCTGTATTCTGTGTAATCATTAGAACATATCATGTGTTGTACTGTTCTGTGCTCTATGTAATCATTAGAACGTATCACTTGGCTAATATCTCCATTGGTCTGTTGGAGCTAATTGTGCACAAATTGATGGCATGTTAATTGAAACTAATCAGATGTCAAACACTTTGTTAGTGGCCTTAGATGTTTTGAAAGATGCTATGATATGCAGGAATTTTAGCCTGTTGCAAATTCTTCTTTTCTCTTCAGCAATCCCAGTGGAGGATTGGTTTTGTCCTGGACAGGAAACAGAAATCAGATTTGTTTGCTCAGTAATTCCAATCTCTTTTACTGCCAACTTCTTGTTCACCATGAATTCTTCTCTTTTGTTTGTCTTGAAGCTACAAATGAATCATCCTGCACAAAGCAGTTCTAGGTTTCTCAGTCATCCTTGACCTACTGAAAAAAGCAGTTAACAAAACAATTGCAGCTTCAAATTTGGCAACCAAAAATACATTGCAGTTTCTCTCCCAAAATGCCCATTGGTTATTTCCAGGACCTGCACTTCACCTTTCTTACAATCTTTAAATCAACTTATAAAAGCTAAATCTTATACCATTAAATGCTAAATTACCTTTCCTTATTTACTTAGCAGCCCTTCTGACCCAAAGAGAGTCCAACTTCCTTATGATATTCAAAGACATTTCCATGGTCAAAATAACAACCTCCTGAAGGTCACACTTGACCAGAGAATGAACTTAACTAACCACATAATTAGCTGTAACAAGAAGCCACAGGCTGAGTGAATGATTCATCACATGATTCCACAATTTTTTTTCTATCACATATAAAGGTGAAAAAGATAAAATGCTTTCCAGCCATCTGGATAAGCAAAAACCCACAACATTCAGCATAATTTCTCTTCTCTTCAGGTCAGGGTAACCTGCCTGATTGCACCCCACCCCACCAACCAGTTTGTAAATTCATTCCCTCATTGCTCATTACTCAAAGATACCACTGTGAGTATACCTTAAAATACAGCAGCAACAAAGAAAGACTCTTTTGATAGCACCCCTGAATCCCACATCCTGTCACAGTGAATGCCAAAGACTCTCTACAAAACAAGCACCCGGACGCTTCCTTCATAATTGCAGGAGACTTCAATCATGTTAACCTGAAGGAATCATGTTAGCCAAATTCCACCAACACATCACCATGGCTACTAGAGAAATAAACATGCTTATTCAAATAGACGTAGTACTTACAAAGCCATCCCACGCCCTCACCTTGGCCTCTATAACCACATCTCCATAATGTTAATCCGAACAAACTGGCTGCTGCTGAAAATGGAGGAACCATTCAAGAGGGCCATGACTGTGTGGACTAATGAGGCAATCTCTATGCTCCAGCACTATTATGAACAAACCATCTGGCAGATGTTCAAGCAGGCCGCCACAAACAGAGTAGACATAGACCGGAGCAATCTGCTTCATCTGTCACAGACTGCATTATCTGTTTAGACAATGTTGGTGCCTCAAGAAAGGTCATAACATGACCGAAACAGAAGCCCTGGCTGAATGCAAAGGTGCACACCCTACTAAAAGTCTAGGACCCTGCCTTTAAGTCAGGCAACAGAACAACTCTCAGAGATGCCATCAGAAATCTTATTTAGGCATCAAGAATGCAAAGGCCACCTATGCACAAAAAAAAATTCAGTAACACCTGTCCAATAATGATCCTCATCATATGTGGCTGGGCATCAAGGACTAGGCCAGGAAAAATAGCATCGACTGTACCAATGATGCCTCCCTCCCTGATGCTCTAAGCAACTTTTAGGCATGCTTCGAGGCATGCAACACAACGCCGGCCATGAAAGCTACTCTTCCCCCCAGGTGAGCAGCCACCGTCTGTAACTACAGCAGAGAGTCAACCCCAGTAAGCCAGTTGGGCCAGACAACATCCCCGGCTGAGTACTCAGGAAGTGTGCACACTGATGTCTTCACAGACATCTTCAACATACCACTCATTTAGCTACCGTCCCCACATGATTCAAAGTAAGCACCATCCTCTCTGTACCAAAGATCTCTACACCTTCAGAACTAAACGACTACCATCCAGCAGCATTGACGGCAATCATTATGAAGTGCTTTGAATGACTGTTAATGGCACTTACCCAAAACTCCATTTCTGCCACATTGGACCCAATATACTTACCAATAGTATTACTCTATGACAGATACTATAGCATCAGTCAAGCCCCTGGCCCTGACACGCCTAGAAGCCAAGAACACTAATGTCAATATGCTGTTTCTGGATTTTAGTTCAGCATTCAACATTATTGTCCCACAGACCTTGATGAATAAACACCTACTCCTCAGTCTAAATACACCACTGTGCAACTGGGTGTTGGACTTCCTAACCAATCATCCTCAGATAGTCAGGATGTACAATCATTCCTCCCTCCCCATCATCCTGAACATGGGTGCCCCCGACAGCTTTGTGCTAAGCCCATTGCTGTACACTCCATGGCTCCATGGCCAAACACCCAGGTAATCACATTGTCAAGTTCACTGTTGACACCACCGTGGTGGGCTCATTACCAACAACAATGAGATGGCCTACAGAGAGGAGGTGAAAAAACTCAATGCCTGGTGCCAGGCAAATAACCTTTTCCTCAATGTCGACAAGACAAAGGAGAACTTGCACTATTCACACACACCTTTACATGAGCAGCATAGTGGTGGAAATTGTGAGCAGGTTCAAACACCTGAGAGTGCACATCTCACATAAACTCTCATGCTCCCAGAACACATTCTACACAATCAGAAGAGCTCATCAAAGCCTCTACTTTCTGAGGAGCTGAAGAGAGCTGGACTGATACCATTCTATAGATGTGCAGTAGAGAGCATCCTAACCAGCTGCATCTCTTTAAGGTATGGAAACTGCACCGTGGCAGACAGAAAGACTCTACAATGGGTAATCAAAATGGCCCAATGCATCATCTGCTCGCCGTCAAGGACAAATCTGAGAAAGGTGCTGAAAAAGGGCCAGTAACATCATAAAGGATCTCACTCACACACCTCATGGACTGATGGTCCCACTTCCATCAGGGAAGGGGCTTTGCAGCACCACAGCAGGATCACCAGAATCAAAAGCAGTTACATTCCCTCAGCAGTAAGTCCTCCACTCGCTAACCTACCACTACTACTTTATCATTTCCTGTTAGGCACGGTACTTATGAACACTCCTGTGTCTAGCTTGACTTCATGAACATTGAATCAATCTATGTATATAAACTACCTTATATATTTATTTGTGACTTCTTTATCATTGTGTTTTTTTTATCTTATTGTGTTTTTTCTGTTTTGCATCAGAGCCATAGTAGCAATTATTTCATTCTCCATTACATTTGTGTACTCCAAATACCATTAACCAATCCAGAAACTTGAATAAGGTCACCCCTGTACAGGAACGTCACTCCATCCTAGCTATTCTCCTGGTCACACATTTTTCTTCTAATGCTACTATTTCATTTTTTGCTAGGTCATAAATCTAGAACTCTGTAGCTCAGAGCACAATGGGGGTAGTAGGGTTTCCTTCACCAAAATCATTCCAACTTCTCAGTAAGACAGGTCTTCATTATTGAATTGACTTTATTACTCACATCCTTCATATACATGAGGAGTAAAAATCATTACGTTACGTGTCTGTCTAAATGTGCAATGTGCAATTTATAGTAATTTATAATAAATAATGCATACAACAGGGCGGTCAATATAACATAGAAATACAGTTGTGTCAGCATGAATTAAACAGTCTGATGGCCTGGTGGAAGAAGCTGTCCTGAAGCCTGTTGCTCCAGGCTTTAATGCTGCGGTACCGTTTTCTGGATGGAACAGTCTGTGGTTGGGGTGACTCAAGTTTTCAATCTGTTTGTCTATTCCTGACCACCACATGTAGGTCCAGGTGAGACTCTTCATGTTGACTGTACCCAGGTGTTTTTCATGCAGATTTTCTAACACTCTGGTGTGCAGTTTAGAGGGAACCACAACATGAGATCCACACATCACCATTCTTTGACATACCGACAGCTGATCTTGTCTCACTGAGAACTCTGGAAATATAGAGTTACCGTGAGCTGGCCATCCTTGCATGCTGATATCATAGACTTTTGACAATTTCAATTCATTCCTTGTTTCCCTTTGTATTTCATAATTTGTTATCAGCAACTGATCCACCAATGCAGTGTGGAACACCTCTGCTGGGTCACAGTATGAAGACTTTTCTTCTTCAGTTACCAATAGTGGAAGATGTGACAGGCCATCAGCACTACTGTGTTGTTTGGTACCCTTGAACTCTATGTCAAAAGAGTGTGCCCCAAGGAATAGTCCCCAACCTTGTAACTGGGTAGCAGTCATCACTAGTATTCCCTTCCTGAGATTGAAAATGGACACGATGGGCTGGTGATCTATCACTAACATAAACATTTGACCATAGGGTTAGTGGTGGAACTCCTTTATTCCCCATTCTAGACTAAGAACCTCTCAGTTGATCTGTGTGCAGTTGTGTTCTGTGCTCGTTAGTGATCTTGAAGCTAACACAATCGGGTGATCAGTTCAATCTTTCATCATGTGTGACAAAGTGGCTCCAATGCCATAAGGGGATGCATCGCACGTCCGTCTGATGGGTCATAATAGGTGAGCAGTTCATCAAATGTTATTAGTCTCTTTGTGTTTTTGAATGTTCTTTCTGACCATTTCCACTTGGTTACTGTCTGTAACAGTGCATTCAATGGATGCAGCACTCTAGCAATGTCTTTGCCTGCAGACCATACTTACTCAACATGGTAAGCACTATACCAAGGCTCTGGAGGTGATCTTCATCATTTTGCCAGTCACAATGATGTCATCAAGGTAACATTGTGTTCCTGGGATATCTTGGAGCACTTGGTCCATTGCTCTTTGCCAAATTGCTGGAGATGATACAACGCCAAAGATGAGATGATTATACTGGAACTGTCCCTTGTGAGAGTTGATTGTGAGGAACTTCCTGCTTGACTCATCATTCTCCATTTGCAGATCAGCTTGTGACAAATCAATTTTTGAAAACTTCTCCCGCCAGCCAAAGATGCAAAAATGTCTTCTATTCATGGCAGAAGTTACTACACAGTATGCAGCACTAGGTTGATGTTTAAAATCCCCACATACATGAATGGCTCTTGCTTTTCCTTTCTTGATCAGCAGGACAATGGGCATGGCCCAATCATTGTACTCAACCTTGGAGAGAATTACAGAAGCCTCCAAGCTCTGGAGTTCAGCATCCACTTTAGGACATAGTGCGTAAGGCACTGGACACGCTATGTGGAATCATGGTGATGCTGTTTCTTTCAATTTAATTATGGCCTTTATCCCTTTAAGTTTACCGATCTACTTCTCAATCACCTTCTCATTAACATTAAGCAGCTGTGACAGCCTCTGGCTAGTGCTACCATTTGAGCTACCATTGCTTGCTGATACCACACTGAAAGCTTTGATTGAGTGCCAGTCTAGCTGGATTTTTCTCGACCATTCACAATCGAGAAGTGCTGGCCTTGCACTTTTCAATATATAAAGCTCTAACTGTTGTCTTTGATTTCCATACATCATATTTATTTTCAGTTTGCCTTTGAGAGACACTTTTTCACCTGTGTAAGTCTTTGGCAACTCTGAGGTGTTCTCTGATGGTATCTTAGAAAACAGTCTGTTGCTGTCATCCTCTGGAATTATGACAAAGATTACCCTGTATCCAGCTCCATTTTGAGTTTTACACTGTACCCATCTATTGTGATCTGCTTCAGTTATACTATGTAGTCCTAGGCATAACAGTTCACCTTTGCAGACTGTGTTGTCTGATTCTGTTTTACATTTGATAACTTTATGCATTTGTTTAGTTTTGTTTGAGGATTTTCACTCAGTTGTGCTTTTCATCAGCCTTGCACATTCTCTCTATGTGACCTTGTCTGTGACACTTTCTTCAGACTTTTTTTCTTTGAACCAATGGTTATTTGCATCATGGGAGGATTTGCCACATCAATAGCATTTTTGGCTTTTTGCACCACTCAGGGACATTTTATGTATTTTGTATTCTAAACTCCTTCTCCTGTAGTTCTGTTGCATCCTTTGCTGCTTTCTCTAATGATATTGCAATGGTCAATGCCTGTTCTAAGGTTAGGTCTCTTTTGGACAGTAGCCTCTTTTGAGTGCTTTGACTATGCATGTCACATACAAGCCTGTCCTGTAATGCATCTGAAAGTCCATCACTAAAGTTATAGTTCTGGGAAAGTTTGTGCCGTTCTGTAAAGTATGCAGAAATATTTTCATCATTTGACTTGTTCCTTTTGTAAATCTAAATCACTCAGCTATACTCAACAGTTTGGGCTCAAGTGTTTTGCAAAATTGTAACAGTTTCCTCCAACATTTTGCTTGCTGGCTTTTCATGGATTAATTGGTTGCATAAGAGACTGTACGTCCTTGCATCCATTAGGCTAAGAAGTGTAGGGGCTTTCTTTCGCTCCTTCATGTTGATCGTGTTACAATATAGTCCAACCCTCTTGATATTTGACTCACAGCCTTAATTAATGCTATCAAATTTGTCAACTTCCCCAACTGAAGCCATCACCATGTTATTTTCACTGTAAACTCAGCCCGTCTCTCATGTTACTCATGTGTTCCTTTGTTCGCGTCTCTGACAGCCTTCTTGTCCTGTTTAACTCTTGTCGTTTCATCCCATAATTGTTGGTGCAGTTGGCGATTTTCTCTGACATTTAGGTTCGTACTCTTTTTGCCAATTTGTTGTGTCTGTGCACAACTACATAAATATTAAATAAAAGCAGGGACGCGGGAGTTGGCCTTAACTGGAGTATTCACATTGCCGTGAGAGGGAGAACAATATGAGTGTGTAGGCAACAGCACATGTGCAGACAACAGATCAATGGTCGTGCTACGAGAGGGGATTATTGCTTTAAAATACATATCAAGAGAAAATCTTGCCTGACAAACTTGTTAGTATTCTTTGAAGAAATAACAAGCAGGACAGACAAGTGAGAATCGGTTGATGTTGTGTACTTTGATTTTCAGAAGGCTTTTGACAAAGTGCCACACATGAGTCTGCTTCGCAATCTATGGGCCCATGGTATCACAGGAAAGATTCTAGCATGCATAAAGCAGTGGTTGATTGGCAGGAGGCAATGCGTGGGAATAAAGGGAGCCTTTTCTGGTTGGCTTCTGATGACTAGTGATGTTCCACAGGGATCTGTGTTCGGACTGCTACTTTGTACTGTTACGTACCCTGTAACTTGGTTGCCAAACCAGCAGAAATGGACCACTAGTGGGAGTTTGGTTTAACAGAAACTTATAAAGTTTTATTAAAGAAATAAGTAACACTGTACTCTAATCGTAAGGATGTAAATGCAACAGGTTAGCAATGATAATACACACGTGTACACAGAACTAGGGTAATAAGAATCAACCAAGCTCTATCGTAGTCTAGGGGTAAAATGATCAGTCTCAAGTGATGCAGAGTTCAGTTCAGCTTAGTAGAGTTCACAGTAATCGCTGTTGTGCCGTTGGAGAGAGAGAGAGAATGTAAATTTTGATTCAAACAGACCTTTGATGTTCTTCACAGTTAGCTTTTGGGCGAACCCTTTTATGCCGTCTGTGGTCACTGACTGTGACCCCTCCGTTCTGGATACGACCATTCTTCCGCGGTGAACCCGGCACCCAGGCAAGGGCGGACACACACACCAGGTTCCCGCCGATTGTCCCTTTTCACCCTGTCAGTCTATGGTCGGTTCCCTCGAACCAGACCTCCAACTCCCACCAACTTGTTGGGGCACACCACTCTTCCAGGGTCTCGTTATCTCGTGATCTCGTGGTGTGTGTCGTGCCTTAGCAAACCTGTTCTTTTTGTCCCCCTGCTGGGGTATCGCCTGTCCATCAAACTTCAAACAGTTCAGGTTCAAAGCAACCGGTCTGTCAATATTCCGAAACGTGTTTCTTTCTCGTTAATCTCTCTCTTCTCTCTTATTAGCATTTTGAATGTTTCTCCATTGTCTCACTTATCTCTCTCTCATTAGCATCAATCTTCTGATAACTTGGTTTTTCGTCACATTACATTATATGTCAGTGTCTTGAATGACAGAATTAGTGACTTTGTGGCAAAGTTTGGAGACAATACAAAGTTATGTGGAGGGGCAGGTGGTTCTGAGGAAATAGAGAGGCTACAGAAGGACTTAGGCGGATTAGGAGAATGGGCAAAGAAGCAGCAGATGGAATACAGTGTCAGAAAGTGTATGATCATGTACTTTGGCAGAAGAAATTAAAGAGTAGACTTTTCTAGATGGAGAAAATTCAAATATCTGAGTTGCAAAGGAACTTGGAATTCTATGTGCAGAATTCTCTAAAGGTTAATTTGCAGGTTGAGTCTGTGGTGAGGAAAGTAAATGCAATGTTAGCATTCATTTCAACAGGGCTAGAATATAAAAGCAGGATGTAGTGTGGAGGCATTATAAAGCACTGGTGAGGCCCCACTTGGAGCAGTGTGAGCAGTTTTAGGCCCTTCATATTAAAAAGGTTGACACTGGAGAGTATTCAAATGAGGTTCCTGAAAATGATTCCAGGATTGAACAGCTTTCATATGAAGAGCGTTTGATGGCTCTAGGCCTGTGTTCACTAGAAATCAGAAGAATGAAGAGTGACCTAACTAGAACCTATCAAATAGTGAAAGGCCTTGATAGAGTCAATGAGGAGAGAATGTTTCCTACGGCGGCAGAGTCTATGACCAGAGGATACAGTGTCAGAATAGAGGGTTGTCCTTTTCAAATAGAGATGAGGAGGAATTTCTTTAGCCAGAGAGTGGTGTATCTGCAGTGTTCATTGCCACAGGTGGCTGTGGAGGCCAAGTCTCTCCATACATTTAAGGCAGAGGTTGATACATTACTGAATAGTCAGGGCATGAAGGGATATAGGGAGAATGCAGGAAATTGTGGTGGAAAGGAAAAATGGATCAGCCAAGGAGAAGACTCGATGAGCCAAATGGCCTAATTCTGCTCTTATATCTTGCAGTCTGAAAATTAAAATTACAACAAGATCCATATTCTAGGTGAATTTACAAAATGAAAATACATTCATCTGTGCACAAAAACATCAGGGATGACAAGAATGGATCAGTTGATACAAGCTTTGGTAGTTACAGTTGTGACCAATTTTCCACATGCAGAAGATCACAATCCATGATCATGTGATCACCAATCATCAAAAAACTGTCAAATACTTTTGATAATAGGAACGGTTTTCTCTCTAATATGCAGCTGCTCTGGAAGAAACACAACAGGATCATGTAACTTTTAGATTCTCAGGAGGCTGCCAAGATGCCTGTGTTTGCTTCAGGGCGTTCTCTTTTCAAGTCTGGGTCCCAGACTTTGCATTTCTGTATTACCAAGAGTCAGCAGTTAAAACCAAGCCTGTCTTAACCATTCACTCTTGTTGCTGTCTAGGAATTCTAGCTTACTTTAGTGTGCAGTCTGATCCTTACAATTCCTCACAGACTGCTAAGACATAAAATATCTGGAGTGCAAGACTGTGCAACCTCAGATGGAGTTTCCTCTTAGCTAATACCTTTAGGTCCTTTTCTTGGCCTATTCCGTTATTCAATAAGATAATTTCTTATCTGGCCTCTTAGAAACATTTTGCTTTTAAAAGATCATCCTTTTTCCTTCTAAACTCCAGTCAATATCAACCTGACCTGTTCAAATTATTTGTATACATTAACTCTTTATTCACAGAAATTAACCTCATGATCCTATTCTGAATGGTATCCACTGCAATACAGACTTCTTCAATAAAGTAATCCTGCATCCATTCTAATGTATGATTCCCTCCATTCATACCATAAGTTCTTACTTGGTGTAATAATATTTTGTGTAATAATAATTATATTGGTGTAATAATAATTATATTAAATGCCTTCTGTAAGTCAAAAAACCTTAACTATTTCATTTGTATTCATCTTGCTTCTATATCTCCACAAACACAAATGAATTTATCAAGCATGCATTCCCTTTCATAAAGCCAGACTGGATTTGCTTAATTGTATTAAATGTTCTAACTGTCCTGCTACAGCTGTTTAGTAATGGATTACAGAATTTTCCCAATGATTAATGTCAGCATAACAGGTCCATAGTTCTTGAATGAGGATACTATACTTGTAGCTGTCCATTGCATCGGGAACATTCCAAAGTCCAATGAATATTGGAAGATCATATCAAATGTATCCACTTTCTCTGCAGCTTTTAATATCTAGCATACAAGCCATTAATTTCAGGGGATTTTGTCCATTTTTCATCTCATAATCTTGCCTAGTACTTTTCTGGAGTATTAGTAATCATTTGATGTCCTTTGTTCCCATTGACCCTGGGATTTTCCACGATTATCCAAATGTTTTTAGTATCTTTGACTATGAAGACAGATTCAAAATAATTTATTCAAAATCTCTGTTTCCTTATTTCCCATTATTAATTCAACAGTCAATCCCATAAGGTATAACCCGTGTTCTTACATTCCTTTTTATGTATATGGTGAAGACTTAATCTTTTTTGCTGGATTATTTTCAATCTATTTTCCTCTTTTGTATCTGAAACATCCTTTGCTGACTTCTGAGATATCCTTAAGATGCTAGAGTATTCTGAACTTTCTATATTTTTTTCAGTTTGCTACCTTAGTTAGCTTCAGATCAATAATCATTCTCAATGGAATATACAGTATCTTAGCCGATAATAATGAAATATCTCCTTAATGACAGCTACTGCTTTTCTACCAACTTAACTTTTAATCTATTTTCCCAGTTGTCACGAACCCCGTGACGGGTTGAAAAGGATCAGCAGAAATGGAACACACCTCGAGTCTGGTTTACTATAAATTAAGACTATATTTATTACTACTACGAATTTATATCATTAAACCGAATAATACAATACAAAACAGGTTATAAACTATTATATATATATCCGTAAATGTGTGTGTGGATACAAAAATAATAGTCCAGGAGGTAGATATCAGTCTTACGGTGTCAGGTAAGTTTACGCAGTTCAGTTCACTTTATGTTGCGTCGAGTTGAATTGATGGAGAGAGAGAGAGTAAATTGAGTTGATGTTCAAGTTGGCAGCTTTAGTTGTTCTTGCTTCTGAAGTCTTCAGAGTCACTTGTTGTGACCCCCACACAGACACAGATGGACAGAGCCCCTTCTAGGGAACAGTCTACTAACCCACGGCACGGGTTCACCACCAGCAGACCCCCACAGGCAAGCTCTTACCTGCACTGGTAATCACAGGTCAAAATTAATCGGTCCATGGCCTCCTCCCTCGTGGTGGTCTTAAACTCCAGCAGTGGTTTCTTGGGTAGCTTCCCCAGTTCTCTCGTGTCGTGTCTCCTCTGCTGTTATCAGACCGAAGGATCAGCTTTTTATAATCCATCCAAACTTCCAGTGTCCGTTAGCTCAACCGCTCTGAGCTGTTACCATGGTGACTTCCCAGCTCGTGTCTCAGCTCGCGCCGAACTCTCTCTTTCTTTTAATTGCCTCCTTGTTCATTAGACTGCTGAACTTTCTATCGGTTTCTCACCTGCGTGACACAGTCAACATTACCAAACCTGACTTGTTTGTAATTGTATTTATTATGTTTCAGATGTAGGTTGCTCACTTGACCTATCATAGCGTCTTTCCCCAGAGGTGTCTTCTCTGCAAAATTATTAATCAAACTGTCCCCTTACACACAAGCAGATCTAAACAATACCTCTTTGTTGTATGATTCCATAATATATTGTTCTAAGAAACTGCCTGGACTATCTGAAGTATGGACACATCTTCATGGGTACGTTTGCCGCTTTGATTCATCTAATCTACATGGATAGTAGGGTTATTCATGCTTTGCAAACTTCCATTATTTTTAGTTTGAGGTTCTACCAGACTGCGTAGCTACTATTAGGGACTGTTAGCTACTGTTAGACCACTCCCACCAGTTTTTATTTTCTTTGACTAATTCTTCTGTCCACCCACCCTGATTCCACACTTTGAACTCCTGAGTCAAGGTAATTTATCAAGTTTTAGGTGTTCTTAACCTTTATTGCCAGAGCTGCCCCACATTATTTCTCTTTCTAGCTATCCTGAAATATCAAGTACAATGGCATAAATTATTCCCAGTCTTTATAATCTTACAACAATCTGTGAAACAGCTAAATAATGTGTGCATTGGCGGTGCAGCAGGTATTGACTGGACTAATGTACCTGGAAACATGAGTTCAAATCTCTCTAAGGTAATTATAGAATTTATATCTGATTAATAATTTGTATTTTTTTCAAAAGTCAGTATTAGTGATGACCACCAAACTTCACAATTGTTATGAATTCTCTTCTCATGCCCTCATCTCCAATATGGGATGAGATTTCAAATCCTTGCCAGATTCAACTATGTGGTATACTTTTAAATGTCCTAGTAGGTGATTAACTTCAAGAGCAATTAAAGACACACAATAATTGTTGGTTTCTCCAATGATGTCAGAAAAACATATAAAAACAAAATGTATTTCTAATGATTCCATCAATTTCACTACCTTGTGTATGTCACCTGAATTCAGATAAAAAGCAAATCTTTTTCCCTAATCTGATTCTATTAGCAAGGTGGCTGCCAAGCTTGTACATTCTGTCCTTTCTTGTCACACTCTATTTATCATCAAGCATTTCACAACCCTGCACAATTAACTTGCCCATTCACTGACTTCCTAATTTTTTTCTCAACTAAACCAAACCACCTACAACTTAGTTCAAAGTCCAGTACCTAGGCTGATGTGAATGCACCTGGAAGCTAACAAGGTCTTTGAATGCAGAGTTTTCTGCACCATCGTGGCCGCAGAATGCATCATCTGAAATATACGCTGCAATGACTCATTCAGCCCACTTCAGGGCCATCTCTTGAGACCAAGAAGGGCAAGAGGAGCTGGCATAAGTGTACCCGGATCTGGTGGTCTCTCCAAAATCCCACAATGTTTTTAGAACGCCTTTGCGAATTCTTCATCACCTCTGTGTCTAAATCATGGAACTGCCCACCCAACTGCATTATGGGTGTACTGCAGCTGGGTGGGTTGTTCACACTAGGTTTGGGTTTGGGTATTTGATCCTCCACAATATTCCGCATGGGAATTTAAACTGGAGGTGGCAGTTTTTTTTAACGTGGTCGAGTCACGAGCTCGACATCAACCCAGCACGGATGGAGAGCACGCTCGAGAGCGGTCTGTCACTGGATCGAACTCGAAGAGTTGAAATTCAAGACTGGAAATAATTCAAGAGTTCAAGGATATGTGATACCACTTCATCATCAAGGACAGTTACAAATAGACAGTGGTGGCCTTGCCAGTAATGTCTCAATCTGGAAAAACAAACTAAAGATATTTCAACAATATTTCAGAAAAAAAGAAACAAGTTATATACATCCATCCTTCTCAGCAAAGTCACCAATCTTCCCTACACAAATGCTATTTGCTCTTAAAGGCCTGCATGTTTGCAGAAATTCCTTTATCACTTTACTAAGGTCAGGAAGCTGCCAGCCAGTAGTGTAGTAGCATCCACACCTGACTTCAAGGCGAGTGGTCAAGCGTTCAAATCCGGCCATATCCTTGCTTGCTTTCCATCCATATTGGGTTGAGCTAGCAACTCAGCCTCATAAACAACAGACAAAAATTCCCCAAAAACGGCAAGTTAGCCGCCAAATGAGCAACAGGGTGCAGAAAGGAATAACAAAGTTAGGAAGCCAGGTGATATCACCTACTGCCCTCCAATTCCCCCAGCCTTCTATCATGCCACCTTCTACTGCAGGGATGATTTATGGGTGGTAATTGAGGTGGAGAATGAAAGCATGTGAGGTTTCTGCATACCAGTACAAATGCTGAGGGGGAAATGCAAGTTACAAGCTGCGGTGTTGAATAGAAAGCAAGTAGTTGGGGGCTGAAGTGAGAAAGGAGTCACATTGAGGATTCCCGGCTCTGCAATTGTTACCATATTGAATCTGAATGCTAGGAGATGTTGCAACGATGGCAGCAAACAAGAGATATAGATGTGCTTGAAATAATAATGTGATGTGATGCTATGTTCCAAATGAGATATGGACAGTGGTGGTAATGAAGAGCTATGATACCCCTACTTTTCCTGCTAAGAGATGGAAGTATATATAGCACTGAATCTTCGTCTTTTAGGTGATGATTCTGGAACTCACAGATTCAGGCATCTTCCTCCAGCTTTCCCATATGTTGACCTTAGATACCTGTTGTTCCCACATCTGGGAGATAACTCCTCTCCATTACCTTGGAAGATCTAGCACTTCTCAGGACTTAACAGAGAAATGTGGAATGGACTTACAATGTATTTGGAAGAACTATCAGCAGAATTATTAGATTTGCTGAAGCTGAATGAAACCATGCTTTAAATTGAGTTGTCGTGTTTCAAATCCAATCTGCAAATAACCTTGTGTAAAGTTCAGTTATATTGGCTCATATATGTCTAGGGAAATCCCACCCAGCACCTGCCTCAACGCTTCCCACGGAGTCGGTTGCCGCCCGAATCAATCCCAAACATCAATCATCAGCCAGCACACCCAGTAAATTTGAACAAGAACACTTTATGGATATTACTAATTCTATGACATTAATATAAATTCGATACAGAAAAGGAAGTAATGAAAAAAAAGGCGCCAACACTTATCAAAGTCCAAGTTCTTTGCGTGCAACCGTTGGAGCTCAATCAATTCCTGACGACCACCCGAATCCTGTCGACTCACGGCTCGGGACCACCCAAAGTGATCGACCGGAGCCTTTCTGCACGTCCGCCGTCCTCCCCATCTCTCCTCCGATTCCCCGTCAAAACCCCGTCCACCGTCCTCCTCGTCTCTCCTCCGACTCCCCGCCAAAACCCCATCTACAGTCATATGATACAGCATTGTATCCGAAAACAAAATGATACATGACCACCCAATGGTTAATAGCACCCTGCCATCTATAATAACCCAAACAACTGTCTAGCTAGAGACTTTCTCAGCATTTAACATAACAAAGAAGCCATTTTAAATTTAACGGAAAAGAAAGACCCCGTACACTTGCTTCCAACGAGACTAGGCAAACTATTCACTAATCACACTAACAGGATGGGAACTAAGCTCAAGAGTGAAGCAAATTGCTAAGTACACCAGATTTGAAATGGGAGCTAAAAGAAAATAGACTGCATCTCCACTTTGAATCTGTCAGCTTGATATCCAACTCAGTTAAAGAAAAATGTAATTCCTGTATTTCTGCGACTTCTAAATTTTAATTTTGTGGGATCATATTATTGCTGGAAAACACGTAGATAACAAGTTCAGCAAACACCAATCACACAAAGCTGCCTAATCCTTTAGATGGTTGAACCCACAGAAAGTATCTGGCCCAGAGAGTGTTCCTGTCCAAGTACGGAAGACCTCTGCTAATCAATTGTCTGGAGTGTTTACTAATATCTTTGACCTCTTGCTTCAGTAGTCTGAGATACACATCTTTTTCAACTGGGCTTCAATTATATCAGTGCTCAAGAAGAATGTGGTAAACTTCCTCAATGACTATTGTCCGGTACCACTGGCATCCAGTGTGATAAGGTGCTTTGAGAGGTTGGTGATGAAGCATATCAACTTTTGCCTGAGGAACGACTTGCACCTGCTCCAATTTGCCTACCAGCACAAGAGGTCAACAGCAGATGCTATTTCATTGCATCTTCACTCAATCCTGGGACATTTGGACAGTGAAGCTGCATACATTACGATGTTCTTTATTGGATATAGCTCTGGATTCAACACTATCATTCCCTCAAAACTATTCAATAAGCTCCAAGTCCCAGGCCTGAATACCACCTTGTTCAACTGGATTCTCGATTTCTTCATTTGCAGACCCCAGTCATTTTGGATTATAATAACATCTCCTCCACAATCTCCATCAGCAAAGGTGTACCACAAGAAAATGTGTTTAGCCCCTTGCTCTACTCTCGCTTTATATTTATGACTATGTGGCAACTCGAATGCCACTTTTAAATTTGCTGACAACACCCCTGTTACTAGTTAAATCAGAGGTGCTGAAAAATCACAATATAGGAGGAAGATTGAAAATCTGGCTGAATAGAGCCACAACAATGACTTCTCACTCCACGTCAGCAAAACCAAAGGCTGTTCATTGATTTCACGAAGAGGAAACTGGAGGTCCATGAACCAGTCCTCACCAGGGAATCAGAAGTGGAAAGGTTCAGTAACTTTAAATTCCTTGGCGTTATCATTTCAGATGATCTATCCTGGATCCAGCACATAACTGCCATTACAGAGAAAATGCATCAGCACCTCTACATTCTTAGAAGTTTTCAAAGATTCAACATGTCCTCTAAAGCTTCAACAAATTTCTATAGACATATAGTGTAAAGTATACTGACTGGTTGCATCACAGCCTGGAATGGAAACACCAATGCCCTTGAATGGAAAAGCCTCCATAAAGCAGTAGATACAGCCCAGTTCATCACAGGCAAAGCCCTCTCCACCACTGAGCACATCTACAAGGAGTGCTGTCACAGAAAAGCAGCATTCATTATCAAAGACCTCCACCACCTAGGCCACGCTCTCTTCTCGCCGCTGCATCAGGAAAGAGGTGCAGCAGTCTTGGGTCCAACACCACCATGTTCAGGAGCGGTTATTATTCCTCTACCATCAGGCTCCTGAACAAGAGTAGCTAACTTCAGTCACCTCAACACTGATTTCATAACCCATGGACTCACTTTCAAGGACTCTACAACTCACATTTTCAATACTTATTATTTATTTATTATTATTTATATTTTTCTTCTTTGTATTTGAACAATTTGTTGCCATTTGCACATTGGTTGTTTGTCTTTGTCTATGTAGTTTTTCATTGATTCTACGGTGTTTCTATGTATTTACTGTGAATATATGTGAAAAACTGAATCTCAGGGTAATATATGATAACATACATGTATGTACTTTGAGTTTATTTTGAACTTTGAACCTTATATATTCTGTTCCTCAAAATACCTTCCAATAATTTAGTCACAATTAATATTAGACTCAATGGTCTAGAACTTCCCAATTAATTAATAGGGCCTTTCTTAAACATTGGAACAATATTAGCAATTCTCCAATCTTTTGATGCCTCCCATGGCTAAGGACATTTTAAATATTTTCCAGGATCCTGCAATTTCTGCACTGGCCTCCCAGCAAGTTCTAAGTTCCCATATGTCATCAGGCCCTAGAGATTTATCCACCTTAATTTGCCTCAAGAGAGCAAGCACTTCCTCTTCATTAATCCATACGTGGTCCATGACCTCACTACTCTTTTGCGTTAGGTCTATAGACTCTGTGATAGTCTCTCAAGTAAATACAGATGAAAGAATAAAAATTATTTTAGATTTCCCCCAACCCTTTCAGCTCTATGCGTAGATGTCAATACTAATCTTCAAAAGGACAAATTTTGTCCTTTGCCATCCTTTTGCTCTTAATATAGCCATAAAATCCCTTGGGATTATTTTCCACCTTCCTTGCCAGATCAAACTCATATCCTCTTTTAACCCTTTTGATTCCTCTCTTAACTGTTTTCTTTCATTTTTTATACTCATATGTCTCATTTGATCCTAACTACCTATACCTGATATGTGCCTTCTACTTTTTCTTTACCAGGGCCTCAATATCCCTTGATAACCAAAGTTCCCTAAGCTTTTAGCCTTGCCTTCAATTCTAACATATACTTACAGATTCTTTATTCTTAATATTTCACTTTTGAAGGCCATCCACTTCTCTTTGCTGGAAAACAATTTATCCAACGGTTACCTGCCAGATCTGATGCCATCAGATTTGGCCTTTCTCCAGTTTAGATTTGTAACCCAAGAACAGTCCTCTGCTTCTCCATAATTATCTTGAAACTATAGGAATTATGATCACTAGATCAAAAGTGTTCACCTACTCTCACTCCTGCCCTGCCTCATTGCCTAAGAGGAGAAAGAGTATCACACTCTCTCTAGTTGAGATCTCTACATATTGTTTAAGGAAACTTTACTGAATGCATTTGATGAAATTTATCCCATCAGTTATTTTACAAAATGGAAATCTCATTCAATAACATGGAAAGTTAAAATCACCCAGCATCTCAACTTTATAATTCCTGGGTCTCTCTGCTGACTCTCTACAAATTTCATCTTCTAAATCCTGCTGAATATTGGGAAGCCTATAAAAAGTCCCGTTAACATGGTCTTCACTTTTCTATTCCTTAGTTCCACCCAACTTGCCTCAGTAGATGAGCCTTCCAGTATGTCCTCTCTGAGCACTGCTGTGACATTTTCCCTGATGAGTAATTGCCACCCTTCCCATTTAGTACCTACCCACCCTTCTGTATCATGTTCTTTGTATTGATACTCAGGAATGTAGAATTTATACCTGAGAATGGTCCTTTATGTAGGCTCCTTTTATGTGGAATCATCAGGAATTTAGAATATGCTCTTTAAATTCAAAAAAATTGAGTGGTCAGCAGATCAGGGGACTTGGCATATACCAAGCAGTTAATTATTAATCACTTGTCAAACATAATAAAATATCAAAAGAGTATTTTGCAAATGAAGGACTTTTAGAATTCAAATTTAAATTTTAAATATCTGATTTTGTTTATAAAAGCAATTGTTGAAGTAGAAGCAATATTGCCAAAGGGGAGTAGATCCTCCATCTTGTCCTGATTTTGTTTCTATTCCCTGCACCCCATCCACATCCCTCCATCTTTGGATGATAGCTGGCTTAACACACACAGCAACAGAACTGGGTGCTTGTCCTCAGGAGTTATCCTCAATATGACCCATAACAATGACTGGTGATCATATTCTGTATTATAGGTCCATTATATTAAATTTGATTGACACCTCATTCAGTATTCACAGATGTACATTTTCCAAATGCAAAACCTTACATTTATTATTGCTCATTACTTCAATTTTAGTTGTTCCACAAAAATTCAATTATGCTTAAAGGTGAGCTGCTGACTCCTGACTATTGCCTAGAACTGTGATAATGATGTCACCACAGATCTCCTTTGTGATTGTATTGCTGCCCAACTATGTAAAAGACCATAAACATTGAAACAGACACAGATCATTTAATAGAACCGTGGCTAATTTGACATTCCTCCAGTCCATTGTCCTGCATTTCCCCCTATTACTGTTGATCAAAGGAAAGTCCAAAGACATTGTGAGGATAGGGTTTAGCAATACCTGTTTAAAAAAACAATTATACAAATAAAGGCAGCATAAATGTAGAGAATAAAATCAAATCTGTCATATAGTTTAGATGGAAAGATAACTCCTGAGGCAAAGCCCTGAAATTCTTTTGCTGGTGGAAGCAAGAATATTTATTAACAGAGGTTAGGTTGCTGTGGAAGCAGATTTATATACACAGTATATGTCTCTGCTTGCCAAAACACATGAAACTAGTATGCCTTGGAATTCACCCCCCAGTGGAAACATGCCTGCATAAGAGAGGCTGTGTGTTTTACTTGCCTTCTGAGATTCATTTTAGGAAGAAGATTAAAAATTGTTGCTGCACTCTATGGTATGATTAGTGTTACTGATTGGGGAAAAATTTTATTTTATTCTTTATTTTTCAATAATCCTCTTATGGCAACATTATTCAATAACATTACTCATTCAAAGCACAAGGAAAATTAAACTAAGATCAAATCAGAATTTGAGGTACACTTGCTCCTTGAAGAACGGAAGGCTCTAGTCTTGGTGCCGTAAAGAATAATTTGCAATTGATTAGATTAGATTAGATTAGGTTCAACTTTATTGTCATTGTGCCGAGTACAGATACAAAGCCAATGAAATGCAGTTAGCAACTAACCAGAAATGCAAGCAATAGTGTTATTTGCAAAATAACTGTCTGTAAAGCAGCATGACCGACTCTCCCTAGTCTCTATCCATGAAAATTGAGAGGGACACAAATTATACCGAGCATTAGTGAAAGCCATGGCGCAAGCAAACACACGGCATGCAAGAGAATTCCTAGAGGTGTGGTTTTCCATGAACAATTCTGTAAACAAACACATAAACCTTGGTCATATTTATGAGCCAATGCAGGCAAAGCTCCTGACCACAATGCACAAAGTTTGCCACACAGCTAATCAGTGACAAACTTTCCTCCCAAGATCACTTTCGAGTTTACGAAATGATGTCCAGTTAGCTGATTGAAAAGTATATAAAGGCCAAGCATTTGGAGGACAAACCACTGATGATGTCTCCTCGCATGATGATGAAACAATGCTACAGCACACAAATATAAAAGTACTGAGACAGTACAACATGGGTGCAATACTGCTTAGTGTTGTGATGTGAGGTTCAGCATGGTCACAGCCTCAGGGAAGAAGCTTTTCCTGTGCCTGCTGGTGCGGGAGCGGAGGCTCCTGTAGCGCCTACCGGATGGGAGGAGAGTAAAAAGTCCATGGTTAGGGTGAGATGCATCCTTGAAAATGCTTTTCACCCTGCCCAGGCAGCATTTATGGTAGATGTTCTCAATGGTGGGCAATTGGGTGCTGATACTCCACTGGGCAGTTTTCACCACACGCTGGAGTGTTTTGCGGTCCGATACGGGACAATTGCCATGCCACACTGAGATGCAGTTGGTGAGTATGCTCTCAACGGTACAGAGGTAAAGGTCCGTCAGTATCCTGGGACAGAGGTGAGCTTTAATGATGCTCCACAGAAAATAAAGATGCTGTTGCACCTTTTTGATCAGGATGGAGGAGTTCAGGGACCAGGTGAAATCCTTGGAAATGTGGACACCAAGGAATATGAAGCTTGATACACGCTCCACTACAGCTCCGTTGATGTAGATGGGGTCGTGAGTGTGGTTCCTAGCATGCCTGAAGTCCACAGTGATCTCCTTGGTCATATTAACACATTAAATAATAGGTGGAGTAGAGATGAAACACAAATTAAAACATCTCCTCTCATTTAAAGGAGTTATGTATCAGAATCAACCAAGTCCTGAGACTTGCAAAAGTCTGTTTATTTTACAAAGAACATCAAAAGATTTTGGAGAGGTCAGAAATTTCTGTCCTTGAAGTCCATTATGTCATGGTCAGCTGACAATTCTGTACAAGACAGGTGCATTAACAGACTAAACAAAAGCCTGCCACTGGCAGTTTATTTTGTGCCTTGGCACTCTGTGCACATAAACTCTCATGACCGTTGTTGGACTAATGGCTTGACGATTCCTGACACTTCAGCGATACCAGAGGTTTGTCTATTGGCACAAAAGCCTGTGGCTAATGTGATAATGCTTGTAAGAGCCATGTATTTTTAAACTATATAGTTGCTTCTTCTGCCCTTCTGTATCTTGAAAATTGAATAGCAAGTGAAATAACGGCATCAAAACGCAGTTTTAATTATTCATGATATGTGAAATTATGTTCATATGCAAATCCATTCAAGCCATTTGTAGAAGCAGATGACAAAGTGTTAGGGACAAAACAAACTCTGTTGTGGGTGAAGAGTGATGTGTCTGCAGCACAGGAGTGGAAGCTGTACTAGTGTCAAGCACTGATGTGTCTATGCTTTTTCCACTGCTGGACTCAATGGGGATTTGTGATCAGACTGAGCTGAACAACCACATTACATTGAACACTGCTGCTTTATACAAGACCTAATCTTCGAAATTCAAGATTTTCTAATGCCATTTTCAGTTCACAAGTGCAAAAGAGAACAAAATACTTATTACTCTGGATCTGATGCAGCAGAAAAATGCAATAAGATAAAGAATATAATAAAAAAACCACAATAAATATAAATATATAACATGGCTTTTTTATATAGATTTACTGCATGTCCATAAAGTGAAGCTAGGTAAAAGAATGTCTTAACATAAGGTGACTGACAGAAATTATAAAATAATTGCGGTGGGGGTTGTGTGGGGGGGGTAGTTAGTGGATGGAGGTGTTGATCAGCCTTACTGCTTGAGGAAAATAATTGTTTTTGAGTTTGGTGGTCCTGGTGTAAATGCTATGTAGCCTCCTCCCTGATGGGAGTGGGGCAAACCGTCCACGAGCAGGGTGGGTGGGATCCTTCATGATGTTACCGGTCCTTTTCTGACTACATGTCCTTGATAGCTGGTAGGCTGATGCTGGTAATGCATTGGGCAGTTTTGACTACACGCTGTAGAGATTTCCTGTCGGCCACAGGCAGTTTCTATACCTTGCAGTGATGAAGCAGTTTAGGAAGCTGTCTACTGCGCATCTGTAGAAGGTTATGAACATTCAGGTAGTCAAGCTTCAGATAGTAGATGGGTGACCACCAGGAAATGTAAGGGGAGAAAGCAGTCATTACAAGGTTCCCCTGTGACCATTCCCCTCAGCAACAAGTATAGCCCTTTGAATACTGCCGGAAGGAGGAATGGTTCATCAGGGTACAGGAGCAGCAGCAAGGCCAGTGGCACTGTGGCCAGCTCTGTGTCAAGCAGAGTGATAGTGTTAGTAGAGTTAATAGTTAGGGGACAGACAGCAGATTCTGTAGCTGTGAAAGATAAGTTAGAATAGTGGAAGTTACGGAGAATGATTACGTTGGATGTGAAGGCTCAAAGGGTGACAGCTGAGGACAAGAGGAACCCTATCCTTGTTAAGGTGGTGGGAAGATGGGCTGAGCACGGATGAATAGGAAGTGGAGGAAATGCTGGTGAGGGCAGCGTCAATGATAAAGGAAGGGAAACACCATTCTTTGAAGAAGGAGGACATTTCTGATGCCCTGCAAAGGGAAACCTCATCCTAGGAACAGAGGTAACAGAGACAAAGGAACTGAGGAAACATATTGATGTAGTCATAAAGAAGATAAGACAGCGGCTATACTTTATTAGGAGTTTGAAGCGATTTGGCATGTCAACAAATACACTCAAAAACTTCTACAGTTGTACCATGGAGAGCATTCTGACAGGCTGCATCACTGTCTGGCATGGAGGGGCTACTGCACAGGACCGAAAGAAGCTGCAGAAGGTTGTAAATCTAGTCAGCTCCATCTTGGGCACTAGCCTACAAAGTACCCAGGACATCTTTAGGGACCAGTGTCTCAGAAAGGCAGCGTCCATTATTAAAGGCCTCCAGCACCCAGGGCATGCCCTTTTCTCACTGTTACCATCAGGTAGGAGATACAGATGCCTGAAGGCACACCCTCAACGATTCAGGAACAGCTTCTTCCCCTCTGCCATTCGATTCCTAAATGGTCATTGAAGCTTTGGTCACTACCTCACTTTTTTTTATATACAGCAATTCTGTTTTTGCACATTTTTTAGTAATTTATTCGATATACGTAACTGATTTACTTGTTTATTTATTATTATGTTTTATTTTTATTTATTAGTATTTTTTCTCTCTCTCTGCTAGAATATGTATTGCATTCAGACATCCCACCTCACCTGGAAGTTCCAGGAGTCTCCCGCATATCGATAGTGGCTCCCTGACGCCCGGAAATTATATACAATATCCCGGAAATAGACTTTTTTGAGAGGGAGAGGGAGAGTGAGCATCCTGATTGGTCTCTCTTCCTGCTAAGAGTTGTTCCCAACCACCAAGCCGCGAGGAAACAATATGATTTGGCGATATGAAACGATATGAGTCAGCTGCACCTTTCCTCATTCCCTGTCACACACTGTTGAATTTTAACGCATGCGAGGTCATCAGTGACCCAAGACGTGCAAAGGAATGGGTCCGTGACCCATTTGTGAATGTCCCCGGTGAATCATCCATGTCAGCGCGGGAAAAAGATCAACTCCTCAAGCTTGCAAATGATGGCGGGATGAAAAGTATGTTTGACATAACATCTCTGCCGGCATTCCGGATCAAAGTCAAGGCTGAATATCCTGAGATAGCTACGAAAGCACTGAAAACGTTGCTTCCATTTCCAACATATTTCTACAAAGCGGAGTTTTCTGCAATGAATGCAATGAAAACTAAATTGCGGAATAGACTGGACATAAGGAACCCTCTTCGAGTGTCGCTGTCTCCCATCACCCCTCGATAGGACCGTGTTGTCGCAGGAAAACAAGCCCAGGGCTCCCACTGATTCAGCGATATTGGTGTGTTACAATGATTTTATTTGTTCATACGCAGAAAATATGCGCTGTGTGCTTAATATCCAAACGTTACTTAAAATGTTATGATGCTGTTGACTTATAAGTGACTTATAATTCAGTTGTCCCCAACCTCCGGGCTGCGAAGAATGCAGCGGTCCAGCGGTGGCTGGAACGTACCCAGCACATCTTTAAGAAAAAATCCGAAATAAACAAGCTAATTGATTAGGTGCCGCCCGGCACGTAAATGTTGGCCCAGATCAGAGGCGATTACCGATTGCGTCATCTCTCATCTGGGCTGATATTTATGTGCTGGGCGGCACCTAATCAATTAACTTGTCTATTTCGGGTTTTTTCTTAAAGATGTGCTGGGTGCGTTCTGGCTACCGCTGTTACTACTGCATTCTTCACGGCCCGGAGGTTTGGGACTACTATTATAATTGACTTATCACTACATTCATGCGAGGAAAATATGTGCTGTGTTTAATATTAAATTCGTTAGATAAACCCCTTTAGAAATGAAATTGAGTGTATTAGCCACTTACAAGTGACTTATAGTTGACTTATCACCTGTATTCCAGTCGCATTGAACACCCTCCCCCCCCCCACCCCACCGGGTCGGCCGGTCTGCAAGAATATTGTCAATATTAAACCGGTCCACGGTGCAAAAAGGGTTGGGGACCCCTGATTTAAACTAGCTGGCTAGCTGCCAAGGAGCTACGCTATTGTTGTCCTACGTGATGAGGCCAAACTCCCTGTAGGCTTGCTTAAAGTTGTAATAGAATAAACATGATAATATAAGTACATATTTTAATGTCACATCTGCTGCATATACCCAACCTAGTTTACAGATTAGACAAAATCACTAAACAATGTATTACATACACCTTTGGAGGTCGATGGTGGGGGAGGGGTGTATATGGGGTTGCAGGGGGTGGGGGTGTTACCTCCATGAAATGAGTTTTCACAGGGTGGGATGTCTGTGCATTAAACTGCTGCTGCTAAGTTAACAAATTTCACGTGACATGCCGGTGATAATAAACTTGATTTTGATTCTGATTCTGAATAGTATATTTGCAGGAGATAGAGTGGGAAGAGATACGGTATAGTCAAGATCGCTGTGGCTAAGCACACCATGATCTTCTGTGTTCAACATACCATTCTTTGAAATACCCACCATCTTTAAAGGGATCCTAACACCAAACTAATCTTTACTTCTCGGCTTTCTGCAGGGATCACACCCTCCATGATTCCCTTGTCTATTCGTCACTCCCCACTAATCTCCTTCCTGATATGTATCCCTGCAAGTGACAGAAGTGCTACACATGCCCATTCACCTCCTCCCTCACCTTCTTTCAGGGCCCCAAACAGCCCTTCCAGATGAGACAGCATTTCATCTGTGAGCCTGCTTGAGTCATCACTGTATCTGGTGCCCTCAGTGCAGCCTCCTCTGCGTTACGGAGAGCCGAAGCAAACTGGGGTACTGCTTTGTCAAGCTCCATCTTGCTCTATCCACAAAAAGCAAAATCTCCTGTTGGCCAACAATTTTAATTCCTATCCCCATTCCTATTCCAACATGTTCGTCCTGCCACAGTGAGGCCACTCTCAGGGTGGAGGAGTAACAGCTCATGGTCCATCTAGGTAGCCTCCAATCTGATGGCAAAAACATCGATTTCTCCTTCCAGTAATTTTTCCCTCCCCATTCCATCTTCTTCTATTCCTTACTCTGGCCTCTTATCTCTTTTCCTTACCTGCCTATCACTTCCCCCTCCCTGGTGCTCCATCCCTTTCTCCTATGGTCCACTCTCCTCTCACTTCCTAGATTTTTGTTTTATCCCCCTTCTCCCACCTGTCTAGCTTCACCTTTCACCTTCTAGCTTGTCCTCCTTCCCCTCCCTCCACCGTTTTATTCTAACGTCCTCCCCGTTCCTTTCCAGTCTTGATGGAGGACTTGGCCTGAAATATCGACTCTTTATTCATTTCAATAGATGCTGCCTGATCTGCTGAGTTCCTCCAGCACTGTGTATATTGTTCTAATACCAAGCGTGATTGTTTTTGAATTGAATGTATGAATTTCAAATTCCAGGTATCTCAGTCCAAATGTCCAGTGGATTCAGATATAAATGGTCACTCTCAGCCACTGAACTGAAGTAAATCTTGGACTTGTCCTCATTCACTCTGACATGTAAAACTTCTGGACCTGGAAAAACAGAATGGGGAAGTGATATTGGGATCCTGTGCCGGGTCAGACCAGGTATTGGATATTGAAGCTCAGCAATATCAAAGGTGATTGTATGACACTTTTAAAGATTTGTTTGTTATGTGCCGTGTCATTTTTAAAGGTACCTTTTCAATTTTATTCCATTACGTTGTTTGATGCTTGAAAAAATATTGATGTCAGCTTTCACATCTGACAAAGCTCCATCTGAAATTGCTATTTGTGAATCTCAGATGAGCTTGTTCCTAACAGTGAACCTGGTCAGTACAGTCTAGTACAATATGTGGGTACCCACAGGCTGCTTCATAAGAACATACCATCTTCCTTATAGTTATAAAAAATCACTGAACTGCACTAGCTCAAGCTTTAAAGCACTCAAGAGAATATCGTGTGTCACTGTCGACATTAATGATAAGTGTTTATTTCCTGATAACGTAGTTAAGAAAGCTGTATTTGCCAATGCAGACATAAGGAAAGAAATATAATACTTACAAAACCCCATGATGTTTTAATGGAGTACTTTGGAGCAAATGTAGTTTTGAAATATGGCAGACAATTCAAGTGGCATTTTTGCACAGGATAATAAACAGGTGGTTCTCTAGTGATGATGGCTGAGGGATTCCAGGACACCAAGGAAACATGTTACATTTTTCTTTAAGTCATTGCCATATCATCTTATATATTAACTACAAATTGCATATCCAACAATGTAACATTGTTTTGGTAAATGCCTTGAGAGCAAATCCTTCTATCCTGGAGATAAAAATGACTATTTTCAGGCTTTTTCTATTAGATTTTCTGTAGCCAGTGTGAAATACATTTATAATCTACAGACTAAAACAATAACATTTTCAACATATGTAATTTTTAAATAAATATTTTCAGCATTGCAATTTTTAAAGTATAATGTTTTTGCTTCAGTTCTAGGTCCAAGGACAGGATGTTGCAGCCTCTGCTAAATCTTTCTTCCTTGTCAAATGCTGCAGTACTTAGAGATTCCCTGACAGCTTTGGTTTACTGTAAATCATTTAAAATCTAGGTAAGGGTTGCTCCGCACCTAGGGGAAAAAGATAAGATACTAAAATGTAAAGGCAAAAACTGAACATATAAAGAGCAGCTACACTGCTTTGCTGATGATAATTTTATTTGTATTAAATCCTTCTTTTTTGGTTGTCAATAATCAAGAATGAATCAACTACCCAGATTGTTTGGTACTTGTACTATACCCATCAGGGAAGCATCTTGTCAATAATTTGATAATATTTTTGACAGCTGCTCTCAACTCAAACTCTGTTAGTCAGCAATCTTTCTTTTAATTGTTTCTGTATTTCAATTTAAGAATGCCTGTGGATTGCAATGAACAAGCATCATCCCATAACTATGTAAAACTGCTCTTCATGGCAGGCAGTTTATTGTCTGTCAGCACCACGGTGCTAAAGACTGACTCTATCGAAAAAGATTGCTGTCAAAAAGGTGCCTGAAGGCAAGGAAGAAAGAGCGTGAAAACAACAAACTATAAATGGATTACCTAAATAATAGGGCACGGGTTAGAGAAATGTTACTGCAGTAAAACTAAAACTATTTTCAGAGTTCTTGGCATGTAGAGTTTCATGTGGAAATACTGGATGCTAAAGTTAAAGGGTTCAAGTCCGAAATTTACTCTGGAACAGACAATAAATTAAACCACCAATAATACAGGAAATGCTGTAAATCCTTAGCGGATCAGGCAGCATCTCTACAGAGAGATACCATTCCAGGTTGATTCGGAGATCTTTGGGCACAGAGCTTGGAAAAAGCAACACAACAGACTTTTAACACAATAAATTGTCGAGTTGCTTTGTTATGTCTCCCCTCTTGCTGTGAAATGGGGACACCTCTTTTTCCCTTATTAGGGAGAGAGAGAGAGAGCCTGTGGTATGTTGAATTTCCAGGTGAATGTGCAGTCTTTGGGGTACTGCAAGTCTGCGTCTTTATTGATGATTTGCTGCACACTTGAGTGCTCAGTGGAGGGTGCAGATGCTTTATTGCTGGTGGGGGAGGGGTGGCACCGCTTTGCTGCTGCTTGTGTATGGGAGGGGGTGTTGTGGGGGCTTTGGGGTTCTAACTTTTAACGGTCATTCATTCTTTGGGGCACTCCTCTGTTTTCATGGATGTTTGCAAAGAAAAAGAATTTCAGGATGTTTATTGTATACATATCTATGACAGTAAATTGAACTTATTGAACCTATTGATAAATTTTCATCAGAATGAAGAAAAGTTAGAGATATTAATTTGAAGAGAAAGGAGGGAATAAAAGTGGGAAGGTTCTGTATGACCAGAAAGTACAAAAGGTTTTTGATTTGGTGACAAGCAAAGCAACTTGAATATTAAGAGAGATGATGAAGAACAGTGCAATATAAATAATAATGTTACGGTTATTGAATAACAAGTGTTACTGGAGGAGAAATAAACAGAAGTGAAAACCAGAATTACAAAGTAGGAAAGAGAAAGTTGTAAACTCAACGAATGTGAGATACAAAACTGCAGATTAGATTTTATAATTCATTTATTCCTCAATTCTGCATGAAAGCACTGGAAGGTGAAGCATTTTGTACTTCAAATCTTTTCCCTTCTTCCACACTTTTTCTCTTCCTTGAAGCCTCTTGCTAATCCATCCCAACAATTCTCTTCGTGTATTACCACCCTTTCAATAAAATAAATTACAATACATACTATTTAAAAGTCATATGCCTATACAATTAGTTCTTCAAGAATTATGCTCTGCTGAGTTCATGCTCCATTCAACAATACGCATAACACTGTTTTAATTACATGAAATGCTGGGCCTGACTACACTAAATGTAAGCATGGCTAGGTTTTATGGTTAAATATAAGTATGTCTCTTTGCTTTTATTTCTGACTCCATCCACTGGTTGATTGTTTAATTGGTCATTGTAAATTGTCCCATGATTAAGCTCAGGTTAAATCTATGTGGTACAGCTCGGGAGATTGCAGATGTTGGTATAGAGAGCAAAATGTAAACTACTGCAAGAAATCAGAGGGTCAAGCAGCATCTGTGGAGGAAAGGAATGGGTAACTTCGAACTCTTTCTTGGGTATCCACGGGAGGCTTGGATACATTTCATCGTCTACCATTTGATTTTCTTGTGTTATCTCACAATTATTTCAGGAAAGGATTTTGTTTGAAACTAATTGACCTTTGTAAAAAGGTAAAACCTTTGCTTTGTATGTCATCTATTCAGAACATTTCATTTGAGCGGTGTATTGAGTCCTGTAACAACAGTACGAGTGAAAACATTAACAGAAGGTCGAGTGCATGTAGACAATAAGGCGCAAGGCAATAAGGTAGATTGTGAGGTTAAGAGTCCATCCTAAGAGACTTAAGCAGTCTTACAACAGAGGGATTAAAAAACAAGTCATCCTTGTGCCTGATGTTACATGCTTTTAGCCTTTTGTCTCTTCTGCTCAGTGAGAGGGTGGAGAAGACTGAAAGCTCTGGGTGGATAGGGTCTTTAATTATGTTGGCTGCTATACCAGGGCGATGAGAAGTGTGTATGTAATCCATAAAGGAGAGGCTGCTTTCCAAGATGTGCTGACCTGTGCACGCCACTCTCTGCAATTTCTTGCAATCATGAGCAGAGCCATGATACATCCCGATAGGATGCTTTCTGTGGTGCATCAATTAAAAAAATGGTGAGGTCAAAGGGGAGATGGCAAATTTATTTTCCTTCCTGAGGAAGTACAGGCACCAGTGAATTATCCTTGCTGTGGCACCTCCTGCATAGTTGGAGCAGGACAGGGGATTAGTGGTGTTTACTTCTAAGAACTTGATCTTCTCAATCTCAGCACCATTTATATAAACCGGAACATGTGCACTGTGGCCCACCCCCTCCCCCAAAAAGAGGTTGTTGTCAATGACACCACATCACTATTTCATCCCTGTATACCAATTTATCATTATTTGAGACTTGGCCTGCTACTCTGGTGCAGGGATGTAATTAAAGCAGAATCAGGCCATGCAGTCACAATTGCAGAGGCAGTAGACAGCTGAGGACACAGCATTGTGGGGCACCAGTGTTGTGGATAATTTTAGTGAAAGTATTGTTGCCTATTCTGTCATGATCCCAAATGAACCACGGTAGGCATATGAGTTTCAACACCACAATTTCCTCAGAGTATGGTTAACTGCTGTTGTCCCTTTAAGACTCGACTGACAATTATTACCTGCTTCATGCCTTCATGGAAAGACTGTACTTAATGGCCATGTGCTGAGGACTCAGTGTTTGGCAGTTTGGTTGGCTGAGTGTGGAGAGGTGAGCTGAGAATGTGTGTTGGAAGCTGTGAGTCGAGATAGCTGACAGGGAGGGAGAGGGAGAGGGAGAGAGGGAGAGAGGGAGAGAGAAAAAAAAAAAAAAAAGAAACTAACATCAAGGAAAGAGCCAAGATGTTGAAGGAAGTTTTTCGTGAGAGTGGAAGTGAACTAGAGATGGAGGTTGGAGGGAAACAGGAATGGAATAGAAAGAGGAAGAAAAGAAAGCAGAGGTATGGAATATCAAACTCTGAGGAGTCAGTGGATGATCAAAACAGGACAACAAAACAATGGAAGGAAGATGAGATTAAGACAATTATAAAACTAAGTGAAGACGGGGCATCTTTTGGTGATTGAAACCTGATTCGTTTGAGGCCGGCTGAGATACAATATGTAAAAGTAATTCAAGGAATCAGTTATGCAGAGGCAGTGAAAGAATGTGATGAAAAAAAGGCTATCAAGCAAACAAATATAGGAAATAATAAACTGGTGAATTGTGAGAGCTGTAATATGAAAAATAAGGATACACTATTAATGAGTAGAAAGAATTTTGTGCTTTTTATGGTGGATGCAATTAATTGCTCAGCGCAAACATGCAAAAGAACTGAGAAAATTAAAATTATAGTCAAGTCTGCAGAAAAGTATCTTGGTATTAAAGAGATTAGGTGGGAAGAAGTCAAAGAAACGCTGAATGGAGGATCCAACAGTTCAGAGGCAGGGAAGATGGAATCTTAATGGCAGCATATTTATCGTAAATGGTCAAGAATGTAAGAAATATGTTTCAGAACTTAAGGAAAGTCCTCAGATTTTATGGTTGAAACCCAGGGTAAATGTACAGAAGTCCAACAACAAGTAGAGGTACCTGACAAGAACAATTGAGTTGGAAAGAGATTAAAAATGGAGGAAATTATTACAAGGATACAAAAGGAAAAGGAATTTGTTGCAAAGTGAATTATCTACATTCGGATTATAAAATGAAAACATGGAAGCAAATGAAGAAGAACTCCGAGGTCTCAGTGAACAACTGCAGGCTACGATCCAAGAAAAGGAAAACCTGAAAAAGCAGATAGACATGGAAAAACAGCAATCTTAAAAGTATAACGTGCAATAATTACTATTCTTTAACGATTTTAGTCTTACAAGTCATATAGATGGAATCAATGTAATTGAGGTAATGCAGCTACATGAAAACTTGACAAAATTAGGGAAGAATAGCAGTTTGCAGCATTATCTGATGAGCGCATTAAGCAGGCGCGAGGAATTGCAACTACAGAGTGATGCTAATAGGGAACTGCAGGCTGAACTAGATTGTCTAAAGTAGAGAACTCCAGGACATATTTGGTTGGAACACCACAAGTCTAGTTGGTGGCAGTAATACACTGAAAAACTGGTTGCCAACCGCCATAAAACAAAGAAGAAGAAGATGACTCAGTGCTCATTTTTCGGAGTTCCATTTCTATTTGTGAGTTTGCCTTTGGATTTCATTTGTGATGTCCTGTTTAGTTTGTGTCTGAGTGCTTTCTAGAACTTACTTTGCACTTGGGTTCATTACTATCCATAGCTCTCTCATTGCACTTCCTACTGATTGCAGTCTTTTGGGCAGGAAGTCAAAGGGAGGTGTTAACACCCAGGTTTATGAGTTTGGAGATGAGTTTGATTGGAATTATAGAACTGAAGTTGGAGCTGTTGTCAGTAAACGGTAGTATAATGCAGGTGTCTTTACAGTTTAGGAATGAGCATACAACCAGGGAAACAATGTCTGCCACAGACCTCTCCCAGTGTTAGGTGATTGACAGTGGATTGAGGTTGTCTGGGAGTAGATCTCTCAAAGCACTTCATAATGGTGGATGTTAGAGCCACCAGGCAGCAATATTAAGACATCTTATGATTTGAAAATTAAAGTACTGATTTGAACTTAAAACACATACCTGAAACTATTTACACTTAATAATTAATCCAGATTTTATTTAGCTGATGAATAAGAAATAAACTACGATATGTTTTCTCATTCATTTATTTTCTCACCATTTGGTGTCAGTGACAATGGCAGCATTTATTGCCCCTGAGCTAAATGTCTTCTGTGCCAATTCAGTGAGTTCCTTGGTGACTCTGGAGGCACAGATCGGCCAGGTGATTTAAGGATAGTGGATTCCTTTCCCTCACGGGCATCAATGAAACATATATGCTTTTCCAACAATTCAGCAGCTTTATGGTTATCATTGTCAATATTTTTTGTTTCTGATTACTATTTATTATCTGAATTTAAATTCTACAACTCTAATGGCAAGAATTGAACACACCTCTCTGGAGTACTAATTCAAACCTCAGATTTATTAGCCATTATTTTAACTATTATGCCACCACATGATTGAAGGCTGAGCTTCAAATTCAGCAAGATTAATGCACTCTCAAGAGACAATTTTGCATTTAATACAGATCCAAGAACATACTAACCTTCTGGTGAAATACACTGTAAAAGCAAAATACTGGGGATGCTGAAAATCCAAAATAAAATTAAACTGCCAGCTACATGCAGAATCTGTGAAGAGAAAATCAAGAAGGTGCTTCAGTTAATAAATTTTCAAAATAATAGGCTGTTAAGTTGTACAAGTGGGAAGCAAGAGGGGTGTGGATTTTGCTGAAAAGCAATCAAAAGATGAGTTGGGTTTGTGATGAAGTTGAAGATGGGCGAGATTAAATGATGAAAGTGGTGATATTGCAAGTCAGTATGAGATGGTGATGACTGAAATAAAGGATGAGTCTTGAGACAGACTCATCTTTTCATAGCAGGATGCTCAGGTCAGGCCTTTGCTCAGGTCAGCATTGAACCCCAAATACGAAATCCTTTGGGAGATGATCATGCCAACCCTCATTGGTCAGGGAAGACCTCAGAGCCCACAGGCAGCCGATGGTAGGCCCTAACTAGATCAACTTTGGGGGGAAAAAAATTAGCTTTCAGGCTAAATGTGTTGAAAAATCTTGGATGAGTGGGACCAGGTAACGATCGTGGATGGTGGTCTCACTCAGGCATTGGTAATCGCCAATTGGGTGGTAACCACCATTAGTCTTAGGGACCATATGGAGGGGTGAATCCCAGGGGATACTTGACTGGAGTACAATGCTAACTCATTCCATGTTGGCAAACGCAGCCTTCTGAGTCCAGAAGGCAAATCCAGCTTTTCTAGGTCAGTCTCCGTGCATGGGCATGGTCTGGCAGGCCAGTTGTGGGAATGTGGTGCTTGACCCCATGTTTTGTGGCTTTAGTGGAGAATATGGGCTTGTCAAGATTTGGAAATTTGCCCAGTGGTCGAGTAAACAATGGCAGTCATTGTGAAAAGCTTTCTGGAGGGAAAAGGGTAATGACCCAAATTCCTTGACATTTGCAAGCTGGCATTTCTTAAGATCAACCAACAGTCTCTGGGCACACAGGAAATCTGCACCACGCAGGGGTGTAGCCACTTTAGCCAGGACAAAGTCTCATGTGCAATTTTGATCCCAAAACTCCAGCAGTTTCAAAGTGACTGCATTGGCTGACATATTCAATAACTCTGGAATTGTCCTAGAGCATCAGGGTCACCAGTGTAGGTTTCCACAAATAAAACAAAGGAGGCATTTTATGTTTCAGAAAAGCCATAGCATCTCATTTATTGAAACCAAAACCCAGACACATAAGTGTGCTAAAAATCTTTAATGATGTCATCACATCAGACCAGCCTCTTAAAGTGAAACCCCAACTCAATGTCGGTAGTTGTGAATTATGTACATTTCTCCCAATTATTTCTCCCCTACACAGCACAAAGAAGGCAAGACTGCAGCTGTGTTTCATTAGGAGTTTAAGGAGATTTGTTTTATCACCTAAAATACTCAAAAACATCTACAAATTTACTGTGGAGAGCATTCTGACTCACTGTATCACTGTCTTGTATGGGGGGGGGTGTGGCTACAGTACAGGATTGAATTAAACTACAGAGAGTAGTAAAATTAGTCAGCTCCATCATGGAATCTAGCCTCAGGAATTGCTTCTTCCCTTCTGCCATCCGATTTCTAAATGGAGATTGAATAAATGAACAGTATTTCACTACTTTTTTTTTATTTCTGTTTTTGCACTACTTAATTTAACTATTTAGTTTACAGTATACATACTGTAATTCAGTTTCATTTTCTGTATTTATCATGTATTGCATTGTATTGCAGCCACAAAGTTAACTCATTTCACAACCTATGCCAGTGATACTAAACCTGATGGTTCTGATTAAAAGTATGACCCCAGTCTGATCCCATCATGCAGCAGTGTGTCCTGGTACCCTTCAAGTACACCTCCAAGTATTTTTCAAACATGATGAAGGTTTCTTCTTGTACCACCTTTTCCTACAGTGAATTCCAGACCCCTACCACCCTCTGGATGAAAGGTTTTTGATTTATTTCCCCTCCAATCCTTTTATCAATTACATTAGATCTTTCATCTTAATTCCATCTGGGCAAAGATAATTTAAAAGGCCTCAACTAACTTCCCAATCTACTTGCACTATTCCAAAGATAACAACTTTTGTGTACTCCATGCTTCCTCACAGATGCAGATTTCTAGTACCGGCAACACCTGCACTTTCATTATAAAATAACACATTCTCTGTAATTTGTTAGGTATGTACCAGAAGTGGATGCATTAATAACATTACCTTCCTGCTCTTATAGTCTACATTTCTGCTAAGAAAACAATTCTGTATTATCCTATTTAGTCATCATATTGACCTGCCCTGCTACATGATCCATTTTTTGCTCAGTATGTTGTCCTTTTTTCCACAAATGTTCACGTGTTGTTGCTCCTTCCCAACTACATTACCTCACACTTCTATATTTTTTACCCATCTGACCAAACTGTCTGTATCTTCCCACAGTCTTAAAATCATTGCCTCAGCACCCCCAACCTATTAAGCAAAAGTAAGTCATGGGATGGTCAAAACTGATGTGCTAGTGTTAAAGAAATGGAATAAAATGTTTTCAGAAAGAAGGTTAATTAGAAATATAGGCAAGGTACTTCTGATCACTTGTGGCCTGCCTACCTAGCCATAAAAACTGAGATAAAGAATGGAGCTGAAAGCAAAAATTTAAAAAAGACTGCATTTGCTGGAGATCTGAAATAAAAATAGAAAACATTGGAAACACCTTACAAATCAGGCATCATTCGTAAAAAAAAAAGAAACAGCCAACACTTTGGGTCCTATACTTTATCAGAATAATCAGTCAAAGGAAATATTAACTATTTCTCTTTCCACAGGAATGGAATAGCTGCAAACGGAGAAGGAAAAAAAGATGAGGGAAGGGTAGAAATTAGCACCTAAGTTGTTGGAATTTTGCTGGTTTGTGACCAGTACAATGAGCCAATCATCTATGCACTGAAGAGATGAGGGAGAAATCTGGTAGGTGTGAAAACAAAATTGGACAACATATCCCACAAAGTGGCAGGATTTATGAGCTCCCGTATCAATACCAATGAAATGAGTCAAAGGAGAAGTTTTACAATGTGAGGAGGAATCAATTCATTGGAAAGGTGGAAGGTGTATGGTTTCATTATGTATATAACAATGGTTGTAAAGAACTGTTACGTTAAGACCACGATGATTGTACCAAGTTATTAGCTCCTTTCTGATCTATATAGTGTTGTCCGTCCTATCCAATGATGATGGAGACCTGTGCAGGAGAGTTGTTAAAAGTGCAAGAGCCATTGCACTGGGGCACTTCTACTTTCTTGACCTCAGAAGTCCAGATCGAGTGGTATGAGTAGTCAGCATAGACTGGGGTCTTTTTTGGTTGCAGTGGATAACCATGATTTCTTCTGTGCCTTGTCATGCCCTTCACTCTCCATCAAGTATTGCAGAATCCTTTCCTGGTCACTGGATCTCACTGTAGGTCTCATCTGCTCAGTGCGCCAGAGCTGATTTCATATGCTGGTTCAGGTATGTCCCTAGCTCACTGGGGTATGAGGCCTGACATCTAACCTCAACTTGTTTAGCCCACCTGTAAAAGGGGTGTGGCCACCATTGCATGCAAACAGCCACTTGGAGCCACTGGTGAGAACTGAGTGTTCGGTGGGGCCCAAAGGTGAGTGAGCTGCCCCACATCGGACATGCCAAGCCACTTCACCAGAAGCAACCCTTTCTGAGCTACAGCAATGTTTATGGGAAGATTCAAAGAAAGAGTCTGAGAGCAGTTTTGAATCAAGTGGATATTGCATGTTTAGAACTTTTCTATCACATGTTGGTACATGATCCAAGTGGACATAGCTTGGTGAGCATAGATCTCGCAAGCTCCCTTCAAGTAATGAAGAATCCCAAGAACGTCCTGGTGAGTATGAATGTCCATGGACAAAATGAGACTAGCAGGACCAGGAAAGTAGAAACTGAAGAAGCAGAAGGAGTTGCAATGTTGGTGGGAAGAGACTGGCCAAGAAAGTAGGAAGGGTCATGTCAAGACAGATAAATTCCATTGTGCATTTAGAAGCCATGATTGTGAATCTTGACTAGAATGCAGAAAAGGGCACTTGTTGGTTGGGGAACCATTACGTTTTAGGGAACAGAGAAAAAGATTTCAAAAGAAAGGACAGTACTACTGTGTGTCAACGTTGTTAAGTTCAGCATATATATTGAGACAGCAGTCATATGGCTCCTTGAGCAAACTTCAGATCAGGCATTCAAGTTAATATTTATTAGATTGACATTCAAAATTTGATGCAAAGGTTCATCATATATCAAGTGCAGAAGTTTACGGTTTACTGCAAACAAACTCAAGGCAAAGGATTTGGGTTCAAATTAAGGCAAAAAAGAAAAATCAGCCAGTGCAAAAAGTAGGTCTTTAAACCATTAATGTATCCGCACTTAGTCGCCACTCTATGAGGTACAAATGTACACCTGCTCATTAATGCAAATATCTAATCAGAAAATCATGTGGTAGCAACTCAATACATAAAAAGCATGAAGACATGGTTGTTGTTCCATGAATGAAGTCACTGGAGAGAAATACTGTTAGATACAAAGCACCCTCTTTATTCCACAAAACAAAGTACAAATGACATCATATGGAGATGCTTTCGGTCAAGAGGTCTGGCTGGTCCAACGTAGAGCTCAATATTTTATGTGCTAAGCATTAAAGGACAATTTGATATTTACAATGTACGGACAATCCTTTCTTTGAAACTACATCTCAACCCTACACCTCCTGATTCGCACCCACACGATTTTCATCCAAATGAATTTTAATCAGCATTGTCTGGTCTGGGATTCATGGCTTTTAGAGCTGCACTCCAAATTAATTTCACAATACATATTCAGATGTGAAGACTGATGGCCAGGGTCATTTGCTAAATGTAAATGTGCTAAACCCAAAAATCGTTCGAACAATGGTCAGGAAATTCAGTTGTAGTTAGACCAAACCTCCGAATGAGGAAGAAATGTGACCTATGTAACTTTGACTGTGGAATTATTGTTGGTGCTAGACAGGGTAGTTTGAATATCTCTGAAACTGCTGATCTTCTGGCGTTTTCGTGCACAACAGTCTTTAGAGTTTACAGAGAATGGTGCAAAAAAAAACAAAAAAAAGTCCAGTGAGCGGAAGTTCTGGGGACAAAACCATCTTTTTAATGTGAGAGGTCAGAGGAGAATGATCAGACTGATTCAAGCTGACAGCAAAGTGACAGTAACTCAAATATCCACCCATCACAAAAACAGTGTGCAGAAGAGCATATCTGAATGCACAAAACATTGAACTTTGAAGTGGATGGGCTACAGCAGCAGAAGACCACACCAGGTTCTAATCCTATACCTAATGAACTGGCCACTGAGTGTTAGTCACATTTGTTGAACAACAAGAAAAGGTTAGCCCTGTTTCTTGTAAATACCTAAGTATTGTAACCACTTTGGTTTCCTCCCACAGTCCAAAGACATTCTGGTTGATAGGTTAATTGGTCATTGTGAATTGTCCTGTGATCAGGCTAGGCTTATATCTGGGGTCGTTGGGCAGGGGGGCTCAAAGGGCCGAAAGGGTCTATTCCACATTGAATCTCAATAAATAAGTAGAAACTTTGTAAATAAATAAATAAATAAATAACATCAGTAATGAAACTTAACATGGTTCTCCAGTTAACATGTTCAAATTAAAATGGAGTCCATGGCATAATAAGTATTAGAGAATGCATGCAGAAGCTGTGTGTAGATAAGACGATGGAAAACAGCACTTGATAAGAACATAATCCTTCTCTCAAACTTTGGGTTAATTATACACACACACATACATACATACATATATATATATATATATAAATAAGCTAAAGGAAATGAATTGTCTTTCCTATGCAAGTGTCCATTGTCATGGTTCACCTTTATTCTCTAGGTAATCCTGTGGTGAGAAAAGTTTGGAGGGTGGAAACTAGTACTTAATGCAAGTAGATCTGCCAATGGATAACTAATGCAAACAGTAAACACAAGTGATTCTGCAGTTGCTGGAAATACAGAGTAACACATACAAAATGCTGGAGGAACTCAGCCGGTCAGGAAGTATCTATGGAGATCAATAAAGAGTTGACTTTTCAGGCAAAGACCCTTCATCAGGACACCTCCATCCAGGTTCATGTCATCAGCTGCAAGCTTTATCCTATCAGTTTGTTCCCATCAGATGCAACTGTCTAGACTTACTTCCTCCAGATTCAAATAGAAGTGCTCCTCATGTTCCATCATTAGTCATACTCAACTAATGAATGACAAGTTCCGGGTGACAAACCTCTAATTTTGACTGTGCTGTTCATGAGAATTTACTTTGCAAATGGCATACTGTTGTCTACCATATTTTATATGTAATGCACACCTGTAATTTCTAGACATTATTTATTACTTATAGCTTCCAATAAATAATTACTTTTGACAGAATTGAATTTAACTATATTCCCTTTAAGTTTACAGCTGGCTGATTAGCTTGCCTGCATACTCCAGATTTGTTTTTGATTCATGGAAGTTGGTTAAGCTCAGTGAGTGAGAGAACTTCAGTAATTCACATATCTCTGAAATTAGTGCCAGTAACCTTCTGCTGTAGGCTAAATCTTGAATAACTAAAGCTCAGGCTCCAACTGGATTTACAGCACAAACTTCATAATTGATATGCGGCTGGCAAACCACTGGGAGTAAGTCCCAGGTTTCCTGACAATAGCAGATAGCTTGGCCCTTCCTCGCCTTTCAGTAGTGTAGAACCTATGATTTATAATCCCTGTGGATGTGCACCAGATATGTTTGGATATGTGAACAATATCGTCATGTTAAATTGAGTATTTGCATTGACTTGTTTCATAGCGGAACAGACTTTCCTTCTTCAGTATGATACTGTATAGTATTTGGCCAATCCTCTTGATCTAAAGAACATGCGTATTTAAATTTCAGTTCAATATTTATGTCTAAATCCGTCCCTAATTGCTTACATCTGCCTAAACTCTCAAGTCAGTTGGGACTTGGTTAATTGTACTGCATTTGGTTGAGAGTAACAACATTTGTTAACAGATCAGCAAAGGACCCATGATTGCTTGTTTCTATAGATTGGAGAGAACCTAAATGAAATTACACAGTGTTGACTTGCTGACAAGAATTGAGCACAGGAAATATGTACCTTAGTCAATTCTGACCCTTTGTTCTCTTTTGAATCACACCTGTCAAGTGGCTCACACATTCTTACCTTAAGACGATGTTTTCTATTCAGAACATGTGGTTCCAAAGTTCTAAGTCTTAAATTATTTTCAGGATACTATTTTTAAAAAGGACAGTAACCAGAACAAGAGAACTCAGGCAATTATTAACCTTCACTTTTAGATCAGTTTTTTTAAGGGTATTATTTATTTACATAAGGTGATTGACCTTAAAAGCCTAGGTTATTAGCGAATCATAGGACTTTAAGACATAGGGCAGAATTAGGCCATTCAGCCCATTGATGTTGCTCTGCCATTCTATCATGGCTGATTTATTATCCCTCTTGACCTCATTATCCTTTCTTCTCCCTTTAAACTTTGATGCCCTGACTAATCAAAAAACTATCAACATCCTCTTTAACTATACACAATGACTTAGACTCCACCACTATCTGTAGCAATGACTTCCACAGATTCACTATTCTGTGGCTAAAGAAATTCCTCCTTATCTCTGTTCTAAATGGACGTCGCTCTATCCTAAGGCTGTGCACTCTGGTCTTGGACTTAGCAACATCTTCTCCACATCCACTCCACCTAAGCCTTTCAATATTCAATCAGTTTCAATGAAATTTCACCCCCCCCCCATTCTTCTAAACTGCAGTGAATAGAACCCAGAGCCATCAAACTTTCCTCATATATTAACCCTTCCATTCATGGAATCATTCTCATGAACCTCCTCTGGAGACTCTCCAACACCAACACTTCTTTTCTTAAATAAGGGGCCCAAAACTGTTCACAATACTCCAAGTACTGACTGGCCAATGACTTTTAAAGCCTTAGTATTACATCATTGCTCTTATATTCCAATCCTCTCAAAATGTATGCTAACATTGAATTTGCCTTCCTTACCACTGATTCAACCTGCAAGTTAACCTTTAGAGAATCCTGCACATGGACTCCAAGTCCCTTTGCACCTTTGATTTTTTTGAATTTTCTTTCCATTTAGAAAATGGTCTACAGCTTTATTACTTCTACCCAAGTGCATGACCATATACTACCCTACATTAAATTCCATCTGCAACTTCTTTGTCCATTCTTCCAATCTGTCCAAATCCTTGTGTAGACTCACTTCTTCCTCAAAATTACCTGTCCCTCCACCTACCTTCATATCATCTGCAAACTTGACCACAAAGCCATCAATTCCATCATCCAAATCATTGGCATACTGCATAACGTGAAAAGAAGCAGTCCCAACACTGACCCCTGTGGAACACCACTGACAGCCAGCCAGAATAGCGCCCCCCCCCGCTTTATTCCCACTCTTTGCCTCCTGCCAATCAACCAATCTTCTATCTATGCTAGTATCTTTCCTATAATACCTTGGGATCTTGCCTTGTTAACCAGCCTCAAGTGTAGCACTTTATCAAAGAACTTCTGAAAATCTAATTAAGTGACATGTACTGACTCTCCCTTGTCTATGCTGCCTGTTATTTCTTCAATTTGTCAGACAAGATTTCCACTTAATAAACAATGCTAATTTTGGCCTATTTTATTATGTGTCTCCAAAAACCCCAAAACCTCTTCCTTAATAATGGACTCCATCATCTTCCCAACCACTGAAGTCAGGCTAACTGGCAAATAATTTCCCTTCATCTGCTCCCCTTCCTTCTTAAATAATGGAGTTACTAGAAGAGGCGGAGCGGAGTTAAGATGGCGCAAAACAGCAACTCCTTTGCTTGCATCTTCGGAAACAGCTCTATTTCCATCTTTAATATCTTTATTTTTCCCTTTCAGGGTTCTTTTGAAGACCCTGACCTGGAGTTACACATGGATTTTGGTTCTTTGTGTGGAGTTCCATAACCAGCTGTTGTTGTTTGGCATGCCAAGGGCTCGGCCTAAGAGTCCAGCTTGGATTTGGAAGCCTAGGATCTCGGAGCTCTGGAGATGGATGGATCAAGGTTCGGTATCATGGCAGGAGACCTGGGTGTCTTCGGGGGAGTCGGAATATCTACGACTGTGTGCCCGGAGACCTGAGATCTCAGAATCAGAATCAGGTTTATTATTACCGGCATGTGACGTGAAATTTGTTAACTTAGCAGCATCAGTTCAATGCAATACATAATCTAGCAGAGAGAGAGAAAAAACATAATAAATAATAAACAAGTAAATCAATTATGTATATTGAATAGATTATTAAAAATGTGCAAAAACTGAAACACTGTATATTAAAAAAGTGAGGCAGTGTCCAAAGCTTCAATGTCCATTCAGGAATCGGATGGCAGAGGGGAAGAAGCTGTTCCTGAATCACTGAGTGTGTGCCTTCAGGCTTCTGTATCTCCTACCTGATGGTAACAGTGAGATCTTTGAGATCTTCTAGCACAGAACTCAAAAAAATCAACATAATGGACTTTTAACATCATAAGCCAGCGAGTTGTTTATGTTTCCCCGCTCGTTGGGAAAACAGAGACACCTTCTTCTCCCTTATTAGGGAGAAAGAGAGCCTGTGGTATGTTGTATACCAGGTGAAATGTGAGGTCTTTGGGGTAACTGCAAGTCTCTGTCTTTGCTATTGCTTTGCTCATGCGGGTGTCAATATTTTTTTTTGCCGCTGGGGGTAGGGGTGATTGTTGCTTGCTGCTGCTTACGCTCGGGAGGGAGGAGGACTTTGGGGTTCTAACATTTAACTGTTGTTCATTCTTTGGGGCACTCTGTTTTCATGGATGATTGTGAAGAGAAGAAAGCATTTCATAATGTATATTGTATATATTTCTCTGACATTAAATTGGGCCTTTGAACCTTTGGCATTTGCAATTTTCCAGTCCTTCAGACTTGGTCCAGAATATAGTGATTCATTACTAATACTCCACAATCTCTTCAGTTACCTCTTTCAGAACCCTGGGGTGACATCTACTTTCAGACCTTTCAACTTCCTAAACACCACCTCCTTAGTAATAGCAACTAAACTCACTTCTCTGCCCTCAAATTTCTGTCATATTGCTAGTGTCTTTCATAATAACATTTGGAAAAAGTGGTGAATGTTAGTATTTGGGAAGCTACTGAAATTGGACAGAGATAACTGCATGTACATTTGCACCATGCAAAGGTAGGAGGGATAAGAAACATTGGAAAACTGTGAGTGCCTGAGAACAGTGCATAATGAATTTTTACTCACCCAGTCCTCCGTTATAATACACAGCAAATCTGAAAATTAAAAATAAATCAAAACCATGAGTACAATTCCCACTTTGTTTTCCAATTGTGTCACCTTATTTGAACAAAATAATTTAAACAGAGGGCACTGGACTGACTCCTACAATGAAAAACTGTACATTATTAGGGCAAGTTTAGAGAACTTGTGTGCTGATATAACTGGAGTCTTCCAAGTAATGAAAAGATTAGATTTTGTCCAAGTGACAGGTAATTTGAGCTGGGCAGCCAGCAAACGATGATAGGGCAGTAGTTCAATTTGCAAAAACAGAGTTAAACGAAGTGCTTTCTTGGCACTTAATTTTCACTGAGAGTTGTTGACCTCTTGAACCATTTGACAGATGCGTGGAGAGTATGGATTTACTTCAGGCCTTCCAAAGAGATGTGAAGAAGGTTCTACAAGTGAATGATAGGTCAAGATGTAAAAAGTAAGAATGTTAAGCAAGTCTTGTAAAAACAGTAATTATAGTCTCCTGGATGAGTTTATGATTGTCTGCAAGGATTAGGAAGGAATTTGCCTGGAGTTTCTTTTTCCTTTTCTCCTACAAACCTGTACAGCTGACAGGTGGGAAGGAAGTAATTATGCCTATCGTTGCACCCTGTTGGAATGAAACAAGCTGAATGGATCATTTTGTCTTTTCTCATCCTTCATATGTTCATAAACAGTGAGCCAATTACATGCCTCTGACCATGTGTATGTGATTGACCACATGCATGTGTTTTTGAGTACCTTTATAATGGAGATTAACTGCACATGTAGGGATTGAATCTAGTAACCCTCTTTATAAGACATCTAATAAATCATTTTCCTTGGTTGGGAACATGGGCTAAATTATCCTCAATGCATCAAAATACTTATAGAAGCACCTGTAATTTGGCTATTGTGCATTTATAGTATAGTTCAGAGGAATTCACCTAAGCAAAATAGTCAATAACTTTTTAAAGCATGTTAGTTAAAAGAAAGGATTCAAACTCTAATACTATGTAAAACAAATATATGCTTATTGCAATAATCAATGAACTCTTCTCTGCTGAGTATAACAATATTGTGCAAAGTACCAACATTGCAATAAGCAAAATTAGATACAATTCTTATTTCATCTTGATTATAATTAGAGACTTGCACTGAAGATGATCTTTAGCTTTACCATGCAAAACTTCATGTTGGGTCAGTAACAATTTTCATAATAGTTAAACTACTTAACTCATTACTAGGTTAAGTCTGGGCAAACCAGTAGCTTGAGACATTGTACAACTGCATGGGTTACATGATCCTTGCACAGCTGCAGCTTACATTAAATCTACTTCATTCATTGCTTGGTTCTTTAAAACTGGTGCCTTTGGTGGATGAACTTGGTAAATAAAAACCTGTGCTTACACTTGGCAGAACCCTTGTGCAATCAAAGCATGGCTTCATGGTTAGTGCATCGTCAGCCCAGGAATATTCTCATTATGATTCCCTGGCACCACTTCAGCTTGTTTCAGTTAGTGTTCCAGCCATGTTGATCTAGTCATAAAGCTTAATACCCCATTGTATCTTCATGGAACTAGCTCAAGCTGGAGTACTACAGTTTCCTTTGAATCTGACTTGTCTGCTAAACCACCTGTTTGCAAGGCACAGCTGGGCTCACTATCGAAGCTCGCCACTCTCTGCAGTGTCAAAAACACGCAATATTTCCAACTATATTAGATTTCTGATAGAAAATGACACCATGATTAGATGTTAGGGTAAGGATTTTTCAGTGTAAAATTACATCAAAAGGTGGCTTTAGAGATTAACTGTTCTTATCTGATGTTCTTTTGGTTTGGAAAATACATGACAGATTAGAGTCTGATACACAAGACTTCTATGATGCAACTGTTGTGCCCTTCCTTATGTGTGGCCCTCAACATAAACATGACATGAGGAACATTAATAAAATAATGAAGCTTTCATTGACTTTCATTGCATACAAAGTAAACAAGACCATTGTCTTAACAAGTGCATATTAAAAGAAGACTGTCAAAGCTACAACAGAAGAATGAATGTTTCCAACAGATTCACAGACAGCAATGTTCACAATCCAGGCTACTGAAGAAATGACACCAATGAGAAGGTTTCTGTTTATTCTGGAGGATGCTTAGCAGTGAAAGGCAGCTTGCTACTTGGGGCTGGAAATTCCGCAACCCTTGCTGGCTCAAATCACCAATTCAAAGCCAAAAGTCAAGGTTGCTAGCATCATACACCAAGGGTGTATTTTGGGATGTCCCAGGGGAAGATTTGGCTCAATGGGGCAAACTACTTGCTGTAAAAATAGGCCTTGAATGAAATGAATCTAAATAAATGAAAGAGGAATGTGTAATGCAGGGTCTGCCAGTTAACTGTTTCTGAAGACTGTCTATGGAACTCTGACTGGCAATGCTTTAGGTTATTCAAGCAAATTTCATATGATATTTCTGCCAAAAGATAGCTATTTATTCTTTAATTGTGGTGGCAAACAATTTCCACTCCCCTATGTCAGGACTCATGCATTTCTTCCCTGTCCACTCTCAATACCTCTGCCTTTTAGACCATCAGCTCTTTCAAGGAATTCCCCCAACACACGTTTCTAACATGGGCCCAGAACGGAAACAGTAGTTCATTGAATCAAGTGCATCTACCATGCATAGAACAGGACTGTGAAATTGCAATCTGTTCCTGAAAGAGACCTTGCCAAAACCAGGCAGGTTCCCGGACCAATAACAGCACTGATCTAAACAGTGGAGAAGGTTGTATTCTCAACTGGGTCTATGGTCACAGCCTCCACAGAGATCCTTCAAGTTCTTCAGATGAACTGGCAGATGACCTCATCAGTCAGTAATTTAAAGAGTTTAGTCTGTGGTGGGGATTCAAAGCCAGCTCACGAACCTGTTTGGTTTCATGAGAAAATGAGCATCCTTTATCAATGTCAAATGAAACAGCAGATTTTTTTTTCAGGTATAGGAAGTCCTCAAACAAAATAGTGGGTTACCTCAGTAAGTAATTAGGAGTATTTTTGGGGTTGTTATACTGGTGTCACCCTGTTTAAAAAAAGCAGTGGCCAGTTTACTCAGCTGTTTGCAAGAGCCACCTTAAACATTACTTGGTCAAGTGCTTTCCTTTGCTGGCCTTATATAATACATGTTTATTCATGAGAATTATGTTTCTCACATATACATTTCATGTAACCCCAATTTTTTTGGTTTTGGCCTCCTTTTCAGAATTCTTAAATGCCTCTTTCAAGATACAAACCAAATTAGAAGAGGCTGCTACACCACTAAATGCTACACCACTACACCACTTGTGTGGAACGAGCTTCCAGCAGAAGTGGTTGAGGCAGGTTCGATGTTGTCATTTAAAGTTAAATTGGATAGATACATGGACAGGAAAGGGATGGAGGGTTATGGGCTGAGTGCAGGTCGGTGGGACTAGGTGAGAGTAAGAGTTCAGCACGGACTAGAAGGGCCGAGATGGCCTGTTTCCGTGCTGTAATTGTTATATGGTTATATATGGTTAAATACTTTTTTCTTACTGATTTTCTTTTCATTTGCAGTGAAAATGTGGAAACTCAACTTTCATATTCTGTAACGTTTCAGAATGTTACACGACCAGAAATATGATTTTAAAATAGAGTTACTATTGTGAAGAATGCATAGTAACAGCTAATTGCATACAGCATGGTCTCACAAACTGTAGCAATTTAAATCACCAGGTAATGTATTTTACTGATAGTGGGTGGGTGTTTTGATTACAAAGCTTATGTAACTGTTTACAGACTGAAGTTTATTTTGAACTTGCTTTTTTTTAACATCCCATTAAAAAAAAGTTGATGGTGAAATTAAAAGAATATCAAAACAGAGGTAGAATATAAAACCCACTTTTCAAGATATTTGGAGCAAATACAATGTTTTCATGCGATTTAACTATAAATTCCAACACTAATTAGCTCTTCAGAAAATTTGATTTTCAACCATAAGTAATAGATATTTGTGAGAATAACACTATTTTAAAATTGATACAATTTCCATGAAAGTATTATATGGCATTTGTCAAGTTCCTGAAACATACTTTTGAAGAATCTATCTAGATGATGATCCTGAGATAATTTTACACAACACAACTCAGATTGTCCCAATAGACAAAGGTGAGAAAATAAAGCAGTAATTTCTTGCATGTAAAATTATAGTTAGAAATTTACAAATACTGAAATACATATAGTATCTTATTTAGTAATAAGCCTTTTAGTCTATTTTTTATGATCCAATCAAAACTCTCCCAATCCTTCTTCATCCAACATCAGTTTGACAAGTTTTTTTTCCCTCTTCTGCCTTATTTGCCCTTTCTTCAAAGTGGGTATACATTTAATATCAACTATTCCCTATGATAGAGTGCTCTTCATCTCACCACGTTTTGGTGGCTGATTTCTTCTGAACCTTTGTGACTACCTTATATTCCTAAAGTGGAAACATTCTCTCTGTATTCACACTTACAAATCTTTCATAATTTTAAAACCTGTCTAGGGCAATCCTCACCTTTCTGTCTCAAGAGTAAAGAGATGTCCTGATGAAGGGTTCCGGCCCAAAACGTTGACTGATCGTTTCCATGGATGCTGCCCGACCTACTGAGTTCCTCCAGTGTGTTGAGAGTGTTCCTTTGACCCCAGCTTCTGCAGAATATTTTGTGTTTGAGATGTGGTTTGCTCATCCTTTCCTGATATGTAATCAAACCTAGTCTACATCTTCTGGAAATATCATGTCAACTCCAGGTGCTCTGAAATTTACTTACATTAAGAATACAGATTCACTTCAGAGAAATAATGTGCTCCAATATGTAATTAGCACAAAATTTCAAGCTTTGACTTACCATATTAATATTCCAGTCCTGCCAAAGGGTTACGACCCGAAACAGCCTGAAAGGGTTTCCACTGTGCTGTTTTCCTAGATGCTGCCTGGCATGCTGAATTCCTCCAGCATTTTGTGTGTGTTGCTTAGATTTCCAGCATCTTCAGATTTTCTCTTGTTTGTAGTATTTATGTGCCTAATTGCTGAAGAAACATTGAGGCCAGACCCTGTACTTAAATCTGGCTCAGATACAACATTATTAGGATATGAATTTTAAAAAAAAACACCCTTCCTCTATCTCTCTCTCTCAAGATAAGCCCACAACAATAGTTTGCAATTATTCACCAAAAACATGCAATTCACGTTATCATAGGCATGAGAATATATTTTTCAGATTCATGCAGTATTTTTCTGAAATGAAGTTTATTCAGAAGGGGATTTCAAAATATAGATGCATCAAAATCATGGTTGAAAATGATTGTAAGAGTGTTTTGCGACAGTCATAGTTAACCTAATATTTCATTTCTCAGGAGTATTATTAACTAAGTATTCTCTCTCAGGAGTATTGTCACACTAATATATTGTAGTGTCATATGTATATGATTGTTAAGGCTCTGCAAAACTGACATTACTTTGCTACACCTCCTTCCTGTCCATGTAATCTTGATTGGAAGCAAGCATTTGTTAAGCTGCCTCTTCCTGTCATGTTATGCATTCCAGCACACAAAAAAAAAGCTCACCAGAATGTGTCTGGAGAATCAGCTGTCAAAAACGGTAGAGTCTTGGTATACTAGCTAAATTGAAATCATTTAGTTTTCCAAAAGTTTATTGAATTCAGAGTAAAGGCACACAATACTGATAGTCCTCTGGGTGACCTTTGCTTTGAATTATAGCTAATAAGATAATCTTCTTCCACTAAATTGTTCTGTAGGGAAAAGGAAATATATTTTCCACCTTAAAAGTCACCTCCCTGGCTTAATCAAATTTTTCCAGCCTCTTTCACTTGATCTTTCACTTGATCTTTCGTCCAATTTCATTCAGGAGTAATGCTAACATGAACTGAAATATTATTTGTTGCAATTTAGCATACAATCGAACAAAACATCTGGTTAAGATTCACTTCCTGCTTTATCCAAATTCAGTTTCCACTGGAATAATTTGGAATATACTATGTTTTTAAAGAACTAATTGCATTTCCTGTATTCTTCTGCAATTAGTCAAAGCTGGCAAGGAGATGTCCTAGTACTGGCTAAACTTGTGTTCCAAGGTACTGAGATGACTTATTCGATTTCCTCTGTAATTATTAAGATTTTTGTTTGCACATAATGAACACATACTTTCATATTTGTTTTGAATTCAGAAATGCACAGTACAAATAAATTAATTAAATAGGTGAAATTCCATCAGTGAACAAATAATAATATACAAGAGCAAACTTTTTTTCTTTCTGCTCGTGAACATAATATAAGATTATAATTTGGATTCAACTTTTAATGCAAAAAAAAAATTGTTTAATATGCATGGTCATTCTGTTAAAGGGACCATTAACCACTTCCAAATAATCTGATAGAAAACTCTGCAAAATCACTTTACCACAAGTTGAGATCATGGTACTGTTGTTTATTGTTTAGTTTGTTGCGGTTGACTTGCAGGGATTAGTAGAATACCACATGTGGTAATTTATCATCACTTTTTTATGCACACTCAATAATTCTGATGCTTTGAAACAGCTTTGAATTGGATGACGATCAAAGTGTTTGATAAACCACCCTCAGAATACTGTAATTTTCAACAGCTTGAATTCCAACAGCTGTTACGTGGGGAGACTGGCAGCCTGAATAAAATGCATGAATGGAATGTTGCAGACGTTAAATAGTCCTTCTATTTCCTTAATATTTTATTCCACTCATTACATATACACGAGAGGGAAAAAAAAAACAACAGCATTTTGTAAATATGTGGTTCAGACTGTGAGGAATGTGCACAAGATGTGGGCACACATTGTATCATCTCAAATCAGCTAAGGCTATGTACTTGCACACCCATATTTGTCTGTAATACTAATGGAATCATTTGCATGGCTCTTCAATTCCTGTGACTTTCTTAAGCATTCTCATGTTTAATTATCTCATGAAATGGTGAATTCCAGCAAGCCTGATGAACAGAGGTTCTGGTGGTACATCACTCACAAAATGTTGGAAGAACTCAGCAGGTCAGGCAACATCTATGGAGGGAAGTAAAGGGTCAATGTTTTGGGCTGAGACCATCAGAATTGGAATAGAAGGGGGCAGAAGTCAGGATAATAATCAGGAGGAGAGGAAGGAGTACAAGCTGGCAAGTGATGGGCAAGACCAGGTGAAGGGGAAAACGGGTGGGTGGGGAAGGGGGTGAAGTAAGAAACTAGGAGGTGATGGGTGGAAAAGGCAAAGTACTAAAGGCAAAGAATCTGATTGGAGAGGACAGTGGACCATGGGATAAAGGGAAGGAGACTGGGAACCAGAGGGAGGTGACAGGCAGGTGCGGAGAAGAGAAAGGGAAAGAGGAGAGCCAAAATGGAGAACTGAAAAGGAGAGGGGAAGAAAGAAATTACCACTACAGTCTATACCATGCAATCAAGGAGGAAGACATTTATCTGATCAGTCTGCTCTAAATCTACAGTTAAGTAAAATTCGCTTTTATCATCTGTATCACTACATTTCATATCTCCCACATGGAAAATCCTAAAGTTTATTTTTAATGTGGAACATACTGTAAATACACAAATGGCATATTAAATATAGTTAGAATGCAAACCCAAAACATGAGGAAATTACACATGACCTGTGCAGTTCAGATAATATTTAAAAATAACTATTTAATGAAATAATTACCAAAATTTAAACATGGGAAGCACGGTCTTAATTCACAATAGACCCTGGATATGACCCATGAGAAAATGAGTTGTTTGTGCAAAACTACTTACAAAAACATTTTGAAAAATGCTTTCTAGGCAGGAGCAATTTACAGTAGGCAATTGATCTCCATATCTTTTGGTTGTGGAAGGAAACTAAAACCACCTCAGAAAACCCACATGGTCTCAATGCAAGTGGAGATTGACAGTATGGAAGGTCAGAATTGAACATAGAACATAGAGCATAGAATAGTACAGCACAGTACAGGCCCTTCGGCCCACAATGTTGTGACGACCCTCAAACCCTGCCTCCCATATAAGCCCCCACCTTAAATCCCTCCATATACCTGTCTAGTAGTCTCTTAAACTTCACTAGTGTATCTGCCTCCACCACTGACTCAGGCAGTGCATTCCACGCACCAACCAATCTCTGAGTAAAAAACCTTCCTCTAATATCCCCCTTGAACTTCCCACCCCTTACCTTAAACCATGTCCTGTTGTATTGAGCAGTGGTGCCCTGGGGAAGAGGCGCTGGATATCCACTCTATCTATTCCTCTTATTATCTTGTACACCTCTATCATGTCTCCTCTCATCCTTCTTCTCTCCAAAGAGTAAAGCCCTAGCTCCCTTAATCTCTGATCATAATGCATACTTTCTAAACCAGGCAGCATCCTGGTAAATCTCCTCTGTACCCTTTCCAATGCTTCCATATCCTTCCTATAGTGAGGTGACCAGAACTGGACACAGTTCTCCAAGTGTGGCCTAACCAGAGTTTTATAGAGCTGCATCATTACATCGTGACTCTTAAACTCTATCCCTCGACTTATGAAAGCTAACACCCCATAAGCTTTCTTAACTACCCTATCCACCTGTGAGGCAACTTTCAGGGATCTGTGGACATGTACCCCGAGATCTCTCTGCTCCTCCACACTACCAAGTATCCTGTCATTTACTTTGTACTCTACCTTGGAGTTTGTCCTTCCAAAATGTACCACCTCACACTTCTCCGGGTTGAACTCCATCTGCCACTTCTCAGCCCACTTCTGCATCCTATCAATGTCTTTCTGCAATCTTTGACAATCCTCTACACTATCTACAACACCACCAACCTTTGTGTCGTCTGCAAACTTGCCAACCCACCCTTCTACCCCCACATCCAGGTTGTTAATAAAAAACAAAGCTGACTCATTTGAACCTGAGTCACTGGAACTATAAGGAGGCAGCTGTACTAACTGCACCATTCTACTGTCCAGATCAAATGCCTATATTTGGTACTAGGAGAATTATTTGTCAAATAATTAATCATATGAATCAATCTGATCTTAGCTGACCTATGATATTAACAGCTTTAACATTTTTGAGGCTTAACAATCAACTAACCAATAAAAATAAAGTCAAATGAAATTGGAGTTACTTGAGAAAACACCAGAATGGATGTGAGGGTTACATTTGAATAAACTAGTTGTGGGACAGTGCTACCAATTAGTTGGAAGGCTTTGAATTTTGTGGGCTCCAGGTGTCAACCCATTGTGACCAGCCTTAAGCTAAAGGATGTATTGGAGGACCATTTACCTACACTGTCATTGTCACACTTTTGTATGGCATATGGGATGGTTAGATTGCACAGCAAGCTGTAAAATACCAATGACAAAAATATTTCCATGTTTCTAGGCCGTTGGGTGAAATCAAAGCTGGATGCCTGCGATGTCACTTACAGATCTCCATGCTTTTAGTTTAAATAAAACAAGACATCTAGTTGATCACTGTGTCCAAATCTGAAAACAACAAATATACTGCTCAGATAATTATCTTGCTAGATTGCATGGAATATCATTACGCTCGGTGATTGATTGGTACTGGAAGGAATAAATCTTGCTGTCTTGCCCAAGGTTTATTGGGTCCTTTGACAGTACGCTGTTTCTCAGCCATCTGAACTATCACAATTCTTCATACATACACTAAATACTGAATTCACATTATAATCAATATTACCATGTGTATGTGAACTACGCACTGCCATTAAAATACTTGAGAAGTCTGCAACTGATTGGTTGCAGTATAAAATACAATGCAGTTATATTCAGAGAAAATGTGGAACTTGAATTATTGATGCAATACAATAAATATCACTATACTAAATAAAGATAGTCAATGACTTCAAGTAAAAATTAATTCATATTGAACCTTAACAATGAGAACACATATTACTTATTTATCATGCTAATTAACCTCCATCAAAACTTTTAATTACCGTAAATGGCAGTGCAACACAACACTGCTTTCAGTTAATATTAATATATCCCAGTACTTTATATGTGGTTGTAACAACATCCCCATGCAGAAAATATAACAAATAGAATTTCTCAGTTTTTTCCATACGTTCTTCCAGGAGCCAATCATATTCTGTAAAATAGTGAGCATGCTGCAGATCTTTCACTTTGCTTTCAAATACATTAACAAATGATATTGTCCATTCTGTTTTAAAATAACAAAACGACCCACCAAAGCATTAGCAAAAGTAGCATTTTCTGCTTGAAATGTGTCAAAAACATGGGTAAAACAAAAAGCAGGAGCTTATCAATCCAAAGTTGACACTGAGTCACATAATGTATGGTATTCAGAGAGGAATAACTGAAGGAATAAAGAGGAATGAAGGTGCTTTGAATGGAATGCCAGAGTTTGAAACCTTGGGTGTTGAAGACACAGTCTTGTAGTGGTAGAAAATTGGTTTTCAGAGGTTATAGAGTAGAAGAAATTATAGAGAAAGTGGGGGATCTGAAAATAAGGAGGTGTTGCTTGATTGGAAGCCAATGTAGATTAGTAAGCATGGACAGTTGAATTTGTTGTGAGTTAGGACACAGCTGATTTTAAGATGCTTGATTTTTATGGAGTTACATTCAAGGGACATCAGCCAGAAATGCACTAGAATAGTCAAATCTAAAGGTAATAAAGAACTATTATTTTACTGAGATAGCCATGTAAATGTTAGCAAGTTCACTACTTCAGTGCACATGTATTCAGTAATATAGGGATCTATGTTTTTTAGAGCAATGACCCCCCCCACCCCACCCCTTAGCACTATGTATACATCTGTTGTCTGCACATGTGCTGTGGTCTATGCCTGTGCAATGTTTCTCTCTCTCTCGCTGCCACATCAATACACCAGTTAAAGCCATCTCCAATGTGTGTGTATTTATTTAATATATGTAGCTGTGCACAGACACAACAAATTGGCGACTAGTATGAACCTGAGTGTCAGAAAATACCATGAACTCCGCCAATAGTTATGGAACAAAACAACAAGAGTTAAAGCAGTACGGTGAAGGTCGTCAAGGACGCTAACAAAGGGATGTATGAGAAACTCCCTGCATTGTACACAGTGAAAGGTGTGCTGAATTTAAAGTGAAAATAACATGGTGACCGCTTCATTCTGGAGAGTTGACGAATTTGAAAGCGTTAATGAGGCTCAGAGCCATATATCGAGAGGGTGGAATTGTATTGTAATGCAAATAATGTGGAGGAGCAAAAGAAAGCCCTACATTTCTTAGGTTAATGGGCCCAAGCACATACAGTCTCTTAAGCAACTTAGTAACCCTTGCAAAGCCAGCAAGCAAGACGTTTGACAAAATTGTTACAATTTTGCAAAGTCACTTGAACTCTAAACTACTGGCAATAACTGAGAGATTTAGATTTTACAAAAGGAACCAGTCAAAAGACAAGCAACATTTCTGAATACATTGCAGAACTGTGCAAACTTTGCCAATACTGTATTGTGACTTTAGTGATGGACTTTCTGACGCCTTAAGGGATAAGCGTGTATGTGGCATGCATAGTCAAAGCACTCAAAAGAGGCTACTGTCTGAAAGAGACCTACCCTTAGAACGAGAAATGACCATTGCAATATCTTTAGAGACTGCAGCAAAGTAGAAAACAGAACTACAGAAAGGGAGCTTAGAATATAAAATGCACAAAATGTCCTTGAATAGCGCAAAAAGACAAAAATGTTATCAATATGACAAATCCTCCCATGATGCAAGTGACTAGTGGTTCAAAGAAGTAGTCTGCAGGAAGTGTCACAGACAAGGTCACATAGACAGAACATACAAGGCAGACAAAAAGCACAACCAAGTGAAAAGCCTCAAACACAAAACTAAGCAAATGTATAAAGTTATTGAATTTAAAACAAAATCTGACAACAAAGAATTTGACAAAGATGCACTGTCATGCCTAGAACTGCATAGTATAACGGAATCAGATCACAGCATATGGATCACAATAGATGTATCCAGTGCAGAACTGAAAACGGAGCTGGATACAGGGACAGTTTTGTCCATAATTCCAGAGGCTGACTGCAACAGACTGTCCTATAAGATACCATTACAGAAGACCTCAGTGATGCTAAAGAAAAAGTGTCTCCCAAAGTCATAGTCATAGTCATACTTTATTGATCCCGGGGGAAATTGGTTTTCGTTACAGTTGCACCATAAATAATTAAATAGTAATAAAACCATAAATAGTTAAATAGTAATATGTAAATTATGCCAGGAAATAAGTCCAGGACCAGCCTATTGGCTCAGGGTGTCCAAGGGAGGAGTTGTAAAGTTTGATGGCCACAGACAGGAATGACCTCCTATGACACTCTGTGTTGCATCTCGGTGGAATGAGTTTCCGGCTGAAAGTACTCCTGTGCCCAACCAGTACATTATGTAGTGGATGGGAGACATTGTCCAAGATGGCATACAACTTGGACAGCATCCTCTTTTCAGACACCACCGTCAGAGAGTCCAGTTCCATCCAGACAACATCACTGGCCTTACGAATGAGTTTGTTGATTCTGTTGGTGTCTGCTACTCTCAGCCTGCTGCCCCAGCACACAACAGCAAATATGATCGCACCGGCCACCACAGACTCATAGAACATCCTCAGCATCGTCTGGCAGATGTTAAAGGACCTCAGTCTCCTCAGGAAATAGAGACGGCTCTGACCCTTCTTGTAAACAGCCTCAGTGTTCTTTGACCAGTCCAGTTTATTGTCAATTCATATCCCCAGGTATTTGTAATCCTCCACCATGTCCACACCAACCCCCTGGATGGATACAGGGGTCACCGGTACCATAGCTCTCCTCAGGTCTACCACCAGTTCCTTAGTCTTTTTCACATTAAGCTGCAGATAATTCTGCTCACACCATGTGACAAAGTTTCCTACCGTAGCCCTGTACTCAGCCTTATCTCCCTTGCTGATGCATCCAACTATGGCAGAGTCATCAGAAAACTTCTGAAGATGACACGACTCTGTGCAGTAGTTGAAGTCCGAGGTGTAAATGGTGAAGAGAAAGGGAGACAAGACAGTCCCCTGTGGAGCCCCAGTGCTGCTGATCACTTTGTCGGACACACAGTGTTGCAAGCACACGTACTGTGGTCTGCCAGTCAGGTAATCAAGAATCCATGACACCAGGAAAGCATCCACCTGCATCGCTGTCAGCTTCTCCCCCAGCAGAGCAGGGTGGGTGGTGTTGAACGCACTAGAGAAGTCAGAAAACATAACCCTCACAGTGCTCGCTGGCTTGTCCAGGTGGGCGTAGACACAGTTCAGCAGGTAGACGATGGCATCCTCAACTCTTAGTCGAGGCTGGTAGGCGAACTGGAGGGGATCTAAGTGTGGCCTGACCATAGGCCGGAGCAGCTCCAGAACAAGTCTCTTCAAGGTCTTCATGATGTGGGAGGTCAATGCCACCGGTCTGTAGTCATTGAGGCCACTGGGGCGCGGCGTCTTCGGCACAGGGACGAGGCAGGACGTCTGAAAGGCAGACTGAAAGTAAATGTGGAGGCCAAACACAACAGTTAGAGCTCTATGTGTTGAAAAGTAGCGGGACAGCACTTTTCAGATATGAATGGTTGATGAAAATTCAACTAGACCATCACTCAATCAATGCTCTCAGTGTGATTGCAAAGGCAACAGTAGCCCAAATGGTAGCACTAACCAGAGACAGGCTTAATGCTAATGAGAAGGTGTTTGAGAAGGGGATTGGTAAACTCAAAATCATGCAGGCCAGAATTGAGCTGGATGAAGCAGCAAGACCAAGATTCCATAAAGCACATCCAGTGCCTTAGGCATTATGACCTAAAGTAGATGCTGAACTGAAGACCTTGGAGGTGTCTGGAATTCTCTCCAAAGTTGAGTGGAGTGATTGGGCCATGCACATTGTCCGGAGCAATTTGCATATGTGGGGATTTCAAGGTGAGCATCAACACTCTGCTGTGTACTGTGCAGTATCCCCTTCAATGAATAGAAGACATTTGTGCATCTTTGGCAGGCAGAAAGAGATTTTCAAATATTGACCTGCCGCAAGTTTATTTGAAAATAGAGATTGAGGAGTCAAGTAGGAAGTTCCTCACAAATAACACTCACAAAGGATTGTTCCAGTATAATTGTCTTGCCTTTGGCGTCAGTTCCGGTAATTTGGCAAAGAGCAATGGACCAAGTGCTCCAAGATATCTCAGGAACACAAAGTTACCTTGACAACATAATTGTGACCAGAAAAAATGATGAAGAGCACCTCCATGACCTTGGTAAAGTGCTTATCGGACTGAGTGAGTATGGTCTCCGTGCAAAGAGAGAGAAATGTGAATTTTTCAAGAATGATATCTCATATTGTGGATATGTCATCGAAAGGCATGGCTTACATAACTCACAAGAGAACATTGAAGCAGTGCTACAGGCAACCAAACTGGAAAATGTGTCACAACTCAGGTTATACTTGGACATTGTAAACTACTACCACAGTTTCTCCCAAACATTGCCACGGTGCTGCATCCATTGAATGCACTGTTATAGACAGGAGCAAAGTGGGGATGGTCAGAAAGATGTGAAAAAGCATTCAAGGAAACAAAGAGACCAAGAACATCTGATGAACTGCTCACCCATTACGTTCCGTCCTTGCCATCCAACTGGCAAGCAGCATGTCCCCTTTTGGCATTGGAGCTGTTTTGCCACACATTACGAAAGATGGATCTGAATGGCTGATCGTGTTTGCTTCAAGATCACTGATGAGCAGAGAACGCAATTATGCACAGATTGTCCGAGAGGCTCTTAGCCTAGAATGAAGAATAAAGAAATTGCACCATTACCTCTACCCACAGAAGTTTATTCTAGTGATGATCATCAGCCGCTTGTGTCCATTTTAAATCCAGGAAGGGAATTCCAGTGATGACTGCTACCTAGTTAAAACACTGGGCACTGTTCTTAGGAACCAACTCTTATAACATAGAGTTCCAGGTTTCCAAACATCACAGCAGCACCGATGGTTTGTCACATTTTCCATTATTGGCAACTGAAGAACAAAATTCTTGATACTGTGACCCAGCAAAGGTGTTCCACATCACATTAGTGGACCAGTTGCCAGTAAAAAATTCTGAAATATAGAAGGGAAACAAGGAATGAACTGACATTGTCAAAAGTCTATGAAATTACCATGCAAGGTTGGCCATCTCGTGGAAACCCTATGTCTTCAGAGTTCTCAGCAATACGAGACCAACTGTCAGCATGTTAAAAAATGCTAATGTGTAGATCTCATGTTGTGGTTCCCCCTAAACTGTGCACCAGGGTGTTAGCAAGTCTGCATGAAGCACACCCGCGTACAGTCAAGATGAAGAGTCTCACACAGAGCTATGTGTAGTGGCCGGGAAAAGAGAAAAAGACTGAAAACTTGGTCAAAAGTTACTTGGGATGCCAAGAGGTTCAAGGTGCACCCCCAGGCACCGATACACCTTTGGGAGTTGCCAACATCGCCAATGGCAAAGAGTACGTATTGACTTTGCTGGGCCATTCATGGACTCTGTGTTTCTGGTTGCTGTGGATACTCATTCAAAGTGGCCAAACATTATACCAATGAAGTCAACTACCTCAGCAAAAACTGTCTCTGCTCTGAGGACTATTTTTGTCAGAAACGCTTTGCCATAACAAATTGTGGGTGACAACAGACCACAATACATGGCAGTAGAATTCCGACTGTTCATGAAGAAAAATGGCATCAGACATTTCAAGTCAGTTTCTCAGCACCCGGCAATGAATGGGTTAGCTGAAACTTTTATCCAAACCTTCAAGAAGACAATTAAATTGATGGACAAAGAGGACATTTCTCTACACAAGGTGGACAACTTCCTTCATGTATTTTGGAACTCTGTTCATGTGATATCAAATCAAACAACTGCAATGCTGTTCATGAACAGGAATCTGAGATCTCGCTTAGACCTCATGGAAGGAAGAGCAGAATAAACAGTTCATCCAGTTGCTAAGTGAAGCAACAAGGAGTTTCGAGATTGGACAAGAAGTCCAGGGGTGTGATTATAGAGAAGAGAAGTGGACACCCGGTAGGATAGCTACAAGAAGTGGACCTCTGATATGCACAGTGAGTGTTGGAGATCAGACATGGAGAAGTCTCGTGGAACAGATAGTGGATGCTCAACTAAAGAACACACCTGCCTCAATTGCGTCCAACAAGATGGACACATTACAGTTGTCGACTTACCTCTGGGTGATAATGTCACTGACAGCAATGTGACATAGGAACCGAGAATGTGGTGACAAGACACCTACCAAACCTAATGCCTCTTCACAGGTCCAGAAGTGCTATCCTGAAAATAACAGTGCATCACCCAAAAGACAGAATCTTTAGAAAAGTGAATTTATTTATGGACTGTTATTGTGACAGCATGTTTATTTTGAATATGGGTTTATGAAAGGAAAATTGAATATAAATGTCATGGCTCTGATGAAGATAAAGCAAAAATAAGTTGAATTATTTCAATCATTTGTATGTGCTATAACGTAATTCATTTTTGAAGTGTTGAGCTCTTTCAGAGACATTCTTGAGAATTGATGAAACTTTAGAGTTATGACTGATGGGAAACCAGAGTCAAAACTTTTCTCATCTGTTTTATGGAAGCGTGTTTTCTGACTTGGCCACAAGCACAGAGTCCAATAGCAACACTCTCATTATCTACAACTCTTCCCAGCCTTCATTAGACTATTCTAAGCCCCATTTGACTCATTGGGTTATATCTTAATATTTTCTTATAACATTGAAGCAGTCATTTGGCTCACCGAGTCCATCCAAGAACTCATTCTCACTCATTTATTTTGCATGAAGCTATACCTTCCCAATGGCCACCAACTCCTCTTTGACCCCTCCACACTGATGGCAGGTTAAGTAGCAGTAAGTATTAATTCCATACTTTGAAATGTGGAAGGTCACAGTATTATCTGTGGTGCCATTCATCATGCAAACAATGCCAGGCTGGAATTTCACCCACATCCCTTCCTATCTTGATTCTCATGGGCTGCTTTTTCCCCATTGCAGTAGTAAACAAGATGCTAAAGATGGAAGGACAGTTAGCCAAATAGCTTTGAACAATCTGAATAATCAGCCAAAGAATATATTAAGTAAAATCTACAAGCAGGAAATTGGTTACTGGTGAGATCCAATGCAAACAATGCAAAATTTTGAATTCTCCTTTGGATGAAAAACATGAAAATAACTAGTATGGTTTGTGTAAAATACACCCATCACTTGGAGCTAAAAGGGATCTTCGCTCATCTGTACTTTTCAATTTTGACATACGTAGTAATCAATTTGGGGTAAAAAGTGAACAGCATCACTTTTCATCTATCCTATTCATCACATTTCAAGTGCTGAATAGTAGTAAAGTTATATTATGATCAAGGTGGGATCAGCACTTTAATTAGTTCTTGCATGCAAGTACTAAATAGCAAATGTTAATCATCCTTTCTCCTGCTTGGGGAGTTTTCTTCCTACATATTCACATCACTTGCATGGTCTGCAGAAATAGCAAATTATTTGTTACCAGCTGTCTCATGGCATTGGAACATATTTCAAGCAGCAGGGAAATTCTGGGTTCAACTGTCCACTCACTCAATGCTGAATTGTGTAATTGTGGTCTTAAATCTCTTCTAGCACTTTACTTCATAATCCAGACCAACAATCCAATGAGATAGTGGAGTGTTAAATTGTCTGATGTGCAATCATTTAGACTGGGCTGCTAAGCTATTCTACAGGCTGCTTGGAAGCATAAAAGATCTCTGTTTGTCATTTGATGAAAAATAAAATATTTCATAACTTGGAAAACATTTCTCCATCGATGTAGCCAAGATATTGACTATCCGAACACAACATTCATTTGGTGTTTGTGGGAAATTGTCAAGGAGAAATGGGCACTATGTGCCTCTACAAAACAAAAAAAAATCCTGATTCGACCATTTAATAAGCAAAATATTTTGGCATGCCTCAAAATATAAGATCTTAATTATAAACACGTTGCCTTCCTGAGCGCAGTTATGAATCATTTTTCTCTGAAAAACCACCAGTTCATTTTATCGAATACCCGCACTCATTACAGTTGCTTTCTGTTGTGTTGTCTGATGGGTAACTGGTAATTCCAATGTTATTTCTATACTGAGTGGAAAATTAATTATTGTCCAGTTCAATCAAGCAGGTGCAGAAGATATCTGGACAAGGACAGTGAGATGATCTTTTGTATCATCATTGATCTGCAGCAACTACATTGGTACTATACGGGAATTCCAGTAATTAGGCACAGATATTGTGAACTATTGTGATTGTGTGATTATGTCAACGCTACAACAAGGTGAGCTGAAAATAGAGCTTCATGAAAAGTCATAAGGAAATCAGCCTTTGTCACTAAAGATATATATTAACTTGCAAGGAAATGTAAATTTGAAAACCTTGACATGTCCTAGCAAAGAAAAGGCAAATTATTAGCACTATAATAAGCAGACAGCATCAGAATCTTTTGGAAAAGGCAAATTGTTTTGTTAGATATTACATATTGAAACACAACAAGTACTTTGTTGCAAATCCCAGGAATTGCAGATTACGGATAGTAGTGACTTAAAGAATCTGTTCAAATGTCAATGTTTCCTTAATATAATTGGAATTCACTTATCAAATTATAATTCTGTATGACACTAAATTTATCAAATTTCAAGTGTCTGGCAGCCAAATTGCTAATTGCATAGTAAGATCACATTGTCTTATACTAGATTTCAGCATGACGTTTAAACCTAATGTGACAGCCTCCTGTGCAGTTCTACGACTTTACCTACTGAGCAATGTGGCTGGCATGACAATCTGTATTGAAGCTCTTGTTGGCATATTAAATTTCAGACAAGGCAATCTTGTTGTCCTCATTGACTGAGGTAAAAATCAAGCTGGAACTTAGGAGTGACCATGACCAAGCAGTAACTGGTTTGTATCAGTACCATGTAAAATTGATTCTCATGTCATTAATATGCCTTCAGTGTAGCAGGAAATCAAGGCAATGTGTGTCCTTAGTGGGAAAGCACTGGTGGCTCAGAGAAAAACAATAATCTAGTAGCAATGTGCAGTAGGTACTGGATCAGGCTGAATACAGAAGATTAGAGAGCAAAGAAACAATTCCGAGCGAGGTTGGTGGTGACATCGGATGTATGACAACTCTGGCAAGATTTGCTGAACATTACTTCCTACGAAGTGAACCCAATAGCGTGAAAGGCAGTGATACTTTGCTACCAGATGAGTTCAACGCCTTCTATGCCCACTTTGAAAGGGAGAATATAGCTACAGCTGTGAAGATTCTTCCTGCACCCAGTATCCCTGTGATCTCGGTCTTGGAGCCCGATGTTAGGCTGTCTTTCAGGACGGTGAACCCTTGCAAGGGAACAGACCCCGATGGATTACATGGTAAGGATTGGAAAACTTTTTCCAACCAATGGGCAGGAGTATTCAAGGATATTTTCAACCTCTCAGTGCTATAGTTGGAAGTTCCCACCTGCTTCAAAAAGGCAACAATTATAGCAGTACCTAGGAAGAAGAGTACTGTGAGCTGCCTTAATGACTATCATTCAATAGCACCCACCTCTACAGAGATGAAATGCTTTGAGAGGTTGGTAATGACTAGAATCAACTTCTTCCTCAGCAAGGACTTGGACCCACTGCAATTCCTCTATTGCCACAATAGGATTACAGCAGATGCAATGTCAATGGCTCTTCATGCGACCTTACATCACCTGGACAGTGCAAACACTGATGTCAAGATGCTATTTGTTGACTATAGTTCAGCGTTTAACACCATCATTTCCACAACTCTGATCGATAAGCTACAGAATCTCTGTACCTCCCTCTGCAATTGGATCCTCGACTTCCTAACTGGAAGACTGTAATCTGTGTGGATAATAATATCTTCTCCTTGCTAACAATCAACACTGGTGCATCTCAAGGTTCTGTACTTAGCCCACTGCTCTACTCCATCTAAACCCATGATTGTGTGGCTAGGTATAGCTCAAATGCCATCTATAAATTTGCTGGTGACACAACCATTCTTGATAGAATCTCAGATGGAGGTGAGATGACGTACAGGAACAAGGTATACCAGCTAGTCAAATGATGTCACAGCAACAATCTTGCACTCAATGTTAACTGCACAGGATCAATAGAGACTATAGAAAGTTGTAAAGTTAGTCAGCTCCATCTTGGTTACTAGCCTCCATAGAATCCAAGACATCTTCAAGGTGCAGTGCCTCAGAAATGCGGCATTCATTATTAAGGACCGCCATCACTGAGGACATGCCCTCTTCTCATTGTTTCCATCAGGAAGGAGTTACAGAAGCCTGAAGGCACACACTTAGTGATTCAGGAACAGCTTCTTCCCCTCCGCCATCCAATTCCTAAATGGACATTGAACCCATGAACACTGCCTCACCTTTTTTGTTATTATATTATTTCTGTTTTGCATTGCTTTCAATGTATTTAATATATATACTTATCGTAATTGATTTACTTATTTACTTTTTACTTTCTATATCATGTATTGCACTGTACTGCTGCTGCTATGGTAACACATTTCACAATGCATATTAGTGATAATAAACCTGATTCTGAATGGAATAAAATAGATCATTGAACGCTACAACATGGTACAGGCCTTTCAGCGCACAATGTCCTACCAATCTTATAATTAACTCTAAGCTCAATCTAACCCTTATCTCCTATGTTGCCCCCTATTTTTCTGCCATCCATGTGCCTATTGAAGAGTTTCTTAAATGATCCTGATATACCTCCCTCTACTACCACCCCTGAAGGGGATTCTACGCACCCACCACTCTGAACTTACCTCTGACTTACCCCCTATACTTTCGTCTAACAACCTTAAAGTATGCTCCCTGATATTAGTAGTTTCTGCCCTGAAACAATGTTTCTGACTGTCCACTTGATGTATGCCTCACATTATTTTGTACCTTTCTATCAAGTCACCTATCATCCTCTTAGAAATGGTTAACAATGCCCGCCAGTGGAAAATTTTACTGCCGAGCCAAAAACAGAATCATCTTTGGTCTTCCTGCCTCCATGATAAGGGGTGGTACATTTTTTTTAAAGCTTATCATTTGTTGTGATCCCCCAACATTCCCTTCAGGATCCATCCACCTCTTTGCTATGAGGCTCTGAAGTGTGTGTGGATGTCTCCTGGCTTGTTGCGCTCTTCAGCTTCCAGTTATTACCTTAAGAACAGGTGCTGGAAGAGATGTTTTTAAATGGATGCCAGTATAAACAATGCAGCTTGGATTTGCTCTTTTTATTGTAGCAGTCCCGTTATTTCTACAAAACAAATGAAGTTAACAGTGCAGCTGGAGTAGCAGGAATTTCACATGAATGCCTCAAGCATTTGAAAGTCAGAATCCCAGAATAATTTCAATGCCTTAGTGCAAGAGTAACTTGGCACTGACAGATGTCCTTTGATTCTGTTGTTCAGAGCATATTGGAATCTTCTCCAATTCATACTGCTGGTGGTATCAAATTGTGAATCATATACAAACTTCAAGAATAACTCATCAATCCTATGAAATCTAATTTTGAAGAATCGAGTGAACCTTGAAATCAGAGCAGTGGACCATTCAATGACTTTCTGTTGCTAAATCTTTATTTCCACCCGCACCCCATCTTAATTTGTAAGGTACTAACTCACAAATGTCTATGTGCCTTATCCCTACTTCAATCCCTCACCTCACAAGACATTAGACTATCCTTATTACCTTGAGGTCAGAAGCTACGCCCCAGGCCCCTATAAACCTTCACACCTGCATTACTCCAAATACTGACAGCCTCTCTTTTGTTTACATGTTGGCAGCCGGCCTTCAGTGCTCAAGATTGATTCTGACAGTTTGGAAAAGTCAAATTGTCTTTTTTAAAAGGATGGTTTTGAAGAGGACAAACAGGGCTCATTATTCCAAACACAGGTGTGACACCTTCTGTACAGTTCAATAATTCTTACTTCTATTTGCAGGGTAAATTGTAGTCAATACAAGAGCAAGGTAGCTTGGAATTGTTCATTGCAAAGTAATTTATTTTACAGTTGTGATTGTTTTTATTCTATTGTTGGGTTAAAATTCAGCCTTCATTCAGCTTTACATAGGTCACATCAATTTTATTCATGACTGTGGGGCACTGATAAAAAAGGACTCCCAAAAAAATGCCCAAAATCAGCCTCTGCACAAGCTGCTTTTCAAATCATAGTACTTACTTTTAAGTTAAGCCCTACTGGGGCATAAGCAGCCGACAGCAGCTCACCAAATTCCTGTGTGGGTGGTCCAGTCTTTCAAGTTGTCCCCAGTTGCAACCCATCTTTCAAGATCCTTCGTCTCCCAGGGATGGGGTGTTCAGAGTTTCTATCGGCATTTATGTAGCTTTGGATTTTTATGAAATGAAGTTGTTAACCCTGTGACTGACCCTCCTCCTCTCATAGCCAGGCTTGGGACCATCCATGACAGAGTTTTCAAACAATTATGATCCGTCTATTTTCATCAGTGCTCTTCATCAACATGTTAAGGAAATGATGTTTCACTTGCATAGCATTATAGTCCATTACTAGTTCTTTCAACTGACAAGTTTGCTAACTTGGAGAATGGGTGTTGGGTGGTTGGTTTGGAGGGAAGAATCATTTTTCTATTCTGGCTGAATTACACAAGGCTGCAGGAACTTGGCAAAAAGAGAAGTCTGTCAATTGTGTTATCACCTTCATTCTCAACTACATGGGTAGCAGTAACACTGGAAGGGCTTCTCACTCACAAGCAAGGGGAAGACTGTGGGGAAGACTTTCCATCTGGGACAATAATGAACCTTGGTAAATGTAGGCAGAAATGGCAAATCAAGTCAGTGCCAAAAGCAAAAAACAGGAATTCTGCAGTTAGTCCTGACGAAGGGTCTCCGCCCGAAACGTCGACTGTACCTCTTCCTAGAGATGCTGCCTGGCCTGCTGCGTTCACCAGCAACTTTGATGTGCAGTGCCAAAAGCCTTGCTTCAAGGAGGTTAAGGCAAATACAGTTGAATGACATGATCAGGATTAAAGCTGGAACTCTGAGATCATACTTTGCCCTGTATCACAGAAGCCTACCCCATTTCTAGCTACTCTGACTATTCTTTGAACTTTTGAACTACTCTGCTCACACCATTGTGACATCCTTGACCACCAGTTGTACGACATAGCATCTGCTATTTTTTTTAATAATCACTTCTCTTACATAACCTACATTGACTATTATTTATTGACTACAGCTCTGGCTTCAATGCTATAATTTCAAGCAACTGATTTACCAAACTTCAGGACCTGAGATTCAGCACAAATGGATCCTTGCCTTCCTGACCAACAAACTGCAATCAGTATGGATGGGCAGCAACACACATCAGCCATGATTATGCTCAACAAGGATGCATCCTCAGCCTCCTACTCTACTTCCTATACACACATGACCTCATGGCCAGATTCAGCTCCAATTGTATATTACAAGTTTACAGATGAAAACACTTTAGTGGGTCATAACTCAAATAATGATGAGGTCGAGTACAGGAAGGAGATTGAGAACTTGAATGATATGCTGTCCCCTCAATACTTGCAAAACAAAAGAGCAAGTAGTTGATATCAAAAATTCAGGAAATTGACTTCAGGAAGGAAGCAGTGAACATGTTCCTGTCCACGTCAATGGTACTGAGGTTGACAGCTTCAAGTTCCTAGGGTGAACATCAGCAAATTGCCTGTACTAACTAGGCCAGTCCCAATAAAGGTCACCAGTACATCAAATTCCTCAGGAGGATAAAGAAATTTGCCATGTCCTTGTCAACCCTCACTGTTTTTTATTGATGCATCCAAAAGCATCCTATCTAGTTCCATAATGGCTTGATATGACAACTTCTGTGATACTGGATACTGCAGAGCATTGTGAACACAGCTCAGCAAATCACAGAAACCTGCCTCCCCTCCAGGGACCCTGACTATATGTCTCACTACCTTAGCATGGCAGCCAGCACAACCAAAGACTTGACCAACTCCAGAAGTTCTCTCTTATCCCCTCTCCCAATGGGCAGAAGATACTAAAGCCTGAAAGCACGTACCACCAGACTCAAAGACAGCTTCAATCCACTGATGTAGGATAATAATGATGAGGTGGAGTACAGGAAGGAGATTGAGAACTTAAATGATATGCTGTCCCTCAATACTTGAATGGTTCCCCAGTATAATAAAATGAACTCTTGAGCTCACAATCTACCTTACTATGACCTTGCACCTTATTGTCTACATACCCCTCACATTGTCTGTAGATATTATATTTATTCTATCATTGTTTTACCCTCTATTACCTTGATGCACTGTGTAATGCATTGATCAGTATGAATGGTATGCAAGACAGGTTTTTCCAATATATGTTGGTACATGCAACAATAATAACCAAATCTAATTTCATCCTCAAATTTTTATACATCAGAAAACCTATTTCAATCTGGAATAATCACCTGCAAGCCCCTTCATTCAAGCCATGTTAACATACTTCCCAGTTCCTTACATAGTCAAAAAGGAGTGGAGAATTAAATAAGGCATAGCTTGACATACATTAATTTCATGTCTCTTCTGTTAGTGGCTGTCAAGGACATGAGGAGGGGGCAAAGCCAGTACAATCCTATTTTTGAATTATCACTATCACATGTTTCATGACAAGAAATTCACCAAGCATAATTCCCTAGTTCTAATGGCAGGTGAAGAGAGTGGAATTTAATCAAATGCAGGCAGTAAAGGCAAAATCAAAGGACCCAGGCTGCAGTGGACAACATCGGCTTCTAAATGCCCACAGAAATTGGCCAAAGAGTTTTTAATTCTCTTTACCCTTAAAAGATTATTGGTTTGTTCGCCACCTTGCCAGGAAGTGCAATATGCAAATTATACTTTAAAAATGGAGACACGAAATATTAAACAAATTAAGGTAAATTATAATTTCCTCATTAATTGGGAAGGAATTCAATTTTGGTGACAATAAATCAATTAATAAAAATGGAAATGGTTTCACCTCTACTAATTATGTCTTCCAGTCAAATGGAAAAGATTTGTAATTGCAGAATCGTTAATTGTAATCAATGCCAGAGCAAATTACACCTCTGTCTTAGGTCAAGAGACTGAAAATTACCAGGGGCTCATGTCAAAATATATAAATGGTGTTTCTCCATTTGTAGCAAAAGGAAAATCCTGCACAGAGAGAAACACAAACTATGATGAAAGATTCAATCCGAGTTAAAGCATCACAGTACAAATCCTCTTATACGATCAAGGTCAGGAGACAAATGTATTGCAAACAGATTTATTACAGAACAACACACACAAAATGCTGAAGGAACTCAAGACAGGAAGCATCTATGTAGGAATACAAACTGGCAGGTGATAGGTGAGACCAGGTGAGGGGTAGGGGGAAGGAGCAATGAAGTAAGAAGCTAGGAGGTGATAGGTGGAAGAGGTAAAGGTCTGAAGAAGGAGGAATCTGATAGGGGAGGGCAGTGGACCATGGAAAGAGGAGGGGACCCAGGTGGTGATGGGTGGCTGAGGAGAAGGGAAGGGGATAGAAGGTAGCCATAACAGTGAATGGAAAAAGAGAGAAGCAGGTGAAAACATTATCAGAAGTTAGAGAAATTAATGTTTATGCCATTGTGTTTATTTAATTATTGAGATATAGCTTTCCAGTCCTTTGAGCTGTGCTACCCAGCCACAACTAATTTGTTGATGATAGTGCCAAACATATTGCTTCGTAAGCTTTCCTTTAGACTACACCAGTGATGCCAAGAGGAGGATCTTGATGACTGAGCTTCCCAGGATCTCCATACCTTCTGCCCAGGCTTGTGACCTGGAGAGGTCACTCCAGTGCCACTATCCATTGTCCTTCAAGATAGATGGATGCCATCATCATTGTCATCAATTAATCTACCAAATGATACATACCTGGACCGTGGGAGCACCCAGAGTAAACCCACGTGGTTACAGGCAGCAGCAGGAATTGAACCCAAGTCACTGGTACTGTAAAGCTTTGAGCTAACCACTACACTACAGTGCCGCCTCAAGATGGAATATGAGATGGTAGTCCTTCACCCTGAGTTTGGCCTCTTCATAGCACTAGGGGCCACGGATAGGCATGTCGGAATGGAATGTTGGAAGGGAGGTCAGATTGAAATGGATGGCCACTGAAAGATCCTGTTTTTTTGTGGTGAACAGAGTGAAGACGCTCAACAAGCTGCATCAGACATGTCTGTCCATGGACCTCTGTACTGCCATGAAAAAGGCCAAACTCAGTTTGGAGGAATAAAACCTCATATTCTGCCTGAGTATCCTCCAAGCTGATGAAATGAATGATGATTTGTCTAACTTCTGGTAAATTTTACCCCTCTCTCCCTTGCCCTTTTCCCATTCCTCATTCTTGCCTTCTCTCCTCCACTCCTACCCATCACCAGCCTCTGATTCCACTCCCTGTTCCCCTTCTTTCATGGTCCACTGCCCTCTCCTATCACATTCCTTCTTCTTCTGCCCTTTACCTTTTCCACCTGCCTCTCCCAGCATCTTACTTCATCACAAACTCACCTACGTTCTCCCTCACCTCTTTATTCCGGCTTCTGTCCTTTCCTTTTCAGTCCCAACAAAAAGTCATGGCCTGAAACGATGACTCTTCCTTCCCTTCCATATATGCTAACTGATTGCTGCATTCCTCCAGCATTTTATGTGTGTTGTTTAAGATTTCCAGCATCTGCAGATCTTGTGTTAATTTATTACTGATAAAAGAGTTAACACCCACCAAGTCAGTTTTAAATAGTCTGCCTTTGAATGAATCAAAATTAGAATCAGGTTTATTATCACTGACATATGTTGCGAAATTTGTTGTTTTGCAGCAGCAGTACAGTGAAATACATGAAAAGAAAACTACAAGTTACAATAAGAAATATAAATAAATAAATCATGCAATGTACAATTCAGAAATCTGATGGTGGAGAGGAAGAAGCAGTCCATAAAATGTTGGGTGTGTATCTTTAGGTTCCAGTACCCTTCCCTGAAGATAGTAATGAGAAGAGGGCATGGGAACTGGAATTCCCTCCTAAGTGCACGCTCACCCGGTCCATTCCAACCTTTGAACTCCATTCAAAGATCTTCAAATAGCTCGTTCCTCTGCAATTCACTCAAGATCTCCATTTATTCGTGAACAAGGCTTTTGACATTTATAACATTAAATAATCAGAATGGCTTCCTGGTTTAGACAAAAATATAAGCTTTTCATCAATAAATCAATTAACTAATGTCTTGATGCATTATTTAATTGATGTGTTCCTTTCTTTGGAAAATTTGAACTTTTACTGTTACTCCATCAACTCCAAAGAAGCAACTACAAATATTTCTGTTTCAGTCATTCATTTTTTCAGCTAACACATTATTCCAACACATTTACATGCACTTATCACTCATTACTTGCTTGGATTTGTTGTCAGGAAAGCTCTAAATGTATAATCTTGCCTTTGCCTTTATTTCTCTGCTTGGCCTCATCTTGCAATCTTTAGACATCCCTTGCTTTTCCCTCAGGTAACTACCATTAATGCAACATCTCCTGTTGCAATATTTATGGCACTGTTTTTAACCACTTGAATCTCAAAAATCTCTATTTTTCTGTACTCTATCTCAACCCCCAGTTTTACTTCCTTTCTTCCTTGAAAATTCTGCCTTAACAATCCTTGATAAAATATTTAGTTCAACATTCATATTTGTTCTCCTTTATACCAGTGACATGCCTCAGGAAATACTTTCTACAATTTAAATGCAATCTACTATTGATTTGTAGCTTACAGAATCCATGCACAAAACATTTGGAATGAGAAATATTATAGTAAATCATAAAAATAATAATTAACTTGGTAAATAATTTATGCAAGAGGTACACAGGTACCTTAATGTCAACACAATATACCAGCAGCTTTTGAAGCATAATATTATACAAGCAGAAATACATTCATCTTTCAGACATATGCTGTATAAAACTATACCTTGAAAATGACAGAACAAATTTCTGCACTTTAAAATGGTGCTGCTTTCACGTATTTCCTAAATAGCCTATCTCATAACATGTACAAATTGGCTTGTTTTCCAGAATAATAGGGAATGAACATTTATTTTGCTTGTAAACAGACACGAGATTGAGTAAGGGAAGTATAAAACAATGGATATTCATCTCAGCCTCATGCCTATCAGTTTCTGTTGGTTTGAGCAGATTCCTTTATTTGTCACCTTATCTCTTTACAATGAAGGTTTCCTTCTATCCTTCCTCCCTGTCCTCTTGACCTTTCAGTGGTTTGATAAATAGCCTTTGGGTGCAATGATCATGTTTGAGAAAAAGAACACATTGATTTTTTTGGACACTTTTAAGATTCCCCTATTGCATTAATTTCAGCAGCTATCCTGGAATTTAGAAGAAATCATGATCAATGTTAGCGTGATAGTCTAAAATGTCTAAAATTAAGTCTAAAATTAGTGCGATCATTATATTGTAATGTGGCCTGGTAATGTTAAATAATCAACAAAAGAATATAGAGCATTATGTCGCACCATCAACTTGAGGAGTGCTAATGAAGATATTGCAATCACTCAATTGTAATTCCAAACAAATCTTTTGCAGTGGGAACAACTACAATGATTGAAATACGCCTAAAATATGAAACACCCAAGAGACCCAAAGTAACATAATTAGCTTAAAGTTAATTGGATGTGCTTTTATTGCAAGGACCCTCTAACATGGTTTAAGGAATCTGTATACAATGGATTTTCCAGATACAAATCAAAATATTTGATTTTATTTCATAAAGGGAATGTGTAAAGTCCCTGAGCTGAATATATGTTTCAATTAGAATGAAAAAATCTATACCATTTATTGTTTTTTAAAATTTCTGAACAATTCAACATTCTGAAAGAAATATTGAAAAAAATTCTACATCAAACGAAAATATCCAAATATATTTATAGTTCACTTCTGCAGCACATATGCCCTTCAGTTATGCCATAGTTTTTTTTTTGTTTTGCCAGCTCCTATAAATTATCTCAGTATAACATGTTCCAAGAGCATTCAAAATTGTACTTTCCAGTCTCTAATAATGTAATAACTGCTCCTTGTGAAATGGACAGAATATTATAACCTACTCCCATGCAAGCTACTCCATCCATTTAACATACAATAGAAATACTTCGGGTTTATGCACTCAAGTAAAAATCATTAAGCTGCTTTATTTCACAAGCAACAGATAAATGTAGAATACTTGTTATATTGAACCTTCTTTGGTGAATACGAAGAAAACATCACACTAAACCACATTTGTGAGTTGACCTGAACTTTCCCAGAGTTCTGGTTCTGACTGGAATTATAATAACTTTGCTTCCTTACTGTTTAGTCATACCCACTTTCCAGACCCAAACAGTAGTCTCGCACATCATATCTGTCCTCTTTTCAGGTTCTCATGAAATGGCTGAGGGATACTCCAACTTCATTCTTGTTCAATGATTTATCAGCAAGTGTTTTAAACAAAAGCCACTTTTTCAGAAATATCTGTGTCAGGAAATGTAGAGGAGTGGCAATTAGTTAGAGGTGAGCAATAACTTTAATAATAAACTGCAAAATAACAAGCCGTGAGGGGCCACAAAACAAAACAAAAGATATATAACATAACAAGGTACAATAACTGAAGGCTCAGAGCAACTGGTTGAGGCTGGTCGGTTTGGTGGAGGAGAGATGGGTTTAAATAGGCTGCAGGTGATGAGCTGAAAACAAGTCAGGGATTCATCTTCAAATCTGGATGAGTATGCTGCAGTTGTTACCGACTTTATTAAAACCTATGTGGATGAGAGTGTGCCTACAAAGACATACTGTACATTCCCAAACCAAAATCCATGGTTGAAACAGGAGGTACATTGTCTGCTGAAGGTTAGGTCTGTGGCACTCAAGTCTGGCGACCCAGGTCTGTACCAGAAAACCAGATATGATTTGTGGGGAGCTATTCCAAGGGTGAACAGACAAATTCATAAGAGGCAAGAGGTGACATCAGATGTATGACAAATCTGGCAGGGTTTGCAAAACATTACTGCCTACAAGGCAAAACCCAATAGCATGAATGGCAGCAATGCTTCACTACCAGAGGAACTCAGTGCTTTTTATGCCCACTTTGAAAGGGAGAATATAACTACAGCTGTGAAGATCCCTGCTGCACCTGATAACCCTGTGACCTCTGTCTCAGAGGCCGATGTTAGGCTGTCTTTAAAGAGAGTGAACCCTTGCAAGGCAGAAGGCCCTGATGGAGTACCTGGTTAGACTCTGAAAACCTGTGCCAACCAACTGGCGGGAGTATTCAAGGACATTTTCAACCTCTCACTGGTACAGGTGGAAGTCCCCACTTGCTTCAAAAAGACAACAATTATACCAGTGCCTAAGAAGAATAATGTGGGCTGCCTTAATGATTATCACCCATTAGCACTTACATCTACAATGATGGAATGTTTTTAAAGGTTGGTCATGACTAGACTGAACTCCTGCCTCAGCAAGGGCCTGGACTCATTGTAATTTGCCTATCGCCACAATAGATCAAAGGCAGATGCAATCTCAATGACTTTCCACACGGCATTAGACCACCTGGACAACACAAACACCGATGTCAGGATGATGTTCATCAACTATAGCTCAGCATTTAATACCATCATTCCCACAATCCTGATTGAGAAGTAACAGAACCTGGGCCACTGTACCTCCCTCTTCAACTGGATCCTCAACTTCCTAACTGGAAGATCACAGTCTGTGTGGATTGGTGTTAACATCTACTCCTCGCTAACGATCAACTCGAGCGCACCTCAGGGGTGTGTGTTTAGCCGACTCTCTCTACTCTATACCCATGACTGTGTGGCTAGGCATAGTTCAAATACCATCTATAACTTTGCTGATGATACAACCGTTGTTAGTAGAATCTCAGATGGAGACAAGAGGACATACAGGAGCGAGATATGCCAAGCAGTGGAGTGCTGTCACAGCAACAACCTGGCACTCAATGTCAGTAAGACAAAAGAAGGGTAAGATTGTGGACTTCAGGAAGGGTACGACGAAGGAACATAAACCAATCCTCATAGAGGGATTAGAAGTGGAGTGAGTGACAGTTTCAAGTTCCTGGGTGTCAAGATCTCTGAGGACCTAACCTGGTCCCAACATATCGATGCAGTAATAAAGGCAAGACTGTGACTATACTTCATTAGTATTTTGAAGAGATTTGGTATGTCAACAAATACACTCAAAAACTACTATAGGTATACCGTGGAGAACATTCTGACAGGCTGCATCGTTGTCTGATATGGAGGGACTACTGTACAGGTCTGAAAGAAGCTGCAGAGGGTTGTAAATTTAGTCAGCTCCATCTTGGGTACTAGCCTACAAAGTACCCAGGACATCTTCAAGGAGCAGTGTCTCAGAAAGGCAGCGTCCATTATTAAAGACCTCCAGCACCCAGGGCATGCCCTTTTCTCACTGTTACCACCAGGCAGGAAGTACAGAATCTTGAAGGCACACACTCAGCGATTCAGGAACAGCTTCTTCCCGTCTGCCATTTGATTCCTAAATGAACTTTGATCCAGTGAACACTACCTCACTTTATTAATATATATTATTTCTGTTTTTTGCACAATTTTTAATCTATTCAATATATGTATACTGTAAGTGATTGCCTTACTTATTTTTTCTTCTTTTTCTATATTATGTATTGCATTGAACTGCTACTGCTAAGTTAACAAATTTCACGTCACATGCCAGCGATAATAAACCTGATTCTGATTCTGTAGTCACAGATGCCTCCTCTTAGCTGGCTGGAGACTGGGGGCTGCTGGTCTGTGCAGGTCTAACAGGTCGCCTCCTCCTACATTTGGCACCCAACGGCCCAGGATAATCCCGATGGGACTGCTGGAATTTCCTGATGAGCAATTGATCCAAGATGAAACTGGACGGCACCCTAAATCTCTCCACCGGGCCATACCGTTCCAAGTCAACCAGATATTACCACCCTGTCTATGATGATGTGAATCCATCGACTGTCGAATTCTGTTCACTGGATCACCTTCTGCTCTTCTTGGTTCCAGCAGTGCAAGCTCAGGTAGGTTGAGTAATCCATAGATAACATTCTTGGAGCAGGACATGTGCAAGGTAGGTGTGACCCATAGGGACAGTAACACCTGTAGATGGTAAAAGACTGGGTTGAAGTGATGGGTAATCTTAAAGGGACAATGGACTGAGGTGGGAGCCCATGGGAGTCAGTGCATAGAGGCAGATATCAGGTGGACAGCCAGACATGGTCCTCAGGCTGTAGTAGCCTGGCTGGGTATCTAACAGTGGCTAGCCTGGCAGCAGTAGTCAGCTAGAATGGACCTCCGTGCCCTCCTTCTACTCTGACTTTGGCGAACCACGGCTCTGGAGAATGTGGCCCATCTGCAGCAAACAATGGGGGTTGGTGGCCATGAAGCACTTCAAATGGTGACATACCTGTGGCAGAGGAGTTGTGTAGATTGTGGGTCATTTTGACCCAGAGCAGATACTCTCCATGTGGAAGGGCAAGAGGCAGCAAAGCATCGTAGAAACTTCTCCACTTGCTGATTGGCTTTTCCTGATTGACCTTTGGTCTACGGATGACAGCAGAGGACAAACTTACTGAGGTGCGGAGGGAGGGGTGGGGAGCAGAAAACTCAGTAGATGCGGGAAACAGTTTGTGGACCCTTGCCTGACACGATGTCCTGAGGGAGACCAGGAAGGCAAGCAATATCTTGAAGAACATGGTATGCCATCTCAGAGGCTCAAAAAGATGAGGATGACAATAAAGTGGGCCACCTTGCAGAACCAGTCCAGCACTGGCAAGGATACCATGAATCCATAAGAAGGTGGCAAACCCATGATGAAATCCATGGTAATGTGGGACCATGAGCATCAGAAGAACGGTAGGGGCTGCAGAGGGCCACTTGTTGGAGAAATTAGACTGGGAACATTGAGGGCAGGCAGTGATGAATTTACTTACATCTAGTGGGTCACTAGAACCAGATTCATGGAAAATTAATGTCAGTTGTGTACCTTGACAGCTGGCTGGAGAGGAATGAGAAATGGGCCCAGCAGAGTACCTCAGAGTGGAGTAGTGCCTTGGTAGGAAGTCCAAACTGCACGCACAGAGTCCAGTACAGAAAGTTACCTGCTGCACTGGAATCCACCAGAGCCTCCTGTGCAAGTAGATGAGTAGAGCCATCGGGGGGCTGAGTGAGTTGGCCTATGGTTCTGGAATGAGGGGCCAAGGGGAATTTACCAGATAAAAGGCTCCTCATCTCTACCTAGCAGCTGTTTCTCAGTCGCAGTGGGTAAATTGATGCATGGATAATTTGCTGCTCCGCAGTAATTGCACAAATTGTTTTTCCTCTGATGCTCTTGCTCTTGGAGGGAAGGAGATAAGGGAGATCTCCCTAACTTCATGGGTTCTGGAGGCATTGTTATTGGTTCCTGCTGCCTAAAGTAGCTCTGGGACTGGAACTCGGGTTCTGGCTGTTGACCTGGAGAGTCGTTCCATAAGACACTTGTTAATTTGGATTGACAGAATGATGAGGCTTTCAAGGTTGGTGGTAGTTCGCAGGTAGACAGTCAGTCTTTCAAGTGCTCTGAGAGGTCATGATGGTAATGGATCAGCAGCACTTCCATATTCCAGCTGCTCTCTACCGTAAGGGTCCTGCATCCCACCATGTAATCTAACACTGAGCGTGAGCCTTGACACAGTCAAAATATCTGATCCGCTAACCCTGTTCCACTTCGCAGATGGTAGAAAACCCAGGACATCTCAGCAGTGAATTCTTCATTTTAATTGCAAATAGTGGGCTTTTTGTCCCACTCAGCAGTGGCCCAGGTTAAAACTCGCCCAATCAAGAGATGGCGAGGGCAATCATGGCTCGGTCCGTAGAGTGCAGAGGTGGCTAGAGCATGAAGTGCAGGACTCACTGGTACAGGAAGTTGTATCATTTGGTTGGAGGCTCGAGGTGTTTAAGCACCAGAATCCAGGACTCTGAGGGAGAAGGTTGACTGTCGCAGGGTTGATGTTTGAGATGGAGGGTTGGTTGAGAGTGGAGAGCAAATGATCACTGCATGGTTGGACCCTAGTTAGACCCCACTTGGAGAACTGTATTCACTTCTGGTCACTTCACTACAGGAAGGATGTGGATACTATGGAGAGTGTGCAAAGGAGATTTACAAGAATATTACCCGGATTGGAGAGTATGCTTTATGAGAATATGTTGAGTGGACTTGGCCTTTTCTCTTTGAAGCAACGGAGGATGAGAGATGACCTGATAGAGGTGTATAAGGTGATGAGACACCTGGGGATAAGATTGATCATGTGGATAGCCAGAAGTTTTTTTCCCCAGGGCTGAAATGGCAACACGAGAGGGCATAGTTTTAAGGAGCATGGAAGTAGGTACATGTCAGAAGCAAAGTTTTCACAGAGAGTGGTGGGTGCATGAAATGCACTGCAGCGAAGATGGTAGAGCTGGATACAGTAGGGTATTTTAAGAGACTCTTAGATAGGTATATGGAGCTTAAAAAAATAGAGGGCTATGCAGTAGGAACATTCCAGGCAGTTCCCAGAGTAGGTTACATGGTTGACAGATTTCTATGTTTCCATGTTTTTCTATGGTATGGAAACTGCACTATAACAAACAGGAAGGCTTTACAACAGACAATCAAGACTGTGCAGGGTATCAGCAGCACTTCTATTAGGGACACATAAGAGGAAAGGTACCAGAAAAAGGCCTGCAATATCATGAAGGACCCCACCTACTCTGTTCCTTTGGGGTTGTGTACTCCTGTAGATAAGCGACTTCATTGGTTCACCCATCCTGTCAGGAAATGAAGAGGGGACTTGACTCAAAAGCAGAAAAGCAGAGATGATTTAGCAGTAAGCAATAACTTTTATAATCAACTGCAAAAGAACAAGACACAAGGGACCACCATCTTCAAGGCAATAAGTTAAATGAAGGCTGGACAACTAGTTGACATTAGCTGGTTTGATGAGTGAACAAAGGACTGTGGATGAGAGCTGGATTAAAATAGGTTGTTGGTGATGAGTTGAAAACAAGTTGCAGGTGACTCTTGTTAGCTGGGTTGAGACAGGGAGCTGCCTACGTGTGCAAGTCTGATAATCTGAACAACCTGCTGCGAGACACTTAGAAATATCATAACAGGTAGATGATATTCCAAAATGATCACAAACTATTTAAAACCCCAGACATTTTAGAAAACAGTCAAGATATTTAGTTCATTTAACACATCAAACACGTTTCAGAAGTAAATCCATGTGAACACATGACTGTGTAGGTCCTATGGAAGAACCTTTGTATGGATTATATATGCTCCTCCCTCTTCTCCATATGCTTCTCCCAACTCATTACCTGGTGTCTAACAATAAATATTCTGGGCATTTGATCACTCCGTACCCACTTCACCTAGTAATAAAGCACTGTCATTCACCATCTGAGTCTCTTGCTTTTTTTCAAATATGAAAATTAACATGACCATGCAGATGTAAAGAGAGAGGAAATGAGTGCAAAATAGTTGAAAATGCGATGGATATGGATGGTGGACTTACTCTTAGATACAATGATGTATGGGATTGGAAGTTCTTTACAAAACAGCTAAATTGGAATTTAGTGTAGAATTATTTTTTTAACATTATTATAAAAGCACAAACAAATAATATTTTATTTCACAAAGATCCAAGATGTAAAATAATCGTGTATTCTGCACTGACAATTCTCTTGAGAAATCAGGATTAGTCTCCATACATTCTATCATCCCAATAATGACATAATTAACAACAATTATGTTACTAATTATTCTAATTTTATATTTAGAAGCTACATCTTCACATATTACTCATGCAGTTCAACAGTAATGTGTCAAATCAGTTTTCTTTGAATATCTAATGAACCAGATATTAATTAAAAGTAGAGAAAGAATTTTCAAAACACACAATATACCTTACTGGAATGGTTAGTGTCATTAGCCATATTCATAAGAAGTGCCTAATTTTCTTTCAACTTTCTTCTTAAGCATTGCTTTCAAAACAATTTCTGCACCTCAGCATAACCAAGTGTAGAATAGCTGATCACTATTCAGAGCACTTACCTTCTGTTCAGAATGGCCATCTTCAGCTTTTGGTTGTACAGTATGGCTCCTCTGCACTCCACATCAATCTGATTAGCCTTTGCCAAGGGGAGGAGGATAAATACAAGTTGGAGAACAGCACCTCCTATTCCACTCGAATAGCTTACAACCCAACAATAAGAACATCAAATTTTTCACTTTAAGATAACTCACACCCCTAGAGTTTTCCTGCCACAGACACTCAGTTGTCCACCTCATATTCTTCTCTCTTTGCTCATCTTTCCCAACCCTTCACCAATCCTCGTTCCACCTGCTTATCATTCCCTCACATCCTCATTCTATCTATCACCAGCCAACTTTCCACCATAACTCTCTTGTTCACATCTGAGCTTGTATTGCTATACAGTGAACATCTTTCCTCTACCCAAATGTGATGTGTTGCACTTGTGAAAGGTCTGGTGCAAGAGGAAAGTGTACAGTAAATGTCAAGGCTCTTAGGAGAATTGATGTATAGAAGGATCTGGGGATATAAGTCCATTGCTCCCTGAAGTAGAGTTTATTTACAAAATATTGAAGCCCAGCATCAGTTGTGTGTGTTCTGATGTTCAGTCCATCCTCCACCAGGAATCAGCTTTTTTTCCCACATTCCAAATGATCGCCAAATAATGTTATTCAAGATCTTACTATCTTTTCTTTCAGTTAGTCCTGACGAAGGGTCTCAGCCTGAAACGTCGACTGTACTTCTTCCTATAGATGCTGCCTGGCCTGCTACATTCACCAGCAACTTTTATGTGTGTTGCTTGAAATTCCAGCATCTGCAGTTTTCCTTGTGTTTGAGCTAAATTGAAAATGCCTGGACTCTTTCAATGACCTTGTGGGCTGATGTTTTTCACTTGTTTTATTTTGCCGCTTACAGGGTTTTTTTTTGGGTGTTTGAGAGTTTGATGTTTTTCTTTGAATAGGTTCATGGTTTTCTTGTTTCATGGCTGACTGCGGGAAGGTGAATCTCAGGCTTTTAAACTGCATACATACTCTGATAACAAATCTACTTTGAATCTTTGGGTGCGAGAGAATTTAGAAACTCATGAAGTGGCTTTTGCCTGAAGACTGGGAGTCAGCACAGCTGTAATGAGTCGACTGCTTTCATTGGCTTTTAGGTACCGAAGTGCAAACTGAAGCATCACTAAATCTTTCATTTCCTCTATTCTTGGTTCTCTCACTTCTCTCGTTCATTCCACCCAGTTGATGCCCTCCTAAGTGTTGTATTTATTTTAACCTAACCTTTTCACAAGTATTTATTTCTAAAGACTATTCAGATATACAGGTATTGCAGTAACTTCTTGATCTTATGAACTTCAGTGTTTTTACTTTAAAAGGGTCTTAATAGAAATATAGCTGACAAAGTTCTTAAAATCACTAATCCTGCCATGTATAAGAAAGTTGATGCAATAAATCTTTCTCTTTCACACATTGATTTGTAAAATTTAAAGAAGCACCATATCTCATATTTGTGTGAAACATGTGAAATATTTTATATTTCATGTTCTTTAATAAGACACCAGTAATGCCTTTTGATTTCACAAGTTGGAAAGTTAGAGCCAATGTAAAAAGTGTTTGACATCCTGAGTATTTTCGAATGCCTCATTTATTAACCAGTGTTTCTATTTACTGCTTCTATTTATTTGTCTCCATATATGCTGCCTGACCTGTTACATTCTGCTAGCATTTTGTACGTGTTGCTCTAGACTTTTGGCATCTACAAGATCTCTCATACTTCTATTTAGTGCTCCATTTGTAAAAGTTGGACATGAAAAATGTTGCTGTACGAATGACACATTTTCTTCAGCATTTTTATAAATATCAAATTTCACCAAAATGTCATGTACAATACATTGTAATTATTAGATGTCAGCATTAACTAGACTATAGAATAGGCAGGCAACAAAGTATAAATTATCCAAAAAGATTATGGATACAGAGCAAATTGTAGTCACTTTAAACTTGCAAGATATAATACTAACCAGTATGGGTGACCTGAACCTCAACATTCACCAAAATTGCTCTGCACTTACTTTGGAATAAGTGAAAGAATAATGCAGATTGATTAAAACTGCTTTTATTAATACTGATTGATTTTGCACTGTTAGCATTTACATTCTTTAATCATTTAATTGAGAAATCAAGATATAGGGCTGATGGATATGAATTCATACTCTACTAACTTAAGGCAAATCAATCAGATCCTATATATTTGCAGTGTATCATGAAGCATGTAGAGACATTACCCCACTTTAAAAAACATTCTTAAGCTATCTAATCTTTCAGATTCATGTTCCTCAAATTATTCGGGAATTATACAGATAACAGAAATTTACAGAAGGTTTTAGTTAAAAATAGATAGTCACTCATAATCATTATTATTATGTGCCAAGTTGTATGACATGGGTGATCATGGTCTCATCCATGAACATGATTGTTCTTGGCAAATTTTGCTACAGAGGTGGTTTGCCATTGCCTTCTTCTGGGCATGTCTTTAGAAGAGAGGTGACCCCAGCCATTACCACTACTCTTCAGAGATTGTCCGCCTGGCATCAGTGGTTGCTTAACCTGGACTTGTGATATGCACCAGCTGCTCTTACAACCATCCACCACTGCTCCAATGGCTTCATGTGACCCTGATCAGGAAGCTGAGCAGGTGCTACACCTTGCCCAAGAGTGACCTGTAGGCTAGCAGAGGAATGGAGTGCCTAACACATTCTTTGGTAGAGACATATCTTCACTTGCCACCCAGGATAGTCACTGCAGAACCAAAAGGGCATTCATGAATTACTCCAAATAATTACCCTCCAGCTGAGGAAATCTTTCTTTTAGGCAATTCAGGTTTACACACATTAATGAGAAAAAGGTCTGAAAAAACTTGTGATAATACTTCTAAAATGCAATTCTGATTGACAAATTGGACAAGAAATAAGCATGTCTGTACTTAGCTATGGAATGGGTATCCATGAGGCAAGTTTTGTAGATCATACCCCAGGAAATTAGCCTGCCTAGAGGGGGAAAGGTTGGTGAAAAAGACATTGAAAGAGACAAAAAAAACATTGTGGCAAGTACATACGGTACATCTTGATAAGTATCTGTGAAGCTGATTTGACCTTCAAACATGAAAACAGATTGGATCATGTTGAAGATGTAAGGCAAGCATCTTTATGCTAGTTGTTGGTAAGGGAGAGGTGATACAAATTCATTTGAATGTTACAACCTGAACAATTATGTTTAAGTAGCTTGATTTTCTCTGGAAGAATAACAAATATAAAATGGGAAGCATGCTTCATAGATGTAGCTGTTCCTTTTTAGTGAACTTAACAAGTGGCAAAGTTTGATAGTGAAATTTCTAATGCATACACTGATTTTCTTCCTGTGTCAGTGAATGCTTAAAGCAATAACTTGTTAAACTCTAGTATGGTGCTTCTTCAAATATCTGAATAAAGCAGCTTTTTGAGCCTCTTGGTCCATTAACACCTACAGCTTCAGCAACAAATAAATCCAAAGCTACACATTTTCAGAGATTTTGATACTTGGCTACCAAAATCTGAGTAATCGTGTCCTGCCTGTGGGGTTGGGTTGAAAATAGCTCAGCCTTTTCAGGTTTTAACTCAGTCAGATGAAAGCAGACATTGTGGAACTACTGTGAGAGTTTGACTTGTATTCAAAATGCAGGCTTAGTATCTTTTATATCCTGCAGCTGTTTCATGTTTGCCATATCCTGTCATTACCTTTGAAGTTCTAAAAAATCATGAACTTTGCTATATTGCATTCCATCTACAAAATTCATCGCTGGAGAGGGAGGAAAATAGTCTCATGGAAATTGCTTTAAAATGTTTCCCAAATTGTGAGTTCACTTGTTAAAAGAATGGATACCTCTGAAAGATATTTTTGAATTCTAAATTTGTCACAAGAGCCTTCTGTTCAAAATTTTATGACTGAGATGTATCTTCACTGTGGCATTTATAAGGCAAACTTGGAGTAATTTGTAAATCAGCAACATGTTATTTCTATGCGCTACATATCTCTGATATGAATTGTATGCCAAAGGTACAGATGGTTAATGATTGCTTTATCTGCTCCTAGTAATCCCAAGGCAAACCAGTAGTTTGCCAACAAGCACCACAAAGCTTTGCATCAACACACTTCACTCTGAAAATATTGCCTTGTCCTTCAATATATTTTCATGACATCACACAATACTTCATTCCTAGATTGATCAGAAGTGGTTACCAGGCAAACAGAGGAAATGATTCAAGGATGCACTTAAACGCTCTTGAGGAAATGCATAGTTCCCAATGACTCCTGAGAATCTTTGGTCTAAGAAGAGAAGATGCACTTGAGAGGGTATTGAAAGCTTTAATTCTATGCATTGGAAACACAGAGAAGAATTGCATAAGCAGTAGGAGAAGTATACAGCCAAATAATTTACACTCCCTCCTGCCTATTGGTTCCTCCTGACCCATCCATGAAAGCCACTGGTGTTTCCGTATCAGCCTCATCAGTGACCAAAAAAATGATAAAACCAGAATGGAATAAAGCCCTCCTCATTCCCAAGAGACTGCCGAAAAAGAAGTACAGTAATGATTCTGATATGAGAGTAAAGGAATGTAAAGATTGGAATATTAATTAATCCACTGATTTTTAATTAATATTACATTTCAAAACCCTCAGGGCAATGTGCTTTATCGAGAAAGAGTAAAGAACTGAGCCTGACCTGAGGAGGAGCTGGTGATAGTCCAGTAATAAAACTGATGTTAAAACTCTGTTGCTAATCCCAGTTAATCCAATCAAATAATTAAACATCAAATTTAACCAGATTGACTGGATTATACTCATCATGACTTTTGAATTGAGAAAAAGATTTTAAATAAGCTAAATAAATTCATTAGATCTGATATATTGAGCTAGATTGTACCTAATCTATCCTATTACTCACACGTCTCTCTTGGCATTCTTACAGTCACAGTCTCATTGCTCCCAGTGTTCTGGAGACAACATTGTCTTTGCGATTCCCTGAGGCAGAGGTGGTTGCAAGTATCTATAGCTACATGTAGTGCACACTGAGGGCCCACCTTTGGACCTGGTGAAATTCTCACTGCTTCTGCTATCAAAGACTTTTTCCACTTTCTTAAAGTACCTCAGATCATCAGAAATATTTAGAAACAGTTGAAATACATCTGCAAAATTGAAAAGATATATAATATTTAAATGCAGTAGAAAATTCATTTAAAATACATTCAATGTATGGAAACTAATTAAAACAATATAACTAATTAACACAGTTTCCAAAACTCTGATCTTCATTTCTACCTTCGTTGCCAACACTAAACAAAAGAATGGGAAGATGTGGAATTCACCAGTCAAGGTTGGAACAATGTTGGAATAATGTTGAGAGCCCAGAGACAAAGTGAATTCTCTATTCTTCAACTTCATATTGCACAGATACTTAAATCTCAACTGCATGGAAACTACTTGGACCTTTTCTACAGAATCATCAGCTAGCAGTCAACATTCTCATTGTATTGCACTTTGTTGATAGTTACCAGTGAATCAAAATGGAACTCTCAGCGTTTATTTATTTAGGAGATCTGGTGTGACACCAAATACTCTTTGCAAATTTCTACAGTTGTAAGGTGGAGAGTATTCTAACTAGTTGCATCAATGTCTGATATGGGGGGTGGGGAACGACTGGCAGGATTGGAAAAAGCTGCAGAGATTGTAAACTCAGCTTGCTCCATCATGGGCACCACCCTCCCCGCCATCAAGGGAACCTTCAAATGGCGATGCTTAAAAATGTCAGCATCCATCATTAAGAACCTCCATTACACAGGACATGCTTCTTTTCATTACTACCGTCAGAGTGGAGGTACAGGAGATTGAAGACATACATTCAATGTTTTAGGAACTATGTTCTCCTCTGTCATTAGATTTCTGAATGGTCAATGAAACCATGGATACCACCTCACTACTTTTTGCTCATTTATGTTCTATTTATTTAACTAAAACATATATGTGCACATATATAACATATACACACATACATGCATTATAAGTATATATACATTTATTTCTTAGTTATAAATTAAAGTGTATTTTATGTATTGCACTGTACTGCTTCTGTAAAACAGCAAATACCAGGACATAAGTCAGTGATAAGAAACCCATGATTCTGATTAATTTAAGTAAAGGCAAGTCTGGAACTTCCTCACATGCTTAACAGAATTCAATGGCCTTGAATAGATACATAAGAACACAAAAACATAAGAAATAGGAGCAGGAATAGGCCAACTGTCTCATCAAGCCTGCTGCACCATTCATTATGATCAAGACCAATCTGGACACAGATTCAACATCCTCACTTATTCCCACAACCCTCAGCTCCCCTGCTATGCAAAAATCTATGTAACTGTGCCTTAAATATCTTTTATGAGGTAGTCTCCACTGTTTCCCTGGTTCTACAGATTCCGGTTTAAGATGGCAGTGATGACCTCTGGGTGGCATGGCAAGAAAGTTACTGTATTAATCATATTTTTTCTCCGATACGATCACTGCAGTCAATACCCTGTAATTTCCCTTTCGGACCTGGCATTTTATGGTGTGAACCTGAAGATGCAAAATGGGTGCAGCCTGGCTTATGCAGACTGAATTGAGGGGAATTGGCACACTTGCAGATAATTCGATGTGGCAGAACCAAGGTGAGGTGGGTGGAGGCAATGTAGAATCAAGGTGGCAGGTCCGGGAGCGAGAAAAGGCCCAAGAATTGATCGCTTTAAGCATCGGGCCAAATTGGAAAGGTTGGGTACGGACTGAAATGAGACGTTGAGCCTGGGTCTGAGAGGGAGGAGTGATCCGAGGTGTAAAAGATTTAAGTGCTGGGCCAAATGGAAAAGGTCAGGGTGTCGGAGCCTAAGACAAAGGACAGGCTGGTTCAGCTCTGCAAGGTTTACCTCGTATGTGTACTGAACTGGGGATGTGGCCTGCAACTAATGGGCTCCTGAATCAGCAGCAGTGATGACTGGCTTCAAGGCTGTGGACTCACTTTTGTGAACGTCAGTTTTGAATGTTACTTGCTTACTTGGATGATCTTTTTTCTGCACATTAAATGTTTGATGGACTTCTTTTTAATGGGTTCTAATTGGATCTTTGTCTTGTGGCTTCATGGAAGGGGACAAATCTTAAGGTTGTATATAATATACAAACTTTGATAATAAATGTACTTTGAACTTGTCTCTGGGAAAAGCAGTTCCTCCTCATCTCCATCTAAATCTGCTCCCCCATGTCATGAGGCAATGTTGCCCAGTTCTAGTCTGAGTTACCAGTGGAACAGCTTTCACAAAGTCATAGAGCACTACAGAACAGAAACATGTCCTTTGGCTTATCTAGTCTGTGCCAGCTTGGTTTTCTGTCTTATGCATCTCCTTGCACCCAGACTCTATCTCTTTCATATTTTTATATGTTTTATAAAATCCGCTTTCATTCTACTGAACTCCTGCATGTATAGTCCCAGGCAACTCAATCTTTTCTCATAGGCTTATCCCGTCATCTCTGGAATAAATCTGGTGAACCTCTTATGCACCACCTCTAAAGCCTGTACATCTTTTTCCAAGTAAGGAGAGCAGAACTGCACACAATACTCTAGGTGCAGCCTCACCAGTACATTAGCAGCAGAGTTAACAGTAGTTGTTGCTGTGTGTTACAAAATCATTTGCTGCTGGACTCCCTGTGAGTTCGATAACAGGACTCAGTCATACTGAGATTTCCCAGCATTTATGTTATAGAAATGGTTGTTGGATCCTGCACCAGATAAAACATCAGTGACATCAAAGGGAATTATGGAGCACCAGAAAAAGGGAAATTTAACTTCATTTTACAAATAATGAATATTTCTAATTCTTTATAAATATATAATTATATATATGTAATTTCAGTCCAGTTTAATTTTATATTTTAAGCATCGATATTCTATTTTCCTTTACTTAATTTCATTGTTTAAACATCTGACTGTGACTGACATTGAGAGAGATATAGATTTTCTACCGTTTTGACTGCTGGCAAAGCTGGAGGTGGTGCAGAAGGGAATAAATGGCTGTTCTGCAATGTAATAACATCCAGGCTAAGAAGCAGTGATCATTAAGCCTAGTTTAAGTAATTCAGAAATGGCAAGATCAAACACGTAACTAGAAGTACGCAATAATTCCAGATAAGATAGATATGTAAAGACATGAGAGTAGTATCACTTGAACAGAGGAAGTCTAGCTCAAGCTTATTGAAATATGGATGTTTAAGAAAGAAAGGTAATTGGACTCACTACCTGTCGTATTTCCATTGAAGGTTAAATGCAAACCTCTGCATGCCGTTTCCCATTAAATTCATCATGCTAATGAATTCTATCTCCTCGGCAATTTTCTCTTTCTTTGTTATTCATCCTAATGAAATTATAGAGAACATTTAAATCTTTAAAAACTCAGCACGGTATGCTGTACTTAATATAGGGGTTGAGAAGCTCACTTTATGACCTCCTGATTATTAACTAAAATTCAGAGAATGCCTGACATTCCAATCTGTCACTCATTGTTTGTAATATTCTCCAAGTCTGATGGCTGTAACTAAAAAAGATATTCTTGAGGGAGCGGAGCAGACAAGAAGTGTTTATATGAACACAATGAATGTGCCTATAATCAATTCAAATGTTGCAGCATCAAAAGTTCTGAAGCCTAATGTGAGGTGAGGCATCCTAACTGTCTAGATATGCAAGCCTGGGCAGTACGAAATGGACAGCAAGCTCCTTCTCGCCATGTATCTGATGAACCCAAAGGAACGGCAGAGACAGATACAGTTTGGTACCAGCAGTGTCGCAGGAGTTGCCAGTCAGCATTGAACTCAATCTAGGACTGCCTTAAGGTCTGCAGCTCCGGACTTTTCCCTCAGTGTTGACTCTCAAGGGCTTTCCCATGAGTTGGTATAGCCACGAGGCAGCAGAGGTTAGAGATAAGAGTTTTCTTTCTCCCTGATGAGCTGCCAACCACGGCTAATGAGCCCCATCTGTCCGAAGTGGCTAGTCTTAAGACGCCAGTAACCCACCATTGCCCCTTCTCCTGTCAGTAGAAATGGTTCTGCTGGGTTTAGCAGCTTAGCCACACATGAAGGCCAGAAGCTGGAATCGGTTGTCAGAGGCTACTTGAGGCGCACACCATTAAGTAAATCAGAGTGGCTATATTCCATTAGGGCCTTGAGAAGATTTGGTATGAAACCTAAAACCCTCGCTGATTTCTACAGGTCTATCATGGAGAGTATTCTGACTAACTACGTCAATGTCTGGCATGGAGCAGGGGGTGTTACTGCACAGGATTGAAGTAAGCTGCAGAGAGTTGTAAAATTAGTCGGCTCCATCATGGGCACTGATCTTTGTAGTGTCCAAGACATCTTCAAGGAGCAACGCCTCAAAAAGGCAGTGTCCATCATTAAACACACCCACTACCCAGGACGTGCCCTCTTCTCACTGTTACCATCAGGTAGGAGATACAGAAACCTGAAGGCACACACTCAGTGATTCAGGAACAGCTTCTTCCCCTCTGCCATCCGATTTCTAAATGGACATTGAACCCGTTGACACTCCCTCACTACTTTTTTTTAAAATTGCTGTTTTTGCACTACTTATATAGTTAAACTATTTTATATATATACTTACTGTAATTCACAGTTTTTTCTATTTTATCATGTTTTGCATTGTACTGCTGCTGTAAAGTTAACAAATATCATGAAATATGCCGGTGATATTAAACCTGATTCTGATTCTGATTCTGATTTTGAATACATCATGGGAACTGGACTTTAGATTCAACTCATCCAGAACAACCAAGATACCCCTCCAAGTCTGTGTTTGGCACATAAACTTCTAAACCTATCCTATCCATGTACTGACAAAAATGTGTTTTAACTTCCAGAATCGCTTCCTCTCCCAGCTTGTTCTGACAACCTTTGGTTGTTAAACAGTTACCATTGGATTTCTATTAAACCTTTACCAATTTTTCTCATTTTAGATTCTCCCACCCTGGAAAAACTAATGTGCATTTATACCATATACGCTTTTTATAATCGTATACATTTTCATAAGGTCACCCCTCAGTCTCCTATACTCCAAAAAATATGAACCTCACTTGCCCAACCTCTCCCCACAATTCAGCCCCTGAGGGCTTGCAACAGCCTTGTAAATATTTCCTGTACCCTTCCAACTTAATACAATTCTTTCTTATAGCAGGTTTTCCAAAACTGAACATAATACTCTAAGTGCAGCCTCACCAACGTCTAGTACAACTGCAATATAACATCCATACTTAATGAACTGATTGATGAAGCCAACATGCCAAAAGCCTTGTTCACCAACCTGTCTACCAACAACACCACTTATAGGGAATAGGTACTCCAAGCGCTCTCTGTCCTATACCAGTCCCACCGTCCTACTGTTCACTGTGAAAGTCCTACTCCAGTTTGACTTCCTAAATGTTACACCATGCCCTTATCTGAATTAACCCTAATTTACCATTCTTCAGCCAATATACCTAACTGATCAAGATCCCACTGTAATTTTTAATAACTACTTCACACTATATAACATCTAATTTAATGTCATTTGTAAACTTACTACTGATGGCTTGTACATTCTTAATCAAATTATTGATATATCTGACAAATAATAAAGTGCCCAGCACTGATCCCTGAGCTACACCACTAGCCATAGGCCTCCAGTCTGAAAAATAACCTTCACCAACACCTTTTGCTTTCTATCATCAAGCCATTTGTGTATCTCATTAACTAGCCCTCTCTGGATCCCATACAATTTAACTTCCTAAAGAAATTTATCATATGGAATCATAACAAAACTTACTCAAACCGGAATGATAGAGCAGAGGAAGGGGAAAACAGAAATAAATCTAAGATAGTGAGCAGTAAAGATGTCAGGAAAGACAGGCAGGTGATGGGGCAAATGTGTAGCCATTGGGATGAGTTGCAGTGAAATAAAGTTGCAGTGAAATTAAAGCAAAATTATCAAATACTGGTCTTAAGGTGTTGTACTTAAATGCACGCAGCATAAGAAATAAGGTGGATGATCTTGTTGTACAGCTACAGATTGGCAGGTATGATATTGTGGCCATCACTGAGACCTGGCTAAAGGATGCATGTCTCTGGGAGCTGAACTTCCAAGGATACACGGTGTATCGGAAGGATAGGAAGGTAGGCAGAGGGGGAGGCGTGGCTTTATTGGTAAGAAATGATATTAAATCATTAGAAAGAGGTGATATAGGATTGGAAGGTGCAGAATCTTTATGGGTTGAGCTAAGGAATAGCAGGGGTAAAAGGACCCTGATGGCAGTTACTTATAGGCCTCCAAACAGCTGCAGGGATGTGGACTACAAATTACAACTGGAAATAGAAAAGGCTTGTCAGAAGGGCAGTGTTATGATAATTGTGGGGGATTTTAACATGCGAGTAGATTGGAAAAATCAGGTCGACACTGGATCTCAAGAGAGAGAATTTGTAGAATGTCTGCGAGATGGCTTTTTAGAACAGCTTGTTGTTGAGCCCACTAGGGGATCGGCTGTTCTGGATTGGGTATTGTGTAATGAACCGGAGGTGATTGGAAAGATTGAGGTGAAAGAACCCTTAGGAGGCAGTGATCATAACATGATTGAGTTCACTGTGAAATTAGAAAAAGAGAAGCCGAAATCTGATGTGTCAGTGTTTCAGTGGAGTAAAGGAAACTACAGTGGCATCAGAGAGGAAATGGCCAAAGTTGACTGGAAAGAGACACTGGCGGGAAAAACGGCAGAGCAGCAGTGGCTGGAGTTTATGCGAGAAATGAGGAATGTGCAAGACAGGTATATTCCAAAAAAGAAGAAATTTTCGAGTGGAAGAAGGATGCAACCGTGGTTGACAAGAGAAGTCAAAGCCAAAGTTAAAGCTAAGGAGAAGGCATACAAGGAAGCAAAAATTAGTGGGAAGACAGAGGATGGGAAGTCTTTAAAACATTACAAAAGGAAACCAAGAAGGTCATTAAGAGAGAAAAGATTAACTATGAAAGGAAACTAGCAAATAATATCAAAGAGGATATTAAAAGCTTTTTCAAGTATATAAAGAGTAAAAGACAGGTGAGAGTAGATATAGGACCGATAGAAAATGATACTGGAGAAATTGTAATGGGAGATGAGGAGCTGGCAGAGGAACTGAACAAGTATTTTGCATCAGTCTTCACTGAGGAAGACAGCAGGATACCGGACACTCAAGGGTGGCAGGGAAGAGAAGTGTGCGCAGTCACAATTATGACAGAGAAAGTACTCAGGAAGCTGAATAGGCTAAAGGTCGATAAATCTCCTGGACCAGATGGAATGCACCCTCGTGTTCTGAAGGAAGTAGCTGTGGAGATAGCGGAGGCATTAGCAATGATCTTTCAAAAGTTGATAGATTCTGGCATGGTTCCGGAAGACTGGAAGATTGCAAATGTCACTCCGCTATTTAAGAAGGGGACAAGGAAGCAAAAAGGAAATTATAGACCTGTTAGCTTGACGTCGGTGGTTGGGAAGTTGTTGGAGTCGATTGTCAAGGATGAGGTTACAGAGTACCTGGAGGCATATGACAAGATAGGCAGAACTCAGCATGAATTCCTTAAAGGAAAATCCTGCCTGACAAACCTATTACAATTTTTTGAGGAAATTACCAGTAGGCTAGACAAGGGAGATCCAGTGGATGTTGTATATTTGAATTTTCAGAAGGCCTTTGACAAGGTGCCACACATGAGGCTGCTTAACAAGATAAGAGCCCATGGAATTACGGGAAAGTTACATACGTGGATAGAGCGTTGGCTGATTGGCAGGAAACAGAGAGTGGGAATAAAGGGATCCTATTCTGGTTGGCTGCCGGTTACCAGTGGTGTTCCACAGGGGTCCATGTTGGGGCCGCTTCTTTTTATATTGTACATCAACGATTTGGATTATGGAATAGATGGCTTTGTGGCTAAGTTTGCTGACGATACGAAGATAGGTGGAGGGGCCGGTAGTGCTGAGGAAACGGAGAGTCTGCAGAGAGACTTGGATAGATTGGAAGAATGGGAAGAGAAGTGGCAAATGAAGTACAATGTTGGAAAGTGTATGGTTATGCACTTTGGCAGAAAAAATAAACGGGCAGACTATTATTTAAATGGGGAAAGAATTCAAAGTTCTGAGATGCTACGGGACTTGGGAGTCCTCGTACAGGATTCCCTTAAAGTTAACCTCCAGGTTGAGTCGGTAGTGAAGAAGGCGAATGCAATGTTGGCATTCATTTCTAGAGGAATAGAGTATAGGAGCAGGGATGTGATGTTGAGGCTCTATAAGGCGCTGGTGAGACCTCACTTGGAGTACTGTGGGCAGTTTTGGTCTCCTTATTTAAGAAAGGATGTGCTGACGTTGGAGAGGGTACGGAGAAGATTCACTAGAATGATTCCGGGAATGAGAGGGTTAACATATGAGGAACGTTTGTCCGCTCTTGGACTGTATTCCTTGGAGTTTAGAAGAATGAGGGGAGACCCCATAGAAACATTTCGAATGTTAAAAGGCATGGACAGAGTGGATGTGGCAAAGTTGTTTCCCATGATGGGGGAGTCTAGTACGAGAGGGCATGACTTCAGGATTGAAGGGCGCCCTTTCAGAACAGAAATGCAAAGAAATTGTTTTAGTCAGAGGGTGGTGAATCTATGGAATTTGTTGCCACAGGCAGCAGTGGAGGCCAAGTCATTGGGTGTATTTAAGGCAGAGATTGATAGGTATCTGAGTAGCCAGGGCATCAAAGGTTATGGTGAGAAGGCGGGGCAGTGGGACTAAATAGGGTAAAATGGATCAGCTCATGATAAAATGGTGGAGCAGACTCGATGGGCCGAATGGCCTACTTCTGCTCCTTTGTCTTATGGTCTTATGGTCTTATATAGACTATATCTATCACCCTCACCTTATTGACCTTATTGATTACTTCTTCAGAAAACTCAAATCAAATATGTGAGGCATGATCTCCATCTGAAAAGACATGCTGACTACCCCTAATCAGTCTCTGTCTTTCCAAGTATGTCTTTCTTATCCCTCAGAATTCCCTCCAATAACTTACCTGCCTCAAATGTTAGCCTTACTTATCTACAGTTCTCAGTTCTTTTTTTCGCAGTCCTTCTTAAACAAAGGCACCATATTAGCTAGCACCATGTCTTCTGGCATCTCACCAGGCACTGGTGATGCATAGGTCTTAGCCAGGGCTCCCACAATTTCTTCTCTAACTTTCCACAGTGTTCTTGGATACACCTGATCAGGCTCTCAAGATTTATCTAGCTTCATACATCTTAAAACATCCAGCAATTCCTCTACTGTAATGTGTACCATCCTCAAGATATCTCCATTAACTTTCCCGAGTTTCCTACTCTTTCTGTCTTTATCCATGGTAAAAATGGAGGTTTAATATTCATTGAGGACTTCCTGTAGCTCCATACATATAATGTCTAATCTTCTTTGAGGGGCCCTGTTTTCTCCCCTGACCTCTGCTATTTAAATATGTAAAGAAAGTATTAAAGGTGTCAAGATTAATTGAAACAATTTAAACAACAAAAAAAATTAACATTAACTTAAAACCCAAATGAACAAAATATTAAACCAAGGAAACATATTTTGGTAAAGAGTAACTCTAACTTCTCAATTCTCTGGAGGAATCCACATTGAATAAATTTTCTCAAATCCTGTGAGAGATTGGCATGGCATAGGATCAGAGAGGTCAGTCCCCAGCATAAACGCTGTTATTCCTATAGTAGAACTGTTGGACTTGTTACGTAACCGGCAACAACGAATATCAATCAAGACAGGTTATATAAAAACAACCAAACATTTATTAAACATGGATAAACAACAAAATACAAACGAAAAAAAAAACCTTAACTGGAAGTTAACCACTATGCGGCTGTTCAACAAATCGGCACGTGGCACTGGTTCTTAAAGCGTTAAATGCGAAAACAGTTCTTCAAGCAGTAAAGTCAGATATAGTTCTTAAAATGGTAAATTCGAAAGTCCAACAGATTTATACGTTCAATTGGGAGAGACTTCTCTGGAGAAGGATTTCTTCATAGACGTGACTTTCCTGTTGGTTCTGTCCAAAGGATTGACGATGCAGGAAATAAACAGTTTAAAACAACTGACCTTAAATTCTAGAGAGCACCTTGCATGAACTAACTTTTATCTTTTGGCAAGAGTTATCTCAATGCAGGTTGCTACTCCTTCAACGAAGACTCAATAAGGTCGATCCTTTGTTAAACTTTCGAACGATACCAACTTCTCTTAATCCTTCGGATCCTGTACTTCGATAATGTCTTGACTTTCCAATACTGCTGGAGAAAGGTACATCAACACATCTAGCAAAAGTTGCCAGTCCAGCACTATTGTACCTTGCAACAGAACGTAACACTCCGTTTTAAAAATGAAACTGCGTCATAAAAACAAATACGCAACAGAAACAGAGACACATTAACGTTCTAGCTGGAAAACTAAAAACTAAAAACTAACTGCATCATCTGAGGTCTTCCCTTATATACCTGTGGTGCACATGTCATCACGTGACCTCACATCTGCGGGAAAATTACATCAGGTGACTTCCAAAAGACATTACATCATTCTCCCAAAAAAATCACAGATCTCCTTGAGGTATGTAACAGACTCCACAGGTGTATTTGTCTCTCAGTGAGACTCCATTTTACAGAGGGTCAACGCAAGTGCGAACCATTTTAATGTGGTATTGGTTACTCCTCGCATGATCTGGCCGAGTGATTTTAATTTCTTTCGTAACATTATAGAATAGAAATATATGCAAACTTAATATGGCTATAGTGAAAACAACATAGAAGTATGCAGGAGATACTGAGCACTTGTGGACAGAGAATTAAAGGTTAATAGCACAAGTGAATAAACTTTGATAAAAGTTGATATGAGGATGCCACAACATTTGATTCAAATATACTTCAGTGTGTGTATTAATTACAAAAATAAAGCATTTCCCCAAAGCAGCCTATATAAGCCTTTATACTCCATGCAAGCCTCTTCCCTTTCTACTTTAATTATCTCAGCACATCCTTTGACTTCTTTCATCCTCAAGCTGTTATCCAACATCCAATTATGCTATTTCCTTCAATTATTTTATGTGATGGCAAGTCACACATTTCAACCATTCTCTCAATAAGTTTTTTTTCTATAAACTCTACTTTAGATCTATTAGTAGCTGCCTTACATTAATGAACTTTAAACTGGGGATTCCAAATGAGCTTGGGAATACAGTGCTAAAATGGTAGTGGAACAGAGGAGACTAAGCTGACAATCATGCTTCTCCTTCGATCAGCAGCTGTCTGAGGAGGAAACACAGCAGAGATGGATTATGCATTAATTTCAAAGCCATCTGCTGTGATAATGCTAGGATTCAATCCAAAAGAAGAAAGGAATTCCTGAGCATTCATGCTTATTGATGGAAGTATATATCAGCTGTGGCTCAGTGGGTAGCAATCTTGCCTGTGAGTCAGAAGGATACTGTGAAGGTTCAAGACCCAATCCAGCGGCTGGAGCATAGCAATACAAGGCAGATAATCCAATGCAGTATTGAGAATGACTTGAGATGCTGTCATTCAAATGATATGTTAAGCCAAATGGTCATTTTTTTCAACTGTAGATATGACAATGGGAGGTTATCACCTATTATTGTCCAAGATTTTTACCTCACTTAATGTTAGAAAAGAAGGTAATTTTGTTCTCTGGAGTAGCTGTTTGTGAGAAATTTCTGTTTAAGTTATTTGCATTCGTACATTTCTACAGTGACTGCACTTAATTGGCTTTGAGTTAGGTTGAGATATCCCAAAAAAGGCCTTTTTGAATCCAACTATTTCTTTCCTACAGTAAGGAAAAGACATTTTGAATGGAAGTGTTATATTGATTGCCAAGTAAGATTCTCACTTTGCTTAACACAGTTCTGAGTCATGCTATGCTGTGTGTGTGATGCTCCAACCCACTAACCCACTAAGACTACTGGGCACAGGGTAGAAATTTCAATTTCATATTTGACATCACTGCTGCAAAACTGGAGACATTAAATCAAAACAAAACTGTGGACCACATTACCAGGAAAATAGACCTGATCAAAATGCTACACAGCTTGGGCCTCTGCAATTGGAGACCACACTCTGTGTCGATTTGGAATAACATCTCCTCCTCACCGACAATCAACACTGGTACACCTTGGGGATGTGTGCTTAGCCCACTGCTTTACTCTCTCTATACTCATGATTCTGTGGCTCAAATGCCATCTATAAGTTTGTTGATGATATAACCATTGCTGGTTGAATCTCAGATGGAGGGAACATGAACCAATCTTCATAAAGGGATCAGAAGTGGAGAGAGTGAGCGCTTTCAAGTCCCAGGGTGTCAAGATCTTAGAGGATCTAACCTGGTCCCGACATATTGATGTTGCTATAAAGAAGGGAAAACAGTGACAACATTTCATCAGGAGTTTGAGGATATTTGGTTTGTCACCTAAAACACTCGAAAACTTCTGCAGATGCACCAGGGAGAGCATTCTCACGGGCTGCATCACTGTCCAGCAGGGGTGGTGGGGTTGAGGGGACACTGCACAGGATGGAGAGATGCTAGATAAAGTTGTAAAATTAGTCAGCTCCATCACGGGTACTAGCCTCCATAGTATCCAAGACATCTTCAAGGAGCGGTGCTTCAGAAAGGCGGCGTCCATCACTCAGGGCATGCCCTCTTCTCATTGTTACCATCAGGAAGGATGTACAGTAGACTGAAGGCACATACTCAATGATTCAGGAACAGCTGCTTACAATAATTCATTCATTCATTTTTTTTTCTCTATTTATCATGTTTTGCATTGCACTACTGCCACTAAGTTAACAAATTTTGGGGCATTTGCCGGTGACATTAAACCTGATTCTGATTCTAATGAAAAGCATTAGACTTTCATAAAGGGATAGTATTCACCTGCAAAATAGAATTAGCTTTTACTGTGAATAAAAGGGAATTAGTGTATGTACTAGGTTATTGCATAAAATCGGAGCTTTATACAAGTGTTGTGCCACAGGGCTTGATGCTAGATTCTCATTTTTCAAAAACTTTACAGAATGTTTCAGTTGGAGGCATTGAAGCTACATTGAAACTACAACTGTTAAATTGACCACAATGAACCATGTCTACAAAGGGATTTAGATTGGTTTGGTGAGTGGGAAAATATCTGCCAAATTGACTATTGTGTGGGAAAATGTGAAATTAGTCATTTTAGCAACAGAAAACAAAACAAGCACATTTATTGTGTAAGTGGTAAGAGATTACAGAGCCCTGAAATACAAAGGGACCAGGGTGTCCTCATACATGACTCATAAAAGACTAGGACACAATAAGAATGAAAATCGGAATCATGTTTATTATCAATAACATATGTCATGAAATTTGATCTTCTGACATCAGCCTCTGAGACAGATATCATAGGGTTACCAGATGTTGCAGGGATTTGCACAGGTATAATTGTATTCTTCTCTTCAAAACATGCATAAAAGGTGTTCAACTTATTGCAACAAGTGATTAACAGAACTAACAAAATGGTATTGCTTTTTGATTGAGGAATTGAAAACAAAAGTAAAGAAGTTATGCTTCACTTAAGACCAAATCTAAAGTGTTCAGTACTGATATGGGTTCCTTACTTAAGCAAGAATTTAATTTGAGGACTATAATCCTATTGATTTCCATAATGTCCAGTTCAACATTGGAGGAGCAGGGTACCCACTCCCATGACAATCCCTTTGAGAACTGCTTCTTGAAGGCAGCACATCATGTCTCCCAAAATTGTATACAGTGCGTGTACTTTGTGATTGCAGTAAAGACTCTGAAATGATGCCCCTTTCCCACTGATGCTTTGAACATTTGCGTATTGAAAATCAATCCACCCTTTTTCCATCCATCTTAATCAAAGCACAATAGTCTTCTACACAAACCATTTTAATGTGCATTTCAATGTGTGCTGCTCCCATTTTCTAAATTATGTCATTGTCTCACTAATCTCTTGGTGTAATTGTCCACACATGATTGGGGATTTGATTGAACTTCACAGACTAGTAAGCCTGAAGTCATGTTACTTGATGGGTAAGAATGCTGGGCCAGTTTGCCTAATGTTGTTCCTAAAAAATCATCTATTTGCCTGGTTCTAGGTTCAAGAAGATGGGACAGAAGTAGAACATTTAACTGAGATTTTTACCTTTTGCTTTCTTGTACAGATATCTTGGAACTTAATTTCTAGTTGCAATGGCATATACCCAACTGCAACATATCAGTTAGAGATGAAGAGGATGCATACTTGTGACTCAGTTCTTCATAATGAAGTTAAGTGAGCACACTGGAACAGTTGCATTGTGACTTTCTTAGGCAGTTCCTTGAGATTGAGGCTGATTGCTTTCACTTCTGTTCACTGAGTGCTGAGGTGTGTTTGTGTGATCCCACGGACTCCAACATTGGTAGGTCCGGAGGTTCTTAATTGGGTGGCATGGTTTGTGCTTCACTTATTTTGCCAACTTAATGAAGATGCAATGACCATCTTGAATTAAGGTGTTCCACCTCAGCTTCTTACTGAGATCCATTACAAAAATCAGTATCCAGCCAGTCCTATCAAGAAGTGGTGGCTATTTGTCACAATTGGATCGAAACATTGAAGCACACAGTGAAATGTGTCATTTTGGGTCAATGACCAACACAGTCCAAGGATAACACTGGGCAGCCCATGAGTGTTGCCACGATTCTGACACAAACTTCCTAACCCTAATAATATGGTTTTGGAATGAGGGAGAAAATGGGAATGTTCAGAAGAAACCTATGCAGTCATGGGGAGAATGTACAAACACCTTACAGACAGCAGTGGGAATTGAACCCTGATCAGTGATTGCTGTTGCTATGCCATCGTGCTGCCCTGCTGAAAATCCAGAGCCAGCTGCACCTTTAGCCAAGTTCTAGTACATGGCAATGTGGACAAGTGCACAAAAGTTTCCTATTCAAGAAGACAGTCCAACTTTAATCCAGTTAATTGTAGCCTAATCAGCTAACACTTAATCATCAGCACAGTGATGGAAGCTGTTATCAATAGTGACACCTATTCACTGATAACCAGTGATACTCAGTTTCATTTTCACTGTGGCTGCTCTGCTCCAGACTTCACTGGTCGAGGCATGGAGCAAAGAATTGACTTCCGTTGGTGCAGTGAGAGTGATGGCCCATGATATCAAGGCAACATTTGACCTATGATGATGATACGGTACCCTAGTAAAAGTGAATTCAATTGTCATTGGAAGATTGTTAGAGGTGAATCACTGCAGTTCAGGCTGCCACTGCAAGAACTTCTCAGAGCAGTGCCCTAGGACCAAAACACCTTCAGCTGTTTCATCAATAACATTCTTTCCATCATAAGGTCAGAAATGAGGATGTTCATTCTTGATGGAGTACAGCGTAGAAAGACCTACACAATATTCAGGCATGGTTTAGTTGTGGCAAGTAATTTTCATGCCAGAGAAAAATAATGCTGTGATGAAAACTGTGCATATAACTTTGGTTTCACTCGTAATCCTACAGTGTAAGTGCCTTGGGCCTAGATTTCATTAAGTCTATGAAGGATCATTCAAACGATATTGCCCTTGCACACTTAGTCTTGATCGCCAACCCTTTGCAATCAATATCAAGGTGGTCACTATTGACAAATAATTTAACTGGACAATTTGCATTAATACCATGTCTACAAACACAAGAGATTCTGCAGATGCTCCAAATCCAGAGTAATCCAAGAGGAATGAACAATTGAAGTGTGTGTGTTTGGGCAGAGGCCATTCATCTGATGGAAGTTCAGTTTCACTTGGGCTTCAATCCAAAACATGGACTGTGTATTCCTCTCCATAAATGCTGTTTGCCCTGCTGAGTTCCTCCAGCACTCTGTGTGTGTTACCATGTCTACAATATCAGTTCAAGCCCGAGTTAGCTACAGTGAGTAACCCTGTTCCTGACACCTAAAGCCTTCCCATCCACTACAAGGCATGAGTAAGGAACTTAATCAAATATTCTGCCTTGCCTAGATGAGGGCAGCATGAAAAACCCTCAATGAGCTCAACACATGCTGGGACATAACACCTTGATTTGAGTGATTTACATCCTATCATCTACCCTAAACATCCATTCTTTCCACTACAGATGCAGAATACTGCAGTGTATATCAGCTACGAAATGCACCAGCATTACTCACAGTGCTGCTCCAACATCTCCAAATTTGTATCGTCTACCATCAAGGAAGGGCAGCAACTGTATGGAAACATCACTGCCTTCAGTTCCCCATCATGTCATGCACCATCCTGATTTGGAAGTCCATTGCCTTAAGATCAGAATTGTGGAACTTCCTTTTCAGCAGCACTTTTGGACTGCATCAGGAAGCTGGCACATTTCCATCTTTGGGGATGGTCAATCCAGGAATGCCCAGACCACTAAAAATAATTTTATAAAGTCAGAGAAAGCTGAGACTTTTAAATATGCTGGAGCTCTGCAGTATAATAGAGGTAATAACTTTTCTAGGTACACACTAATCATATACAATCCCTCCACTCCACCTCCCCTCAAAAATAATCATTAAGCATTAATGAAGCATACACTTGGGTACACACAAGTATAATTGGTGTTTGCTCTGCCCTGGCACCTGCAAAACAGCAGTCAAACATAAATGCCTACACACGTTTGCTCTCTAGAATGGGGTGGAAAAGAGGGAACAAGATGAATAAAAGTCTTTCCCACTCCATGGTCTATTTTCACTTAATCTGAGGAGGATAATGGAATTAAACAGCCAAGTTCCTTATGAAAGGTAGACTGCATTATTCCATTGTGCTGAGCCATTTCATAATATTTATTTGAACATTCTGCATTGGTCCTGACCTTATTTCCTTTGTGCAAAAAATATTTCTTCATCCAGATAACTTAAATCTAATGTGATGAGAGTCTTTTGTGCTGTCAGCTGGTTTTCTGACTGTGTTTGTTAGAAGGTAGAATTGGAACGTCAGCTTGAATGAACCTTCACAAACTGGAATGCAAGTCTAGGCATAAGATTCTTGCACTGTAGGATTGTGAGTGAAAGCAGGGATATGCTGTATGTACAATCCCATAAAAGAGCTCATTTGGCTGTGTTATAAACTTTTCATTAATATGTGCTATTCTCCTCCTTACTGTTACAATAAATACTAATCCTACTCAGCTCAGGCAACTGGCCAGCTTATCTTCTGAAGAGTTCCCAAGCAGCAGAATATGCCCCTAATTGGAATGAAAACTCTTTGCCTTTTTAGTTTAGGATACTGATTTATTCCAATCATATTTTGTGGCACAGCTCCTGATGAAGGGTCTCGGCTGAAATCTGGAAAGATGGAAGTGCAGCTATTTGCAGTGGCCTGCCTGTGTCCAACACATAGTACAAGAACTCTTATGATCTCAGGACCTTGTTGGACATTGGTAGTGTAAAATACTGTCAGTCCGATCCATTAGTTCATTGCAAAGACCAACAGCGAACAAGCTGTGTGGTCTCAGGTTGTTGTCCAGGCTCTTGTACCATGGCATTGCCTGTTGCAGTACCCAATGGAGAAGGCACCAGACACGGAGTCAGAGAGAACAGAAGTACCATCAATTTTGAGAATTATGCCCCTCAGCAACTTGTGGTAATATTATCATGTGACTGTATTTGCTAGATCGTAACCATATGTACTGTGTTTTGCACCTTGGCCTCAGAGGAACAATGTTTCATTTAGCTGTATACATGTGTATCGTTGAATGACAAATAAACGAACTTGAATTTCATGTTGATACTAAAACTGTGAAGATATTGTTTTATCATGTTGTCTTCTTGATGATAGAACATTATTTATAATGCACAGAAAGCAATTATCAATCATTTTGATTGTTTGTAAATCACCTTCTAATGTACTGAGGAAAAATTATTGTTGACCCTAAAATTACACAGTAATGTCAGAAAGCAAATGCTTAACACAATTCACTAACTTATCTTCTCTGTATTTTAGTAGAACTGTTAAAATTGGCCTTACTTGTCACCTCAAAACGCTGAAATGTGCAGTGCATTCAAGTCATTTTTCAATCCTACGGGAGTATCTAGGAAGAAGAGTATCTAAACTGTTTCATTTAAGTAGAAGGAAGAATTTGAAAACTGGAAGATAAGACAGTGAAATATTGAACTTCCCATTTTGTAAGAGTCAATGGATAGAATGAATTGCTTTGCTTTATTCCATTATATTTATTAGTTCAAATATGATAAACATCAGCAATGAGGATTAATGGGAGGACACTATTAAAAATATCCTGCTTCTTAATAACGCCTGCTACCATTACAGTATATTCTCTATTCTGTCATTTGGGTGGTGGGATGGAGATACATCTCCACCAAGGGAGGTGTAAGGTCACTGCAGGTCACTCATGGGCGAGGTAAAGTATCTGCTTAGCACACCAACCCCCACCCCCACCCTCCTCTCCCCCTGAATCAGGGAGCAGGTGGTGGATGGTCGCATGAGCAGCTGGTGCATATCACAAGTCCTGGTTATGCGACCACTGACACCAGGCAGACAATCCCTGAAGACTGTTGATAAAGGTTGGGGTCACCTGTCTTGTAAAGACACTGCCCAGAAGGAGACAATGGCAAATCACTTCTGTGGAGAAATTTGCCAAGAACTGTCATAGTCATGGAAAGACCATGATCGCCAATGTCATACAGTATGACACATAACGAATGAGTGACCAATTCTGTCATGAGGAAAGGAATGTTTGCCCAATGCTCAGTGTAGTGTGGCTTTGAAAGCCTGTGGCTATCCTGTTATGATCTGCAAAACGTTATTTAGGACAAGGGCATTGCTGACAAGACTGTCAATTATTGCCAATCACTAATTGCCATTGAGAGAGTGATGATAAATCTTACTCTTGAATTGCTGCAGGTATTTAAAGCTATTGAATGGAAAATTCTAAGGTTAAAGCCAGCGATGATAAGGAGATTTATTCCCAGATCAGGATTATGTCTAGCAGGTGTCATTCCTGGCATGCTATCCTTGTTTTTCTTGGTGGAAGGGGTCACATATTTGGGAGGAGTTTTCATTGTTGCCTATGCAAGAAATTGCAGCGTAGGTACTAGGTAATACAGTGTACATGAGCCACAATGTACTAGTGGTGAAAGTCAGGTTGTTAGGAAGACCAGAAAGGGAAGAAGGACAGCATTGTTAAAGGAAAAGACTGCAGCTAATCAGTTGGAAGGATCATCAAATCAACATTATATACGTTGAAGGCAAGAACATGTAAGGGCATTCACAATGTTCAGAGTGCATTATTAATCTCCAAACAGTCCGAGGAAAACTGAAGAGCAAAAGTAATGGGCAAATTTCTGATGCGTTCAACAGCAATAATATAGTGATACACACAAAATACTGGAAGAACTCAGTAGGCCAGGCAGCGTCTATGGAAAAGAGTACTTCTTAACAGTTGGAACACCAGACACCCTAATATTAATTGGGATACAATCAGTGTGAAAGTTATAGAAGACATAGAATTCCTAAATGTTCTTAGGCAATATGTAACAAGTTAAACAAGAAGGGGCATGTGAGGAGGATGTGTTGTGTATTTACTATTTCAGTAATATTTGAGTAATGTTGTAAATATATTGTTGCTTGCATAATATATTGCAGGTTATCTGTAAGAACTTATAAATGGCAAACGTCATCACACTACCTTGTGATACATGCGTGCTTCGCTTAAAGTAAAAAAAAAATAAAGGTAGATTTGCTTTCCGGAATCTCAGTCTTTTCCTCTTAATTAGATTAATGTTTTGAGTTATAAAACATAACAGTGGTGATGAGGTATTTTTAAAATATATAACCATATAACTATATAACAATTACAGTACGGAAACAGGTCATCTCGGCCCTTCTAGTCCGTCCCGAACTCTTACTCTCACCTAGTCCCACCAACCTGCACTCAGCCCATAACCTTCCATTCCTTTCCTGTCCATATATCTATCCAATTTAACCTTAAACAACAACATCGAACCTGCCTCAACCACTTCTGCTGGAAGCTCAGTCCACACAGCCACCACTCTCTGAGTAAAGAAGTTCCCCCTCACGTTACTCCTAAACTTTTGCCCTTTAACTCTCAACTCATGTCCTCTTGCTTGAATCTCCCCACTCTCAATGGAAAAAGCCTATCCATGTCAACTCTATCTATCCCCCTCATAATTTTAAACACCTCTATCAAGTCCCCCCTCAACCTTCTACGCTCCAAAGAATAAAGACCTAACTTGTTCAACCTTTCTCTGTAACTTAGGAGATGAAAACCCAGGCAACATTTTAGTAAATCTCCTCTGTACTCTCTCAATTTTATTGACATCTTTCCTATAATTCTGTGACTAGAACTGTACACAATACTCCAAATTTGGCCTCACTAATGCCTTATACAATTTCAACATTACATCCCAACTCCTATACTCAATGCTCTGATTTATAAAGGCCAGCATACCAAAAGTTTTCTTCACCACCCTATCCACATGAGATTCCACCTTCAGGGAACTATGCATCATTATTCCTAGATCCCTCTGTTCTACAGCAGTCTTCAATGCCCTACCATTTACCATGTATGTCCTATTCTGATTAGTCCTACCAAAATGTAGCACCTCACATTTTTCAGCATTAAACTCCATCTGCCATCTTTCAGCCCACTCTTCTAACTGGCCTAAATCTCTCTGCAAGCTTTGAAAACCTACTTCATGATCCACAACTCCACCTATCTTAGTATCATCTGCATATTTACTAATCCAATTTACCACCCCATCATCCAGATCATTAATATATATGACAAATAACATTGGACCTATGAATTTTCTCCGTTATCTGCCTTTTTTTTAAACTCGACTGTGTCTTTCCTTCCAAAGAAAAAGTGCTGCTCTGAAGAAAAAAACCAGTACAGATCCTTGAGGCACACCGCTACACATCGGCCTCCAATCTGACACACAGTTATCCACCACTACTCTCTGGCATCTCCCATCCAGCCACTGCTGAATCCATTTTACTACTTCAATATTAATGCCTAACGATTGAACTAACTAACTAACTAACTAACTAACCTTCTGTGTGGAACCTTGTCAAAGGTCCTGTAAATTGAACCTGAGGTGATTGCCTACCTGTTGAAGCACAGCGAGACATTCAAATTTTAAAAAGTGCAGCAAGGAACAGTCAAGTTAAAAAAATAAGTGCAGTATTTTTTCCTTCAGAGCAGCACTTTTTCTTTGGAAGGGAAGACACAGTCAAGTTTTTAAAAAAAGGCAGATAACGGACAGAATTCATAGGTTCATAAACAGTGAATACTGAGCAATAATAATCATAAATTTAAAAATAGCTGGCTACATTGGAAAGATTGACTCGTTCAATTGTACAATGATCTGGATCTTAGTGTGGCTAACTGGATCAGCAAATTTGCAGATGACATCAAGATTGGGAGCGTAGTGGACAGTGAAGAAGGCTATCATGCCTTGAAGAGGGATCTGCATAAGTTGGAAAAGTGGGCTGAAAAATGGCAGATGGAATTTAATGCAGATTCAGGTATTGTACTCTGGTAGGACCAACCAAGGCAGGTCTTACACAGTGAACAGTAGGGCACTGAGGAATATGGCCGAACAAAGGGATTTGGGAATACAGCACAATCATTCACTGAAAATGTTATCACAGGTAGATAGGGTCGTAAACAAAGCTTTTGGCATATTGGCCATGATAAATCAAAGTATTGAGTACAGGTCATGGGATATTATGCTGAAGTTGTAAAGATGTTGGTGAGCCCTAATATGGAGTATTGTGTGCAGTTTGGTCAGCTACCTACAGGAAATATGTAAATAAGCTTGAAAGAGTGCAAAGAAAATTAACAAGGATGTTGCCAGGTCTGTAGGACCTCAGTTATAAGGAGAGATTGAATAGGTTAGGACCGTATTCTTTAGAACATAGAAGATAGAGAGGAGATTTGTTAGAGGTATACAAAATTATGAGAGTTAAAGATTGGGGAAATGCAAGCAAGCTTTTTTCAATGAGGTTGGGTGGGACTATAAACAAAGGTCATGGTTTAAGGGTGAAAGCCGAGAAACTTAAGGGGAACGTGAGAGGAAACTTCTTCACTCAAAGGGTCATGTGACTGTGGAATGAGCTGCCAGCACAAGTGGTTCATGCAAGCTCAATTTCAACAGTTAAGAGAAGTTTGGGTTGATATATTGATAGTAGGGATAGGGAGGGCTATGGTCCCAATGCAGGTCATTGGGAGTAGGCAATTTAAATGATTTTCAGCATGGACTAGAGGGGCTGAAGGGCATTTTAAAACAAATCAAATAGCCAATGAGAAACAAGTACTAGTTTTGCTGAGTTCTTTGGGTTTAAAGGCATACAGCTTGCTTTGAAGTTTAACAAATCCAACCAAACCATCTAACATTAGCTTTGCTGATATCATGAAAGTAATACAGGAACATTTAGAACCAAAATCGTTGTTGTTTGCAGAATGCTTTAGGTTTCATAAGTAGAATCCAAAAAGAAGGGGGGCCCATTTCAGCATATGTGGTGGAATTGAAGATATTGTCTGAGCATTGTCAGTTCAGTGCTGGGCTTAATGATGCACTGAGAGATCACTTAGTTTGTGGAATCTTACAAGAAAGCATTAAAATTAATTAAAATGGAATTGGACACTGGCTCGGCTGTTTCAGTCATTCCACGAAATGAGTTTGAATGGCATTTCAATGATATTGAACTGAAGCCTGCAGCCTTCCAACTAAGAATTTATACCGTACTAGAGAAAAGATGACTCCTGTGGGAATGACATTTGTATCAGAGAAATACAACAACCAACAAGTTACGTTAGTCTTGTATGTGGTAAAAGCAGGAGGGCCGGCATTATGGGGGCATGACTGGCTGAGACAACTACAGTTTGATTGGAGACCCATCCACTATTTGCATGCCACTTCCCTGAAATAGAGTCAACTGAAATCAATTTTAAAAAGATACTGGATGGTGCCACAGAAGTGTTCAAGAGTGATATTGAAAAACTCAAATGTATCAAGGGTAAAATAGTGTTAAATGAAAATGCCACACTCAAGTTTTGTACAGGTCAAGAGACTCAGCAGGCCAGGCTGGATCAATGAAAAAGAGTAAACAGTCGACATTTCAGGCCGAGACCCTTCATCAGGACTGTAAGAGATCACAAGAGTCCTGAGGAAGGGTCTTGGCCCAAAACATCAACTCTTTACTCTTTTCCGTACATACTGCTTGGCCTGCTGAGTTCCTCCAGCATTTTGTGTGTGTTGCTTGGATTTCCAGCATCTGCAGATTTTCTCATTTTTATATAGCCTGTTTAGTTCTTTATACTATCCCTGATAAAATAGTCAGTGATCTAGATCACATGGAAGCTGAAGAAATTCTTTCCAGATTGGGTGAAGTCCATGGGCAATGCCAGTGGTCCCAGTAGCCAAGATGAATGGATCTGCTGGGATCAGTGGTGATCTTAATGTCACCATCAACCCAGTGCTGAAAGGAGATCAATACTCTCCGCCAAGGGAAACACTTCAGCAAAGTGCACTGGAAGAAGAGACCAAAGAATTTCTCATTACATCACTCACAAAAGACTTAATCACTATAATAAGCATATTTTTGGAGTAGCATCTGTACCTGCTTTCTGGTAGAAAGCGATGAACCAGGTGCTGCAAGGCTGCCCAGGCACTCAGTGTTACCTGGATTACATGATTGTTGCTGTTAAGGATGACAAGCAAATCTCCAAATCTCAAGGCAGTATTAAAACCATTAGTAGATTATGGGTTTAGAGCATGACACAACAAGTATGAATTTATTAAACTAAACATTACTTATTGTGGGCACACCATCGACATGCAAGGATTGTACAAGAATGGTGAGAAAATTCAGTCAGAGGTGGATGCACCAAGACCAAACGATGAGTCACACTTGCGGTTCTTGTTACGATTTGGCAATTACTCTAACAGATTCCTGCCAAACCTAGCTGCTGTGCTCTGCCCTTTGAAATCATAACTTATTACTACAGATGGGGAAGAAATGGCAATGGACAAAGAATGTGAGATGGCTTTCCAAAAGATAAAGTAATTAGTGATATCAGACACTGTACTTGCACGTTATGATCCACATCATCCAGGGAAGCTTGTTATGCACTGTTGGGACTATCAGCTCATCTAGAAGAAAAGTGTCTAGAGATATCAGAACCACTTTCGCACTTCAAAGGTACAATTTAAGGTCAGAGAAATGTATACAATATACTTCCTGAAATGCTTTTTCTTCGCAACCATCCACGAAAACAGAGGAGTGCCCCAAAGAATGAATGACAGTTAAATGTTAGAACCCCAAAGTCCCTCCAGCTTCCCTCCCTCTTGTGCATAAGCGGCAGCAAGCAACAATTCCCCCTGGCCCCACCGGCGAAAAAAAAAGCATTGGCACCTGCCACCAAGAACTCAAGCGTGAGCAAAGAAATAGTAAAGACACAGACTTGCATTTACCCCAAAGACTTTGCATTTCACCTGGTATACGACATACCACAGGCTCTCAGAGCCAACTGCTATGCCAACATGAAGAAGCTCCCAGAACCTGAGATTATTTCACAGCCACAAGGCTACCTGCTAAGCAGAGTGATCCCCCTTGTCAGGAAAGACATTATCTCACAAGAGTAAGAAATCCTCCACAGCAATGAAATTTTTCAGCCTGAATGGGACAATTTAAAAATTTACTATGCTATGGATGTTTACATGGTATTGTATTATATAGTATATATAGCAGGGAGGAGAGTTGTGTATTTAACATTTCAGTAACATTTGAGTAGTATTATAAATATATTGTTCAATTAATCATTCTTTATTGTTTACATAAGGTATTGCAGATTATCTGTAAAAGCATAAAAATGGTATACATGTAAGATAATGTAACTGGTGGACACATATACAATTTACTGCCACCAACATTGAATTGGCTTCCACTTTAAAAGGCTGGTCTGATGTGATGATGTAATTACATGAAAGTACTTTTACCATGCTTTGATTTCAGTGTTTCCAGTATAATAAATAAGTTGTTCCGTTTTTTCTTAAACATAAAATGTCTCCGTTATTTTTATTTGCGAAAACCTACATGCATCATCACGCCACCATCTGATACGTGTACCCCTCACTTAGAGTAAAAGTTAGACACACATTCCGAACTCTCCGTCTTTTTAATTAGTTTAATGTTTTCGAGTTACAAAGCATAGCAAGATGTAATTCTGGGCAAACACGAGGAATTCTGCAGATGCTGGAAATTCAAGCAACACACATCAAAGTTGCTGGTGAACGCAGCAGGCCAGGCAGCATCTCTAGGAAGAGGTACAGTCGACATTTCGGGCCGAGACCCTTCGTCAGGACTAACTGAAGGAAGAGCTAGTAAGAGATTTGAAAGTGGGAGGGGGAGGGGGAGATTCAAAACGATAGGAGAAGACAGGCGGGGGAGGGATGGAGCCAAGAGCTGGACAGGTGATTGGCAAAAGGGATATGAGAGGCCAGGAGGCCCAGGGAGAAGGAAAAGGGGGAGGGGGGAAAACCCAGAGGATGGGTAAGGGGTATAGTCAGAGGGACAGAGAGAGAAAAAGAAGAGTGAGAGAAATATCGCCTCTGATCTGGGCTGACATTTACGTGCCAGGCGGCACCTAATTAATTAGTTTGTTTATTTCGGCATTTTTTTTTAAGATATGCTGGGTGTGTTCCAACTACCGCCGCACCACTGCATTCTTCGCGGCAATGAATCGGTCTACGGCCCAGAGATTGGGGACCACTGCTCTAATAGGTCATTTATCAGCTTCATTTGCTCCATGGTAAATAGATACAACCTATTTAATCCTATAATCCATGCCCTGCTGTGCATTTGTTTGAATCTGTGCAGCACTCTCTCCAACTTAATGACATCTTTCCTAATAGAGTGTCAACCAGAACAAGGTGGCCAAGCCAATGTCTTGAATAAGTATAACCTGACATTTCCACTCCTGTACTGAATCTCCCAGCCAATGAAAGTAAGTGTGCAAACATTTTCTTTGCCACCATTTGTCACCACTTTCAGGGAACTATGGACATGTACTGTTAGATCTTTCTATTCATCAACATTTCACAGGACCCTGCCATTCACTATGTATCAGTTGCCCTGGTTCATTTTCACAAGATGCGTTACTTTGCTGTTGTCTAAGTTATATTCCATTTGCTGTTCCTTTGCCCATATTCCCAGTTGATCAATATTATGTTGTAACCTTCGACAACCTTCTTCATTGTCCTCTCTCCCACTAGTTTTGGTGTCATTGCAGGCTTACTAATCATGCCACACACAATCCCATGCAAATTGCTATTAATAAATGGCAAACAACAGGGAACCCTGGATCAATCTTGTGTCACAGTACTGGCTACATGTCTCCAATTTAACTTCACTATCACCTTCAGACTCCTACTGCCAAGTCATTTTTGTATCCAAATCACTTGCACACTTTGCATTCTACTCACCTAGGTTGCTGTCCACACATACTTCAAATCAGCCACCATCATTGCCGTCACTAAGAACTGTACACCTTCTTAACCAAATGTCTACCACCCAGTGGCACTAACACCCGTCACCATGAAGTGTTTTGAATGGCTGGTAATGGCATATATCAGTAAGGCTGATCAGCACCTCCACCCGCTATCCCACCCCTCTACACCTTCCACATCCTCTGCAACCACTACTTTATCATCTACTATCAGAGTCACCTTATGTACTGACACTCCTGTGCCTAGCATCGCTTTATGGACACACAATCAATGTATATAAGTTATCTTCTGTACTTAAATTTTGTATTTTTAATATTATGTTTTTGTCCTTTTTTCTCGTGCTGCATCCAATTTGGAGTAACAATTATTTTGTTCTCCTTTACTTATGTACTGGAAATGATATTAAAAAATCCTGAATCTTGAATCATGTTTTCAATGTTCTAGAGCAACCTACCATAAAGGATTTTCACTGAGGTTCAGCAGAGTTGCGGAGAAGGGCAAAAAGCAAAGTAGTTTAGAACATTCTAAATTGGAATAAGGTCAACTTCAGTAAACTGGGAAGTGATTTATCAAACGTGAACAGCAAACAGTTACATTAAGGTTAATTCCTATCACATCAAGAGATAGTATCAAGGTGACGTTTCAGAGTTTATCTAAACATGTTCCTGTAAGGAAAAATAGTAGCACAGAAAAATCTAAAACCTGCATACTGACAAGTAAAAAAATTATAAATGAGAAATTAGCAGGATGCTCAGAAATTTAAGGATGAAATTAAAAGGGAATTTAAGGCAACAATAATAAGGTATAAAGTAAAATGCTAGCAAGGAAAATAAAAGAAAATCCAAGGATTTTTATAAGTAATCTAAAAAGAGATTTACTGGGCAAAATATAGGCAATGTTAGGGACAAGAAAGCCAATTTATGCATGGCAAAGAGGATGTGGGCAAGATTCTTAATAAGTATTTTGTGACAGTCTTTTAAAAAGTGGGGTTGGGGAGAGAGTGACAACAATACTTTTGTAGTTAAGAAATATTGAAAAATATAAAAATATAAAGGAGGAAATATTAAGGGCTTTAGCATTTTTGAGAGTGGATAAATTATCAACTTGGATGAAATATATTGTAGGGCGTTAATATTGTTAAGTATATTTAAGAGGGAGATGGATATACTGTATTGTAGATAAACATCTTTGCTTTTAGTTCAGATATGTGTGTACCTAATAAAGTGGCCACTAAGTGTATTTCTGTATGTTCATAGTCTTCTGCTGTTGTAGCCCATTAACTTCAAGATTCAAACACGAGGAAATCTGCAGATGCTGGAAATTCAAGCAACACACATCAAAGTTGCTGGTGAATGCAGCAGGCCAGGCAGCATCTCAGATGCTGCCTGGCCTGCTGCATTCACCAGCAACTTTGATGTGTGTTGCTTGAACTTCAAGATTTGACAGGTTGTGCATTTAGAGATGCTCTTTGTGTTACTGTCATCTTTCCGTCAACTTGAACCAGTTCGACCATTCTCCTCTGACCTCTCTCATTAACAAAGTGTTTTCACCCACAGAACTGCCACTCACTGTTTTTTTTATATTTTTCACACCATCTTCTACAAGCTCCGGAGTCTGTTGTGTCTGGAAATTTCGGATGAGCAGTTCCTAAGATACTCAAACTATCCTGTCAGGCACCAACAAAGATTTCACAGTCAAAGTCACTTAAATCAGATTTCTTCCCCATTCTGATGTCTGAACCCTATCTGTCTGTTTGTATGCATTGAGTTGCTCTTCATGATTGGCTGATTAGAGATTTGCATTAACAAGCAGGCATACAGGTGTACCTAATAAAGTAGTCACTGATTGGGTGTATATACACTATATAATTCATATTGTAACTTACAGCATATTTTATATATTACACTATACTGCTGCCACAAAACAACAGATTTCATGAAATATGTCAGGGATAATAAATTTGATTCTGATTCTAAATGATCAAGAAATTAGAGGTTATGGAGAATTGGCACAGAAGAAGAAGTTAAGGCCATTTGTGATACAATGAAGATTTTACAAATGCTGATGCTGATATTTTTATGACTGACTTGATTTACAAAATGTAAATGAAAATGGAATTGAACCAATTGGGCATGACAGCTAACTTTCCTGATTCTTATTCGTTCCAAATGACGAAGACTTTTCTCCTTTCATGAAAAATGGCAATATTCATGCATCTTGGTGGAGTTAGATGACACGGAATTCTTTGGCCACAGAGAAATTAACTACAGGAACTGTATTGAATGGCTGATTGAATACGCCAACAAATACTGTAGCAATGCATTTGAAGTTATTCTGGAGCAGACATTCACGTGACAATCTAAATCAATGATCTTACTAAGGTATACATCCAAGAAACTGTCCTAGCAATTTTGATCACATCTGTATGGCAAAACCAGGCAAGTGGTCAGCTAAAATCATCAGAAGATCAGATCCATTTGAAATCCTCCATGCACCCACACTGATTATTTTAAATTGCTCTACTGAGTGGGGGGCAAATAGATCTATAAACCACAATATCCATCTTTTCTCAAGCATAGCTTGTGTTCACAAAATAAGAAGAGAAGTATCAGCTGAAGAGACCCAAAAATAGCAAGATTTTTTTTTCTAGACATAAAGAACAGATGCATCTGGAGTCCCAGGCAACTTGGCCCCTTCTTCTCATTGAACTGTCCTTGCTACAGTTAGTAGAGATTTTCTTGCTATTGAACACTTGCCCACTACTCTGTCAACATCTACCACCAAAAAGATAAAGAACTGAGATGCATAGAAATACATCAATTTTTGCAACTTCTCCTCCAAGTTATATCAAAACCTTACAAACATATATCACTAGTCCTTCATTGCCATTGGGTCTAAACTTTGGAACTTGTTTCACAAAGCCATCATGGTTCCTTACCACCTTCTCAAGGCAATTAAAAAGTAAAGGTTGGACTTTCCTGTGAAGCCCAAATCCTGAAAATCTTTAAAACACACAAAAAATCTTTTTTTAAAAAACATAATACCTATTAACAATTAATCTCCAATCTTCCACACCAAAAACAAACTTTTCTCTATTGAATTGTGACAGGTAGAAGGCCATGAGTGTGCAACATGAATTTCCATCATTGGTGGAAATTTAACTGAATGAAATTAGCTTGGTTTTCACCTCCACAGCAAGTGATGAACTTATAATTACACTTCTGATCATTTACCAAAATCAGCTCAGAGTTAAAATGGGCTGGTGTTATATAAAGAAAATCCATGACATTCATAAAGAAGTTAAATGATTCAATTTCTGCTAATAGATATGTAGATAATTATGAGATGCCGAGAGAGGTGGGATAATCAAAATATTTTTACCATGGTAGGAGACAAGAAGGCATAGGTTCAAGGTGAGAATTAAGAGATTTGAGGTGATCTGAAGGGTATGTTTTATTTTCCCGCATGGAGAATGGTTAACATCTGGAATTTGCTGCCAGAGGAGCTGGTGGAGTAAGATAAAATTATGATGTTATGTTAATCTAGATTATGATACACTTCTTCAAGTTTTTACATTCATCAGCATCAAATTTGAATCTGAATCATTGACTTAGGGCCAGCACTATGTTTATATTTTAATCAGTTGTGGAAAGGATGTTGGCAGAGTTTGGATATAGAAATTAAATATGGAAGATCACCATGGGACAAAGAGGAATAGAGGTACTTAGCCCAGTGAAAGTGTCCGTTCAGTTACTATCCGAATGTACTTGTGCAGTTGAAAATTCTTGCAAAAACTAAGCCTGGGGTGAAAAGTGTTGAAAGTGGAGAGGTATTTCACCATATTACATCTGCATGAAGTGCATCCAGCTGCAGCTCCTTGAAGACAGTTTTAGGGATCTGGAGCAGCAACTAGATGACCTTCGGTTTGTATGGGAGAGTGAAGATATAATTGATCAAAGTTACAGGGAAGTAGTCACCAAGAAGTTGCAGGAGCTGAGTGGCTGGGTGACCATCAGGAGAAATGGAAATAGGCAGTTAGAGCAGAACACCCCAGTGGCCATTCCACCCTAAAACAAGTATACCACTTTGGATACTTTTGTGGGGGATGACCTCCTGGGAGAATGCCTTGGTGACTGGGTTACAGGCACTGAGCATGGGTTTGTGATGCAGAAAATAGAGAGAGAGAAGAAGGGAGCAGTAGTGATTGGGAACTCGATAGTGAGGGGAACAGAAAGGAGGTTCTGTGGACGTGAACAGGACACCCTGACGGTATGTTGCTTCCCAGGTGCCAGGGTCAGGATTGTCTCAGATCGCGTCCACAACATTTTGGAGAGGGAAGGGGAACAGCCAGATATCTTGGTACCAATGACATCTTGGTACCAATGACATAGGAAGGAAAAGCAGTGATGTCCTGAAAAGAGAATTTAGAGAGATAGGTAGAAAGCTGAGAAGCAGGACCTCTTGGTTAGTAATTTCTGGATTGGTGCCTGTGCCAGTCACCAGTGAGGGTAGAAACAGGATGACTTGGCAGATAAATGCATGGTTGAGAAGCTGGTGCAGGGGGCAGGGCTTCAGGTTCTTGGATAATTGGGATCTCTTCTGGGGGTGGTATGACCTGTTCAAAAGTGACAGGTTGCACCTGAACCAGAGGAGGACCAATTTTCTTGCAGGCAGGTTTGTAAGAGCTGTTCGGGAGAGTCTAAACTAACTTGGGAAGGGGTTGGGAACCAGAGTGAAGGAACTCAGGATGGGGCAGATGGCAAAAAAGGAAAAACAGTGTGCAGTCAAATTGTCTGTAAGGGCAAGCAGGTGATGGGACTTATTTGCAACCAACAAGCTGAGAATCAAATCGTTAGGGATGCAGAGTCAGAAAGGATAGCAAATACAGTACTCAAGGTGTTATATCTAAATGCATGTAGTATAAGAAATAAGGTGAATGTTCTTGTTGCAATATTACAGATTGACAGATATGATGTTGTGGCCATCACTTAATCATGGCTGAAGGATGGTTGTAGTTGGGAGCTGAATGTTCAGGGTTACACGTTATATCAGAGGGATAGGAAAGTAGGCAGAGGGGGTGGTGTGGCCCCACTGGTAAAGAATGGCATCAAATCAGTAGAAAGATGTGACATAGAATCGGAACATGTTGAATCCTTGTGGGTTGAGTTAACAAACTACAAGGGTAAAAGGACTGATTGGAGTTATATACAGGCCTCTCAACAGTTACCACAGGTTACAACAGGAAATAGAAAAGGCGAGTCAAAAGGGCAATGTTATGGTAGTCAAGGGAGATTTTAATATGCAGGTTGATTGGGAAAATCAGGTTGGTAATGGATCTCAAGAAAGTAAACTTGTTGAATGCCTAAGAGATGGCTTTTTAGAGCAGTTTGTCATTGAGCCTACTAGGGGATCCGCTATTCTGGATTGGGTGTTACGTAATGAACTGGAGGTGATTCAGGAGCTTCAGGTAAAAAAAACCCTCAGGAACTAGTGATCACAATATGATTGTGTTCAACTTGAAATTTAGTAGGGTTTGCTGTAGCAGTATTTCAGTAAAGTAAGAGAAATTACAATGGTTTGAGAGAGGAGTTGGCCAAAGTAAATTGGAAGGAACTGCTGGCAGGATTGTTAGCAGAGCAGCAATGGTATATATTTCTGGGAAAAATGAGGAAGAAGCAGGACACATGTATTCCAAAAATGAAGAAATACTCAAATAGTAAAATAGTACAACTATGGCTGACAAGGGAAGTCAAAGCTATTGTAAAATCAAAAGAAAGGGCATACAACAAAGCAAAAATTAGTGGGAAGACAGAGGATTGGGAAGTTTTTAAAAACCTACAGTGAGCAACTAAAAAAATCATTGGAAGGGAAAAGATGAAATATGAAAGCAAGTGAGCAAATAATATCAAAGAGGATAGTAAAAGTTTTTTCAGGCATGTTAAAAATAAAAGAGAAAAGAGAGTGGATACAGGAGTGCTGGAAAATGAGGCAGGAGAAATAATAAAGCGGGACAAGAAGATGGCTGATGAACTAAATGAGCATTTTGTGTCAGACTTCACTGTGGAATACATGAGCAGTATGCCTGAAGTAGTGTGTGAAGAAAAAGAAGTGGGTGCAGTTACTATTACAAGTGAGGAGGTGCTCAAAAAGCTGAAAGACCTAACGGTACATAAGTCACCTGGACCAGAGGAACTGCACCCTAGGGTTCTAAAAGAGGTAGTGTTAGAGATTGTGGTGGCATTAGAAATAATCTTTCAAAAATTTTTGGACTCTGGGATGGTGCCAGAGGACTGGAAAATTGCAAATGCCATTCCACTCTTTAAGAAAGAAAGAAGGCAGCAGAAAGGAAATTATAGACCAGTTAGCCTGACCTCAGTGGTTGGGAAGATGTTAGAGTCAATTGTTAAGGATGAGGTGATGGAATACTTGGTGGCACAGGACAAGATGGTACAAAGTCAGCATGGTTTCCTTCAGGGCAAATCCTGCCTGACGAACCTGTTGGAATTCTTTAAGGTGATTACATGTAGGATAGATAAAGGGGATGCAGTGGATGTTGTATTATTGGACTTTCAGAAGGCCTTTGACAAGGTGCCATGCATGAGGCTGCTTACCAAGTTAGGAGTCCATGGTAATACAGCAAAGTTACTAACATGGTTAGAGCATTGGCTGATTGGTAGGAGGCAGCGAGTGGGAATAAAAGGATCCTTTTTTGGTTGGCTGCCAGTGACTAGTGGTGTTCCACAGGGGTCGGTGTTGGGACCACTTCTTTTTATGCTGTATATCAATGATTTTGATGATGGAATAGATAGCTTTGTTGCCAAGATTGCAGATGATATGAAGATTGGTGGAGGGACAGGTAGTGTTGAGGAAATAGGTAGGATGCAGAAGAACTTGGACAGATTAGGAGAACGGGCAAGAAAATGGCAAATGAAATACAATGTTGGAAAATGCACGGTCATACACTTTGGTAGTAGAAATAAATATGTGGACTATTTTCTAAATGGGGAGAAAGCACAGGGATCTGAGGTGCAGAGGGACTTGGGAGTCCTTGTGCAGAACACCCTGAAAGTTAACTTGCAGGTTGAGTTGGTGGTGAGGAAGGCAAATGCCATGTTAGCATTCATTTCAAGAGGTCTAGAATACAAGAGCAAGAATGTGATGCTGCGGCTTTATAAAGCACTAGTGAGGCCTCACCTTGAGTATTGTGAACAGTTTTGCCCCCCCCCCCATCTTAGAAAAGATGTGCTGGCATTGGAGAGGGTTCAGAGGAGGTTCACTAGGATGACTCCAGGAATGAAAGGGTTATCATACGAGGAACGTTTGATGACTTTGGGTCCGTACTCGCTGGAATTCAGAAGGATGGGGGTGGGGGGGGCGGATCTCATTGAAACTGTTCGAATGTTGAAAGGCCTAGACAGAGTAGATGTGGAAAGGATTTTTCCCGTGGTGGGAGAGTCTAGGACAAGGGGGCACAGCCTCAGGATAGAGGGGCGTCCTTTCAAAATGAAGATGCGGAGAAATTTCTTCAGCCAAAGGGTGGTGAATTTGTGGAATTTGTTGCCACATGCAGCTGTGGAGGTCAGGTCATTGGGTGTATTAAAGGAAGAGATTGATAGGTTCTTGATTAGACGTGGCATCAAAGGTTACAGAGAGAAGGCCGGGAACTGGGGTTGAGGCGGAGATAGAAAAAAAGGATCAGCCATGATTGAATGGCGGAGCAGACTCGATGGACCAGATGGCCTCATGTCTTATATTCAAATAAATAGAGGTATTCTGCTTTTGCTGTACTGTTTCTGCTGTTAAAGTTCAAAGTTCAAAGTAAGTTTATTATTAAACTACAAATATGCCACCATATACAAACATTCGATTCATTTTCTTGTGGGCATACTCAATAAATCCATAATAGATTAATGCCGTAACAGAATCAATGAAAGACTGCACCAACTTGGGTGTTCAACTAGTGAGCAAATACGAAAATAAAGAAATAATAGTAATAATTAAATAAGCAATAAAGATCAAGAACATGAGATGAAGAGTCCTTGAAAGTGAGTATATAGGTTGTGGGAACATTTCAATGATGGGGCTAGTGAAATTAAGTCAAGCTATTCCTTTTGGTTCTAGGGCCTGTTCCTGAACATGGTAGTGTGAGTCCTGAGGTTCCTGTACCTTCTTCCTGATGGCAGCAATGAGAAGAGAGCATGTCCTGTGTGGTGAGGATCCCTGATGATGGATGCTCTTTTCCTGTGACAACGTTTCATGCAGATGTGCTCAATGGTAGGGAGGGCTTTACCTGTAATGGACTGGGTCATATCTATTACCTTTGTAGGATATTCCTGTAAGGGAGTTTCGATTTTTATGTTACTGCGGAGGCTAATTAAAATGGCGTCTTTGTTACGTTAATCTGGGGAATGCGGCTTTGTTGTGTTAAACGCTGAGAAAGTTTGCGCTAGCAGCTTGTTGTGGTTTAGAGGGTGATAAGAAATATGTTATTAACCAATTGGGATAGTTGTTATGGTTTTGGTGTATTTGAAGATACTGTATGCGCGGGGTTTTGGGGGAGAAGGCGGGAGAGCGAGACAGAGGATGGACGAGGTGCCGTGAGTCCGCTAACGGGGTTGGACCCCGAGCGGGACGTTCGGCGAGGAGACGGAGACGGACTCGTGTGGAGCGTCTGGTCGACCACCGTTGTTGGTCCCAGGCGGCCGGTCGAGGTGGTTCGAGGGGGTCGCAGGGTGAAGAAGAAGGTCCTTGAGCTCCAATGGTTTTTGTGCACGAAGAGATTGAATTTTGATAAGTGTGGCGCCTTTTATTTTCCTTTTATATTTTATTCTCTTTTAATTATATAGTTCCAGTAATATCTATAAACTGTATATCATTTAATTGCATCTGGTGTATTGTCTGTTACTTGGGCGGGGTGGGGTACTTCACACAGCATCCACACAAACGAATTATCCAGTTTGGCGGGGCTAAAGCTGTTTCCCTAGACGACAGCGAGCCGAGCGACCCTGAGGGTGGCCGGGGGGCTACATTCCATTCAAGGGTATTGGTGTTTTCATACACAGCTGTCTTGCAGCAAGTCAATGTACTCTTCACTACACATCTATAGAAGTTTGTTAAAGTTTGAAATGTCATGCCTAATCTTTGCAAACTCCTAAGGAAGTTGAGGTATTGCCATGGTTTCTTTATAATTACATTTATGTACAGGGCCTTGGGCAGGTCCTGTGAAATAATAATACTGAGGAATTTAAAGTTGCTGGCCCACTCCACCTCCAATGAGGACTGGGTCATAGACCTTTGGATTCCTTTCCCTGAAGTCAGTAATCAGCTCCTTGGTCTTTCTGCCTTCGAGTAAAAGGAGGTTGTTGTGGTGTCACTAAACCAGGCTTTCAATCTCCCTCCTATATGCTGATTCATCACCATCTTTGATTCAGCCTATGGTTGTGCTGTCATCAGCAAACTTGAAAATGGCATTGGAGTTGTGCTTTGCCATACAGTCATAACTGTAAAGTGAATAGAGCAGATGTCTTAGGACAGAGCTTTGTGATGCACCTGTGCTGATGGAGATCATGGAAGAGATGTTGTTGTCAATCCAAACTAATTGGGGTCTTCAAGTGAGGAAACTGAGGATCTAACCACACAAGGAGGCATTAAGATCAAGTTCTTGAAGCTTATTGCTCAGTTTTGAGGGAATGACAGTATTGAATGCTGCGCTGCAGTTGATAAAGAGAATACTGATCTACGCATCTTTGTTGTCCAGATGTTCCAGGTTTGAGTGAAGAGCCAATAAGGCAGGAGTTGTTATGTTTCATCACCAATTTCTCAAAACACTTCATGACTGCAGATTTAAGTTCTTCTGGAGGATAGTCAATGAGGCAGGTTATCACGTTCTTCTTCGGCACTAGTATAACTGAGGCCTGCTTGAAGTAGATGGGTACCTTAGACTGTTGAAGTGAGAGATTGAAGGTCTCAGTGAATGCTCCAACTAGTTGATCAGCACAGGTCTTTAGTACTTGGCCAGGTACCCTGCTTGGGCTGGATGTTTTTATTGGATTCACTCTCTTGAAGGCTGCTTGCATATCAGCCTCAGAGCCTGAACTTGGATTGTGAAATGCTTGCTCGTATAATGAACTATAGTGTCACAGTGAAACTCAGTACTCTCTGTCCCTTGCAGAGATCAATAGATATTAGGATATTAAGAGAATCAAAGGATACAAAATTAAGGCAGGGAAGTGGCACTGAAGTAAACAACCATCATTGATCTTATTGAATGATGGATCAGGTATGAACAGCCAAATGACCTTTTTCATTTTGGATGTTCTTACAGCCTCATAATCATCTCTTAACCTTTGCTTTGGCCTGAGTTTTCTAGGATTTTGGGGTGGTTGGACTGCTGAATCTGGAGTCTGGAACAACAATGTTTTGCTAAAGAAAGAAGGTGGGGAGCAGTGAAAGAAGATCTCACAAAACTTCAGTCAGACAGAGAAGGAAAGCATTTTCAAAGTTGGCAATTCTTGAAGAGGCTTTGCAGTGAAGTAGTAGAATGGAGACACAAGAGACAGAAGGTGTAGGTCCTGATGCAGGGTTTCAAACTAAAACATCGACAATTCCATTCCTCCCCCAGGTCGACTCGACCTGCTGAGTTCCTGCAGCAGATTGGTCATTGTCCTAGCTATCTCGAATGGGGCTGAGGTCAGAAATTGGATTTTCAGCTGCTGGTGCTTCTGAAGGATTATAGACTATCCATTCTAAAGTGCCTTTAAAAAGTATTCATCCGACTTAGAAGTTTCCATGTTTTATTGTTTTACAACATTGAATCACAGTGGATTTAATTTGGATGTTTTGATTCTGATCAACAGAAAAGACTCTTTCATGTCAAAGTGAAAACAGTTCTCTAGAAAGTAATCTAAATTAATTACAAATATAAAACACAAAATATTTGATTGCACAGGTATTCACCCCGTTCATGGCAATAATTAGTAGATGTACCTTTGGCTGTAATTGCAGCCTTGACTCTGAGTGGATAGGTCTCTTTCGGCTTTCCACACTTCTGGACACTGCAATTTTTCCCCAGAGCTCTCACTCTGTTAGATTTATAGGGATCATGCGTGAACAGTCCTTTTTAGGTCTATCATGAAATTCTCAATCGGATTGTGGTCTGGACTCTGACTTGGCCACTCCAGGATATTAACGTTGTTATTTTTAAAGCCATCCCTGTGTAACTTTGGCTTTAGACTTGGGTCATTATCTTACTGGAAAACAATTCTTCTCCCAAGTCACAGTTTTCTTGCGGACTGCATTTGGTTTTCCTCCAGGATTTCCCCGTATTTTGCTACATTCATTTTACCCCTACCTTCACAAGCCTTCCAGAGTCTGCTGCCGTGAAGAATCCCCACTGCATGATGCAGCCACCACCATGCTTCACAGTTGGGATAATGTGTTTTTGATGATGTGTGGTGTTTGGCTTACACCAAACATAGTGTTTAGTCTGATGGCCAAAATGTTCAATCTTGGTTTCATCAGACTACAGAATCTTCTTCCAGCTAACCTCAGAGTCTCCACATGCCTTCTGGCAAATTCTAGCTGAGTTTTCATGTGAGTCCTTTTTCAATAGTGGCTTTCTCTTTGCCGCTCTCCTATAAAGCTACGACTGGTGAAGCACCGGTCAAATGCTGTTGTATGCGCAGTCTCTCCCATCTCAGCAATGGAAGCTTGTAACTCCTCCAGAGTTGTCATAGGTCTCTTGGTGGCCTCTCTCACTAAATCCGCTTCTTGCACAGTCACCCAGTTTTCCAGGATGTCCTGCTCTAGGCAGTTCTAGACAGCTGTGCCATATTCTTTCCATTTCTTGATGACTGACTTAACTGTACTCCAAGGGATATTCAGTGACTTGGAAGTTTTCTTGTATCTATGTCCTGACTTGCGTTTTTCAATAACATTTTCGTGGAGTTGTTTGGAGCATACTTTTGTCTTCATGGTGTAGTTTTTGCCAAGATACTGACTCACCAGTGGTTGGACCTTCCAGATACAGGTGTATTTTTACTACAATCAATTGAAACATCTTGATGGCATACAGGTGATCTCCACTTAACTAATTATGTGACTTCTAAAATCAATTGGCTGCACCAGTGATGATTTGATGTGTCGTATTAAAGGAGGTGAATACTTATGCAATGAAATATTTTTTGTTTAATATTTCTAATTTTTTTTAAATTACTTTGTAGAGATCTGTTTTCATTTTGACACAAAAGTGTCTTTTTCTGTTGATCAGTGTAAAATAAAGCAAAATGAAATCTACTGTGATTCAGTGTGGTAAAACAATAAAATGTGAAAACTTTTAAGGGGGATGAATAGATTATATAGGCACTATCTCCTGTAGAGAGAGCGTGTCAAAGCTTTGTAGTGGGAGTCAGAACTAAAGAGATGAATTTAAGTTTCTCTCAAAAGTTAACCTTTACCTTTTCAGATTTAGATAGGTCTAATTCGGACAGTCTCATTAGCAGCCATTGGGCCCTGTTCACCTTGGCATGATGCACTGCTGCAAATCCAAGTGACTCCTCGAGGGTGCTTTAACTTCCAGCTTTATCTGTCAATCTTAGGATGCCCCATGACTATGTCAAGAGTGTTTTGAGGCAAACTGCTTCTGTCTGGCTGTAGGGTCGGAATAATTTGCCTTAAAAAAAAAACAAAATTCTTTGGTTGGATTACAAACATCTCACAAGGCCCTTCCTTAATCTATTACATAGAAACTTAGGAAACCTACAGCACAATACAGGCTCTTCGGCCCACCATGCTATGCCGAACATATCCTTAACTTAGAAATTACCTAGCCCTCTATTTTTCTAAGCTCCATGTACCTATCCAGGAGTCTCTTAAAAGACCCTATCGTATCCGCTTCCACCACTGTCGTCGGCAGCCCATTCCATGCACTCACCACCCTCTGCGTAAAAACAACTTACCCCTGACATCTCCTCTGCACCTACTACCAAGCACCTTAAAACTATGCCCCCTCTTGTCAGCCATTTCAGCCCTGGGGAAAAGCTTCTGACTATCCACACGATCAATGTCTCTCATCATCCTATACTCCTCTATCAAGTCACCTCTCATCCTCCGTCACTCAAAGGAGAAAAGGCCGAATTCACTCAACCTATTCTCATAAGGCATGCTTCCAAATCCAGGCAACATCCTTGTAAATCTACTCTTTTTATGGTTTCCACATCCTTCCTGTAGTGAGGCGACCAGAACTGAGCACAGTACTCCAAGTGGGGTTTGGCCAGGGTCCTATATAGTTGCAACATTACCTCTCAGCTCCTAAACTCAATCCCATGATTGATGAAGGCCAATGCACCGTATGCCTTCTTAACCACAGAGACAATCTGCGAAGCAGCTTGAGTGTCCTATGGACTCAGACCCTAAGATCCCTCAGATCCTCCACACTGCCAAGAGTCTTAACACTAATACTATATTCTGTCATCTTATTTGACCTTCCAAAATGACTCACTTCATACTTATCTGGGTTGACCTCCATCTGCCACTTCTCAGCCCAGTTTTGCATCTTATCAACGTCCCGCTGTAACCTCTGACAACTCTCCACACTATCCACAACACCCCCGACCTTTGTGTCATCAGAAAATTCACTAACCCATCCCTCCACTTCCTCATCCAGGTCATTTATAAAAATCACGAAGAGTAGGGGTCCCAGGACAGATCCCTGAGGCACACCACTGGTCACTGGCCTCCATGCACCGATCTCATTACGTATAGCCTTTTTGATCAACAAAGGCAAATTTACTTAATCAAATTATTTGTGGCTTAAGTTTTCATAAATGGAATGATGTACAATGTGGCTGGAAGCTCAATGAGTTCAATGTAAGGCATTGATAATAATTACTGAGCTGGAATTGAGCTTCAATTTGAATTAAGTTGTTTGGACTATCTTCATTTGGATTGATTTGTACCAAGCATTCTTAGTCAAACATGACAATCATTTTGAAAGAGGCAATATAAGGAAATAAAGAATGAAGGTTCTTAGAGTTGCAGAAAAGGCATTTTTCCAGTTCCAAAATGTAGCTATTGAAATTGCAGTTCAAGTTCAACATATCTTAAATGTCAACACTCATGTGCTGGTTGTAGAAGTTCTGCAAATAAAATGCTTTCCAGAAGGGTCTTGACCCAAAGCTGCAACTGTCCATTTCCCTCCACGGATGCTGCCTGATCACTGAGTTATTTCAGCTTCTTGCGCATTGCTCCAGATTCCAATGTCTGCAGTCTCTTGTATCTCCATAAATTTAGTACAGAACAACAGTTACAAAAATAAAACAGTTACCTTCTTACCAGTCTCAAATGTTCATTAAAAGTTGATTTTATTAAGCTTGCAATGGATTCCGCACCTTATGGTGAAGGATGTATCTCATAGAATCATAGAAAAATTATGGCAGAAAGTCCACTATGCCCTTGCCAGTCAAGAAAAAAGTTTTCTTATTATTCCAGCTTTCCAGTACTATGTCCTTACCTTTCCAAGTATATGTCCAGGTATTTTTTTTCAAAATCTGATGAAGGTTACTCCATCTTCTCCACTTTTTGCAGTGAATTCCAAATCCCCTTTATCTTCCGGCTAAAAAAGACTACTCATGGTCACAAAGTCCTAGAACACAGAAACAAGCCCTTCTGCCCATCTCGTCCAGCAGTCCCGATCCTTTATCTATTCTACCTTCCTGAAGCCAGACCATGTTCCGGGAAATAAAGTCTCCTAACCTATTCAGCTTTACCCTATAACTTGAATCCTCAAGTCTCAGCAGCATCTTTGTAGATTTCACCTGGACTCCTTCAACCTTAGTAATATCTTTCATGTAGACAGGTGACCAGAAATGTACACAATACTCCACATACAGCTTCATCAACATCAAATACAACTTCAACATTACAACCCATCTCCTGTACCCAGTGTCCCGATTCATGAAGGCCAAAGTGCTAAAAGCTCTCCTTACTACCCTATTTCCCTGTGATATCTCTTCCAAGGAATTTTGGATCTATAGTCCCAGGTCCATTTGTTCTATGAACACTTCAGAATCCTACCATTCAATCTGTAAGTCTTACCCCAGTTTGTCCTCCTCACATTTGCAACACCTCACATTTGTCTGCATTAAATTCTGTCTGCCATTTTCAGCCCATATTCCCATCTTTGATTGGAGTACTGCGCAGATGCAATAGAAACGTTCCAGCACAAGTCCGGTGAAGAGCTTTAAAAAGCAAGAGCAACACACACAAAACGCTGGAGGAACTCAGCAGGCCAGGCAGCATCTATGGGAAAAAAAGTACAGTCGACATTTCCAGCTGAAACCCTTTTCGTAATGTGTAATGTGATGACAAGAACTATACACAGTCTCAAACTGTGCGTCCAACACAAGCAGATGAATTCCAACAGGTTCTACTCTATCAACAACATGGAGAGCAGTTGATCACATGTTACAATTTTTGAGCTACACGCCGTATTTTACATTACTACACATTGTAATCTACAAAATAGAACAGGAGCAGCTATATTAAGTCTGGTGAATTTGTGATATTTCAGTAGTAAATTTATCAGAGGCAAGATAATTAAATGCTGAAGTGATCACTTTTTCACCTCTGCTAGAAGACGGTGGTGTCTTTCCTTACCAAACAGTTGAAAATAATTAATCCCTGTGCTTCGGCTTCAAAGGGAACTTAATTTGCAGGCCCACTTTAAGATGTCATTTACGGATATATTGCTTCAAGCATGATAAAATATTGCTAGAAGATTATCTATGTGCACAAGAGACGGCTAGTATTTAGATTGCAAGCACAGTTCTCAGTTCATGGAAGATTTGAATAAATCAATCAACGTGCTGTAGGTGAGCCATCCCTATGGATTCATGATGACACCAGAATAATTCTAGCATGGCACAATAGCAAAGGATTTTTTAATCAACATTAAAATGCATGGCAGGGAGACAATTCCTGGTATTTTATGTTTCCACAGGCAGTGGAGGCAGATCTGCTGCATTGGGTGAGTGGTAGGTGCTGTAGCCATGTTACAGAATTGTCCTTGGTGATAACCTGGGTAATTTTTAGCACCAGACCTCATCTCTGCATGATCAGCAATCAGTGCTCATGCGTACTTTGCCAAACTATGTGGTAACTGCAGAGCCACAGTAATGAATAGAAAAGAGGTGATGCTGAAAGCATTAAGCATGGAGCACAAGCAGTATATTTGCATTTTTATCCCTGATTAGACCTCGTTATATCCAATACAAACAGGGAATGCACAAGATTCATCTCAACCTCACAAATCTGTAAACTGTCTTGCAGATGTACATACTGTATAAAACCTTGATAAAACTGATGGATCATTTTTTTTTCCTGGGGGTACATCTATATATATTATTTAAACCTGACGGTGCAAGAGTAGAAATAAAGGGAGCCTTTTTCTGGTTGGCTGCCAGTGACTAGTTGTGATCCACAGGGGTCTGTGATGGGGCTGACTTTTTTTTACAATATATGTCAATGATTTGGATGATAGAATTATAGGCTTTGTTGCAAAGTTTGCAGATGATATGAAAATTGCTGGAGGACCAGGGAGTTTTGAGGAAGTAGAGATGTTAGCATTCATTTCAAAAGCACTGGAATATAAAAACAAGAATGTAATGTTGAGACTTCATAAAGCACTGGTGAGACCTCATTTGGAGTATTGTGAGCAGTTTTGGGCCCCTTAACTTGAAAAAAATGTGCTGAAACTGGAGGGGGTCAAAGGAAGTTCATGGAAATGATTCCAGGATTGAATGGCATGTCATATGAAGAGCGTTTGATGGCTCTGGGCCTGTATTCACTAAAATTCAAAAGAATGAAGGGGTGAACTCATTGAAACCTATCAAATGTGAAAGGCCTTGATAGAGTGAATGTTGAGAGGATGTTTCCTATGTTAGAAGGGTCTAAGACCAGAGGACACAGCCTCAGAATAGAGAGGCATTCTTTTAGAGCGGCGATAAGGAGGGATTTTTTTAGCCAGGGAACCACTCGCTTGCTTTCTGCACCCGTCTCAATCATTTCTATCTTCCTCACCACTTCAATCATTGAGATTGGTGAGAAATGGAACCAAAAATGGGCCTGCACCCTATCTCCAGGTTTCCTGGCCTCTATGCTGCATGCTTCACTTGCAGCCTCATGGAACCTTCTCAGAGACAGCAAAGCACCAGATCACTCCAATTGGCCAGAGAACACACTGCCAGAATGTAGATCACAGGCTCCAACAGTAGCAGAACCACATTTGAAATAAATGGAAGACACAACAGAAGTGAAAGGAGTAGTTTGTAAACAGTCCTGAGAATGTTACCCTTGGTAGCATTGCTCGTCGGTGCCACCTTCTTCCGGATTTAATGCTGATGTACATTAATGACACTAATGTAATTATCACATTATTAAAAAAGATGCTTAAAATGAAATGAATTTGAAGTGTCTGTCAGCACCATGCTAAGCTTTTGTTTCTGCTATGCTGATAGAACAAGCATCTCAATGGAGCGATAAAGTGAGATGCATTTTTTGCAGAGCTATCTGTAGTTCTGGCATGCACAGGACAGTAGTTTGATCGTACCCTACCTGTAGTCACAATGTGATTTGCATACAACTAGCAGCATACGGCATAGTCCATTACTTATGTACATACTTGCTGCCCATTACACTGCTGGCATTTAGGGCAGCAATGAAAGTCCTCCATCACTTGTGGCCTTCTTTCATCTTATCATTAGCTTCCTCTCCATTTCTCTACTTTCTCTGGGAGGCTCGTGCAGAAATTGCAGGGGCCCTAGCAGAGATACTTAAGAGGTCGTTAGCAACAAGTGAGATGCTGAGGATTGGAGGATAACTAATGTTTTTCATTGTTTAAGGAAGGCTCTAAGAAAAAAGTACTATAGGCCAGTGAGCCTTGCATCATTGGTGGGTAAGTTACTGGAAGGTAAACTAAGGGACTGGATATATAAATATTTGGATAGACAGGAACTATCTCAGGATAGTCAACATGGCTTTGAGTGTGGTAGGTCCTGTTTAATCAATCTTATAGAGCTTTTCGAGAAAGTTACCAGAAAAGTTGATGAAGGCAAGGTCATGGATTTTGACTACATGGACTTCAGCAAGGCTTTTGACAAAGTTCCACCTGGGAGATCAGTCAAGAAGTTTCAGTTGTTTTGCATTCTGGATGAGGTAGAAAATTGAATAAGATATTGGCTTTGTGGGAGAAGCTATAGAGTGGTAATAAATTGTTGCCATTCTGACAACAGGCCTTTAACTAGTGGTATAACGTATTTATCAGAGCTGGGTCTTTTATTGTTTGTCATCTATATCAATGACCTGGATGATAATGTCGTAAACTGGATCAGCAAATTTGCAGATGACACCAAGATTGGGGGCATGATGGACAGCAGGGAAGGCTCTCAAAGCTTCCAGCAGAATCTGGAGCAGCTGGAAGAATGGGCTGACAAATGGCCGATGAAATTTAATACAGACAAGTGTGAGGTGTTGCAGTCTGGGAGGACAAACCAGCGTAAGACTTACATATTGAGTGGTAAGGCACTGAGAAATACGGTAGAACAGAGGGATCTGGGAATACAGATCCATAATTCCTTGAAAGTAGCATCACATGCAGATAAAGTTATAAAGAGAACTTTTGCACATTGGGCTCCATAGATGGAAGTATTGTGAAAATGATTTGGGATGGTATGTTGAAGCAGTATAAGAAGTTGGTTAGTTCTAATTAGGAATATTGTGTACAGTTCTGGCTGGCTTCCCACAGGAAAGATATCAATAATATAATTAGGAGAAAATTTACATGGATGTGACCAGGACTTGGTAACCTGAGCCACAGGGAAAGGTTAAATAGGTTAGGACTTTATTTCCTAGTGTGTAGGAGAATGAGTCAAGATTTGTAGAGGTGTACAAAATTATGGGGATATAGATAAGGTAAATGCAAGCAGGTTTTTTTTCACAGAGGTTAGGTGAGACTAGAACTAGATGTCATAAGTTAACGGTGAGAGGTGAAATGTTCAAGGGGAACATGAGAAGATACTTCTTCATTCAGAGGATTGTGAAACTGTGGAATGACCTGCCAGCGGAAGTTATGGATGCAGGTTTGATTTCAACGTTTAAGAGAAAATTGGATAGATATATGAGTGGAAGGGGTATGGAGGGCTACCGTCCAGGTGCTGGTCGAAGGGACTAAGTAGATTAATGGTTCAGCATGGACTAGAAGGGGTGAAGGGCCTATTTCTGTGCTGTAGTTTTGTACGACTGTATGTAAGGTGCAGAGTCCTGTGGTGGGGTGGAAGATCGGACATGGCAGATTTAAGTGCCAACATGTCACTGAGTTCCATCTTAAAAACTTCTGGAGGCAAAGGTCAGAAATGAAATGACCTGCAAGGACGGATGGTCAATGGTTCACCATGGACATACCATAAGGAACACTGTATATTATGTATTAATGGCTCGTGTTTAAACTGATTAAAAACCAGACTTCTGTCTCCATTAACAGTCTTGCTAATTTGCATCTTCAAGTAATCTACTGATATCAATCACATTTATTAAAGTCATTTGCGCATTTTAAAAATTAAGATTAATACAAGGTTAACACATTTCACCCTTCCATCCTCCTTAAATCTTTATTAAGAGACATAACATTCAATTAATATTCAAAATTCTCACTTCATAATCTTTTGTAAAAAGAGCTTGAAATGATTTAAACTGAAGAAGAATTGAAACTATATATAACAAAATTTTACACTCAGGGCACAGGTTATAAGAATCTTACAATAATAGCATTAAATGAACAAGCAAGTCTTCAGCAGTTTAATTTAATGAAATTCAAATTGGATGTGATTTTAATAGGCAGAGACAGGTGAGTTGATTTTTTTTAAAATTATAACTATAACCCAGCCTTGGAATGTAATAAGTTGTTTGTCACAGTTGGCATAATTATTACCTGGGGTGGTGGGGAAAGGTTTGGGAGCAAGGAGGCCATCATTTAAGGTGAGAATGAAATACAAGTGAGAATCATCTTGTACAAATTGAATCTCTCTTTGAATTAACATTTCCAACACTGGCTTCTATTACTTAGGAAATTTTACCAGTGAAAAGGAAATTAAATTGCAGGTGACTTAACCCAGCTGTCAACTTTAGGAAGCCTGGTCTTAATAAATACTTGGTTCTCACTGTTACTTTGTTATCTCTTTCTGTCAAAAATCCAGCAAAGGCAGCAAGAAATAAGATCTTTAAGTACTGGCGAACAATGGTGTACAAAGGGGTATTGGTAGACTAGACATGAGAAGCAATAAATAAATATGCATCAAGGGCAAGCAAATGATAAGATAGTTATTAATGTAAGAGAGTTCAACTTAAGGGACCACCTTTAAAACACCTGGTATGATTGGAATTAGAATTGGAGTTTTGTTTCTTACATCCATCTCACAACATGAGGGAGTAACAATCTTTATGTTGCATCCCTGTCAATATGTACAAACAATAAGGAAGGGAAATGTGGGAGGATATTGCCCAAACACTAAAATTATATACATCATTGTTTTGTATACATGTATGTACAGTCAGATATGCAATCAGATCAATGTGCGTTGATCAATCTGATGGCCTGGTGTAAGAAGCTGTCCAGGAGCCTTTTGGTCCTGGCCTTAATGCTTTGGTACCAAGCAGCTGAAACAGTTTGTGACTGGGGTAGCTGGAGTCTCTGATGATGCACTGGGCTCTTTTTACGCACCTGCTGCTGTAAATGACCTGAATAGAGGAAAATTCACATCCACAGATGTGCTGGGCTGTCCGTTCTACTCTTTGCAGCACCTTGCGATTGACGGTAGTACAGTTCCCATACCAGGCGGTGACACAGCCAGTGCGGATGCTCTCGATGGTGCTACTGTACAAAATCCTGAGGATTTGGGGACTCATGCCAAACTTCTTCAGCCATCTGAGATGAAAAAAGCGCTGTTGTGCATTCTTTCAACACACAGCCAGTAAGTACAGCCCAGGTGAGATCTTCAGTGATGTGTACACTGATGTGGTGTGTTCTGCTGCTTGGGTGATTGATCTTTGACAACCACAGCCATCTTTCATTTTGCAAGGTTATGAGTCCAAACACGGATGATCAGTAACATCTAACGTTACATTACACATGTGCTGTATTGTTTTCTTTTTATTTCAATAAACTACTTATACCTTCCTCAAATGTAGATTAATTAGATTCACTGCCACATGGCATGTTTTGTTTAAAGCAATCATCTCGCATACCAGTGCAAGTGCATGTGTTTTGATAGCTTTAGCAGTTAGTTACCACAAGTGTATCAAATAATGAAACAAGCAGTCCATTGTTAGAATGTGATATAAAGCAAAGGAACTTCAAAAGCTTTGACTTCAAGAGTGAAACTTGTGCAGTTTATCAATGTCACCTGACCCTTGAGGTTAGCCAAAATCTTGAAAGGCTTTCAAGCTTGTCCATTTTCTATGTACGGAGGTGCATCACTTCAGGTTTTCCTTTTGGCTAGTGGCAAATGTCACACCAAAGAACAATAAATATCAATCTCCTGCCACTGAAACATATGAATTGAATTGAAGTCCTATTATAGCAGGTAATTTAAATAATGTGCTTCTGTACAATATATTTTCTGTTGCATTAATACCCAGTTTTGCCTGCAAGCTGCTGGGAGTAAAATATTTATACACACGTATGCATGCACACACATCTTGTTCCCCCGCAACATGCAATAAACTAGAATAAAGTATGAGGTAATTGATTTACTTTTGTATGAAGATATGTACACCGTGAGTGGAATTTTAAGCAAATAAGCCAGATGGAGTACTGATTGGATCAAATCTGACATCAATTTTACAAAGTATCTAATTTAAATTCCATGCACTTCATTGTAAGCAATTTGGCAACTCTGACATTGTTCAGTGAATATTATGGAACAAATAAAAATAAATAACAAGACCATTGCTCCATAATATTCACTGGAAATGGTCAGAATTGTAAAATTTCTTTCCTATAACATTAGCAAAAACACCAGAGTATCACAGAAGATAAGTAAGCTGCAGCTGTTCAATAGCTGAAAATAATTCCAAAAAAAACATGCTTTATCAGGTTTTATACCAGAAGTCTCCTTTTATACTTCCTTTAATTAAAGTCAAAAATCACAGAGTTGACAATTACGGCCAGATAATACTTGGTACAGTTCTGTGGGAGATAAATTTGGAGGGTGCAGAGAAAGGCAGGTGGAGGGAACTAGTGGGTAGACAGCTAGTGTGGATGTGATGAGTCAGGTGGCCTTCCTTTCAACATCAACACCATGATCCTATATAGCATGATAGCTTGCTAAAGATAAGTGTGGCTAAGTGTTAGATCCGGAGGAGTCGTTTTTCTTCATTCAGTCACAAAATATGGACCATGCTGGCAATGCTAACGTTTACTGTCCATCCTTAATTTCCCCTCAGCTGTGGAGGTCTTTAAGAATTAGCCATGTTGGTCGGTCTGTAATCGTGTATAGTCTAGTTAACGTTTACACATTCCCTTCCCTGAAGAACAAGTGTAAACCAGATGGATTTTTATGACAATCCAGTAGCTTCATGGTTATAATTGCTGAGTCTAGCTTGTGTTTTAGTGCCAGATTTATTTAATTACCTGAATTTAAATTCCCCAGCTGCCATAGTGAGATTCAGACTATATCTCGGAATCAATATTTCAGTAATCTATCCACTACTCTCTAGTACATTTTGGGAATAATTCTTGGTAAGATGAATGATTTCATTTGCAAATCAGAATATTTACATTTTTGATAGATGTTCTGGAAGGTCTGAGTGAAGCTCAACTAAAAGCACAGACCCCTGTTTAAATAGTGTCACCGGCAATGATTCAGTTTTAAAATTCTCATTCCTCATTGTAAATGTGCTGTATTGCCTTGTCTCCTCCTTACCTCTGCAACATAGTGCTATCCTGCACCCTTCTCCCTCCTCATTCACTAACCTTTCACCAATTCTGGCCTCTTGAGTGTCCCAGATTTTAATTGCTTCACCATTGACAGCTGTGCCATCAGCTGCCAAAGACTAATCTCTCAAAATCCCTCTCCAAACCTTTTCCACCTCGCTAATATTCTCTGTCTCATTAAGACATTCTTTATAATCTATCCTTTTGACCAAATTTTGCCCTTTGTTCTATCATCTCCTTAAATGGTTTGATCACAAATGTTGTCAGTTAACACCACCTTGAAATGTCTTATTACATTAAAAGTATGACTGCAAGTGTAAATTCCACGTCCAGCAAAGGGGCAGCTCAAAATATGCTGCAGAGTTTTTGTGAAACACTACCCTATTTAGACTTTAATGTTGCTTGATGTTATTGCCTAGCTATTTAGCCATGGCTAGCAAGATAGAAAAACAAAACTTGAATTTCTGTAGCATCTTATTAATTCCATTTAAATTCAAAATTTTGACTGCATACACCGTACCTTTAAAATGAAGCTACTGCTGTATTGTAGGGGAAATGGTAGGAAAATTTAGATAGCAATGTTTTAAAAGTATAGATTGAATGATAAATAGTAGCCATAATAATGGTGCTGGTACCCCTTGGTTGCTAGAAAGTAATTTTTAGACTCCTTTCTATCTACTTGAGGGAGCAGTCTAATGTCTCACCCAAAAGGCATTGACTCCAACACTGAAGAACCCCCTCAGTAATTGATTTCACAAGCGATTGGAAGTGACATTGAACCCTGCATGTTCTGACTCAGGGGTAAAAACCCAAAACAGCTGAGTTACAGCTGCTTGCATGGATTGTACAGTACACTTGGGTGGAAGAGTTGAGGATGTTGTGGGAAGTAGATATAACATGATAACCTGGGCATCATCAGAACCGCTCTGCCCTTTGAATGACCTGCCTGGAATTTGGGCTAATTGAGACCTCCTCGGGCCAAGCATTTAGTAGAACAACACACTCAAACCATGAGCAGATTTGCTACATTCTCTAGTTTTGAAGAGACTCCAGATGGACTAGACGTTCTCTTAAGCCTCCTGGCAATGGAAATAGTTTCTCTCCTTGAGCTCCATCTTCTCCTTCTTAATTTTGAACACTTAGATTAAGTTTTAAGGACAAAAACATGATGACCCAGGGAATCAGAATGAGATTGGTGGGGAGGGGGCTGCAGAGGAAGTGAAAAGAAGTAGAAGTGGGGGGGGGGTACTTAGGCACAGATTCTGGAACATCTGAACTACCTGTTGGGGGAACCGAAAAGAAACAAAATTAATCAACAGATGCGGATTTAATTTTACCAAAACAGATATAATTGATATTTGCTAATTGTACTGGTTTATAATTGTCCCATGTACCAAGATACAGTGAAAAGCTTGTTTTGCATACTGCTAATACAGATCAAATTTGAGCATTGAGCTAGAATAATGTAAAACATTAATAATACAGAATAAAGCGCTGAAACTACTGAAAAAGTGCAGTGCAGATAAATGATGAAATACAAAATCGTAATGAGGTAGATTGTGAGGCCAGGAGTTCATCTTATTGTACAAGAGGTTCATTTAAGAGTCTGATAACAATGGTATAGAACCTGTCTTTGAACCTAGTGGTGCATGCTTTCAATTGTTTGAATCTCCTGCCTAATGGGAGAGGGGAGAATAGATGGATGGGTATTTGTTTATGCTGACCAGTTCACAGGGGCAGTGCAATGTATGGCAGAGTCCATAGAGGGAAGAGTGGTTCCTGCGGTGTGCTGAGTTGTGTTCACAACTCGTTGAAGTTTCTTCAAAATTTAATTTATTATCCAAGTACATATGTAGTATACAACTCTGAGATTCATCTTCTCCAGATAGCCACGAAACAAAGAAAACTATGGAAGATGTTCAAAGGAAAAGATCAAACCCATCCTGAGCACAAAAAAGAACGGCAACACGATCATCAAACCCCAAGCCCATCTGCCCCGCACAAAGAAACTAACAAAACATGCCACTAGGCAATGAGGAACAGGCAAAAACACAGATATAAAAACTATAAGAATGAAGCAGTCCACTATCCATCATACAAACCATAAACACATAATATCCTCCTGCAGCATCGAGAAAAAGAGGTGCCATGCAAACGCACAGACCTACCCTCTGGCAAGATCCCTTCTCTGGCTGCAGAGAAATTAAAATGCAGGCAGTTAGTGCTGAACCCTCACTCACCTTCCACATTCGCCTTGATGTTTCAATCTTCCTCAATGCTTTAATTGGAGACTTCTTGTGGAGAAACAAATACAGTACATTTGTTATCTAAACACAATACCTCATTATTGCCTCTAGCACCCGAACCTGTTAAAGTTCATTTGTGTTTCTTACCCTTCCAGCATCAGTGTCCAGCCTGGTAACTTCTTCACAACTTCTCCATCTCACTGAAATGAAGCAGGTTCAGTTCCTCTCAACAATGGGATCTCAGCAGTTCAATGGTGAAGATGAGACTGAAATATTTGCAAGCATGTCAGTCCAAAGTAGTGTGTGATTCAATTTATCTTCTTCCAAAGATCCCCGCCATCACAGAAACGAGCCTACACCCAATTCAGTTCAGTTCTCTGCATGTGATGTCATGGAATGGTTTGGAGCTGTGGATAAAGCAAAGGTTTTGAAAGTACTTTATAGCACTGATGGAATGGAGCACACTCAGCTGTGAATTTATCAAAGTTACTTCAGTACACTTCAAATATTGGAGCAACAAACAACCTGCCAGATGAACTCTGTGAGAGGAAAAAAATTGTCAATATTTTGGGTCCAAATTCTGTGACAACAGTCTCTTGCATTTCCAGTTACAACACTGGCATCAATCCAACAACCCGAATAAAAAATCCAGCTAGGTCTTGCTCATGAAAACAGGAAATTTCCAGTCCAGCTTAATAGTACCTAATCTATCCATGCAAAATCATTGCCAAAATGATGGAAACACAAGGAAATCTGCAGATGCTGGAATTTCAAGCAACACACATAAAAGTTGCTGGAAAATGCAGCAGACCAGGCAGCATCTGTAGGAAGAGGTACAGTCGACATTTCGGGCCCGAAACGTCGACTGTACCTCTTCCTATAGATGCTGCCTGGCCTGCTGTGTTCACCAGCAACTTTTATGTGTGTTGACAAAATGATGGAATGTACTGTTAGAAATGCTGAAACTGAAACTAAAAGTCTGTCCATTTTAGGTTGCAACATATCTGCTCACCTGCAGAGCTCATCCACACCACACATTCCAAAATTTAGGTGAAAATAATTTTCCTTGACATCAAGGAAGTTTTTGACATAGCATCAAGCTGCGACAGTAAAACTGAAGTCAGTGGTGTCTTTTTTGGACTCAGTGCCTTGTACAAAAGAAGGTGGCACTGGTGGTCGGATATGAACTAACTCAATCACAGAACATCACGGTCGGAATTGTTCAGGCAGTAGTCTAAGCTCTCCAGCTTCTTTGTGAATAACTTTCCTTCCATCATATGGTCAGAAGAGGGGATGTTCATTGTTGACATTACAACCTTCAGTTTCATTCACAGTAATCCAACAATTGAAGTAATTCATTTCTGAATGCTGAAAGACCTACTGTATATGAATCTGATAAATGGATACTAACATTTCCACCACAAAAATGGCAAACAATGACCATTTCTAACTTTGATATGCAATTGCATTACCATCAATGAGTCATCCATTGTTAACATCCTAACAGTCACAGTTGACCAGAAAATTAGCTAGATTGGCCATATAAATACAGACCAGAGCTGGATGTCTTACCTCCTGACACACTAGAGACTTCCTATTATCCATGAGCACTGGTCAGGAGAATAATGGAACTCTCCACTTGTCTGGATGAGGGAAGCTCCAAAGATACTCAAGCATTCTACATTTTTCAGGACAAGAGAGTTCACCTGAATGGCACCCACCAACTATCCAAATATCATTCCTTCCATTGCCTGTACAGAGTGGCTACACTGTGTACCATCTGCACAATGCACTAATTTATTCTCCCAAGTTATGATTACAGCATTTCCTGAATCCCTGATGTTTTCAACCAAGAAGGACAAGGGCAGAATGTGTAATGGGACCGTTGCCATTTACAGATTTGGGAAACTAGTGGGTAACAATATAGGCTGCGTGGAGAATACCGAGAGATTTCTGGATGATATAAACAAATTGGTTGAAGATAAGGACATGGGAGATGGGACAAAATGTACAGAAATGTCAGGTCATCACTTCTGGTTAAGGGAAAAAATAGAAATGAGGAATATGCTTTAAATGGTGACAGAGTGAAAGGTGCTGATATCCTGAGGGATATTTGTGTCCATGTTCATGAATTACTGACATGTAAGATGCAGGGACAACATACAATTGTAAAGGCAAACAGAAAGTTGGTCCATCTTGCCAGAGTAATTATGTCTATGAGGAGATACAACTTGCTCAAATCACCTCGGGTTGAGATAGAGCATTACATTTAAAATACTATGTATACTTCAAGTGTTACTACCAAGGGAAAGTTACACTTGCAACAAAAGCTATACTGTGAATACTCACCTCTTCGATTTTTAAGTTGGTGAGTATATCCTTTGAGAAAAGATTAAGCCTACAGGGCATACACTCCCTTAAAGAGACTGAGAGGTAATTTCAGTGTTTCTTTTAGTTGAGGTACCAATAACCTGAGGGTCATAGTCTCAAAAATACATGGGACAGACATTCTGGACAGAGATGAGATGTAATCTCTTCACCAAGAGGATACTGAATCTTTGGAAACCTCTACCTAAAAGAGACTCAGTTACCATATCCCAGAAAGATGGAGGTGTGATGCAGGAAATGGTGTCAACCAAGGCTGTGGTTTCATCTCAGCACCCTTTTCAACTTCTGTCAGAGCAATGCTGCATCTCACGTCCAATAAGCTCCCTTTTGGAGTGAAATATGCACCACTGCATCATGGGAAACTGCTCAACCCATGTTGTCACCACCTCAGAGCTAAGGTTCCAGTCATAATCAACTGGCTCATGGAAACACCTTACACTTAACATTTGCAAAACACACACTCCTCTTACATGAAGATCTGCAACATCACTCCTGGGTATACAGGTAGCTTTCTATGTCTTGGGAACCACCTCTCCACAAAGGCTAACTTCTATGGTGAAATTGAAATGGTTGCTATTGTCTTCTGATATACCAGTACTGTATTTGACTGGCTGAAGAAACTAATAATATCAAATTCTCAACCCAATGTAGTCTACCAGCGGCCGTGAATCTTTCTCACTTGTAGTTCTCTGGGACTAAGATTACATACAGCAGGTACCTCAAAGCTGTTTCTGTGATATTATTGAGTGAAAAGAAATGAACCATTACCTTTATGTTTTCCCATGCCACTCAGTTACTTCTGTTGTATACTCTATGTCATTTGCATGTCTGACACCAGATGCCGGAAATTTGTTTCCAAGCTGTCGTATGACAAGAAATTGTGAGTTGTACAACAGAAAAGATTTAAGGATATTCTCAAAGACTCCTGGAGAATGTATAACTTTCCTTTTGACTTCTGGTGTTCCATGGCCCAAATGGACAATTTAGGCACAGGGACCTTGGATCTGGAGCCGACTGAAGCCCAGCATCGGAGCACATCATTTCCAAAACCACCTACTCACTGAACCAAGCAATACCTGCCCCCCCCCCCCCAGTTTGTGGGTCCCAAATCATTCTCACTATTTTTTGTCGGGGTCCAGAGAACTGGAGGGTATGTGAGTTGGCCTGGAACCCAAGACTAAGAGAAGGAATTTGGGACTTGAACTGTTAGCCTTTTGGATATTAAATCAATTAAGGAATGTGGTGGTACTGCAAGAAAATGGTGATGAGAGAAAGGATCAGATGTGATTAATGACTGAGCAGGTATGATGGACAAAATGACCTGCTTCTAATTCACATGTTCTCCTCTGACTCACACGTATCCCATCTTGATAGTCTGTTACTTCCCTCTATCATCACTGTGTCAGATTCATGGAACTTCCAACTCAAGAATATTTTGGGAGTACTTTCACTCGGAAAACTGCAAGAGTCTGAGAAATTATCTCATTACTTTCAAGGGCAATTAGTGATGCTAATAATCAATGATGTTGATTGCAATGCCCATTTCTCCAAAAAATGAGGAAAAGTAAATCACTTCACTTGCAAATAGACCAAGGATTTTGCTTTCACAGATGCAAAGCAGTTGATCTTATGACCAAAAGATTCAACCCTAAAAGATTCATTTTATATAAAAGAATTATTGTTACACACTTGGGAAGTAGTGGCATTGTAACACATGGGAAAGAAGGGGGTAGTAATATATTTTTATTTCTATCAGTCTGTTGGAGAAGATGTGATGCCTCAATTCTTATTGTTATCCCTCAGATATTTCAAAAGCAAGTGCATACAGTGGCATGCAAAGGTTTGGGCACCACTGGTCAAAATTTCTGTCACTGTGAATAGTTAAGTGAGTAGAAGATAAACTGCTCTCCAAAAGTCATAAAGTTAAAGGTGAAACATTCTTTTCAACATTGTAAGCAAGATTAGTGAGGTTTTTTTGCACAATTTTAGAGGGGAAAAAGGAACGGAGCACCATGCAAAAGTTTTGGCACCCCAAAAGATTTGAGCTCTCAGGTAACTTTTACCAAGTTCTCAGAGCTTAATTAGCTTGTTAGGGCTATGGCTTGCTCACAGTCATCGTTAGGAAAGGCCAGGTGATGCAAATTTCAAAGCTTTATAAATACCCTTACTCCTCAAAACTTGCCCCAACAATCAGCAACCATGGGTTCCTCTAAGCAGCTGCCTAGCACTCTGAAAATTAAAATAAGTGATACCCGCAAAGCAGGAGAAGGCTAGAAGAAGATAGCAAAGTGTTTTCAGGTAGCCGTTTCCTCAGTTTGTAATATAATTAAGAAATGGCAGTTAACAGGAATGGTGGGAAGAATGAATTCAATTAAATAACAGCAAATTCTGGAAGCAAACATCACACCATCTGTAAAAAAGCAGAAGATGAAAACAGAATAGGTTCTACAACAGGATAATGATCCTAAACACACCTCAAAATCCACAATGGACTACTTCAAGCAGCGCAAGTTGAAAGTTTTGCCATGACCCTCACTGTCCCCCGACCTAAACATCATTGAAAATCTGTGAATAGACCTCAAAAGAGCTGTGCATGCAAGACAGCCCAAGAATCTCACAGAACTAGAAGCCTTTTGCAAGGAAGAATGGACGAAAATCCCCCAAACAAGAATTGAAAGACTCTTAGCTGGCTACAGAAAGTGTTTACAAGCTGTGATACTTGCCAAAGAGGGTGTTACTAAGTACTGACCATGCAGGGTGCCCAGACTTTTGTTTTGAGCCCTTTTCCTTTTTTATTATTGTGAATCTGTAAAATATAGAAATAAAAAAGTAATTTTGCTTAAAATATTAAAGGAATGTGTCATCTTTAACTTTATGCCTTTTGGAAATCAGGTCATCTTTTACTTGCTTAGCTATTCACAGTAACAAAAATTTTGACCGGGGTGCCCAAACTTTTGCATCCCACTGTATATATTATTATAACTCAAAACATTGCTACAACAAGTACTATGCTGTTACCGAAGATAATCTGCGGAGGCTGAAAATTCAAGCAACACACCTAAAATGCTAGAGGATCTCAGCAGGCCAGGCAGCAATTACTGGAAAAGAGTAAACAGTCAACATTTCAGGCCAAGACCTTTCATCAGGATTGGAAAGAAAGATGAGAAGTGAGAGCAATAAGTTGTGGAGGGGGGAGGAAGAACTACAAGGTGGTAGGTGATTGGTGAAACTTGGAGGGGAGAGGGGGAGGGGGAGGGGAGGGGGAAGTAAAGAGCTGGGAAGTTGATATGGGAAGGAAATAAAGGGCTGGAGAATGAGGATTCTGATAGAAGAGGGTAGAAGTTCATGGAAGAAAGGGAAAGGGGGAGGAACACCAGAGGGAGGTGATAGGCACATAAGAGGATAAGGTGAGAGAGGGAAATGAGAATGAGGGAATGATCAAGGGGAGAAATTATTGGAAAGTTTAAGGGATGTCCGCCCCTTCACCATTAGATAAACATTGGGAAATGGGTGTTGTCTATGGAAAAATACATTTATAAAGTGTCACAGACAAAAAGAAAAGGAAGCTAATTGATGAAAAACGTCTGTGTAATTTGTATGAATGATAGAACCATTCAACACAAAGCGGAATCATTATTCACAGTGTGAATAAAAACCTGTTATCAAATATTCTGGCTACGACACAAAGCAAACAAGTTGGGTAGGAAACAGATCACTGAAAGGATTATAATTATTTCAAGCAGCAGAACACTTTTGTAATTTCAAGCAATCACCTGATGGGCTTACTCTCAGTGGCTACTTTATTGGATATGCCTGTGCACCTGCTCATTAATGCAAATATCTTATCAGCCAATCGTGTGGCAGCAAGTCAATGCCAGAAAGCATTCGGACATGAATGTTGTTCAGACCAAACATCAGAATGAGGAAGAAATGTGATCTAAGTGACTATGACCATGGAATGATTGTTGGTGCCAGACAAGGTGTCATGGTCCAGATCGGGGTCCCTTTAAATTTACCTTGTTTATGTTACGATCCGGACCGTTCATTCCCTGTTTTCCCGTGTCCCTCGGCTTTGGGGATTAGAGGCAATTAATGCTCGGCTGAACTGGTAGTTTATAGTCTCCGGCTTTCAGCCGTTCGGCGCGGGAGCATCTGCAAAGCCATCAAAGGTATGGTGTGCCGATGTTATCTGGCTGGAGCAAGACTAGTCTCTGCCGAAGCGAGTGCCAGTAATTCGCCCTTCCTCACCGGAGCAACCCTGTCCAGTTACCTTGCTGAAACGAGCCTGCAAAGTTTTCTCATCAAGGTGGGTCCATCAGTTAACCCGCCGGAGAGAATCAGGAGCCGCTGTCTACTGTTCCTGGGCCGAGTCTAGAGCTTGCCACTACCCGGAGGCTCCAAGTACCATGTCCAAGTCCTGGCTCTGGCAGCATCCAAGTACCACATCCAAGTCCTGGCTCCGGTGGCATCCAAGTACCACATCCACGTCCTGGCTCCATCAGCATCCTAGTACCAAGTCAAGTCCTGGCCCTGGCGGTCTGTGATTCCTGTCCTACCCCCCTGTCTGGATCCCTTCTCTGCCCCTCTCGCCTCTAGCCCTCGTCTGTAGCCCTGGCCTACACCTCAGTCTAGTTCTATCGCTGGAGCTAGACAGGAACTGTGTTGTTCTTTGGTGTTTGTCTTGTCTTGTCCTCGCCTCCGTGGGGTAAGTCAGGCCATCTTCCGTTGCTCCACATGGGGTCATGTCTTGTCTTGTCCTCACCTCCGTGGAGTAAGTCAGGCCATCTTGCTGTTGCCCCGCAGAGGGTCATGAGTCCTGGCCCTATGTCCTGTACCCAAGGAGGGGTCCCGGCTCTCTGTTCTGTGTGTGAGTCCTGGCCCTACGTCCTGTACCCAAGGAGGGGTCCCGGCTCTCTGTTCTGTGTGTGAGTCCCGGCCCTATGTCCTGTACCCAAGGAGGGGTTCCGACTCTGTGTTCTGTGTATGTGTCCATGGTTTCATGTACCTGCTCCCCGAGACCGAGGCTCTGTGTTCCCATGTTCCTCCTCTCCCTAGCCCATGTCATGTCCTTGCCTGGTTCTGGGGTCCGAGTCCAAGGCAAGACCCAGGTTCTGGGTCCTTGCCCAGTCTCTGGCTCGGAGTCCATACCCTAGCCGCTTCATATCTACTCTAGTTCTGGGGATCCGATTTCGAGTCCTAGCCCAGACCCTTAGTCCCAGCCTAGTAGTAGTCCTGAGTCCTTGTCCAGTTCACTATTCCTGCTCCTGCCTTGCTCTCCTGGTATCGAACTATAAACTAAATTGAATTAACCTCATAAGACGTGTCTTGCGTTTGGGTCCACCCTTGCTCCCAATGCCCCCGCCATTGTGACGCAAGGTGGTCTGAGTATCTCAGAAAAACCTGATGTCCTGGGATTTTTGGGCACAACAGTCCCTAGAATTTAAGAGAATATGTGAAAAACAAAATGACATCCAATGAGTGGCAGTTGTGTATGTGAAAACGTCTCGTTGATGAAAGAGGTCTGAGGAGAATGGCCACATTGGTTCAAGCTGACAGGGTGGCGACAGTAACTCAAATCAACAGTGGTGTGCAGCCGAACTACTCTGAATGCACAGCACATCAAACCTTCAAGTGGATGGGCTTCAGGAGCAGATGACTACAAGCATACACTCAGTGGCCATTTTATTAAGTACAGGAGGTACATTATAAAGTGGCAACTGAATCTATAAAAATACATTTGTTATCTTAATCATTCTTATCTTAGTCTGCATTATGCAAGAGTATTTCAACTGCACTGTTCATATAAAAAATTTATATTTGAATATTTACAGTCCTGCAATCATAGATCCATGAAGTTTAAATATGTGCAGTAGTAGCTAGTTATTGAAAGTGACAGTATAAGCTTGAGTGACATGAGCCTTAGAGCTGTAGATTAAGCTCCAGCCTCTCACTTTTTAGTAGATTAAGCTCTCATTCTTTTTTAACAATACATTAACAGAGAATTTGACTCTTTTAATTCAATAAGTGATATTAATTGTTGTTTCAAATATTGTTCCCTTTGTACAATAGTATTATTCCTAATTTCTAATAAAGGATAATAATAAAGCCAGGGTTATCAAATACAGGGGCCCTAACTGAAGTGGAACTGCAGGTGTGGAGTATATAATGATAGAATGATGATGATGAGCTGATAATTGAAAATTGTGGCTTGTACTTCATTAGTGAATGAAGAGAGGGAAAAATCTAATGGTTTTGATTTTAGGTGGCATAGGAATAGGCTGCAGCTGGAAATAACAGTAATGAGAATTGTTATCCAGCGCAATAGTTTTTAAATGAAAACTCAAGTACCTTTTGAGCTTGGAAGAAAGCGGTAAATGCAGACATTTCCTATTGTTCATATCTTGTTCTTTGCCTCTTCTGGCTCATTTGTTTACCGAAGGAATAGAGGTGCACATGAAGATGATCCTTGAGAAAGAGTTCCACAGATGGAGGAAGTGATACAAGAAGCTTCACTGCTGGTGTTAGATTTGGGCATTTTCCAGCTGGCCGTAATCCAGGTAATCAATTCATGTCTGGTTGTTTCTTGGTTTCAAGCTGAGCATCAAGAGAAGCACTCTATCTTAGACCATGTGGCTGATTGGAGAGCATGTTCAAGTTCTCATCGTTGAATCCAAATTATGATTAAGAAGGTGAAAGAATGTCTTATTCATCAGAGTTTCTGCAAAATTGTTATGAGGTCTACTGTTATTGAATGTGATGTTTAGTCTTAAGGTTTATTTGCTGCATTTGGGAACCATCACAATAGTCTAAAGCTTATAAGTGATGTTTTTGCATTTTTCTTTAAAAAGATGACTTGCAGGAAAAGAAATGCTCATGGTTACAATCACCACATAATTACTTCCCCAGTCAAAATAATCCCTCGCAAGTGTTCAGATAAATACGCAAAATCACAACCTTCCAATTTACTGTGCTGTCTTTTCCCTTGCTGTTCATTTGAAATTTTCCCTAACAATACAATACAAAACAATACAAAGGATCATGGAATTTTAACAGTAAGTTACATTTAGCATAACTTGAGGTCCTGTAATTTTTTTGAGCTGGATCAACAACTTTTATACAGAAATTTAACTTCTCTATAAAACACGGATAGAATTTGAGCTTCTGCAAATCGTTAGTTTGCAGACATTCAAAGAACCCTAAAAGTTAAAGCTTTTGGTTTAGCCACATGAACATTAAATGGTTTTCAAAAACAATTTGGCAGATCTGTTTTTCAGTTACTGAAACATTTTATCATTACTTTAAACAGTAAGAGCAAATGGTTACTGTGTGATATTAAATTTTATTTACCTCAAAATCAAGTTACTCACAGGTAGTAGGCAAGACAGTCATTAAAGTGCACAGATTTGCTGCTAAGCTTAATTTTAATTGTTCTCTTAAAATTATATGAGGTTGTCACTCTTAGGAAAGGCAGATGAGCTTAGAGCAGGATCAACACCTGGAATTATGAGATTGTAGCCATTGGAGAGACTTGGTCGCAGGAAGGGCAGGACTGGCAACTCACTATTCCAGGGTTCTATTGTCTTAGAGGTGACAGAGCAGGAGGGATTAAAGAAGGAGGAGTGGCATTACTAGTTACTAAGAAATAAAATAACCCATAAAAATGACTGTCAAGCACCCAATACACAATGAAAAAATAAATATAATGCAAACAGTAACCGCAAGCAAATGGCGTTTCTGAACTGAAGTCTGCAAAGGGAGTCTGAGACCCATAGTTCAGCACGGAGTCGAGTAAACGTCATGAAGCAGCAATGTTAATCGGCCTGTACCTCACCTCAGGCCCTGATATCTTGACCATTATACCTTACCATATCACATCCCCTTTGTATCACCGTACTAAGGTGGGGTTTAAACTAGAGTTGCAGGCGGATGGGAACCAGAGTGCCAGAACTGATAGTGGAGAGGTTGTGGAGACAGTTGTTGATAAGACCTCAGACAAAGTCAAGAATCAAAAGTTCAAGCATGATGTGACTAGTGTCCTGAGCTGCAAATACATCAATGCAAAAAATATCGTAGGAAAGGCGGATGAGCTCAGGGCATGGAGTAACACCTGGAATTATGACATTGTAGCCATTAGTGAGATTTGGTTACAGGAGGGTCAGGACTGGTGGAAGTATACCTTTAAAGAGGTGTACAAAATTATGAGGGGTATGGATAGAGTAAATTCAAGCAGGCTTTTTCCACTGAGGTTGGGTGGGACCAGAGGTCATGGGTTAAGGCTGAAAAGTGAAAAGTTTAAGGGGAACATGAGAGGAAACGTCTTCACTCAGAGGGTCTTGAGAGTGTGGAATGAGCTGCAATACAAGTGGTGCATGTGAGCTCAATTTCAACATTTAAAAGAAGTTTGGAAAGGGTATGTAAGGGCTATGATTCCAGTGCAGGCTGACGGGAGTAGGCAGCTTAAATGGTTTCAGCATGGACTAGATAGACTGAAAGTCATGTTTCTATTGTATACTTCTCCATGACTCTAAATATAGTAAATAAAAGTATTTTCTTCAAAGGAACATTATATTCTCAAAATACTGCTGTGATTGCACTTGCTTCTGGGAGATTTTACATTTGGCAATTTACAAATTAGTGGGTGGAAACTCGAGAGGAAAATCGTCAAAGTCAACACCAGTTTCAATGCAATTTGTGCCTGTTCCCAATTGCTCCCAAAGTAGAAATTCATGAGTATATGGGTACAATTTCAAAGTTTACAAATGATATGAAACTCAATTAGTGGGAATAGTAACATATATCAGAGGAATGCGGACTGAGGAAATGAACAAACATGCTACAGATGAAATTTATTGCAAGGTAATGTAAAGTGATTTATTTTGAAGAGATGAATAATATTCTGCAATATATATTAAATGGTACAATTTCAAAGTGGGTCTTAAAGCAGGAAGAACTGGAGGTGCATGGTCTAAAGTGCTCGAAGGTAGCAGGAGAGGTTGACAAGTTATATAAGGATATCAGCTTCATTAATGGAGCACTAGAGCACAGAAACAAGAAAACTATTCTAAATCTTTATCAAATTCAGATTAGACTACAGCTGAAGCTTTGTGTTCGTTTTGAGCTATACGTTTTGGGAAAGGTGTCAAAGACTTACCAAATATTTACCGACAATGTGACAAGACCAAGGTCTTAGAGTAAATATATATGTTCAAATTAGGAACTATTTTAAGGGAATAAAAAAAAATTGTTTAATTTTATATAAGCCTGTACCCTTATATTTTTCAGAAATGCTTTCCATGGATGATTTATATTGTACATTTTTCTTCCTTTTCCTTCACATTTTTTTAAAATAACCATCCAGAATGTATTTCTCATCTCAGATTGGCCTTCAGGAGGTGGCAGTGAACTGAAGACAGTGCAGTAAAGCTGCTCCCAAAGCTGGAGAAGCAATTCCAGGGTTTTGAGATTTTTTCCAAGGCAGGAATGCTGCAAGTCTGAGAAGAGACAAGGAACTATTGCTTGTTGTCATTTGGGTGCTGCCTGATCTCCTAGCTAGTAAGAGATTAGGCTTTTGGAAACCCAGGCGAATTTAGATAATCCATTTTGAAGAAGGAACAAGCACTGAGTCCTTCACACTGAGCTCAGTTTGAAGGGAGAAAATCATTCAGGTAATTCCCTGTCATTTTGATCAGCACCAAACTGTGAAGTAAACAATTAAGATAGCACATGGGAATACCATCACGAGCAGATTCCCCTTTAGGTCAAATAGGATACTGGAAAAGTATTGCCTTAATTTCTTTATCACTATTCCAAATCTTGGACCACTGTACACTTCACCAAAGGACTGCTGCATTTTAAGTATAGAGGGGTTCCCTTACCTTCACATCGCAATTAGGAATGGGCAATAAATTATCCTTAAAATTTTTATTAAAAAATCAAAGGGAATGGCTGATTGGAAACCAGTCACTGAAGAGTATGCTAACCTTGGCTGACAAAGAAAAGCACATTTTTATTTTTTTAATTATAATAATTTTAATATATGTGACTGATTGAAGGTTATCCTTCAAATTAAAATAAGCTAGCATCTCCAGGAACTCAGAGAATTTGTGCTCTTAAAAAATCTGTCTGCAGTTTTAAATCTTTTGAGCTTTTTCCAATTGTTTTTTCCACATTTTTTTCTCATTAATGGGTTTATAGCTCAGAGCCTCAGCTCATCCAGATCAGTTCTACTTAGAGCTGAATACTGAAAGTAAAGCAGCTTCACTGGGTGTTCAAAGCCTTGAGGGGGAGTGGGATTAGTAATCACTTTCTGCTGTTAGTCAGTCAGCTGGCACAGAAGAACATTTAGGCTTTGCAAACTTAGTTAATACCTTGTTAACTCTGTACGCCACAATTTGTTTTACTGGAGTAATTTGTATGTATTTGTGCTTTTCTATTCAATGTTTAATGTCCAGTTCTATTTTAATGTTTATTTCCAGTTTTTCATTTTTCCCTATATTGCTGAATTATAGTGGTAGATTAAAAATCAATCACTTCACTGGTCCTTAATGAAGACAGGCTCTGTTTATTCAAGTAAAACACAAAATGGCACCACAGTAGCATATGGTTAGCACGACGCTATCACAGCTGGAGTTCAGAGTTCAATTCTGATGTCATCGTACGTGCTTCATGTGGAATGTGTGCGTTTTCTCTATGTGCTCCGGTTTCCTCTCACAGTCCAAGGACATGCTGGTTAGTAGGTTAATTGGTCATTGTGAATTGTCTCGTGATTAGGTAAGGGGTAAATCTGAGGTTGTTGGGTGATGTAGCCTCAAAAGCCCGACAGGGCCTACTTCACACTGTGTCTGAATAAATAAATAAAGGATTATAGGACAACACATGTAAATCTCCTCTTAAATGCAAAACATCTCGAAGCATTCGGTAGCATTTCTCATGTGAGTTGTGTTCTTTTTATTTTCCTGTTATAGTTGGTTGCCTTTCTGCTTCCTGTTCTAAATTTCCATTATAACTGCATCTTAGCAGAGTTGTGGTTGTTAAATGTAACACATCTTTTTCTTTGTCTTCCCATGTGTCAGAGACACAGGTGGAAATTGTTAAAGATCCAGACTTGTATATTGCTTACATTTGAAGAGAGAAACTTAAAAACTTAAAAGACATTTCTTCATATTTTACTTCCACCAAAAATATTCTTTCAAGCACTTAAAGTGATCAGAATCAGGTTTAATATCACTGGCATAAAGTCGTGAAATGTCTTGCTTTGTGACAGTAGCACAGTGTAATACATAATAAATAAACTACAAATTACACAAAGAATATATGCAGAAAAAATAACACAAGTCGTGCAGAAAGAGAGCAAACAAAGAAAAAAACTAGTGAGGTAGTGTATATGGGTTGATTGACAATTCAGAAATCTGATGGCAGAGGGGAAGAAGCTGTTCCTAAAATTTTGAGTCTGTATCTTTAGGTTCCCGTACCACCTCCTTGATGGGAGCAATGAAAAGAAGTCATGTCCTGGCTGATAGGAGTCCTTAATGGTGGATACTGCCTTTTTGAGGCAGTGCCTTTTGATGATGTCCTGGATGATAGAGAGCCTTGTGCCCATGTTGGAGCTGACTGAGTTTGCAACTTTCTGAAGCTTTTTCCGGTCCTGTGCAATGGCCCCTCCATACCAGATGGTGATGCAACCAGTAAGAAAGCTCTCCACTGTACATCTGTAGAAACTTGCGAGAGTCTTTGGTGACATACTAATTCTCCTCAAACTCCTAATGAAATATAGCTGCTGTCAAGCCTTCTTTGTAATTGCTTCAGTATATTGGACCCAGGACAGATCTTCTAAGATGTTGACACCCAGGAACTTGAAACTGCTCACCCTTTTGACTGCTGATCCCTCGATGAGGACTGGTGTCCTCAACTTCCCCTTCCAGAAATCCATAATCAATTCCTTGGTTTTACTGACTTTGAATGCAAGGTTATTGCTGCGACACCACTTAACCTTCTCACCTTTTCCACTCCTGTACTTATACTTTACTTTATACTTTATTGTCGCCAAACAATTGATACTAGAACATAAAATTATCACAGCAATTTTTGATTCTGTGCTTCTCGCTCCCTGAATTACAAATATTTAATATTAAAAATATCAAAAATAGTAAAAATGAGTAAATATTAAAAAATTAAATTATAAGTCATAAATAGAAAATAGAAAAATGGAAAGTAAGGTAGTGCAAAAAAGACGAGAGGCAGGTCTGGATATTTGGAGGGTACGGCCCAGATCTGGGTCAGGATCCATTCAGTAGTCTTATCGCAGTTGGAAAGAAGCTGTTCCTAAATCTGGCCGTACAAGTCTTCAAGCTCCTGAGCCTTCTCCCAGAGGGAAGAGGGACGAAAAGTGTGTTGGCTGGGTGGGTCGTGTCCTTGATTATCCTGGCAGCACTGCTCCGACAGCGTGCGGTGTAAAGTGAGTCCACGGACGGAAGATTGGTTTGTGTGATGTGTTGCGGCGCGTTCACAATCTTCTGCAGCTTCTTCCGGTCTTGGACAGGACAACTTCCATACCTGGTTGTGATGCACCCTAGGAAAATGCTTTCTACGGTGCATCTATAAAAAATTAGTGAGATCTTTAGGGGACAGGTCAAATTTCTTTAGTTTTCTCAGGAAGTAAAGGCGCTGGTGGGCCTTCTTGGCAGTGAACTCTGCTTGGTTGGACCAAGTCAGGTCATTTGTGATATTGACCTCGAGGAACTGTATAGTTCCTGATCACTATCTACAGTTTGTAAAATTCTACCAACAATAGTAGTGTCATCGGCAATTTTATAGATGATGTTTGAACTGTCCCTAGTTACATAGTCATGGTTGTAGAGTAAGTAGAGCAATAGGCCTAACATGCATCCTTGAGGTGTGCTAGTGTTGATAGTCAGTGAGAAGGAGATGTTATTTTCAATCCACGCTGACTGACCTCCTGATGAGGAAGTCAAGGATCCAGTTGCAGAGGGAGGTACAGAGGACCAGGTCTTTGAGCCTGTTAATTAGTATTGAGCATATAATGGTAGTGAATGCTGAGCTGTAATCAATAAATTGCAGCCTGACATAAGTACTGCTATTGTACAGGCGATCCAAGGCCGAGTAGAGAGCCAGTGAAATTGAATTGGCTGTATATCTACATAGTATAAGGTAAATTGCAGTGGGTCCAAGTCCTTGCTTAGAAAGGAGTTGATTCTGGCCATGACCAACATCTCAACTTCACTACAGTAGACATGAGTGCAGCTGGGTGATAGTCATTGAGGCAGCTCACTGGAATATGCTTTGTGAACCATATGGGGAGGATATTAACAGACTTATTGCAGCAGTGGCAACATCAACTTTTGTGTGGACACTGTAATACCATCAAGGACTGTTCGCTGCTTCCCTAACAAAAAGCCATGAGTCATCAGAGATCTAACAGCTCTTCTCAACCACAGGGACATCAGGAGCCAGGGAGGAATTGAAAAATGTGCAGAGGGAGCTAAAGGAGAAGATCAAGGTGGCTAAAGAGGAATACAGGAGAGAGCTGGAGAACAAGCTTGGGCAGAGTAGCACATGGGAGGTGTGGAGAGGCATGAAAGACATCATTGATTTCAATCAGCTTGCTGTAAAGCCTTGGAATGTAGCCATGAATGGTCTAATAAGTTGATTCAATTTTTCAATAGTTTTGACAATTGACCTCCAGTTCACACCCCCTCTGCACGCCAATCCTGGTGCAGAAGCACCCAATGCACCCTCAGCACCAATGCCTCCCCTCCTCCCTCCTCCCTCCTCTCCCCTCCAAGTCCACACATGGATGAACAACACAGGCTACCGCTGTCTACATACCTTCTTTGCCCTCGACCTACCATCCACACCTCCACATGCCAACTGCTACCATCCCAAACTTCACCTCCCCCAGCTCCCACCTTCCATCACCTCCCCAGTCATCATGGACTCACCTTCACTACTGAGAGGGTGAGAAGGGCTCTGGGGAAACTCAGACATGACAAAGCATTGGGACTAGATGGTCTGAACACCAAAGTCCTGACAGAGTGTGCTGAGCAGTTGTGTGGAGTTTTCCAGCACATTTTGAATCTGAGTCTCTTCCTAGAAAGGGTCTCAACTATATGGTCCCTGGTACCCAAGAAGGACCAACCGTAAGTCTTGAATGACTACCGACCAGTGGCCCTGACCTCACACATCATGAAGGCCCGAGAGAGGTTGGTCCTGGCTCCCCTCCGGCCCCTGGTCAGATCAGCCCTTGATCCCTGCAGTTTACCTATTGGAGCCGATGACGAGCTGCAGGTAATTCAGAAGCACATTGGAGTTGATGATGCTGTCATCTACCTGTTGAACAGAACCCACTCCCATTTGGATTCATAAGGCAGCACTGAGCGGATCATGTTTTTTGATTTCTCATGTGCCTTCAATGCCAAACTGCCTTCAATGCTGGGGAAAAGCTCTGTTCAATGCAGGCTGGCACTTCCATTGTATCCTGGATAATGGACTAACTAACTGGCAGACCACAGTATATGCGGTTTCAGAGCTGTGTGTCAGACATGGCTATAAGCGATACTAGGGCCTCACAGGGGACTGTATTGACTCCCTTCCTGTTTACCCTGTATACCTCGGACTTTAGATGCAGGATTGGGTCATGTCATCTGCAGAAATTCTCTGATGATCAGCAATAGTTGGGTGTATAAAGGGAGGATAGGAGGATGAATACAGGGATCAGGTGGAGGTCTTTGTCAAATGATGTTAGCTGAATCATCTGCAGCTCAACAGTAAGACAAAGGAGTTGGTGATGGACTTTAGGAAGACTAAGCCTGCACTGCTCCCTGTTACTATTGATTTTGAGGATTTGGATGTGGTGAAGACCTACAAGTACCTGAGGGTACACTTGGATGACAGACTTGAGTGGAACACCAACACAGAGGCTGTGTAAAAGACGAATCAGAGTCCCCTCTACCTCTTGGGGTGACAGAGGTTCTTTGGAGTATGCAAGCCTCTCCTTCACATGTCTTTTGTCATTCACCATACTGTTGTCACCAGTACAATCTTCTATGCAGTGATGTGCTGGAGTAATGGCATCAACACAGATGATGCCAACAGGCTCAATAAACGCTTCAGAAAAGCTGGCTCTGTTATAGGAGTCAAACTGGCCACACTGGAGGCTGTGATAGAACAAAGGACCCTATGGAAAATCCTGGCAATTCTGAACAATATTTCTCACCCTCTGCATGCCACCTTGGCTGAACAGAGGAACACTTTCATTAATAGACTAAAACAACTGCGCTGCTCAAAAGAATGCTATACAAGGTCATTCTTACCCTCAGCCATTAGGCTCTATAATGAGTCGCGCTAGAGCCGGGGAAGTGATGGGCACCCTTCCTGTTCAATTGTTTGTAGTAACTTATTTTAATTCTTTCTACTTCTCTTCTAATATTTATATCTGTACATGAAAATGAAATGCTACTGTTACACTCTAATTTCCTTTAGGATCAGTAAAGTGCTGTATCTATATCTGTCTATCTGTTCTTCTTGGGCACTGGTATAACTGCTGAAGACTGGTATAATCTAGACTATGAATTTCCTGGTTTATCCATGGCTTTTGATTTTTTTGGAATGTTCTCAATGGTACACACATATCCACACATGTCTTGATGAAGTCGGTGACAACTGTGGTCTTCATATTCAAAGATGTATCCCTGAATATTGTCCAGTTCATGACTCAAAGTAGTCCTTTAAGCACTTCTCTGCCTCCCTTGGTACTCAACTTTGGTGCTGTGATCATTAGTCTGTGCCTTTACACGAGAAGTGGAAATACAGCCAGGTGATCGAACCTTCCAAAGTGTGAGCACTTGATGGCATGGTAAGCTTTCCTGATGGTGGTGTGACAGTGGTCAAGTGTGTTGGCTCTTCTGGTCCTGCGGTGTTAAGTTGGTGATATTTGGTCAGAGACCTCTTCAAGCTAGCCTGGTCATGTTTAAAAATCAAATTTAATTTTGAATCTGTCCTTGCATACTTGAATTGTTAGGACTTCCACAGATAGTTTGCAAGGCTTTATTGCATTACCATTAACAGTTTGAAAATCCTAACCTTTGAAGCTTTTCCATTAATAACTTGCATTTATAAAATGGGATTTTGTTCCATTTGATTTCTGCATCTCGTGTGTTGCTTACCAATCGTTTATTAAATATTTTCATGTAATTTCTTGGGGATAGTGTTTAACTTTTAGGAAATCTATCAATAATAATCCTTGCTTCCTTTTCCTTTGGTGACAGGGAAGATTAAGGTGCTCTCCTTGATTTAGTAAATGTAGTAGCATTTCACCTTCTGATCAGGCCAGAAATCTTATAGACAAAATACTTTAGATGAACGAGTAAAAAAGTTGAAGGAGATCTGAAGGGTAAGTTTATCACACAGAGGATGATAGTTATCTTGATGGAACTGCCCGAGAAAATGTTCGAGACAGATACTCTCATGACATTTAAAAGGGTGTTTGAGCAAGTACTTAGTTAGAAAGGGAAAGAGTGATGTGGGCCTTCATGCAGGTCAATGGCATGACATTGGTGATTTGTTAAGTACAACAGAAGATGCAGCAACATCCTAAATTTTTCTCACTGCAAGTCATTGTTCACAGTACCTATCATTCTTGTGACTAGTACTCAACCCTCTGTGTGCTTCAAGTGTTAGCCATTTTGCATTAGAAAGAGATAGCCATTAAAAATAATAGATGCAAAGTCTTGTTTGTTTTGGCTGAAGCCTTGCAATTTGAACTTTATTGCAAACAGACTGCACCCAAATCTTTATCTAATTGATGATGTTAGAAAAAGAACACAAAGAAGCTGATTCTCTTCAGATATGATGTCAACTCCCTCATGCAATCCTTAAACTGGGCAAGAGCAAAAAATAGTTATGTAACATTTGGAGAGCTTAACAACAACACCCAATGGCATTGGAATTCCTGAAGGAAGTGATGGCCACCATCCAATGCTCATATCCAAAAACAAAAGGAAAACAAGACATAAAGTTAAGTAACATCTTTCACACCTGTTGCTGAACAACTATCAAATTTGAATGATAACTTTTCTTTCTACATAGAAGCTGCATGAGTTGCTGAATATTCGCAGCATACATTGTTTGATCTGCTTCAGATCACAAATAACCCAGTCAAGCCTTGTGACTGTATATCAGGATGCTCATTATTGACTACATCTCAGCTGCCTTGGACGTGTAAGTGCAATTACAAAGAAAGCATGGCTTTGTCTCTACTTCCTTAGAAATCTGTGAAGATTCGGCATGACATCTAAAACTTTTACAAACTTCTATTGATATGTGGTGGAGAATATATTAACTGGCTGCATCACAGCTTACTGTGGAAACACCATTGGCCTTGAATGGAAAATCCTACAAAAAGTAGTGGATATGGCTCTGCCCAACACGGGTAAAGCCCTCCCCTCCATTGAGCACATTGACGCAGCATGATGTTGCTGAATAGAAGCATCGACCATCGGGGACCCTTCTTCTCACTGCTGCAATCAGGAGCAGTATAGGAGGTATACGGGCCTCAGGACTCACACCACCATGTTCATGAACCATTATTAGTCCTCAACCATCATACTTTTGAACCAGAGGGCATAATTTCATGCAGCTTCACTTGCCCCATCGCAACTACAACCAATGGACTCACTTCTCGATATTTATTGCTTATTTATTTATTCTTATTATCACTTTCTTTTTGCATTTGCCCAGCGTGTTGTCTTTTGCAGACTGGTTGAATGCTCAATGTGTCCAGTCTTTCACTGATTCTGTTATGGTTATTACTTTATTTTGGATTTATTGAGTATGCCCATAAGAAAATGAATCTCAGGGTTGTATATGGTGACATACATGGACTTTGAGAATAAATTTACTTTGAATTTTGAACACAAGAGCTAATACACAGTAGCCAACAAAATAAATTACCTTCCTATTTCAGGGAAATTATGGGACTGATTGTATAGACAGCCATAATAGTCACGGTCCGGTCCATGAAATCTGCATTCTGGTTCACGGTCTGGTCTGTGGACTCCGGACTCCAAGTCTTCTAGTTGTCCCTTGCTTCATTTGGGCTTAATCATAGGTACCTGATTCCTCTTGGAGCTGGGAATATAAGTGGCCCTGGGGTTGAGTGTGGCGGCTAGGTTGTCTTGTCACTATCCCCTTGGAGTAACCTGCTGGTGGAAGGTTAGAGCAGCCATTTGTGATCTCTAGGCCTGGTTGGAGGACCACTGCTTCATGAAGCCTTGTTGTCTCTCGTTAGAGCAATCACTGTGGTTTGGATTTGGCTGTTTCTGGGGCCAGCTGAGTGGCTGTCTGCCACTCTGTGCTAGATATGGATTTGGCTGTTTCTGTGGCCAGCAAAGGTTGCTGGCTGCCCTGAGACTTGGAGCCAGCCTGGATTGAGCTCCCTTCCTGTCCTAGCCTCTGTTGGGTAAGTCAGGCTGTCCTTGCTGTTACCCTGTGGTTGGATTTGTCCTTGCCTCTGAGTAAGCCAGGCTGCCTTTGCTGTTACCCTGAGGCTGGACTGTTCCCTTCCCCTCTCCATCTGAATCCCTGACAGTTTCCTTGGTGGTTTACCTTGGCAGTCATCCTGGCCCTGCATCCTAGTAAGCATCCTGGCCTGGTGTCCAAGGAAGGGGCCTGGTCCTGTGTCCTAGGAATGGTCCTGGCCCTGTGCTCTAAGGAGGAGTCCTGGCTCTGTACTCAAGGGCCTAACTGAGCTGAGTCCAAGAGCCAAGCCTGGCCATGTCCAAAAGCCTTGAAGAACCTGGCTGTGTTTAACCTACTTAAGACCACAAGGTATTGAAGTCCCCAATTACTACATCTCCAACATTGTTTTCCAGTGGTCTGATATCCACTCTTGCCTCTTTTTTACACTTCATGTATCTGAAGGAACTTTTAGTATCCTCTTTAATATTATTGCTAGCTTGCTTTCATATCCCATTTTTACCTCCTTAATGACCTTTTTAGTGCCTTCTATTGGTTTTTAGAAGCCTCCCAATCCTCTAACTTCACTCTAATTCTTGCTCTGTTACATGCCCTCTTGTTGACTTTTATATTGGCTTTGACTTTCCTTGTCAGATACAGTTGTGTCATCTTTCCTTTTGAATCTTCAGATTATGATATTTGCACTGTTGCTGAAAAGGGAGTTCCAGGATTTAGATTTGGTGATATTATATTTTCAAATTAAGATGACATGCAGCTTGGAAGGGCAATTGTAGGTGGGATTGTCCATGGATGTTGATAGCTTTTATCATCTTAGGAGAGGAAGTTGCAGGTTTAGGAGCATTCTCAGAAAAGAATGAATATGTAGCTGCAGTTCATTTATTGACGGAGAATGCTGCAACATAAGAGTGAAGGGAAAGAATGTTTTAGTTGGTAGGTATGATACCATTCATCCAGATTGCTTTGTTCTTGGTCTCCTCGGGTTTATTGAAATTTGTTGGTATTGGGCTCAGAATGGCAAATATGTCATCACACTTATGACTTGTACATGAATGACAGGCTTTGGGGACACTAGGTACTCATCAACTGAACTTCAGCTTCAGATCTAGTGACCACAGTGGGAATGTGGCTGCTCCAGGTTCATGCCTGGTCAATGGTGTACAAGAATAAAATGTGGAAGTTACAGCAATAGTTGAACATGTAGATGCTTGGCCTCTTTCTTGTTAGACATGATCATTGCCTAGCACCTGTGTTACAATGGTTCCAATGTTCTACTAGTCTACTGCACAATTATCCCTCTTTGTCCCATATGGGTTTCTTGTGTTATGAATCACTCAACGTATGGACAGCTGATTTAATGCAAATTATCCCACACATTTTAAAGTATTTTCAAGCAAATAATAATGTTTCATGGCATTCATTAATGACTGTGTACATGATGTATTCCATTAATTATGGGTAATGCTCGAGTCATTATTCAGTGAAATAAAATAATGGCAGCAAATGCATGCAGTGATAGGACATGCATAGTTATAAAAAATGATATTTCTGACTTGGTGAGAAATCAGTTTAGGGACTGTTCTTAGGAATGTAACACTTGTGTAACCCTGGGACTGTCTGTACATTTAAACATCGTTAGTTAACAAAAATAACCATCAATCTTAGATTTAAAATTTACATTTGTCCAGCTTCAGCTTGCCATTTATCGAAGAGAATTCCAAACATCCTCCATCCCTGGCTTGCAGAAATGTTTTGAGACATCATCCTTTAAAGTTCTGGATCTGTTTTTTATATGACTTTTCCTCTCAGGACAGCAAACTTCAGGAAAGATATATTTGCCATGAAATTACATAGCAAATGCTTTTGATCTTTTGAGCAAGTGCTGAAGTAATTGCTGTTGCCAGGTCCAAAATCACCAAAAATCACCGGAACACAGGGCACCCTGTAAGAAAGCAAAATCATGAATTGCACTTCTGATGCTGTCATGGAGATGAAGCTAAAGTGATGGTGGAGTAGGTTGCAAAAATAGTAGTGGGATAGAGCTGGAGATGATCTCTGCTGGAAATGCACGCAAACAGAGCTAATAATAACCAAACAACACACATCAAAGTTGCTGGTGAACGCAGCAGGCCAGGCATGGGGAGCAGTGAGAGATGGTTTCACTGAACTCCTGTCGAAGAGAGGATCTAAACTTCTTCGGTGTAGGCATCACCGGAAGAGGCTTCGTTTGCGTTTAAATTCACTACTGCGAAGCCTCTTCCGGTGATGCCTACACCGAAGAAGTTTAGATCCTCTCTTCGACGGGAGTTCAGTGAAACCATCTCTCACTGCTCCCCATCTGTAATTTCTTTGGCTCTTCAACTTTTCGACCACACTTTGACTCAGACGTAAAGATGAAGCCACACTCAGATTGGAGGAACAACACCTTATATTCCGTCTGGGTAGCCTCCAACCTGATGGCATGAACATCGACTTCTCTAACTTCCGCTAGGCCCCACCTCCCCCTCGTACCCCATCTGTTACTTATTTTTATGCACACATTCTTTCTCTCACTCTCCTTTTTCTCCCTCTGTCCCTCTGAATATACCTCTTGCCCATCCTCTGGGTCCCCCCCCACTTGTCTTTCTTCCCGGACCTCCTGTCCCATGATCCTCTCGTATCCTCTTTTGCCAATCACCTGTCCAGCTCTTGGCTCCATCCCTCCCCCTCCTGTCTTCTCCTATCATTTTGGATCTCCCCCTCCCCCTCCAACTTTCAAATCCCTTACTCACTCTTCCTTCAGTTAGTCCTGACGAAGGGTCTCGGTCTGAAACGTCGACTGCACCTCTTCCTACAGATGCTGCCTGGCCTGCTGCGTTCACCAGCAACTTTGATGTGTGTTGCTTGAATTTCCAGCATCTGCAGAATTCCTGTTGTTTGCGTAATAATAACCAAAATCTTTTTTATATGCTACTTACATATAATAAATAACTTACTTTTTTTTAAAGTCTCTGATTTAATTTAAGGGCCATTCACTTTTCAAAGTGAGTAAAACACACATTCATAAGAAATAATCCAAGGATACATCATGAGTTTAAACTAATTTGGCAACAGGGTGGCAACCAGAGTGATAGGGCTGAGGATGGGGAAAATGGTATACGAATTGATGAATTGTGTAGTGAAACTGAGGAAGGTCAGACAGATGACAGGGCAAAATTGCAGTCAGTGTGGTGAGTTGAAGTGTAACATGGGGGCAAAATTGAACTGGGTGATTACAGTAGTGAAGGTGTTTTATTTGACCGTACACAGATTAAGGTGGATGATCTTATAATGCTGTTAGAGGTTGGCCAATAGTACATTGTGGGCATCACTGAGATATGGCTGAAAGAAAATCATAGTTGGGAGCTTAACATCCAAGGTCAGGCAGGTAGGCAGAGTGGGATAGTTCTGTTGGCAAAAAAAAAGAAATCAAATCCTTATGCAGAGGTGACACGGGATCAGAAAATGTAGAATCTTTGTGGGCAAAGTTAATAAACTGCAAGGATAAAAAGACTTTGAATGGAGTAATGAACCAGATTTGATTAGGAAGCTTAAGGCAAAGGAACCCTTGGGAGTCAATGATCATAACGTTATAGAATTCACACTACAGTTTGACAGGAAGAAACAAGCAAGGATAATGGCAGAATATCAATGGCTGGAGTTTCTGGGGGTGATTCAAAAGGCCCAGGACAGATACATCCCAAAGTTGAAGAAGTACATTAAAGGGAGGATGAGGCAACTGAAGCTGACAAGGGAAGCCCTCTCTTTTTCTTTTATACTGTCTTTGACTTCCCTTGTCAGCTTTGGTTGCCTCATCCTCCCTTTAGAGTACTTCATCTTTGGGATGTATCTGTCCTGCGCCTTTTGAATTGCCCCCAGAAACTCCAGCCACTGCTGTTCCTGCTTGTGCCATTATCCCAGCTTGTGTCTTCCTGTCAAACTAGTAAATATATCAAAAATTATTGAGACGTTATGGGATTGGGAAGATTTTAAAAACCAGCAGAAGGCAACCGGAAAAAAAACATAAGGAGAGAAAAGATGAAATATAAGACTGAGATATTGGAGCAGAATTAGGCCATTTGCCCCATCAAGCCTGCTCTGCTATTTCATCATGGCTGATCCATTTTCTTCTCAGCCCCAATTTCCTGTCTTCTCCCTGTAACCCTTCCTGGTCTGACTAATCAAGAATCTATCAAACACTGACTTAATATAATTAGATACTTGGCCTCCACCGCTGACTATGGCGACAAATTGCACAGATTCACCACTCTCTGGCAAAAGAAATTCTTCCCCACCTCCGTTCTAAATGGATGTTCCTCTATTCTGAGGCTGTGCCCTGTGGTCTTTGGCTCCCCCACCATAGTACAGATCCTCTTCACATCTACTCTATCAATGCCTTTCAACATTATTTAGGCATCAGTGAGATATCCCTTTTCATTCTTCTGAATTGCAGTGAGTACAGGCCCAGAGCCATCAAATGCTCTTCTGCATGAGGACGCCCAATACCCTTTGCACCTCAGATTTTTGAATTTCTCTCCATTTAGAAAATAGTCTATACTTTTATTTCTTCTAACAAAGTGCATGACCATATAGTTCCTGACACTATTCCATTGGACACTTCTTTGCCCGTTCCCCTAATCCGTCTAAATCCTCCTAGAGCCTCCCTGATTCCTTAACACTACCTGCCCCACCACCTATCTTCATATTGCCTGCAAACCTGACATCGATTCTGTCATTCAAATCATTGACATACAGTATATATGATGTAAAAAGAATCAATCTCAACACACACCCCTGTGGAACAACACTGGTCACCAGCAGAAAAGGCTCCCTTTAATCCCTTTCTTTGCCTCCTGCCAATCAATCAATGCTCTATCCGTGCTAATATCTTTGCTGTAATACAAGCTCTCTTAACTTACTAAGCAGCATCATATGCGGCCCATTGTTCAAGGCCTTCTGAAAATCCAAATGAACAGCATTCATTGATTCTCCTTTACCAATCCTGCCTGTTATTTCTTCAAAGAATTCCAACAGGTTTGTCAGTCAAGAATTTCCCTTAAGGAAACCATGCTGCCTATGGTCTATTTTATCATGTGCTTCCAAGTACAGTACCCCAAAACAATTGACAATTGATGCCAACATTTTCCCCAACCACTGTGTTCAGACTAACTGGCCAATAATTTCCTTTTTTCTGCCCCTCTCCCTTCTTGAAGAGTGATGTGACATTTGCAATTTTCCAGTCCTCCGGAACCATGCCAGAATCAATTGATTCTAGAAAGATCATTACTAATGCCACCACAATCTCTTCAGCCACCTCTTTCAGAAAACGGGAGTGTAGCCCATCTCATCCAGGCAATTTATCTACCTTAGTCCTCTCAATTTCCCAAGCACCTTTTTCCTAATCATGGCGGCTTCATTCATTACTGCCCCCTGACGCTCTTGAACATGTGGGCATTCCATCTTTTCCTTCTTTATGATTTAGTTGCCTTCTGTTGGTTTTTAAAAAATTCCCAATGCTCTAACTTCCCACTGTTTTTTACAAAATTATATGCCCTCTCTTTGGCTTTTACTATATGTTGGCTTCAACTTATCTTGTCAGCTACATTTGCATCATCCTGCGTTTAGAATACTTCGTTGGCATGTATCTATCTTGTGCCTTCTGAAATGCTCCCGGGAGTTCCAGCCATCATTCCTGTTCATGCCCCCTTCTAATCAACTTTGGCCTGCTCCTCTCTTATGCCTCTGTAATTCCTTTTACTCCACTGTAATGCTGATACATCTGAATTTATCTTCTCCCTCTCAAATTACAGGGTGAATTCTATCATACTTTGATCACTGATTCATTTGGTTTCCTTTATCTGATCTCTCTAATCAATTCCAGTTCATTGCACAACACCCAGTCTAGAATAGTTGATCTCCTAGTGGGCTCAAACATGAGCTGCTCTAAAAAGCCATCTTGTAGGCATTCTACAAATTCCCTCTCTTGGGATCCAGCACCAATCTGATTTCCCAATTTACCTGCATATTGAAACCCTCCATGACTATCATAACATTGTTCTTTTGACAATGAAAATGACATTGTTCTGTTGTAATTTGTATTCCACATCTTTGCTGCTGTTTGGAGGCCTGTATTTAACTACCTTGAGTTTCTTAGCTCCACCCACAATGGTTCTATACCCTCTAATCCTATGTCACCTACTTCTAGTGATTTGATGTCATTTTTTACCAACAGAACCTCCCCACACAGTTTGCCTCCATGCCTGTCCTTTTAGTATAACATGTATCTTTAGATGTCAAGTTCACAGCTGTAATTTTCTTTCAGTCACAGCTCAGTGTTGCCCACAATGTCATACATACCTGCCAATCTCTAACTGCGCTACAAGATCATCAACCTTATTCCACGTACTGCAAGCATTTAAATATAACACCTTCAGTTCTGTATTCATCACCCTTTTTGATTTTGTCCCCCTTTTACATTGTAACTCATCCTATTGACTGCAATTTTGCCCTATCATCAGCCTGTCCTTGCTAGCAATCTCATTACATAGTGCCTCTGCTTGTAAGCCAACTGCCTTATCCTCAGCCCTATCACTTCGGTTCCCAGTCCCCCGCCAAATTAGTATAGCTTTTGCAAACCTGCCCACAGGGATATTGGTTTCCCTCAGGTTCATGTGTAACCTGTCCCTTTTGTATAAGTTGTATATTAGCCAGTATAGATCCCAATTATCCAAAAATCTCAGCCCCTCCCCTGACACCAGTTCAGCCACGCATTTATTTGCCAAATGCTCCTATTCTTATGCTCACTGCAATGTGGCATAGGCAGCAATCCAGAGTTTTCTACTGTGCTGGTCTTGCTTTTCAGTTTTCTACCAAGCTCTGTAAAATCTCTCTTCAGGTCCTCCTCACCTTTTCTACCTTCTTATTGGTGCCAATATGGTTGCTCAACATTCCCCCCCCCCCCAACACTTTAGAATGCCTTCATATTTAGAAATATGAGGGTAAGCTAGCCAATAATATAAAAGAGGTTACCAAAAGATTTTTCAGATATGTAGAAAGTAAAAGAGAGGTGAGAGTGAATATTGGACTGCTGGAAGGGTAGAGATGGGGGACAAAGAAATGGCCAAAAATCTTAAGTATTTTGCATCAGTCTTCACTGTGGAGGATACTAGTGGTTAGCCAGAAATCTGAGAGAGTCAGTGAGCAGAAGAGAATGTATCGTTATTACTAAGGAGAGGCTGAAAGGTCGGAGGGTAGATAAGTCATCTGGACAAAATGACTACATCCCAGAGTTCTGAAAGAGGTGGCTGAAGAGACTATGGAGACATTAGTAAGGATCTTTCAAGAATCACTAGCTTCTGCAATGGTTTGAGGGGGAGGACTGGAATATTGCAAATGTCACTCCACTCATTAAGAAGGAAAAGAGGCAGAAGAAAGGATATGATAGGCCAGTTTGACTTCAGTGGTTGGGAAGACATTGAAATCCAATATTAAGGATGAGGTTTCAAGGTACTTGGAAGCATAAGCATATGATAAAATAGGGCAAAGTCAGCATGATTTTCTTGAAAGGGAATATTGCCTGAGAAATCTGCTTGAATTCTTTGAAGTAATAACAAGCAGGATAGGGAAAGGAGAGTCAGTACTCAGATTTCCAGAAGACCTTTAACAATGTGACACATATGAGGCTGCTTAACAAGTTAAGAGCCCATTGTATTAGAGGAAAGATACTAGCATGGATATATTGGCTGACTGGTAGGAGGAAAAGAGTGGACATAAAGGGGCCTATTCTGCTTGGCTGCTGATGACTAGTAGTGATCTGCAGGGGTCAATATTGGGACGGCTCCTTTACATGTTAAGTGTTAACAATTTGGATGATTGAATTGATGTCTTTATAGCTAAGTTGGCAGGCAGTACAAAGGTAGGTGGACAGGCAGGTGATGCTGAGGAAGCATGGTATCTGCAGAAGGACTTGGGCAAATTGGAAGAATGGGCAAAGAAGTGGCAGACAGAATTAAGCAGTGCTTTCAAAAGGAAATTGGAAAGATCTATATTGGAAAATAAATTGCAGGTCTGTGGGAAATCAAACAGGCTGGATTGTTTAACCAGGAGATAGCATAGAATCAATGGATTGAATGAACTCCATCTGTAGCCCAGTGATTATTTCATCCTGTGTATGCTTAGGGTTTACTCCTAGGTCCAGAGTAGTATTCTTGGTCTAGTAATAAATAATCAAGGATGAAATGTTTATACTTAACTGACCTCTCCTGGCCAAGATTTTGCTTATTCAGGCATAGGTGTCATTGCCTATATCTGAATAATGTCAAGGTTCCAACATGTAATTAGGCCAACACATACATGGCCCATGGTTTGCTTTATATAAAATCACAATGGTTTTATGTCTGTTAGAAATACACCCAACACATGATAACACTCACGTCCAATAGGCATGGAATCAACACTCATAACTTATCTGATAAATTATCACATCATTGTCTCCATGCACACAGCAGATAAAGGATTAGCTTCAGAGATTTCTAACTTAATTTATTTTAAAAATAAACATAATTCAATAACTTTCAGATTAAGTTGTATCTATATTACTGAAATAGGGTTCGGGGGGTACTAGTGAGGTGGATTCCGAACTGGCTCGATGATAGAAAACGGGGTGATGTTTGAAGGTCAAATCTCCAGCTAGAGGCCTATGACTAGTGAGGTGACCCATGGGTCCCTATTGAGACCTCTGTTATTCCTGTAAATGATTTGGATCTGAATGTACATGTATGATTAGCTAGTTTGCTGATAACATTAAAATAGAGGGTCTTTTGATAGTGAGGCAGGTTAAATGAACTATAGAGAGTTCTTGAGTAGTTAGGAAGATGGGGGGAGGATTTCAGCTTAGATAATTCTTAGGTAATCCATTTTTGACATTCATACCAGGGCAAGACTTTTACAGTGAATGAGAGGGCACTGTTTTGGAATAGAGGAAACTGCAATTATATGTGCACCATTCCCTTAAAACAACCATGCAATTAGACAGGGTGGTGAAGAAAGTGTTCAGCATGCTGGTCTTCCTCAGTCAGGACACTAAGTTTAGGAGTAGGGACATCATGCTTCAGTTATATGCAGTCAGTTGTTGCTGAACCCGCACTTGCAGTATTGTGTATATTTTTGTACACCCTCTTATAGGCTCTGTCTGCCAGAGAATGCAAGATCTCCCAATGGCCACACATTTTAATTCCATGTCCTGTTCCCATTCTGATATGTCTATCTATGGCCTCCTCTACTGTAAAGATGAAGCCACACTCAGGTTGGAGGAACAGCACCTTATATTCCGTCTGGGTAGCCTCCAACCTGATGGCATGAACATCGACATCTCTAACTTCCGCTAAGGCCCCACCTCCCCCTCGTACCCCATCTGTTACTTATTTTTATACACACATTCTTTCTTTCTCTCTCCTTTTTCTCCCTCTGTCCCTCTCACTATACCCCTCGCCCATCCTCTGGGTTTCCCCCTCCCCCTTCTCTTTCTCCCTTGGCCTCCTGTCCCATGATCCTCTCATATCCCTTTTGCCAATCAACTGTCCAGCTCTTGGCTCCATCCCTCCCCCTCCTGTCTTCTCCCATCATTTTGGATCTCCCCTCCCCCTCCCACTTTCAAATCTCTTACTAGCTCTTCTTTCAGTTAGTCCTGACAAAGGGTCTCGGCCCGACACATCGAAAGTACCTCTTCCTAGAGGTGTTGCCTGGCCTGCTGCGTTCACCAGAAACTTTGATGTGTGTTGCTTGAATTTCCAGCATCTGCAGAATTCCTTATGTTTGCCTCTTATAGGAAAGGTGGCTTTAAGAAAATGGTGTAGAAGAGATTTATGAGGACGCTGTCTGTACTAGAAGGCCTGAATGATAGGGAGAGGTTGGCCACACTGGCTCATTATTCCTTGAAGAATAGGTGGATAAGAAGTGATTGCTCATAAAAGTGTATAAACTCATGAGGAGTATTGATAATGTGAATGACCATTGTCTTTTCCTCATGGCTGGGGAGTCCAAAACTAGAGAACACAAACAGAAGATTGTTTGCGTTATAAGAAGGGAGAGGTTTTAAAGAAACCTTAGAGGTAACTTGTTTTTTGTTTACGCAGAAGGTAGAATGAGCTGCCAGATGAAGTGGCTGAGTTGGGAACAATTGTATCACTTAGGAGGCATTTGGATAGGTACATGGAGGGGAGGAAATTGAAGTATTATGGACTGAATGTGGGAGGAAAGATGAACCAGTTTGCTTCCATGCTGACAACAGGAATTCTGCAGATGCTGGAAATTCAAGCAACACACATAAAAGTTGCTGGTGAACGCAGCAGCCAGGCATCATCTCTAGGAAGAGGTGCAGTTGACGTTTCAAGCTGAGACGTCAACTGCACCTCTTCCTAGAGATGCTGCCTGGCCTGCTGCGTTCACCAGCAACTTTTATGTGTGTTGCTTCCATGCTGCATTACTCTGTGACTCCATGACTCTAGCCAAAACTATAGAGCTAAAGTCTGATGGAAATAAATGCCCATTTGTCCATCATGTTGATTAATTTACTGCACTTTTTCAGTTTTTAAAACTCAGGTATGAGTATTGCTGGCAAAAAGCAATCTATCCAAACTTGGCTTATTTCTCTGACATTCCTTTTTTTGTGAGTTAGACAGAAAGAAAGCATATAAGTGATGATATTTAGCTCTGTTAACTGTCAAGAGGTATTTTCCCTTTGTAATGGAAACTAAATATTATACACGTTGTTGAAGGAAATATACAGCATGTCTTGCAAGAGTAGGCAGAGGATAGCTGATATCACCTTGTCATTTGTCTGTGGATGTTGCAGAAAGCGTGAACTTCTTTAGTTGAAAGCAGAATGTCGTTATCTTAAAGTGAGCAAACAGGAAATGAAACAAAGTTATGGACTATGGCTGAGTACCAAATTCTCTATACTCACGTAGACAGAACAATCATCCGTGACATAGAATTAAATGCCAATTTGCTACAATAAAGTCCGTAAATATAGAAACAATGATTTAATCAGATTGATTACGATGTAACACTGTTGCACTTAGATTCTAATTTGTTTTCAATTTGCCATTTTCATGGGAAGAGATGTGTTATCACAGACCTATTGGTGAACCACTGAATCAGACTATACGGCCTCCAATGGACTTAAACTGACTTACAGGCCAACATCATCAATGGATCAGACCAGAGGAGTCCGCATTTGGAAGATAATCCAGTCCATCTGAGTTCTGTCCAGGCCCAGGGGTTCCAAACCTTTTTTATGCCATGGAGTCTTACCATTAACTGAGGGATTTGTGCACCCCAGGTTGGAAACTCCAGTGCCCATCTGGGAGCAAAATTCTACACCAAGAAACTGCAGTTGTGGATACAGTTCAGTACATCATGGGAACCAGCCTCCCCATTATGGACTCTGTCGACATTTCTTGCTGCCTCAGTAAAGCAGCCAGCATTATCCAAGACCTCATTCACCCCAGATATTCTCTGTTCCTCCCTCTTCCATCAGCCCAAAGATACAAAATCTTGAAAGCATGTACCATATGGTGTAAGGACAGATTCTGCCACACTGGTATGAGACTTTTGTACGATAAGATGGACTCTTGACCTTTCAATCTACCTTGTTGTGATATTGCACTTCATCTTTTACCTGCACTACACTTTTTTGCAGCTTTTTCACTTTATTCTGCATTGTTATTGTTTTACCTTATTCTGCCTCAATGTAGTGTGTAATGATTTGATCTGTATAAACATTATGCAAGACAAGCTTTTCATTGTATCTTGGTACATGTGACAATACTAAACCAAATACTGACTTAACTCATTGTAATTCACACAAGTGACTGCAACTCACTTGGAAGAAAGTTCACCTATAGCAATACTTATGGTATAGAATACATCAGTTTTTTAAAGCTCCATTTCATCTGCTGACTGATTGTTTAAAACTCTGTGCGGTCAGACGATAAATGAATGTACCTGTAATCCTGATTCTGGATAGCCTCCAGTGCAGTTGAAACTACATCTTCAGGTTCATATGCAACCAAACAGTGAAAGAAAGCAATGTTTGATGGATTGGTTCTGACAAGTTCCAGTCCTCCTTTGGAGTAGATATGATTGTTTCTGACAGCCCCAATTGATTTTTTTTTTTTGTGTTTGCTCTTTGGATGTGGGTAATGCTGACAAGCCATGTTCTTTGCCCTTCCCTTGTTACCCTGACAAACTGAATGGCTTGTTGGGCAATTTCAGAGAGTATTAATATCAACCATTTAGTGTAGAAATGGAGTTCCATGTGGGTCAGACTAAGCAGGAGTGGTGGAGACCCTTCCTTGGACATGCACACTCATAAATCATGTAGATTTTATGGCTAATATGTTTTCTGCTGATGATCAAGAAAACATCAAGGTGATTTGCTTCAACTTCACAGCCGGTCTTGTTGAGTTTTTAACTTATGGGTTTGGGTTACTATTAAAGTAATGCCACCATATCTCCAATGTTTGCTGCATGGGCTCAGGCTGAGCACTGAGTTTATTTTATAACACAATAGTGTAATAAGAATAAAGCTCATTGACAACTTTTCACCTGGCAACCCTGCCCTTCCCTATCAGATGTACATTCTGTCCTATCCATTTCTCACCCACCATTTTCGCAGTTTAAATCTAACTTGCCCTCTCTTTTCTCTAATTCTGATGAAATATCCTGACCTGATGCAACCAGACCTGGTGACTGTTTCCAGCATTTGTTTTACTCAGAATACCATATAACCATATAACAATTACAGCACAGAAACAGGCCATCTCAGCCCTTCTATTCATGCCGAACGCTTACCCTCACCTAGCCCCACCAACCTGCACTCAGCCCACTCCTTTGCTGTCCATATATCTATCCAATTTAACTTTAAATGACAATATCGATCCTGCTTCGACCACTGCTGCTGGAAACTCGTTCCACACAGCTACCGCTCTCTGAGTAAAGAAGTTCCCCCTTTTGTTATCCCTAAACTTTTGCCCTTTAACCCTTTAACTCTCAACTCAATTCCAGTTTCACTAGTCTCATGGACAGTCAGACAGTTCAGTACTGTGTGTCTGGCATCCCTGAATTTAAACATTTAAACTTTGGCAGTTATTTCATCAACTAAAGATGGGATTTTGGGTTCACCTTTGTGCATCTCTCTTGTCTTCTGAGATGCTCCCAACATGTTCTTGCATGGACTTAAAAATAATCAGCTTTTGTTCTACACTCCTGCATCATCACTCTTTTCTCACCGCAAGAAGATACCAAAGTGAGTGGCCAGAGGAGATCAGTGGGGTTCTTAACATTAATATTGAACTCTACAAGGTCTTATAGCATTAGGTCAAAAGTAGGAAAGGAATCACCACCTGCTACCTCTCTCAAATAACAAATCAGTGCTCCTCCATGGCTGACAGCATGTGGAAGACGCACAGTGTAGCAAGGCCAGACAGTATACTCTGCATGGTGAGAACATGCAACACTAGATATGGCTCATTGGCACTACATACCTAGCTAGCAATAGTTGGGGGTATAAGGGGAGAATGGGAGGATGAAAAAAGGCCCTGGTAGAGGACTTTGTCAAATGGTGCAAGCTGAATCATCTATAGCTCAACATCAGTAAGACAAAGGAGATGGTAATTGACTTTAGGAAGACTAAGCCTGCATTGCTCCCCGTTACTATTGATGGTGAGGATCTGCAAGGATCTGGGGGTGAACCTGGATGACAGACTTGAGTGGAGCACCAACACAGAGGCTGTGTACAAGAAGGGCCAGAGTCGCCTGTACTTCCTAGGAGACTGAGGTCCTTTGGAGTATGCAGGCCTCTCCTTTGCATGTTCTACCAGTCTGTTGTCACCAGTACAATCTTCTATGCAGTAGTGTGCTGGGACAATGGCATCCACACGCGTGTGGCCAACAGGCTCAATGCACCAATTAGAAAGGCTGGCTCTGTTATAGGAGTCAAACTGGACACACTGGAGGCTGTGATAGAACAAAGGACCCTATGGAAAATCTTGGCAATTCTGGACAATGTTTCTTACTCTCTGCATGCCACCTTAGTTGAACAGAGGAGCACTTTCATTAATAGACTAAAACAACTGCGCTGCTCAAAAGAATGCTATACAAGGTCATTCTTACCCTCAGCCATTAGGCTCTATAATGAGTCGCTCTAGAGCCGGGGAAGAGATGAGCACCCTTCCTGTTCAATTGTTTGCAGTAATTTATTTTAATTCTTTCTACTTCTCTTCTAATATTTATATCTGTACATGAAAATGTAATGCTACTGTTACACTCTAATTTCCTTTCAGATCACTAAAGTACTGTATCTGTCTATCTGCTCTTCTTGGGCACTGGTATAACTACTGAAGACTGGTATAATAGAGCCTTCAGCAGATTATGAATTTCCTGGTTTATCCATGGCTTTTGGTTTTTTGGAATGTTCTCAATGGTACACACACATCCACACATGTCTTGATGAAGTCGGTGACAACTGTGGCCTTCGTATTCAAAGATGTATCCCTGAATATTGTCTAGTCCATGACTCAAAGTAGTCCTGTAAGCACTTCTCTGCCTCCCTTGGTACTCACCTTTGGTGCTGTGATCATTAGTCTGTGCCTTTACACGAGGAGTGGAAATACAGCCAGGTGATCGAACCCTCCAAGGTGTAAGCATTTGATGGCATGGTAAGCTTTCTTGATGGTGGTGTGACAATGGTCAAGTGTGTTGGCTCTTCTGGTTCTGTGGTGATAAGTTGGTGGTAGTTGGTCTATAATGAGTCAACCTATGTGATCATTCTTACCATCATCCATTATTCTCTATAATGGGTCAACCTATAGCCAGGGAAGTGATGACCCCCCTCCTGTTAAACTGTTTGTGGTAACTTACTTTGTTATTCTTTCTCACATCTCTTCTAGTATACCTGTGCACTTGTAATGCTATAGTGACACTGTAATTTCCTTTTGCATCAATAAAGTATCTATCTATCTATCTAAATTCTGAGGATACGACAGTTGGGCTAGGCCTTTGGAAATTTGAGAAGAAACCAGCATAAGGGAGAAATCTGGACACAAGAGACTACAGATGCTGGAATCTGGAGAGAAACAATGATGGTGGAGGAACTAAGTGGGTCAGGCAGCATTTATTGGGGGAATTGTAAAATTGATATTTTGGCTCAAGATCCTTCATCTGGATTAACAGACCAAATGAAGGGTGTCAACCTAAAATCATAACTGTCCACTTCCCTTCACAGGTACTGTCTGATCACATCTCATTTGTTGCTAAAAGAGAAATCTACTTCAAGTCAACCTCTCCAATCTATCTATCCTAGATGTAGATGTGTTGGTGTTGGAAAGAGCGACTATCGGACACTCATCTCCATGATCCAAGTATGGGACATCAACTATTCCAGATCTGCAGTCTGCTCTGCAATGCTTATTTTTATATGACTCCACTTACACAGCACCAAAACTAGCCCTTCAGCCCAACTCATCCATGCTGACCAAGATGCCCATCTCCCTTAAAACCTTTTCTATCTATACAATGTCCAAATATCTTTTAAATGCTGTTATTAGACTTGTGTCTGCCACTTCCCTGGGCAGCTTGCATGATATATGTGCCGCCCTTTTGCAGTAAATCTTTCCCATCTCAGTTTAAACTTATGTCATCGACCTCTTGGTTTCCCGGACCTGGGAAAAAGACTGAGTGCATCTATACAATCTCACAGAAATCTACTGAAGCATAGCTTGATTTATACATGAATTTATTATCACACACTTGTTACACATTCAAAGTTACAGCAAAAAGCTTGTCTTGCATACTGTTCATACAGATCAATTCAGTTCACAGTGCATTGAGGTAGTACAAGGTAAAATAATAACAGAATTAAGAATAAATGAGATCATCTACAGAGAAAGTGCAGTTTATTTAAACAATAAGGTGCAAGATCATGCAAGGTAGATTGTGAAATCTTATTATACAAAAGAAGCATTCAATGGCTTTATAACAATGGGACAGGAGATACCCTTGAGCCTGGTGTGACAGGCTTTCAGGCTTCTGGATTTCCTATCTGATAGGAGAGGGTAGAAGAGATCGTGCGTGGGATGGCAGGGGGCAGTATTTTATTTTCCTGGCTGCTTTAATGAGGCTTCCTGGTTTATTATCATTAGACTAGAAAGCTAAACCTATTTCAATAAGGAGCATAGAAAAGCTTTCCAGGGACAGTATCAAGCAATGTGAAAATGAAATGCACAACAAAAGAAGCCAGAATTCAGGACCACAGTCATGTCACGGAACAGAAACTGAATAATGGTGATTGGCAAAAGATCAGGTCAGGACTCTGTTGGCTTGCCACAAATAATTGTGACAATTATTATCTTCATCAGCTCTCTTCTCAATTATCATAGATGCAAGCATAAGACCATGAATTCATTCTTTATCTGAGTGGTGACAAGAAATAGTTCAACCACAGTAATGGTAAAATATAATTCTGACCAATGAGGAAGTCTAACTAGTTCAGCTTAGCATCCAAAGAAATTACATTAACTCAATTTATCATTATCACACCCCTGAGATCACTATTCAGAATCAAAATCAGAATCAGGTTTATTATCACTGGCATGTGACATGAAATTTGTTAACTTAGCAGCAGCAGTTCAATGCAATACATAATCTAGCAGAGCGAGAAAAAAAATGATAATAAATAAAATAAAACATAATAAATAAACTAGTAAATCAATTATGCATATTGAATAGATTTAAAAATGTGCAAAAACAGAAATACTATATTAAAAAAAGTGAGGTAGTGTCCAAGGGTCCAATGTCCATTTAGGAATCGGGTGGCAGAGGGGAAGAAGCTGTTCCTGAATTGCTGAGTGTGTGTCTTCAGGCTTCTGTACCTCCTACCTGATGGTAACAGTGAGAAAAGGACATGCCCTGGGTTCTGGAGGTCCTAAATAACGGACGCTGCCTTTCTGAGACACCACTCCCTAAAGATGTCCTGGGTATTTTGTAGGTTAGTGCCCAGAATGGAGCTGACTAGATTTACAACTTTCTGCAGCTTCTTTCGGCCCTCTGCAGTAGCCCCTCCATACCAGACAGTGATGCAGCCTGTCAGAATGCTCTCCACAGTACAAATATAGAAGTTTTTGAGTGTATTTGTTAACATGCTAAATCTCTTCAAACTCCTAATTAAGTATAGCCACTGTCTTGTCTTCTTTATGACCACATCAATATTTTCAGACCAGGTTAGATCCTCAGAGATCTTGCCACCAGGAACTTGAAGCAGCTCACTCTCTCCACTTCTGATCTCTCTATGAGGATTGGTATGTGCTCCTTCATCTTACGCTTCCGGAAGTCCACAATCAGCTCTTTCGTCTTACTGACGTTGAATGCCAGGTTGTTACTGCAACACCACTCCACCAGTTGGCATATCTCACTCCTATACACCCTCTCATCACCACCTGAGATTCTACCAACAATGGTTGTATTGACAGCAAATTTGTAGATAGTATTTGAACTATGCCTAGCCACACAGTCATGTGCATATACAGAGTAGAACAGTGGGCTAAGCACACACCCCTGAGGTGCGCCAGTATTGATTGTCAGCGAGGAGGAGATGTTATCAACAATCGTCACAGACTGTGGTCTTCCGGTTAGGAAGTCAAGGATCCAATTACAGAGGGAGGTACAGAGGCCCAGGTTCTGCAACTTCTCACTCAGGATTGTGGAAATGATGGTATTAAATGCTGAGCTATTCTCGAAGAACAGCATCCTGACATAGGTGTTTGTGTTGTCTAGGTGGTCTAAAGCCGTGTGGAGAGCCATTCAGATTGTGTCTGCCATCGATCTATTGTGGCGATAGGCAAATTGCAACGGGTCCAGGTCCTTGCTGAAGCAGAAGTTCGGTCTAGTTATAGCCAACCTCTCAAAGCATTTCGTCACTGTCGATGTGAGTGCTACCAGGCGATAGTCATTAAGGCAGCCCACATTAATCTTCCTAGGCACTGGTATAATTGTTGCCTTTTTGAAGCAAGTGGGAACTTCTGCCCCTAGCAGTGAGATGTTGAAAATGTCCTTGAATAATCCTGCTAGTTGGTTGGCATAGGTTTACAAAGCCTTACTAGGTACTCCATTGGGACCTTCAGCCTTGTGAAGGTTCACTCTCTTTAAAGACAGTCTGACATCAGCCTCTGAGACAGAGATCACAGGGTCATCAGGTGCAGCAGGGATCTTCACAGCCGTAGTTGTGTTCTCCATTTCAAAGCATGCATAGAAGGCCTTGAGTCATCTGGTAGTGAAGCATCGCTGCCATTCATACTATTGGGTTTTGCTTTGTAGGAAGTAATGTCTTGCAGTCCCTGCCAGAGTTGCCATGCATCTGATATCGCCTCAAACCTCATTTAAAATTGTCTCATCACCCTTGAAATAGCCCTCCACAAATCATAACTAGTTTTCTGGTACAGGCCTGGGTTGCCAGACTTGAATGCCACAGATCTAGCCTTCAGCAGTTGATGTACCTCCTGGTTCATCCATGGCTTTTGGCTGGAAATATACAGTATGTCTTTGTAGGCACGCACTCATCCACACAGGTTTTAATGAAGTTGGTAACAACTACAGCATACTCATCCAGACTCAAAGATGAATCCATGAATACAGTCCAGTCCACTGATTCAAAGCAGTCCTGTAGGCGTTCCTGTGCTTCCCTTGTCCAAACTTTCTTAGTTCTCACTACTGGTGCTGCAGTCTTCTGTCTCTGCCTATGCTCAGGGAGTAGAAGTACAGCCAGGTGATTAGACTTCCCAAAGTGAGGGCGTGGAATAGCACCGTTGGCATTCTTGATGGGGAGGTGGTGTAACAATGGTCCAGTGTGTTGTTTTTTTCTGGTATTGCAAGTGATCTGTTGATGGTAATTGCTTAGTGATTTTTTTTCAGACTGGCCTTGTTAAAATCTTCCAAAACGATGGTGAGGCATTAGGGTGCACTATTTCGTGCATGCTGATCCTATTGCTCAGATCATCTAAAGCCTGCTGGCCTGAGGTGGAATGTAAACTGCTACCAGAATGACCCCAGAGAACTCCCGTGGTAGGTAAAAAGGATCATTATTGACCAGTCCCTCATCTGAACTCCAAACAGCAACAATTGAGCATCCTGTGGCGAGGATCTGATCTCCTGACTTCTTGAGGTTTTTTTCACAAAGCACATCGGGAGTGAGATGGAGTACATTTGCCTGGATGAGGGTATCATTGAAGAAAACCTGACGTTATCTGGGAATAACAGGTGCTAGCAGGCATTCTGTTCACTTCTCCAACAGCAGCCTAATGTGCTTGCAATGCAGACCCACACAAAATGCACTTCAGCAACTTATTAAGGTTTCTTCAGCACAGTACCAAAGATACAACCTCTGTCAACCAAGCAAATGGCAGCAGATGCACTTGCAAAGCCCCTCATTCCTTAGTAGCACAGAATAATTATGGGTGAAAATGAGGTCAATTCCATTGTTGAGTCTAAGCTAGAATCAGACTATTCTATCTCAGAGAAATTGTAATTTTATCTCCATCGTGAGGTGAAAAATCTAGGATTCCTGACATAAAGGAAATTAAAAGCACCTTTTCCCCCAAGAACTGCAGTTGGTCACAAAATGGCTGTCCACCATCAATGGTGAGTTCTGAGTTGAAGGCCTAATGTTCAGTAATTGGCAGGTGCTGGATTGATGCTGAAGCCCAAAGATTGATGGGAAGTCCAGAGCTTGAGGCCCGTGTGTAGGAGGCCTGAATGTGTAAAACTCTGTGAATCTGCTGGGGAGGTTGCAAGCCTAATGTCTGCAAATCTGACTCCAAGTCCAGGTCAGCTGGAGGCTGGAGGCCAAGGATATCCTGTCCCAGAGTTGGAGGACTGTGTATGTGCATGGGTAGGTGGGCATAAGAGAGGAACAGGGTTATTTTGCTGTTGTTGCTTTGTTGCTTGTTGTATTCTGTTTTGTTGTGTTTAATGTTGTTCTGCCAAGAATTGTGGGTATGCAAAACTGGCGCCAGGATGTGTGGTGACACTTGTGGGCTGTCCCCAGCACATCGCCGGGTGTGTTGATTGTTAATGCAAATGACACATTTATCTGTATGTTTTAATGTACATGTAATAAATAAATTTGAATCTTGAATGTAGCTTGAAAGGAGAGATGATGTTTCAGATGTCTGGCCCTAATCAAGCTTTGCTGGAAAATGCATGTGTGTGGATGTGGTTGAGGATGAGATCAGGCTTGGCCTGATGCCTCCTCACAAGCAAACAGCTGGGTAACATTTGTAGTTTGGTTGTGCAAAGAAATCTGCAGCAAGGGGAAAGGGCTTGATCAGAATAAGTCTGAATCGGTAGACTCAAAAATGGGGAAAAAATGATAGAAAATAAATTAAAATGACAGAGTCATCAACAAAAAAAGGGTGAAAAACCATGTTCAGGCTTTATTTCAGGGTCTGTTGCAGAAAGAGTAGCTATTTTGGTTGATGGTATAACCGTTAAGGGATTGGTTAATTGAGATGCAATGACAGATATTTAGACATCCATTTATGACAGGAATTCATTGGAGTTGAGTCCATGCGATTCCAGACTAGCTTCTGAAATTTGTTTTATCATTGAATTTTGAAAATGCACTTTGAAATTCAGTTTCAGAGTTTCTTCAGTCGATAGTGGAAAGAGGTAACTGTGGTTTATCCAGCTGCTTCACTGGGCTTCTCTGATCAACTTCAGTCTTCCCCTTAAAAGCATCAGAAGTATATCTTGAAAAAATTAGCTTTATGAAATGAATTAAGATTGCTTCTTAGATCAACAATTGCCTTCAACCTGAACATGATTAGTATATCAAAAGTTGCAGAAGTTTAAAGTGGTTCTTATAATTAGAAGCAAGGCAGTATTTCAGAATCTGAACTAATTTTCTCTTATAAAGAATTCACATGACGATCTAATCAGAAAATAAAATGTTTTGCTGAAGACCCAGGAAACACCTCTTGCTAACACCTTGGTTCTTCAATTTGGTAGGTATTAAAAGATAAGGAAACCTATTTGACCCACTGTAGAATAAAAAAAAATTAAAAATCTTCGTAAAATCAGGCTTCATGGTGCTTACATTTGCAGCATTGAAATGAAATTGCCAACAGCTTGCAACAAAGAGTTGCTCCTTATTGTTTTATTTCAGATGCAGATTTTGGACTTGCATCTTGAACTGACTGGCTATTTCAGAGGTTAGTCTGGAATTGTAGGTGTGAAAAAGCCAGGTTTCCTGGCCTGAATTACATTAGAGATGTTAAATGTGTCTTATAATAATCTAGTTCTCTTTTATTTACCATCATTGATACAAGATTTGCATTCCAGATATATTTGGTTAACTGAAATTTAAATCCCCAATTTATACCTTTTCTCAGGAAAATAACCTAGCACTCTGGACAGTAGCTTACCCTCCAATTTGCAGTAGCTCCCATCATGTTCCAATTACATCATGTGTTATGGTTCTTTGTGAGAGTACAATTTGGTTACAAGTTCTTACTACCGTCTACTGAGTATACATTTTTCCCTTTAAATTTCAGAACAAATTGAGATGTAATCCAAGTGTTGAAATAACACGTGTGAGTCCTTACAAAAAGGAAACTGAAACCACCAGGAACATAATAAATAGAAGCAAATGTAGACCATTTGGCCCTTCAAGCATTTCCTGTGAATGACTGACCTTTCCCCTTGGTACTACTTTCTGATACTTTTTCATAGGCATCCGTTAGTCTCATGAGACCGTGGAAGGTTTCCAGGGTGCAGGCCTGGGCAAGGTTGTATGGAAGACCAGCAGTTGCCCAAGCTGCAAGTCTTCCCTCTCCACGCCACCGATGTTGTCCAAGGGAAGGGCATTAGGACCCATACAGCTTGGCACCGGTGTCATCGCAGAGCAATGTGTGGTTAAGTGCCTTGCTCAAGGACACACATGCTGCCTCAGCCGAGGCTTGAACTGGCAACCTTCAAATCACTAGACGAACGCCTGAACCACTAGGCCATGCGCCAACGCATTTCCAATACTAAACCTATGTCTAACAATCAATTGATTCCTGGTTTCTGGATTATGAATGCTTACTTTGATTTAAAACCTCCATATATCCCTCAGCTTCATTCCCAACACCAGAGTAAGTGCAATTAATTTTCCAGAAATTAGTTATATACTTCAGCTAACAAAAATAGATAGGAATTCACTCTGTGAAAAACTGATAAAGGCTTAGAGAATGAGTAATCATTCCCAATAGAAGGTGTTAATGTGTTCACAGTAACAGCAACATATTGTATTCTGCCTCTGAAAATGAGTTTGTGTACAGTGCTACTGTCTGGGGATGAACTTCTGTGCAAGTGTTTTGATAGCAGGATACAGTCAATTGAATATGACGGGTAAACAAACAGCTCAAGCAAAGACATTTATCTTAAGCAGAGGGTAGCTCTGATGTCTCACAGGTCCTTCAATTCAGGTTGAATCCTAACCTCCATTGCTGTCTGCGTGCAGCTCTTCCTGTGACCACATGGGTTTAGTCTGAGTGTTCCAATTTCTGTTTACATCCCAAAGACATCCAAATTCATTAGCCACAATTGCCCTTATGCAGGTGTGTGTTAGATTCTGGATGAGGAACGTGGGAAGAATAAAATGTGGGACTGGTATAAAATGTGTTCCTTGGTCAGTATAGACTCAATGAATAGAATGGCCTACTTCTATGCTGTGTGCCATAGGCCATTATGACTCTATTCATGACAGGCAAGAAGTAAATAAAATCTCCACAAATCCTGGATCAAGTACATTCTGTGGCCACTTTATTAGGTACCTCCTGTACCCAATAAAGTGGCTGCTGAGTGTACATAGGGCCATAAGACATAGGAGCAGAATTAGGACATTCCACTCCGTCATTTCATCATGGCTGATCCCGGATCCCATTCAAACCCATACATTTGTCCTTTCACCATAGCCCTTGATGCCCAACCAATAAGGAATACGTCAACTTCCATTTTGAATATACCCACGGACTTGGCCGCCACCCCAGTCTGAGACAGTGCATTCCACAGATCCACCATTCTTTGGCTTAAAAAAAATTCCTCCTTACTTCTTTCTAAAAGGTCACCCCTCAATTTTTGAGGCCGTGCCTTCTAGTACTGGATACCTCCACCAGAGGAAACATCCTCTCCACATCCACCTTATCTAGTCCTTTCAATAGTCAGTAGGTTTCAATGAGATCCCCATGCATTCTTCTAAGTTCCAGCAAGTACAGGCCTAATGCTGCCAAATGCTCCTCATATGATAACCCCTTCATTCCCAGAATAGTCCTTGTGAACCTCCTCTAGACTCTGTCCAATGACAATACTTCCTTTCTGAGATAAGGGGCACTAATCTGTTGACAATAATCCAAGTGTGGCCTGCCTGGTTTCTTATAAAGCTTCAACATTATCCCCTTGTTTTTATATTCTATTCCCCTTGAAATAAATGCCAACATTGCATTTACTTTCCTTACCACAGACCCAACCACTAAGTTAACCTTCTGGGAGTCTTGCACGAAGACTCTTAACTCCCTTTGCATCTCTGATGTTTGAACTTTCTCCCCATTTCAATAATAGTCCGCACTATTGTACCTTTTACCAAAATGATTTATCATACATTTCCCAACACTGTATTCTATCTGCCACTTTTTCCCTATTCTTCCAATTTGTCTGAGTCCTGCTGCAATCGCACTGCTTCCTCAACATGACCTACCCCTCCACTTATCCGCAGACTTTGCCACAAAGCCATCAAATCCATTATCTAAATCATTGAAAAACAATGTGAAGAGTAGTAGTCCCAATACTGACCCCTAAGGAACACAACTGGTAACTTGCAGCCAACAGAAAAGGCCCCCTTTATTCCCCGTCATTGCCTTCTGCCTGTCAGCCATTGCTCTGTCCATGCCAGTATCTTTCCTGTAACACCATTGGATTTCATCTTGTTAATCAACTTTGCGTGAGGCACTTCATCAAATGCCTTCTGAAAATCTAAGTAAATGACTTTCATGGTCTTCTGCTGCTGCAGCTCATCCTCTTCAAGGTTCGATGTGTTGTATGTTTGGCAATGCTCTTCTGCATACCACTGTTGTAACACTGTTTATTTCAATTACTGTCTTCTTCCCACAACTTCAACCAGTCTGGCCATTCTCCTGTGACCTCTCTCATTAACAAGGCACTTTCACCCACGCCGCTGTTGCTCACTACTTTTTTTTTCTTTTTTGCACCATCTCTGTAAGTTCTAGAGTCTGTTGTTCATGAAAATCCCAGGAGATCAGCGGTTTCTGTGATCCTCCAACCACTCTGTCTGGCATCAACAATCATTCCATGGTCAAAGTCACTTAATCACGTTTCTTCCCTATTCTGATGTTTGCTCTGAAAAATAACTGAACCTCTTAACCATGTCTGCATGCTTTTATGCACTGAGATGCTGCCACATGATTGGCCGATTTGATAGCTGTGTAGAAAAATGTCACAACCACCACCATTGGGTTGGGGTCACTTTAAGAGGTTGGTCTGACGTGATGATGGAATTACATAGAGTACTGTTGCTTCACATTGTGTTCAGTGTTTGGATTACTTTACATAGTTGTTACAGCTTTTCTTAAACATGAAATGCTTCATGCAATTCTATTTGCAAAAACCTACATTAGTGACCCCAATGCTCAAGGACAATTCCAGAGGTGTACAGGTGTACCTAATAAAGTGGCCATAAGGGGATTTAAGATTCAAGATTGTTTAATATATTTCCCAGCACACAAGCATAATGGAGAATTAAATAATTGTTACTTCGGATCTGATGCAGTGCAAATAAAATAAAATAAAATAAAGAATAGTAAGTACATAATGTAGGTTATATACGTATATCAATAAAGCAATGTTGTGCTCAGGAGTGACTACATCAGGTGGTTCTGACAGGAAATTATAAAGTAAAGGTGATGGGCGATGTGTAGGGGTGGGTTAGTGTGTGGATGTATTGATCAGACTTCCTGCTTGGGGAAAGTAACTACTTTTGAGTGCTGTGGCACTGGCATGGGTGTATGTAGCCTCCTCCCTGATGGGAGTGGGACACACAGTCCATGAGCAGGGATGGTGGGATCCTTCATGATTTTTCTGGCCCTTTTCTAGCACCTTGATGGTGGGTAGGCTGGTGCTGGTAACATGCTGGGCAGCTTTGACTACCCATTGTAGTTTTCCTGTCCGCCAGAGTGCAGTTTCTGTACCATGCAGTTTTGCAGCATGTTAGGATGCTCTCTACTGCGCATCTGTAGAATGACGTGAGCATTGATATAGTCCAGCTCCCTTCTGCCTCCTCAAAAAGTAGAGAATATAGACATAATCAAAAGGTAATCGCAAACTGAAAGGGAGTGGCAGAAGCGTGGTTGCAGAGACATCAAAAAGCAACATGCTAAACTGATATACTAAGATTCAGGGAGAAAAGGAGAGTTATTCGAACATGCCAGCAAGACAGAAAATGCGGGTTATGAGGAAATACTAGAAGCTTTTTCATGTTTATATTCTCAGAATATACCAATATAGATATAATAGACATGAAGCCTACCACATCTCTCCACCCCCTCTAATATGTACCAGGAAAAACCAAGGATTTTCTGCAAATGAAATGCAAGCTTAAGACACCTACGTATTGGATAACATCATCCTGAGATGTGTGAAAGAGATCTGTGAAACATCTGTACCTCGAGCTACAAGAGAACCAAAAGCATGAAGGAGTACACGTACAGTACTCCACATCGATACTTTATTCATTGCCAAACAACTGATCAGGACTTGCTGAGGACCCTAGGGCATTCTCTTGGCACAAATCTCTCTGCAGCCTTTTCAATAAGCTTTGACAAGCTCTTTCAAGAACAATCAACTTCTTTACAAGCCTTGATCAAGTGTTCCAAGCAAATTCTCCAATGCCTTTTCCAGATGATGATTTGAACTGTAATTTTCAGCTCAAACCTTCAGCTTGGGTAGTTCAAAGGATATTTGGCAACTGACTACATACACTGCTAAAAAAAAAATGCACCTATTGAGTCTAAATTGGAGACCATCAAGTAGTGTAGGAATTGTCAACTTAAGTACAAATTTTAAAATAAAAAAGTAAAGGAGGTGAGATTAAGATCAAGATGTAAAGGAAGGGGTCATTTCAAGTTTTTAAATCTCCTAAAGGAGTTAAAGTGCTAAGATATGTGGTTTACATTTTTTTTTTCGTTTGTGCTTTCTGGGTATTTTAAATTAAGAAACACAAACTCTCATCTTTCTATGAACATAAATTCTGAGTCTCTTGATGAGCCACAGTTAGAGAGTAACACCTAGAGCAAAGGGACGACCAGACTGGAACTTTATGATTTTCACACTAAACTGAACATTTGCAGATGTTGAAGGTTGATCAACAAACTGTAATTTGCTGGTAGTGGAAATCAGAAATTTAAAAAAAAACAAAGAATATGGGAAAAACTCAGCAGCTTGGGTAGCATTAACAGAGAGTTCTGATGTAAGGCCACCACTGCTCTCTTTCTCCCTTTATAGATGTATCCTGATCTACCTGCTACGAGTTGATTATTAATTTACTCCTAAAAATAGAGTACATTAATTGCCTCAATGCCAGTTCTAACACTAAGGCTAGGCAATAGTTTGTTAAAATAGTTGATCTATTTGCTAAGGTTAGGCTGATGCCATGTTGCTTATTCCTACAGTTGGTTTCTGACTCTCTGTGAAACATCATAAAAATAAGCAGAGGCCATAAGGTATATTACTTGGATAAGTTACAAACATTTGCTTTCGTCGTTCAGCACTGAAAAAGATGCTTCTGCTTACCCAGTCCATGCCAATCATCAAACATCCTTTCACACAGATTCATTCTTCTGACATTTGCAATCCAGTGCTGTAATTGTGCCACAAAAGTTCTCAAACCAATTAAGCAATACGTATCAGGACTAAATTGTAAAGCCTTTAAATGATTCACTTTGAATCATCCAAGAATATTAGAATATTATTCAAGAATATTGGAATTTTGATTCCCCAGTGATTATTGACTCATGTTGGTAACTATTCAAAGTACTAGTTTATATGTCTTTCAACATTATGTTAATGATGTTACTGAGAACATTATAATTCAGACTGCATCCTATTTGGTGCCATGATATGGACACGTAGATCATACTATTCACAATAAAATGCATGGGAACTACTAAAGAACATATGAAAAATTGTGCAAATGCCAACACCACCAACTATCCCCAACACCAAAATATTATTTGCAATAAAGTATATTAACTGTCACTTAGAAACTCACATATTGTGGCATCAAGTTTGCTTTAATTTTTACATGCAATAAGTACAAAGGACTTCAAATCACTTTGATGGGATAAATACAAGCAAAATTCACCTTAAGCCCTTTAATGCAACTATTATAAATAGTCAATAAAGGAGCCATCTATCACCAATATTGTTTTGCTTGAACAGATTTCCACACATAAGTAATTAAGGAACTCTGATTAGTTCTTGTAATCAAGGACAATGCAAAATATCATTGGTGAATACTGATGTTTATCAAACTACAGTTTCCTGTCACTACAGCTTATTACAATAAAGGACAAGTGGCATACTGATTCTAGGAAATCATAAATTGCATGGCTAATGTCATACATAAACACTTCATACTTATTTGCTAGCATATTAGTATTGCAATGCTTATTGAAGGTGAAATGAAATGTTCAGAATTTACAACCTCAATATATCCTGCTGGAGGAGAAACCATTTAAACAACTAATAGCCTGAGGAGATACTATGAGGTCTGCACAAATGAACAAACTGCACACAGAAATCTAACTAAAGAATCGTCTAAATGTTCATGTAAAAGAAATGAATAATTCCTGAAAGCATTTTTTTATAATTACTCTATCAAATATTCATATGGATGTGATAAAACATTTGATACAGATGTGGCAAACAATGAATTTGGACAATCTCCACCAGCTCATAAAATAGTAAATCATAGCCTGAATCTATCCAGTTCAAGGAAGAACAATAGCAACAATGTCAATGAGGAGATTTAAAACAAGACTTGTAATTAATGAGCATGTTTGATGGCATTATTTTATGAAAGCATGCAATATAATCACAATTTGGTTGGAGACAGAGTGGATAGTTATGCTCACTTCACAATCTCAGCCAAATGGCCTCCTTCCATGCCACAAAAAAAAACTATAGTTCTATAACTCCCTACTCAAGTGAACTTTGCTTACTTAAAAAAGCAATTTAGTGGTGGATATTGGTGTATATTATGCTTGTTTTGGCAATTAAATGAGTGCCTACAACTTTGTGAGATACAATGCATTTACAAGGATACAGTTCTCTGTTCTAAGTATAAACACTTACTTAAGGCAGGTGGAACAGTGCCTGAAAGTACATAATTTTGCTGGATAACAACAGCTTGTGAATTTTTTTTAAGATAATGAGCAAGTTGAAGGTAACCTACTCATGATTCTTCAATGGACTTTCCCTTGTCACACAACTTCAGTGGATGGAATTTTTTAATGAAAATACTGTTCCTATGGAAAAAGAGTTACTCTTGACCACACAAGAAGTGATTTCTGACTCATAAACATGCACTCTGGAATGGACAAGCTCTAATTTATAGGAAGAGGAAAATAGGATTAATATAAAGTTAGTGTAAATGGATACTTGATTCCTGGCATGGATTTTAGGGTCCAGAAGTCTTCCCTCAACACTGAATGATTCTATGGCTCTTATTTCAGATTAAATTCCATTCCCCTGAAATATTAACACTGCTGATTTTCTACACAGAAGATGCCTGATCTCCACATATTTTTTCAGCATTTGTGAATTTCAGATGTTCAGCATGGACAGTGCTTTAGAGTTGTCTGATTTTTTTTAAAACATGTTCAGTCTATAACTGCGAGGAGATGTATTAAATGGTGAAGAGATTTGCTTTCCTTGCAGCTTTTGGAAAAGGAGGTCAATTCAGCAGCAGTTTCTAGATATCTGCATTTAGTTGTGCATGTGCAGTCAACAAAATTTGCTGTCCCATGGTCCAGATAAATTATTGCGGCTGCTGTCAGCCTCACTACTATTATTAGAACCTAATCCCGGCCTCTCTGTCTCATTTCTTTTACCCTGCGTGTTTGTGCATGCTACTGATGAGCATATGTTATGCAAAAAGGGGACAGGTCACCCCTCTTTATTTGCCCTTGATGAATTTCCGACCTTCAGTCGTGAGAAAACAGTGTGTGTAGATAAAAGCTGACTGAACTGTATGCAATAGGGTTTAACATAATCTCCAGAAAAATCTTCTCCTTATTGGTACAAGGACTCAACAGAAAATGTGGGCCTCAACTTCTTATTTTATGGTGCTTTTCGGACTAAAATGCGGTACTGATGTTATTTAGATGCACACGTGTTTTCAGATGAAAATTCGTGCAAATCAAAGGCTGCTTCAATGTCAAAAGTGTTTAAAACAACAGTTCATCTATAAGGGTGTGGATGTGTTGTTGGAATGCTGTGTAATGGCTAGTGCACCAGCTGCAGGGATAATGTGTGGCAATGTGCCATTAACTTAAGAAGTGGATCTGTTTTTATCAGTGCTTTGCAAAAAAAAGATCAAGAATTGTATTGTCTGCTATTTCTTTGGTCTGTATGTCAGCTGGCTAAGTAAATGGGGTTATGTTGTTAGATTTTTGTCAGTATATTTTGGCCAAGAAAAGACTAAAAGAAAAAGCAGCCATTAAACTCTCATCTCCTGTTTCTCTGAAGCTAGTTGACCAGTTACAGTTAGATCTTTAGATTAATCAGAATTCAAGTTAAAAGCAAGTTGCAACCCACATAGAAAATGTAGCAACTTTAGTTCATGAGGAATCACTACAGATGATTAACACTTTTTTTCCTGGCAGAGATTCAAATGAGACAAAAAAGTATGTGCCTAATGCTTGCTGCAGTTCATTTCGAATTTTTCTATTCAGATAAGTCATCAAAAATAAAACCATCTCCAATAGATTTTTAGAAAAATGAGAAAGCATGTGATCATTTAAGGTTTTGACAAATGGGAAGAGAACTGATGCAAAAAAGTTAAAAAGGAATGTTCAGAGTCCACAAAATTGGCTACGGATAATGGATAACCAGTGCAAAGAACCAGAGAATAATCAAAATTGTATCTCCTTTCTTGTGAAGACTGATAGAATGACATTTTAAATAGATAAGCTGCAAACTGACATCTGTTAATAATTATCTTGTGAATTCTCATTTGTTTGATGTTCATGTTTCCTGCTAACTGCAAGAACAGAGCACACAGCCTAACAAAGTATTTTCTACAAAAAATTGCTATGTCTAAAGATGATATTAACACCAAAATTTACATTTCTCCTCCTTTTGTTCACCATATTCATATCACAGCAATATATTTCTTGGTTACAGAATTAGCAATGCTTGTTTTAAAATTTATTTCTCATCTCTCATTACCATTGCTTTCAAAACATTATAATCAAAATTTTATCACAAACAAAATGTATAAATTTACAATATTGCCAAAAACAGAACCATCAGCTTTAATGTTTGAAGAAGCTACCCTTTAACCATTCTCGAAGTACGTGGTTATTATTTACTTTGAATTTCATGTACACCATGATAGCCATTACCTATCTTACATTGCAGTAATTGCCTCAAAATTCTTTCTTCTTATTTATAAATAAGCCCCATTGATGCACATGGTTTAATGCATAAATTAAGAAAGTTAATTAGAGTTAGATCTAATTAAAGCAATCAGGAAGGATCAGAACTGAATTTTGTTCTTCATATTAAACATATTTGTTTGTCTTAGAGCTTGACAGTAGAGGCGTTTTTTAGGTTGCCTCACCTGAAAGTTTAAAAAAAAATTACTGTAGGCAGCGGCACAGTAGCATAGTGGTTAGCACAACGCTTTACAGTAAGAGTGACCCAGGTTCAAATCCCACTGCTGCCTGTGAGAAGTTTGTATGTTCTCTCCATGATTCTGTGAGTTTCCTCCAGGTGCTCCAGTTTCCTCCCATTGTCCAAACACATACCAGTTGATAAGCTAATTGGTCATTGTAAAATTGTCCTATGATTAGGCTAGCATTAAATTGGGAAATTACCAGGTGACGTGGCTTGAAGGGCCAGAATGGCCTACTAAGTGCCAACTCTCAATAAATAAATAAATAAATAAATCTGTATGCCTCACCTAAACAATTGGTTTGATTTTGACTAAAGTCTTATTGCTTGCATCTGTTTTAACTAATCAGAGATATGCTGTCTGTTTCTCTTATCTCAGAAGTTGCCTGACTTGCAGTGTCTTTTCAGTATTTTGATTTTGTTGCAGAGTTCCAGCATCTGTGGGTATTTATTTTTGACTTTCATTTGTTCTCTATACATTTCACAAATGTGTTCAGCAATGCTTGGTGTTGTTTACCTTGAAATTCATTCTTGGTGGTTAGTGCTAAATATGCCATATGAACATCCAGTATCTTGCTTTTAAAAATCATCCATCAACTTCAATGAAATTAAGTTAGGAGGCAGAATATAATGCACTGACATGACTACCTACAGCATTTATTAGTGTCATTTGGAAATGCATTTCCAAGCAGATAATTCAACCAGCAATAATATAAACAGACTAGTTTACATGATTCCTGCAAGAAATATTGCACAATCCAAAATATTTTTTTTTATGATAGGTAGATGCAACTCACTGTAAAAGATAAGGACATAAGAAATAGGAGCTTTCAATAAGTTTGTGGTTGAGAGCCATGGCCATGGAGTCAGCTCAACCTTACCTACCTTTTCCCCATATTTCTTAATTCCCCAGTTATGCAAAAAATCTCCCTAACTGTGGCTATAATATATTTAATGAGTTAGCCTCTAATACTTCCCTGAGCAGAGAATTCCACAGATTTAATATTCTCTGGGAAATCAGTTCCTCCTCATCTCTGTCATAAATCTACTCCCCCAAATCTTGAGTCTATGTTCATTAATTCTAATGGAAAGAATTTTCCTGCCCCTGTCTTATCTATCCCTTTCATAAAGATATATATTTCTATAAAACCCCTCTCAATTTTCTGAATTCCGTTGAGTATAGTCCCAGATGACTCAAGCTGTCCTCATAGGCTTATCCCCTCATCTTCAGAATCAACCTGGAGAACGTCCTCTGCACCATCTCCAAAGCCAGTATATCTTTTCTAACTAAAGTAAGGATCCGCTCCAGATCCAGGGCCCCATACTGTTGCCTCATACATAACCTGACTGGTCTTAAATTCAATCCCTCTAGCAATGATGGCCACATTCTATTTGTCTTCTTGATAACCTGTTGCACATACAAACTGAAATTTTATGATTCCTTCACAAGCACTCCTAGGTCCCGCTCCACAACAGCATACTGCAATCTTACACCATTTAAATAACAATCTGATCTTCCATTTTTCCATCTGAAGTGGATGACTGCACATTTTCCAATGTTGTTTTCCCTTTGCCAGACCCTTGTAGATCCATCTACAATATATCTCCCTGTAACTCCTCACACACCCTGCACAATTTGCTTTTCCACTCAATTTAGTGTCATCAACAAACTTAGTCCCCTCTTCCAAATCTAACTGTGGCGGCATGTTTGTGCCCTTGAGTAAGGCACTTAATCACACATTGCTCTAGTCTGTGCGAGGAGTGGCGCCCCACATAGACTTCCAATCTGCGCCTTGTAAGGCATGAAAATGCCCGACGCAGGCCTCTCATGGTCTGAATCGACGTTCCCTCCCTCCCTCCAAATCATTGACATATACCATGAAAAGCACTTAATCATGCAGCATTCCCTCCACCACCGATTACCAACCAGAGAAATGTCAATTTATCCCAACTCTCCGCTTCCATTGAGAAACCAGTTGTCTACTCATGCCAACACCACATACTTTATGGGTATGTCTTTTATGCGGCACCTTATCGAAAGCCTTCTGTAAGTTCAAGTATACCACATCCACCAGTTCCGCTCTATCCACTGTGTTCATTATATCTGCAAAGAACTCCAGTAAGTTTATGCAACTGCTCTTCCTCAATCCACACTGTATTTGCCTAATGGAAACCACTTCTATACTGATGTTTCGCTGTTTCTTCCTTAATGACAGCTTTAAGACTTCTAGTTAAGATGCTGCTACCGAACATGTATGACAAGCTTCTGGCAGTCAAAAAGATATGATATCTAACTCAAAGTCCTGGAAGACCTTTAAAAACTTACAGAAAGAAACTAAGAAAGTCATTAGGAAAGAAAAGATGAATTATGAAAGGAAGTTGGCGATTAACATAAAAAAGGATACTAAGAGTTAAAGAGATATGAAGAGTAAAAGAGTGACAAGGGTAGATATGGGCCCGATTGAAAATGATGCTGGAGTAATTATAATGGATAACAAAGAGATGGCGGAGGAACTGAATGAGTATTTTGCATCAGTCTTCACAGTGGAAGACATGAGCAATATTCCTGATAGCCAGAGGTATCAGGGAATAGAATTAGGTACAGTCAAGATAACTAGAGAGAAAGTGCTTGGGAAGCTAAGCGGACTAAGAATAGATAAGTCTCCCGGCCCGGATGAGGTGCACCCAAGGGTTCTGAAGGAGGTGGCTTTGGAGATTATGGAAGCATTGGAAATGATCTTCCAGGAATCAATAGACTCTGGCATGGTTCTGGAGGACTGGAAGGTCGCAAATGTAGTTCCACTATTTAAGAAAGGAAGGAGGCAGCAAAAAGAAAATTACAGACCTATTAGTCTGACATCGGTGGTTGGAAAGATATTGAAGTCAATCCTCAAGGACGAGGTTATGAATTACCTCGAGCTGCATGACAAGATAGGCCAAAGCCAGCATGGTTTCAAGAAGGGACGATCCTGCCTTACCAACTTATTGGAATTTTTTGAGGTAATCTTGAATAAGATTGACAAGGGAGAGGCTGTGGATGTTGTGTATTTGGATTTTCAAAAGGCCTTCGATAAGGTGCTGCATATGAGGCTGCTTAATAAGATGAGAGCCCATGGAATTATAGGAAAGATATTGAAATGGGTGGAGCATTGGCTGATAGGCAGAAAGCAAAGGGTGGGAATAAAGGGATCCTATTCTGATTGGTTGCCGGTTACTACTGGTGTTCCACAGGGGTTGGTGTTGGGGCTGCTTCTTTTTACGATGTTTATCGATGATTTGGATTATGGATTAAATGGTTTTGTGGCCAAGTTTGCGGATGACACCAAGATGGGTGGAGGAGCAGGAAATGTTGAAGAAACGGAAAGGTTGCAGAGAGACTTAGTCAGTTTAGGAGAGTGGGCAAAGAAATGGTAGATGAGATACAACGTTGACAAATGTACGGTTGTACATTTAGGAAGAAGAAATAATCGGGCAGATTATTATTTAGGTAGGGAGAAAATTCAAAAATTGGAAGTGCAAAGGGACTTGGGGGTCCTCGTGCAGGATACCCTAAAGGTTAACCACTAAGTTGGACTGGCGGTAAGGAAAGCGAATGCTATGTTGGCATTCATTTCAAGAGGAATAGTGCATAAGAGTAAGGAGGTGTTGATGAGGCTCTATGGGGCATTAGTGAGACCTCATTGGGAATACTGTGTGCAGTTTTGGGCCCCCTATCTTAGAAAGGATATACTGATGTTGGTGAGAGCTCAGAGAAGATTTACGAGGATGATTCCTGGAATGCAGGGGCTAACATATGAGGAGCGTCTGTCGGCTCTTGGATTGTATTCATTAGAGTATAGAAGAATGAGAGGGGATCTCATAGAAAATTTTCGAATGTTGAAAGGGTTGGACAGAGTAGATGTGGAAAGGTTGTTTCCCTTGGTGGGTGAGTCCAGGACAAGAGGCCATAGTCTTAGAATTAGAGAGTACCCAGTTAAAACAGAGATGAGGAGAAATTTTTTTAGCCAGAGGGTCGTGGATTTGTGGAATTCGTTGCCACATATGGCTGTGGAGGCCCGATCATTGAGGGTGTTTAAGGAGGAGATTGACAGGTATCTAATTAGACAGGGTATCAAGGGATATGGAGAAAAAGCCGGAAATTGGAACTAGATGGGTGAATAGTTTAGCTCATGGGGGAGCTGCGGAGCAGACTCGATGGGCCGAATGGCCTACTTCTGCTCCTTTGTCTTGTGATCTTGTGATCTTGTGAAAACATCACTTAAAAAATGCCTTTTTCTGTGGGACATTGTGTTAAATTATACCCGCAAACAATGAAGGGGTGAGTGATGGTAAGGCGAGTTTAGGAGATGAGCTGAGAAAGTGTGTTGCAGAATCATGGAAACATAGAAAACCTACAGCACAATACAGGCCCTTTGGCCCACAATGCTTTGCCGAACATGCACTTACTTAGAAATTACCTAAGGTTACTCTTAGCCCTCTATTTTTCGAAGCTCCATGTACTTATCCAGGAGTCTCTTAAAAGACACCATTGTATCCGCCTCCACCACCATTGCCAGCAGCCCATTCCATGCACTCAGCACTCTCTGCGTAAAAAACTTACGCCTGACATTTCCTCTGTACCTACTTCCAAGCACCTTAAAACATTGCCCTCTGATGTTAGCCATTTCAGCCCTGGTAAAAAGCCTCTGACTGTCCACACAATCAATGGCTCTCATCATCTTATACACCTCTATCAGGTTACCTCTCATTCTCCGCCGCTCCAAGAAGAAAAGGCCGAGTTCACTCAACCTGTTCTCATAAGACATGCTCCCCAATCCAGGCAACATCCTTGTTAATCTCCTCTGCACCCTTTCTACAGATTTCACCTCCTTCCTGTAATGAGGTGACTAGAACTGAGCACAGTACTCCAAGTGGGGCCTGACTAGGGATCTATATAGCTGCAACATTACCTCTCGGCTCTTAAACTCAATGCATCGTATGTGTTCTTAATCACATAGTCAATCTGTGCAGCAGATTTGAGTGTCCTATGGACTCAGACCCCAAGATCCCTTAGATCCTCCACACTGCCAAGAGTCTTACCACTAATACTATACTCTGCCATCATATTTGACCTTCCAAAATGACCCACTTCACACTTATCTGGTTTGAACTCCATCTGCCACTCCTCAGCCCAGTTTTGCATCCTATCAATGTCCCGCTGTAACCTCTGACAGCCCTCCACACGATCCACAACACGCCCAATCTTTGTGTCATCAGCAAATTTACTAACCCATCTCTCCACTTCCTCAATCAGGTCACTTATAAAAATCACGAACAGAAGGGATCGCAGAACAGATCCCTGAGGCACACCACTGGTCACCGATCTCCATGCAGAATATGACCCATCTACAACCACACTTTGCCTTCTGTGAGCAAGCCAGTTCTGGATCCACAAAGCAAGGTCCCCTTGGATCCCATGCCTCTGTACTTTCTCAATAAGCCTTGCATGGGGCTTCTCCAAATGTTCATAAATCCTGCCTCTCAGGATCTTTTCCATCAACTTACCAACCACTGAAGTAAGATTCCCTGGTCTATAATTTCCTGAGCTATCTCTACGCCCTTTCTGGAATAAGGGAACAGTATCTGCAACCCCCCAGTCCTCCGGAACCTCTCCCATTCCCATTGATGATGCAAAGATCATTGCCAGAGGCTTAGAAATCTCCTCCCTCACCTCCCACCGTAGCCTGGTGTACACCTCATCCAGTCCCGGAGACTTATCCAACTTGGTGCTTCCCAAAAGCTCCAGCACATCCTCTTTCTTAATGTTTGTATGCTCAAGCTTTACAATCCGCTGTAAGTCATCTCCACAATCGCCAAGGTCCTTTTGTGGAGTGAATACTGAGGCAAAGTATTCATTAAGTATCCCTGCTATCTCCTTCGGTTCCATACACACTTTTCCACTGTCAGACTTGATTAGTCCTATTATCTACATGCCTTATTGTCTTGCTTTTCACATACTTGTAGAATGCCTTGAGGTTTTCCTTAATCCTGCTCACCAAGGCCTTCTCATGGCCCCTTCTGTTATAAGGTGGCCGTTGATGGCAGACCCAAATGCAAGGCACAGACACTGAAGTACTAGGAAAAGGACAAGGTTTATCAAGAAAGCAAGGGGAATCAGGAAGAAACGACACTGGACATGGACACAGGCCCTGGACGAGACAAGGACACCGGGCCTGGGCTAGGACTAAGACTAGGAAAGCAGGACCAGGACAAGGAACTTAGAACTAGGAGCCTGGGCTAGGACTCTGAGCAAGAGGCTAGACAGGGACCCGGAACCTGGGTCTTGACTTGGGCTTGGACCCCGGATCTGGGAGAGGACAAGATGTAGCTACAGGACTGGATGTGGCTACAAGACTGGACGTGGAACTCCTGCACAGGACGAGCCACATGGACAAGACGAGAACGCAAAGCCTTGACTTAGACAGGACGAGGTCCTTGGATGTGGCTTGGACTAGACGAAGGACTCCTGGACTGGACGAGAGGAACTCCAGCACAGGACGAGGGAACTCCAGCACCGGGCTGGACGATTGACTCCTGGGCTGCGCGAGGGACTCCTGGGCTGCGCGAGGGACTCCTGGGCTGGGCGAGGGAGTCCTGGGCTGGACAAGGGACTCCTGGGCTCAGCGAGGTACTCCAACGCAGGACAGGAACTCCAGGGCAGGATGTCAAACTCCAGGGCAGGACTTGGCTCTTAGACTAGGCTTGGCTCTTGGTCTCGGCTCGGTTAGGCCCTTGTGTACAGAGCCGCTACTCCTTCTTGGAGCGCAGGGCTGGTACCCCACTAGGACGCAGGGCCGGGATGCTATCTAGGAAGCAAGGGCGGGACCCTTTCTTGGATGCAGGGCCGAGATGCTTTCTAGGAAACAGGGCTGGGACCCTTTCTTGGACGCAAGGCCGGGATGACTGCCGAGGATACTTCCCAAGGTAACTGCCGAGGAAACCGCCAAGGAAACTGTCAGGGATTCATATGGACAGGGGAAGAGAGCAGTCCAGCAAAAGAAGGTGAATCCCAAAGCTATTTATGTAGCCAGCCCGAAACTAGAATCAGGTGCCTCAATTAGGGAGCCCAATGGAACTGGGGAAAACCCAGAATACGGATCGATGGAACAGACCGTGAACCGGAATGTGGACTTCACAGACCAGACCATGACACCATCTAGCTCTCCTAATTTCATTCTTAAGCTCCTTTCTGCTAGCCTTATAATCTTCTAGATATCTATTATTACCTAATTTTTTGAACCTTTCATAAGCTTTTCTACACCACTGTTCCTGTACCCTACCATCCTTTCCCTGTCTCATTGGAATGTACCTATGCAGAATGCATATCCCCCAAACATTTGCCACATTTCTGCCATACATTTTCCTGAGAACATCTGTTCCCAATTTATGCTTCCAAGTTCCTGCCTGATAGCTTCATATTTCCCCTTACTCCATTTAAACACTTTCATACCTTGTCTGTTCCTGTCTCCAGTGCTATGGTAAAGAAGATAGAATTGTGATCACTATCTTAAAATGCTCTCCCACTGAGAGACCTGACACTTGACCAGGTTCATTTCCCAATACCAGATCAAGTACAGGCTCTCGTCTTGTAGGCTTATCCACATGCTGTGTCAGGAAACCTTCCTGAACACACCTAACCAACTCCACCCCATCTAAACCCCTTGCTGTAGGGGCATGTCAATCATATTTGGGAAATTAAAATCTCCCACCACAACAACGCTGTTATTGTTAGACCTTTTCAGAATCTGTATCCTTATCTGCTCCTCGATGTCCCTGTTACTATTGGGTAGTCTATAAATAACATCCAGTAGAGATATTGACCCCTTCCTTTTCCTAACTTCCACCCACAGAGACTCCATAGAAAATGTCTCCATAACTTCCTCCTTTCCTGCAGCTGTGACACTATCTCTGATCAGCAGTGCCATGCCCCCACCTGTTTTGCCTCCCTCCCTGTTCTTTCTGAAACATCTGTTGTCTGGCACTCTAAGTAACCATTCCTGCCCCTGAACCATCCAAGTCTCTGTAATGGCCACAACATCATAGCTCCAAGTACTGATCCATGCTCTAAGCTCATCCTCTTTGCTCATGATGATTCTTGCATTAAAATAGACACATCTCAAACCATCGGTCTGAGTGCATCCCTTCTCTATCACCTGCCTATCCTCCCTCTCACACTGTCTCCAAGCTTTCTCTATTTGTGAGCCAACAGACCCTTCCTCCATCTCTTCAGTTCGGTTCCCATACCCCAGCAATTCTAGTTTAAACTCTCCCCAGTAGCCTTAGCAAACCTCCCTGCCAGGATATTGGTCCCCCTCAGATTCAAGTGCAACCCATTCTTTTTGTACAGGTCACACCTGCCCCAGAAGAGGTCCCAATGATCCAGAAATATGAATCCCTGCCCCCTGCTCCAATCCCTCAACCACTCATCTATCCTCCACCTCATTCTATTCCTATACTCACTGTTGTGTGGCATAGACAGTAATCCCAAGATTACTACCTTTGAGGTCCTGCTTCTCAACTTCCTTCCTAACTCCCTATAGTCTGTTTTCAGGACCTCTTCCCTTGTCCTACCTATGTCGTTGATACCAATATGTGCCACAACCTCTAGCTGTTCACCTTCCCACTTCAGGGTATCGTGGACGCGATAAGAAACATCTCGGCCCCTGGCACCTGGGAGGCAAACAACCATCTGTGTTTCTTTCCTGCATCCACAGAATCGCTTGTCTGACCCCCTAACTACAGAGTCCCCTATTACTGTTGCCATCCTCTTCCTTTCCCTACACTTCTGAGCCACAGGGCCAGACTCTGTGCCAGAAGCACGGGCACTGTTGCTTCCTCCAGGTAGACCGTCCCTTCCAACAGTACTCAAACAGGAGTACTTAATGTTAAGGGGGGCAGCCACAGGGGTAGTACACTCTAGTATCTGCCTCTTGCCCTTCCCCCTCTAGACTGTTACCCATTTATCTGTCTCCCGAGGCCCTGGTGTGACTACTTGCCTACAACTCCTCTCTATCACCTCCTCACCTTCCCTGACCAGATGAAGGTCATCGAGCTGCAGCTCCAGTTCCCTAACGCAGTCCCTAAGGAGCTGAAACTAGACGCACCTGGAGCAGTTGTGGCCGTCTGGGAGGCTGGGAGTCTCCTGGACTTCCCACATCTGACACCCAGTACAGAACACCGACCTCACAGACATACTTCCAGTTTCTATTCTTCACAGTTAACTTACCTCGCCTCAACCCATTATCGCTGAAGCCCCATTGAAGCAAAGCTCTCCTTCTCGGTCTCCCTCCACTCTATCGCTCGCTCCTCTGATGCTCGCTCTGTAATCAAAACCAGGTTTGTTATCACCAGCGTGTGATGTGAAATTTGTTAACTTAGCAGCAGCAGTTCAATGCAATACATAATCAAGCAGAGAAAATAATAATAATAATAAATAAAATTTTAAAAATAATAAATAAACAAATATACCAATTACATATATTGAATAGGTTTTTAAAAAGTGCAAAAACAGAAATAATGTATATTAAAAATATACATTATTTCTGATCAGACCCCAGCTTGTGTCCAGATGGTTAGCTACCATGGAGTCATAAGTAGCTAGCCATCTGGACACAAGCTGGGGTCTGATCAGCCCCGGCTGGGTCACCTGGAGGAGGTTGTATGATGTTGAAAGAGCCGAAACACCCGATGATTCCAGGAACATCACTGAAGATGTGTCCAGAAGCATCAGTAGATGTATGTACACAGAATAGATTTTTAAAAAGTGCAAAAGCAGAAATAATGTATATTAAAAAAAAGTGAGGCAGTGTCCAAAGCTTCAATGTCCATTTAGGAATTAGATGGCAGAGGGGAAGAAGCTGTTCCTGAATCGCTGAGTGTGTGCCTTCAGGCTTCTGTACCTCCTACCTGATAGTAACAGTGAGAAAAGGGCATGCCCTGGATGTTGGAGGTCCTTAATAATGGACGCTGCCTTTCTGAGACACTGCTCCCCAAAGATGTCCTAGGTACTTTGTGGGCTCGTGCCCAAGATGGAGCTGACTAGATTTATAACTAGATTTTAAAGCTGTATCCTTTTAAATCCTGCCCACCGGTCAAACTCGCTGACGTCCACGCGCTTGCACAGTCGTCCCTTGATCAACCTGCTGAAGAAAAATCTGTCTTCTTTTAAACTTTTCACGCTGATCTAACTTGCTGACGTCCACGTGCTTGCACAGTCATCCCTCAATGGTTGCAGATGAAGTGGCAGATGGGGTTCCAATGGCAGTACAGCTGGACTGGGATCAAGGTTGGACTGCTCTGGGTGCTGAAAAGAGAAGTCAGGGCCCGGGCAGACAGAAGTTCCAGGCCCGGGTAGAAGATTGGATTGCTCTGGGTGTCAAGATGATCTTAAGAGAATGAGAGCATCTTTGGGATGAGCAATGAAATCTGGGCCTGGAGCAAGTCACTAGGCAGTGTGGTCTACGCCCAGAGCCTTTTGCAGCAGTGGTGCCTGGATGCTAGTGCGAGGTGCAATATGCTGTTTAGACAATTTAAACGCTGGCACAGATAGGAAGTGGGAACCGATTTCAATCACTCTCCGCGACCTTCACTCCTCTCTCAAAGGCACTGGAGCCTTTTGCTGTTCTGTCATTTGGTCAATTTAAACACTGGCCCAGGTAGACTGAAAAGGCATGATGTCAATCAGGGAGGGAGTCGGTTTCGCTCATTCTCCGCGATGGTCATCTCCATGGCGCTGAGACTTTGAAGATTGCCCTGGCTGCTGTGCTCCATGCCCATGAATTGAGGAGCCAGGCTTTGGGCATACTCCAGGCTGCTCTAGAATCCAAATCTGTGGACTCAGTTCTGGTTCGGAATGCTGTTGTTCGCTTCAATTGTTTGCATGACTTGTATTTATTTTCTTTCTCTTGTGCATTGAGTGCTGGTCTTTTTTTTTGGTATTATTCTTTTTTTTCTTTAATTGAGTTCTTTCAGGTTTCTTGCTTTGTGACAACCAGTAAGCAAGCAAATCTCAAGGTTCTTTAATACATTCTTTAATAATAAATAAATATTGAATCCTGAAGCATTTTCCCAACTCAATATTCAGCTATCTGGCCTACAGTTACCTGCCTTCGCCTACATCCTTCCTGGAATTGTACCAATAATATGAGAGACTTTATGCTATCTTAGATTTAACAAGGATCTCAAATATAATTCATCAGTTTACAGGAACTCAAAATTAAAACAATCAGAAATAGTTCTGTAGACAATTTCAATAAAGTTTTAACACTCTCCTTCATAAACATTCTTGGGAAGAAAATTTAGCATATAAATTTTCCATGCTCATCATGAGAAATAAAGTTTTTCAATATGGAGCTAAAGCCACTGTATATGTGGATTAAATGGGTGGGACAATAAATACTTCGTGTGAGGACCAAATCTGCAAATCCTATACAGCATGAGATCAAGGGTTGAAATGGGTGTGAGAGGACAGTTTTCAAGGGAAAGTGTCAGGGAAGGAAGTGTTTTCAGTTGGACAAGGAGATATCAGGACCCGAAAGGATACATTAGATTAGTAGGTGGTGTAAATTTACTACGCGGAGTGCCAGACCCAAACCTGTCCTGGACCCAGCACGTAAATGCAATTGTGAAGAAAGCACGGCAGTGCTTCTATTTCCTTAGGAGTCTGTGGAGATTCCGTATGACATCAAAAACTTTGACAAATTCCTATAGATATGTAGTGGAGAGTGTATTGACTGGCTGCTTTAAGGCCTGGTATGGGAACACCAATGCCTTTGAACAGAAAATCCCACAAAAGGTAGTGGATTCAGCCCAGTATGTCACGGGTAAAGCTCTCCCAACAATTGAGTACATGAAACACTGTGGTAGGAAAGCAGCATCCATCGTCAGAGATCCTCACCACCCAGGCCATGCTCTTTTCTTACTACTGCATCAGGTAGAAGGTACAAGAGCTTCAGGATTCACACCACCAGGTTCAGGAACAGTTTTTACCCACAACCTCCAGGCATTTGAGAAAAAGGGGATAACTGCACATCCATTGAGATTTTTCCCCAAATAATGATCTCACTTTATCGACTCTTTCATCTTGTTATTTCATGTTCTCGTTATTTTTGCTATTTATTTATATTTACATTTGCACAATTTGTTGTCTTCTGGACTCTACTTGATCTTCCACTGATCCTGTTATAGTTACTATTCTATAGATTTGCTGGGTATGCCCAGAGGAAAAAGAATCTCAGGGTTGTATGTGGTGACATACATTTACTTCGGTAATAAAATTTACTTTGAACTTTGAGATGGGACATGGTGGGGAGGGGAGTGTGGAAAAGAAATTCAAAATCTGAGTAGAGGTGGAGAATGTGTGTGGCAATGGGATGTACTTCACTCAGAGGATCTACCTTAGACAGGTTCCCAGCGTCACACTGCATTTTAAACAAAAATTTACGAGAATTATGAAGGCCTGACTTCTGTGTCATGTGAGAGTTGTGTCCTTATAGACTGAGATCATGGAATTGTAGCCCACGGGATGGCTGTATGCTGTTGGACCATGTTATACACACCTAGGCTCCTTTTTCAGCACAACATTCAAGTTCTACGCAGAACTCACAGTGTATTTCCTATCTTTTGTTCTATTTCATTTTTAATTGGAATTGAATCACGTAATGTAAAACCGAGGTGTAATGCAACACAATTCTCATCCATTGTGCTGTCAAGTCTGTTTCACCTTCACTTCCAATATCTATTTTGGGCAGTTTTCTTGTAAACATTATCATCTGTATTTACACAGAAGGATCTAGTTTGCAATGAGTAGGCTTGCTCAAATATGCTTGATTTAACTTGATATAATATTTCCAAAATCAAATAAAGTCTGATTAGTTTTATCTAGTTATATCTTGTCAATGACGTGTACATGTTTTTCATTAACCATACAGTTGGATTTATTATTGTTATGCATTATCAGTGACAGTAGAATTGAATACCTAATTCTACAGATTAAGAATTGCATTTGGACTCAAAACTTTTTTGTGCTTCTGTTCGAGACTAAACTGTTGTACAGCACAGAAAAGAGCCTTCAGTCCATCATATCCATGTGAGGTATTTTGTCCATCTCTACAAATCTCATCTGCCTGCGTTAAGATCAGATCTCTCAGTATCTTCCCTGTTCAAGTGCTTCTCTCAATGCTAATGACTCTACCGACCCCACCAACTCCTCTGGCAGCAAGTTCTAGGTAACAACTTCTCTCTGTGTCACAAACTTTCCTCTCAAATTTCCTTTGAAGTCCCTATCTCTCACAAATCTATGCCTTTTTGTTTTTGATACCACTACTATGGGGAAAAAGTCATAAGAGCCATATCTATATCAGATCACACCTCTCAGCCTCATTCACTCTGGGGGAAAACCAACAAACACAGCCTATCCAGTAACTCCTCATAACTAAAGTCTTTCAATCAAGCAAAATCCAGGTGAATCTCTTCTGCACTCTTTCCAGCGCAATCACATCCTTCTATACTGAGGCAACCAAAACTGTGCACAATCATCCAAGTGCAGTCAAACACTTGGTTTGTTTTAAGACCATAAGATATAAGAGAAGAATTAGGCCATTTGACCCATCAAGTCTGCTCTGCCATTTCATCATGGCTAAGCCATTTTGCCTCTTAACTCCAATCTCCTGCCTTCTCCCCATATCCCTTCATGCCCTGATTAATCAAGAATCAATCAACCTCTGCCTAAATATACCCAATGACTTGGCTTCCATAGCCATTTGTGGCAATGAATTCCATAGATTCACCACTCTCTGGCTAAAGAAATTCTTTCTCGTCTCTGTTCTAAAAGGACGCCCCTCTATTCTGAGGCTGTGTCCTCTGGTTTTAGACTCTACCACCATAGGAAACACCCACTCTGTCAAGGCATTTTACCATTCAATAGGTTTCAATGAGCTTACCTATTCTTCTGAATTCTAATGAATACAGGCCCAGAGCTGTCAAACTCACCTCATACGACGTGTTTTTTGTGAACCACCTTTGAACCCTCTCCAATGTCAACACATCCTTTCTTAGGTAAAGGACCCAAAACTGCTCACAAGACTCCAAGCGAGGCCTCACTGGTGCTTCATAAAGTCTTAATGTTACATCCTCACTTTTATATTCTAGTCCTCTTGAAATGAATGCTAACATCACATTTGCCTTCCTCGTCACCAAATCAACATCCTGAACAAGGACTCCCAGCACAATGTACCAACATATTTTCCTAACTTTTATATTTTATACCCCAACCAATGAAACCAAGTAATCTATATGCCTTTTTCAACACTCTAACTGTTCTATGTTCTATGTTCTAACTGTTCTATTGAATTGAAACTCAGTGCCTCTGTTCATTAATATTCCATCACTCCCTACTATTTACTGCAAATCTCCTGCTCCTATTTCAATTTCCAAAATGCACCACCTCATACTTGTCAGGATTAAATCCCAACTACCAACGTTCTGCACAGTTTTCTAAATAATCTAGATCCTGCTGTAGCCTTGGACAACCTTCCACATTATTCAAAACACCAGTTTTTGTGTCAGCCACAAACTTATTAATATATTTTCAATCCAACTCATTTTTATATATCACAAAGACCATCTTGTCCTTTCATTGGGTCCCAGTATCGATCCCTGTCATACAGCATGGGCCTCAGATTTCTAATCAGAAAAGCAACTTTCCACCCTCTGCCACCCATCATCAAGTTAACTTTGAATCCAATTAGCCAGCTCACTGTCGATCCTTTGTGCATTAATTGAAGTCCTACCATGTGGGACTTTGTTAAAATCATTTCTAAAGTCCAGACAGGTAGGGTATATTGCTCTGGTTTCATCAATCCTTTTAGTGATCTCACATGTGTGTCACTGACATCTGACTCGACCAAAGACAACAGAGGCGTAACAGTTAGTGTAACACCATTAAAGTGCCAGAGACCCGGGTTCAATTCCCACTGCTGTTTATAAGGAGTTTGTATGTTCTCCCTTTGACTGCGTGGCCGGTTTGCACACACATTCCAGACACATTCCAGACACATACAGGTTCAAAGGTTAAATGGTCACATAGGTGTAATTGAGTGGTGCAGTCTCATTGAGCCGGAAGGGCTTGTTGCTATGCCGTATCTCTAAATAAAGAAAGATATACACTTTTATTATCCAAAAGAACTATATTAACCATTATGAAATCTACACAGAAACAGGCTTCATATAATCTTGACTAGTTTTTGTCAAAGATAAATCTAATGTTCAAAGTTAAAGTTTCAAAGTACATTTGTTATCAAAGTATGAAATTTGTGGAATTTAATACCACGGGCAGCTGTGGAGGCCAGGTCATTGAGTGTATTTAAGGCAGAATTGATAGGTTCTTGATTGGACACGGCATCAAAGGTTATGGGGAGATAACCAAGGAGCGGGGTTGAGGAAGGGAAAAAAGGATCAGCAATGAGTGAATGGCAGAGCAGACATGATGGGTCAAATGGCCTGATTCTGCTCCTTAGTCTTATAGTCTTATGGTCTTACATAAAATCTTGCGAGTTGTCTCTTCACAGGCAGCCATAAAATAAGGAAACCCACTAGAACCCATTATAAGAGACCATCAAACACCCAATGTGCAGAAAAACAACTGTGCAAACAATAAAAGTAAGCAAATAACTTTCAGAACTGAATTTCACTCAAATGAATCCACAGCCATGAAGCCAGTCACAGCCAATTCAGCAACCCGTTAGTTGTAGGCCACAGCCTCAGTTCAGCACAGAGACAAGTAAACCTCGCAAGCAGCAAGCTGACTTTTTCAATCTGGCCTGGCACTTAAATTGGCCAAACAGTGGGTCATTCCTTGCTTTCAGACCTGGGCTCTTCTGTTTCAATAAGCTCTCGAGTCCGGAGCCCGCTGCTTCAATTTGGCCCATACTTGACCTTTCCAATCGGGCCCAGCACTTAAATCAGATAAACATTAGTTTGGTCCTCATTCTCGGGCCCGAATCCCACTGCCTCAACTCTGCCCTGCCTTTGAGACCAGTGCACACCACAAAAATGCCAGGTCATACATGCGGTTACAAAACTCAACTCCAAAAGGGAAGTTACAGATGATTGATTCCAGTGATCGTTTACCAGAAAAAGTGTGATGTAGAGAGTAGTTAGTGGTCTTGTTTGCAGCAAGTTGTCGCTGTTTCACCAATGCCATCTAAAACTGGATATTGTGTGCACTAGGAAAGATTCTATGTGAGAAAGTACACTAAACTGCATTTCATCTCCTTGTAGAGAATGGATATAGTGAAGAAATTGAGTTCAATCATGAGCAGAAGTTACAGGCCTGAGAGGATTGTGAGACTGGGGGATTGGCTGGAGAATAAGTGGGCCAGTACATAAGCAATTCCTGTAAACAGATGAATTATGTCTGGGTTCTCAGTTAAATTTAAGACAGCATAAGAACTTTCGTACACTTGGACAAACACTCCTGTCAGAGTGGGCCAGTGTTTGACTGTGAGGAAAATTAGTTTTTGCTCATGAGGCTTCGGTGAGCAGAAACACAGGCAAGGTTCGGTGAATTTCCTTTTTAACCTTACAGCATTCAGATGGTGGTTAGTGTAGCGGCCTGTTTCTCCTTCATGATGTGGTAGATATTCAGTGTCCTTGAGGATGAGATTTGTGACAAGTGTGTCCAGCTGCAGCTCCTGTTTGATCATATGAAAGAACTGGAGTGGGAGCTAGAAGCATCCAGGTTCACCTGAGATCTGAGATGCTGAGAGTTTCATTGATATGAGTTTTAGTGAGTTGGTTGCATTAATGTACTAGCAGAAGTAGCTGGGTGACCATCAGGAAAGGGAAAAAGGAGTGGGTGGATAGTGCAAGATTTCCTCTGGACATTGCAGGCTTCCCTCAAAAGCAAGTATATCATTTTCAGTATGTTTGGTGGGGGTGACCATTCAGGAGAAGTCAGCAGTAGCCGGTTCTTGGCACCAAGCCTGACACTAAGGTTCAGCAAGGAGTGATGAAGAATGACTCCATATTATCAGAGATATCTTCAAGGAGCACTGCCTCAGTAAAGTGTCTTCTATCATCAAGGAGCTTCACCACCCAGGACATTGTTACCATCGGGAAGGAGGTACAGAACCCTGAAGCCACACACTCAGTGATTCAGGAACAGCCACTTCCCCTCTGCCATCCAATTTCTAAATGGACATTGAACCCATGAACATTACCCCATTACTTTTTTGTTAATTTCTGCTTTTGCGCTACTTATCTCAATTTAACTATTTAAAATAAATACATATACTTAATGTAATTCAGTTTTTTTCCTATATTTATCATGTATTACATTGTTCTGCTGCCATAAAGTTAACACATTTCACAACATATGCCAATGATATTAAATCTGATTTGGATTCTTTAACAAACAAGGATTCAATATTCAGAGAAGTGGACAGGAGATTCTGTCTCTGCAAAAGGAACTCCGGAATGATGTGTAGTCTGTTCAGTGCCAAGGTCCAAGATGTCACAGAGTAAGTGGAGAACGGTATACAGTGTTGGAAAATTTATGATAATACATTTTGATAAAAGGAACAATAGTGTGGACTATTATCAAAATGGGGAGAAGGTTCAAACATCAGAGATGCAGAGGTGCAAGACTCCCAGAAGGTTAATTTACAGATAAAGGCAAACGCAATGTTGGCATTTATTTCAAGGGGTATAGAATCTAAAAACAAGGAGATAATGCACTTTGTAAGACACTAGTCAGGCCACACTAGGAGTATTGTCAACTGTTTTGGGCCCCATTTCTCAGAAAGGATGTGTTGTCATCGGAGAGAGTCCAGAGGAGGTTCACAAGGATTATTCCAGGAATGAAGGTGTCAACGTATAAATCAGAATCAAAATCAGGTTTATTATCACCGGCATGTCGTGAAATTTGTTAACTTAACAGCACAGTTCAATGCAATACATAGTATAGAAGAAGAATAAATAAATAATCAATTACAGTATGCATATATTAAATAGATTTAAAAACATGCAAAAACAGAAATAATATATATTAAAAAGTGAGGTAGTGTTCAAGGGTTCAATGTCCATTTAGCAATCCGATGGCAGAGGGGAAGAAGCTGTTCCTGAATCACTGAGTGTGTGCCTTCATGCTTCTGTATCTTCTACCTGATGGTAACAATGAGAAAAGGGCATGCCCTGGGTGCTGGAGAACCTTAATAATGGACGCTGCCTTTCTGAGACACCACTCCCTGAAGATGTCCTAGGTACTTTGTAGGCTAGTACCCAAGATGGAGATGACTAAATTCACAACCCTCTGCAGCTTCTTTTAGTCCTGTGCAGTAGCCAACCCCTCCCTGCCCGCCCCATACCAGACAGTGATGCAGCCTATCAGAATGCTCTCCACGGTACATCTATAGAGGAGTGTTTGGAAGCTTTGGGCCTGTACTCACTGGAATTTAGAAGAATGCATGGGGATCTTATTGAAACCTACCAAAAGTTGGAAGGACTAGATAGAGTGGATGTGGAGAGGAAGTTTCCTGTGCTGAAGGTATCCAGAACTAGAGGGCACAACCTCAAAATTGAGGACGACCCTTTAGAACAGAGGCAAGAAGGAATGTTTTTAGCCAGAGAGTAATAAATCTGTGGAATGCTCTGCCACAGTCTGTGGTGGAGGCCAAGACCGTGGGTATACTTAAGGTGGAAGTTGATTGTTCCCTGATCAGTCAGGGCATTAAAGGATATGGTAAGAAGGCAGGTGCATGGGGTTGAGTGGAATCCGGGATCAGCCATGATGGAATGGTGGAGCAGACTCGATGGGCTGAAGGGCCTAATTCTGCTTCTATGTCTTGTGGTCTTTTGATTCTCACAGGGATGGTGAGCAGCCAGAAGTCATTGTGCACATTGGCACAAATTACAAATTACTGAGATAGAGAATGTGGTGAGAATAGTCAAAGTGAATATAGGAACCAGTGATGAATTAAATATGCAGGACTTCAAGGGTAGTAGTCTCTGAATTATTTTTAGTGCCAAGTGCTAGTGAGGGTAAGAATAAAAGGATATGGAAATGGGAGGATATGAATGCATGGCTGAAAAAAATGATGCGGGGAGGGGAGTCGGGTTTTCTGTCACTGGAATCTCTTCTGGGGCTTCTGGAGGGAGAGCAATATCCTCACAGTCAGATTTTCCCATGCTACCAAGGTGGGTTTAAATTAGATGTGTTTGGGGGGGTGGGGTGCTAAATATCAGGGAAGCAATTTTCGTGCTGGAAAGTGATGCAGAAGTCAGTGACAGCAAGTAGAGTAATCATAACAGGCAGGAGAATGGCCATGGGTGGGGAATGGCCATTGGATTAATCTGCATTTATTTCAATGCAAGAGGCCTGACGGGTAAGGCAGATTAGTTTAAGGTCTGGATAGCTACACAGGACTAGAATATTATAGCCATTATGAAAACATAGCTAAGGGGAGGGGGGTGAAGGACCGACAGCTTAATGTTCTAGGCTACAGGTATTTTAGGCTGAAGGAAGAGAGGAAGTGAGGTGGTTGCATTTTGACTGGGGGATGTAACAGCAGTAGTTAGAGATGAAATTACTGAGGATCATTCAGTGAGGTTTTATGCCTGGAGCTGAGAAGTAAGAAGCGGATAAACATATTGTTGAGATTATACCATGGGCCTCTTACAGTCGACGGGAATTAGAAGAACAAATAAGCAGGGAGATTGTCCAGGGTTGGAAGACTAAAAGGGTTGTCATATTAGGGATATTAACTTTCCTATATGACCGGGAATGGTGGCCTGTTAAGAATTTAGATAGGATGGAATCTGTTGAGTGTATTCAGAGAAGTCTCCCTGGGCAATATATATAGGACCCTACCTGGGAGAGGATAAAGGTCATTCTAATCTTGAGGAATAGGGTGGGGCAAGTGGTGAATGTGACATTTGAGTAGCACTTTGGGACAATAGATCTGTTAATTTTAACTAGTTCTGCAAAGGGATATAAAGTAACTGGTCCACATGATCAAGCTCTAAATTGGGGCAGTCAAATTTTAATGGTATGAGAGCATGCATAGGTTGATGGGAGTAGGTTGTTTGAGGGCAAAGAGACCACAGGCAAGTGGGGTGGGATAGTGAGAGCTCAAGGTTTGCATGTTCCTGGTAGCGTGAAGGGCAAGGCTGGTAGGAGTAAGAAACCCTGGATGAGGAATGATATTGAGGGACTGGTCAGGATAAAACAAGGAAGCATGGGTCAGGTTCAGGCAGATGGGGTCATACAAAACTCTGGAGGGGTATAAGAGATGCATATGCATACTCGGGAGGAAATTAAGACATCAGAAATGGGGCATGAAAGAATTTTGGAAGAGAAGATAAGGACAATCAAATGAAATTTTATAAATATGTGAAAAAACTAACTAGAGGGAGAATAGGATCTCTCAAAGACCAAAGGGGGTACCTTTGTTTGGAGCTGCAGGAGGTGGGCAAGTTCTTTCACAAATATTTAGCTTCTCTTTTGACCTTAGAGAAAAACGTGAAGACTTCAGAACTAGGAAAAGTAAATGGGAAGGTCTTGGGCATTGCCTGTATTAGAATAATGGGGGTCTTGTGCATCTTAAGAGGTATGAAAGTAGATGGATCTCCAAGGCCAACCAGGCACATCAAGAACACTGCAGAAGGCTAGAGAGGAATTGGCAGGAAGCTGTGGAAGCATCATCAGCCACAAGTGATCTGCCAATAGATTGGAGGGTAGTAAATTCTCTGCATTTCTTTAAGACGTATTAAGGTTCAAATTTCAAAGTAAATCTGTTATCAAAGTACATATATGTCACCACATACTCCCCTAAAATCCATTTTCTTGTAGGCATTCCAAGAAATTCAGTGGAATCAATGAAAAACTACACTCAAGGACAGACAAACAACCAATTTGCAAAATACAGCAAATTATGCAAATACAAACAGGAAAAATAATACCAATAAATAAATAAGTAACAAATAACATTGTGAGTATGAGTTGTAGGGTCCTTGAAGGTGAGTCCATAGGTTGTAGAATCAGTTCAGTGTTGGGGTGAATGAAGTGATCTATTCTGATTCAGGAGCCTGATGGTTGACTGGTAGTTACCTGGCCGTGTGGGACCTAAGGCTCCTGTACCTCCTTCCCGATAGCAGTAATGAGAAAAGAGCATGGTCTGGATGGTGGAGGTCCTTGATGATGGATATTGCTTTCTTGTAGCAGCACTCCTTGAAGATGTGCTTAGTGGTGGGGAGTGCTTCATCTGTGATGGTCTGGACTGTATCCATGACTTTTGTCGGCTTTTCTGTTCAAGGGCATTGGTACTTTCCTCCCAGGCCCTGATGCAACCTGTCAGTATACTCTGCACCATGCATTTGTAGAAGTTTATCAATGATTTAGATGACATGTTGAATATTCACAAACTTCTATGAAAGTAAAGACACTGCAGTGCCTTCATTATAATTGCACTTACGTGCTGGACTCAGAACAGATCCTTTGAGATAATGACACTAAAGAATTTAAAGAATCAGAATCAGGTTTAATATCACTGACATACCTATAACCCATAATGAATTATCTAAACAAACAAAGAAAGTTTAATCAAACAATATATTTACAATATTACTCAAATATTGAATACACTACGCATAGAGTCATTGGGTTTATGGGAGATCTTGAAAGTGTCTCAATGTTCTTTCAGTCAGGGTGAGCATAAAAGGCATTGAACTCATTAGGGGCAAACCCTTTTTGTCACATATGTCGCTTGGTTTTACTTTGCTGGAGGTGATAGCATTCAAGTCCTGCTACAGCTCTCAAGCATCCTTCAATAATTCAAATTTGGCCTGGATTTGCCACCACATGTGAGGGGGATTTCTGGAGATCATACCTGGATCTCTTGTGCTTTCCTTGATCACAAAACCTGAATGCTAGCCTTCAACAGATTGAACATCTCTTACTTCATCAAGGGTTTCTGGTTAGGTGAAGACTGAATGATTTTGTAGAACACATGCGTTCGTGAATGTCTTCATAATGTTCATGACAACTGTGGTGTATTCATTCAGAACCAGTGAAGACTGCTTGAACATGGCTCAGCCTACGGATTTGAGACAATCCCATAGCCATTCCTCTGCCTCCCGTGATCAGCTCTTTATTATACTTAGCTCTGGTGTCATTGTCTGTTGCTTCTGCCTGTATGCCAGAAGGAGGTCAGCCAGAATATCAGATTTTCCATCATGTGATCTAGAGGTGGGATGGTAGGTATTCTTCATCATACTGTAACAGTGGTTAAGTGGGGTGGGACCACTGTAGGTGATATGTTGATCATAATTGGCAGAAATTTCTTCAAACAAGCTTGAATGAAGTCCCCAGCAATTATATGAAAGGCATCAGGGTAGGCTGTCTTTTGTTTGCTCATCGCAGTACTCAATGCATCAAGTGGTTGCTTAACATTTGCCTTTGATGGTATGCAAAATGCAGTCAAGGTCACGGAGGAGAATTCTCTCAGTAAGTAGAATGGACAGAACTTAATCATTAGACGTTCCAGGTCAAAGAACAAGTGTCCAACAACACCGAAAGGTCCGAGCACAACCAAGTGTTTTCCATAAAACACAGACACCCCCACCCACCTTTTGCCTTCCCCAAATGTACTGCAGATTGATCCGTCCAGTACATCGAGAGCCATATCCAGCATGCCTTGAGTGACCCATGACTTAGTGAAAAAAGAGAACGCAGCAATCCCTTGTTACCTTCTGATGCAGCAACCTTGCCCTTAGGTCCTTCACCTTGTTCTCCAGTTACTGTACATTTGCTAACAAGATGCTGAGTAGAGTAAGTTTGACACCCGAACACTTTATTCGCGCCTGGTCCTCCCTTCCTCACTCTCTTCCGGTGATGGCTGAACTTTGTCCACTTAAAGATGCTGTACATGCATTCCTAAGAGTCAAGCTCACTAAGTCATTCAGGAGATTGTAAACTCTGTTCAAAAGTATGCTTCTTAAGGGGAAATTACAGGCTGCTGATTGTAGTGAGAGTAGTTCAGGGAGGTATATCTATAAGTTTTGTGAACTGCCTGCAGAATGGCATCATGTATCACCAGCGCAATCTTGGAAAGAGCACAAGAACATAAGAAATATGAACAGGTGAAGGCCAAATAGCAGGTTCAATAAAATCATGACTGATCTGCCTGTGGCCTTAGCGCTACCTACTTGCATTTTCCCCATGATGCTTAATTCTCCTGCTGTGCAAATATATAAAATAAATATATAAATATATGCTGTGCAAATATATAACTAACTGTGTCTTAAACGTATTAAATAAGGTAGCCTGTACTGCTTCCCTAGGCAAAAATATTGCACAGATCCAATACTCCCCAGGAAAAAAAGTTTTTCCTCATCTTCATCCTAATGCTATTCCCCTGAATCTTAGTGCTATAGTGCTAGTCTCATCCACCAGTGGAAACAATTTTCCTTCCTCTTTCTCACCTATCTCTTAAAAATGATTAAGACATAGTATGTAAGCTTTCAAATGACACTAAAGTAGTTGGTATAGTGGACAATGAAGGTTCTCAAAATTACAGTGGGATCTAAATCAAATGAGTAAGTAGGCTGATGAATGACAAATGGAGTTTAATTTGCATGAGTGCAAGGTGTTACAATTTAGAAAGTCAAATCCAGGTAAAACTTTCACAGTGAACTGCAGGGATCTGGTGAATATTGTAGAGAAGTTAGACTTGAATTACAAATATATGGTTCACTGAAACTGGAGTCACAGGTTGACAGGGTAGTGGAGAAGGCACTTGGCATGCTGGTCTTCACAAATCAGACCATTGTGTATAAAAGTTGGAAGGTCATCATAGAGTTGAACAGGATGCTGGTGAGGCTGTTCTGTGGAAAACAGTGTTTAGTTTTGAATGCCTTGATGTTATTAAACTGCATGGAGCGCAGGAAAAGATTTACAAGGATGCTGTCAGGACTTGAGGGACTGAGTTATAGGGAGAGTTGGACAGGCTAACATTTTATTCCTCAGTGAATAGAAGAGTGAGGGGCATAAATAGGGAAAATGCACTCTGCCTTTTTCCCAGTGTTGGAATACCTAAAAACTAAAGGGCACAGACTTAAATGAGAGGGAAAAGATTTAAGAGGAACATGAGGGGCAACCTTTTTACACAAAGGGTGGTATGCATGTGGGGTGAGGTGAAGTGGCTGAGGCACCTAAAATAACATGTTGTAAAAGACATTTGGACAGATAAATGGATTGGAAAGGTTTTGATGATTAGGGGCCAAATGCTGGTGAATGGGATTTGTTTCGATGGGACTTCTTGGGTGGCATGGACCAGCTGGGGCTTGGATGGGGACTAGCTTGGATGGGGCTTCTTGGTTGGGGACTTCTTGGATGGGTCTAGTTTGGATAGGGCTTCTTTGCTGACATGGACCAGTTGCACCTTTTTGTAACTTTATAACCAGGCATTTTTGAAGAAAAGAGAGGATCCCAGGAGGGAAATAATCTCATTGTGGTTGAAGATGAGATCTGTTGTGGAAATGATCAGGTGGTGTCAGAAATTGGGATGATGATGAGACCAAGACAATGAAACTTGGGAGTGGGTCTGAGAAAACAATCTGTAACAATGAACACACCTTGCAGAAGATAGATAACTTGGAATCCATGGTAATAGCTGGGATATGATCAGTCACTTTAATTAAAGCTATTAGGTATCTCAATCTGCTAGTAAAGATTTGTTTCAATCTTCAGGATCAGCACCAATGAACTTCATACAGATTATATCAAAGGAGCATTGTAAGTCATTTGCCATCCGTGATTTGTTCCTGCAGCATCAGTGGTTTAGTATATCACTTGCACAGGAGTGCTTTGATAAAGTGTGATATTGTACACAATGTGCTCAACTTATGTGCAAATAATGAGATTTTCAACCGTAATACATTTAAAAATCAAGCACTATATGATTTCTGGACACAAGCTGTTACACATTCGAGCAAATCTCATGACATTTTGCCAACTCAAAAACAAAAGGACCTAAGGTTTTATTAGAGAACTGGATTGTAGATAGGATGTTGAAAGAAATGGGATTGCTTTACAAATGGATGTAGCTTATTTTGATCAGTAATTCACAGTAGGTCAGGGTGAACAGGCTGCTTACATGCCATATGAATGTTTTCTCATTTCACTAGAAATAAAAATCCATTTCTAGTAACAAATGAGATGATCCGGTACTCATTCTATGGGTGGTTAGTGGGATTTTTTTGGCATTGGGTTAGAGATACTATCCCCCTCACCCCCATTTGAAGTTATAGAAAAGGAGGACAAAACTGATGGAGAGATTGAAAGCCGGAATAAAATTTTACATTTGTGAGAGGGAACTGGGAACCAAATAGGTCAAGGAGAACAGGATAAGTAATGATCAGGAGTAAATATGTGGAGTAATGCTTTGGATTATCTGAAATATATCAAGGTTGAAAAATGACAGCTTGTCCCAGGAGCACTGAGGTAGTCAAGTTCTGTATCTACCAATGAAGGTTTTAGAGACAGAGGTGCATTAATCCAACAATGCACATTGGGTCTGATGTCCTTATTGCATTGGCAGTATTTGATTGTGTCGATTCTCACTGCTAGTATTGTCACTGAGATGCCAGCAAAGGATCTCTATGGGAACAGCAGGCATGATCAAAGTTTTAGCCAGTGAGGTGATGGGAATTCAAAGGCCATAGTACATAGTGCCTTTTCTTTAGGGAGGGATTCAGGACTGCAAACAGCTGAGGAGGGAGGAGCAGGAGGGTTTATGTCAGGCAATGGTTAGTTGATGGGTGTGCTTTGAATTGTTCAGTTTAAATTCCTTCATGCAATGTAATGCACAATACAAATACATTTCTCGCCCAGGTAGCCTAATGTAGGGACAATGTTGTTTTAAGGCTATGGTGGAGCAAACATCAAACCTCTATTTTGGAAGTGCAATGAATTCTTCTCAAAGAAGACTGAAGTGAGTAAGTATAATGAAAATTGCATACCTGCCGGAAACTCACCACTAATGTTCACCATGCCACTATTTATGGGCCAGTTCTATGATACATTATTCTTAACACTCATTCTATTTTGTTAAAAGCACAGATCTGAATTGCAAGCATCAGTCTTGGCATGTCTAATTCAGTTCCTTGCATTAACCTTGCTCCATGATTTATCCCAATCATGAAAATTTGTTGACACTGGAGACGGCAGATGCTGGAACCTGGATTAAATAACACGCTGCTGGAAGGACTCTGTTTACCAAGCAACCTCTGTGGTGGCAAAGGAGTAGTCTACATCTGGGTTGAGATCATGCATCAGGACTGATAACTTGCCTGCTTTAGGTTCAGTTTCCCATCAAAAATATATTCAGAAATGGATGATACCAATAATTCTGCAATATATCTACAACCAATGCTCGCCTGCGTCCTTCAATGAAGATTAGTTTTGTCCAGAATTTTTACTTTCCTGTTACTCTTTCATTCATTTCTGATCTACACAAATGGTGACAGTGGAAATCGTGGAGTAGGTATGATCTAACTAATGCTAAATCCACTGAAGTTCAGAATGTCACAGAGCTGCAAGAATGTATTTTTTTCCCACTGGAAAAGAGAGAATTATGAAATTATATGTACTATATTCAAACATTAATTCTCTTTGACACATGATTCACTTTGCTGGTAAACTCACTCATCCTCAATAACCTAAAGGCATATTGATATTATTGCATAATTACTTATCATAAACATTAATTTTTCCACTGTTGAAACTGAACAATATTGAACTGCCAACATCCTGAAACAAAACCCTGTGACCATGGTTGCTTATTTAACAAAGCCTATTTGCTCATGGACAATGGATGGATCAATCTTTTAGTACAAACTAATAGTCAGCAATCAACTAAAACATCAGAACAGGATACAGAGAACTGATGGAGAACATATTTAAACCTTCAGTAGATTTTCTCAATGGGTTCTGGATGCTAAAGAACAAAAGTAACATTTGCTGAGGGCCTCTTCTAGTTGGAATGGTTCCCCTCCCCCACCCTGTGATGTGAATTTTGGTTTATGTAACAAAGAGCTCGCTTCACAACCAATCAAATTTATCGCCCTTGGAAACACAAGGCAAGGGCTTAATCCAATGTTTGTGATTATTATTGCTGAACAAAAGTTGACCCCCACTGACCAAACAATCCTGTTTTCTGCCAAAAAAGGGATGTGATCCCTTTTTATCAACAGTATTCGAGAAGCATAGCTGCTATTTGGGCCTGGTCTGACAGTGAATGAGAACAATTCAGTGCTAATGAAAGAGCTCTGTTGATACTTGCTTCGGCCAATTTACATGATATTTTTTCCCTAGCAGTATGAGGTCCAGTCAGGGATGTGGGCACTGCCACAGATGGATTTAAAGCCTAGCATTTCAAAGAGTTATTATTCATTGACCTGGCAGAATCTAGAATTTAAAACCTGTTTAGCCTGGCACTGAACATTATGCTTTGAGCACATAATCTGCTGTGACGTTTTCTGTGCAAAGGTCTAACATATTAAAGAAACACACCTGTTTAACCAAGGCCCTTTCACACATTAAATGAAGCCCTTTCTTAATTAAAGGGTCAGCACTGCCAGCATTAGCAGTTTAGCTGTTCCAAACCAGCCTTTGTCTTGAATTTTTTTTCCTGATGAAACATTATTTGCCACAGAGATTAGAGTATTCAGTGAAATTGCACCATATTTCTAACTCAGGCTATGTATTTTGGAGAGCTATAGAAGTATTGTTGACAGCCTAATAATTCAAATGTTGAACTTCTGGTTTTGGTAGACATTCAGACTTCACCTCTGAGCTCAGCAGTTTCTGAATCAGAGGATACAACGTAACTTCATCATGGATGATGATCCATCAAAGCATTTGGGGGGGAAAAAAAGCTACCAGAAACTCATTACAGAAATATATTACTGTCTATCTGAAGCCTTTCCAGTGGGTTTAATCAGTATCATCTTCTTGAACAAAAGGGAAGCCGAGACATTAAATGGCAGCCATGGGAAGATGAGATAATTGTGCAGAAATATATCCCCGCGTGAACTATATAGTGGTGTTGGTGTGTTGCAATCTGGCTCTGAATTTCATTCAATTGACCTTAGAACAGTCCCTGGACATCACTAAGTACATCTGTCAAGGAAGTATCCTTGACTGAACATCTTTGGCTTCTTCTTCAATATCCTTGCTGTCATCATATTGTCAGGAACAGGATGATAAATGGTGATAAGTTATTTCATATTTATATTATTTACCATGGCTCTGTAAAGCACAATTGCTTTTCACAAATTTGATATTGAATTAAAGATTACACTTGCTCGACACTGTCTTGATGTTGTGAGTGGCACAGAGTTGGCATACAGGGGTTTTCAATTTGGCACTCTCCTTCCTCGATACTTCATTGATTAACCCACTATATCTCTGGAGGGCTTGACAATGACTTCTAGCGTCCCAGAGTCATTCCCCCCCCCCATTGTGTCTTTCCCCCTCTCTGAATGCTATCTTGGAGATATACTGGGAGCAGTCTACGAGGGTCACTGCACATTCTGGCACCAACATAACATGGGTACAATGTTCAGCAGAATAACACAAGTATCAGCAGCAACAATAAATAAAAAGCATGACAACAACAGCAAAACAAATCCCTTTCCCACCCTCCCTACCAACCATGCACTCACACATACAGACAGACCTCCAAACTTAGGACAGGCTGCTAATGGGCCTGGCCTCCAACTTGTAAACTTCAGGCCTCTGACTCCCCTAGGCCTCATGGATCATTGGACTTAGACCTTCAAGCCTTGACCCAAGTGTATCAGAATGCATTGAAATGAGTGTTAGTTTTCTTTTAGGAAACGTGTGGATCATTATTTATGGAGCTTGATCCAGATTGTCTATGATTTCAGCTCTTCCTTTTTATTACCAATTGATGCATGCTCTATAGTTGGACAGAGATTTTCTAGTTGAAATCAAGCAGCATGCATCCCTTCAAGAAATAAGCCCCCTAGAAATATTTCAAATATTTTCATTTGTACTCAAAATTCCAACTTGATACATATTTCTAGTATGTGCTAGTGCAGTTCCTAAAAAGCCAATGTTGTTTCGACTACAAAGAAGACCCAGCTCTGCCACTGATCCAGAGCTATTCTGAGCTGCGTGCTTTCCAAGAATGGTTGTTATGGTGCTTTTGCCCAAGCATGTTACTGCGGATGTTAAACTCTGCCAGTACAGTGGGAGGTTCCAATGGGAAATCAGGTTATAAATAGGATGTGTTGCAATGGATTCATAGGAGTGAAGTGTAGAATAAAATTAACTCTGGGTATAAAGGATAATGGTGATTTACACTGATGTACCTTCAACAGGGTATAGTTGATTAATCAGTGATTTAAACTTCTTCATTTGCAATCATTCTTTGATCTGTAAACCCTGTGAAGAGGAAAGCATTATGTTTGATAATTAAAGTTAGATAGGTCATGAGTTCAAACTACTTTTCCGGCTGATCTACGAATTAAAACAGTGACAGAGAAAGAAAATATATCATTTTCTAAATTTGAATCCTATTGTGAGTCCACCTATATTGGAGATAATCTGCTCATTATGCAATTGAAATGTTATTTGAAAATCAAAAACCTCACAGTTCTTGAGATCCTTATTAATCACAACAAAATATACAAGCTGCTAGTTTAGCATACTCTGAATTAATATTGATTTGTACTTCAGATTAGGAAGTTCATCTATGGAAAGTGATGAGCTGCTTAAGCATTTTAAATGGCTCTATGGGTGGTGTGTATGTTCCTCAAAGTTCAAAGTCACACAAATTGAGGCATCCTTGATTGGAGAGTTAAATATTATGATTTGTTTTTCCTTATCCATACATCAAGAGCAGAAGCGCAACTAGCAAGAGGGTAGGACATCTCAACAACAAAGCGGGAAAAATTTCTTGGATGAAGAGGATGTAAGTAAGGTCTTTAATGAGTTCTCTACATCAGTATTCATCAAGGTGAGCAATGTAGAGGATAGGGAGATCAGTGTTGAACATATTGATATGGTAGGGCAACACGAAGGAGTGAAGATGTCAGGCCTGCACTAGCCGGCACCTCCCAGTCTCCACCCAGCCAACAGGAATGACATGTCACTCATTTCCAACTCAATACCTGCAGCCTATTTAAACCCAGCTCTCACCCACAGTCCTTATTCACTCATGCAACCAACGAGCCTCAATCAATTGCTCCTAGCCCTCAGTTACCTTGTTGCCTGTGGTGTTTAATACCTGGTCTCTCTTGTCCTGTAGCCCCTTGTGGCTTATTATTTTGCAGTGTATTATTAAAGTTATCGCTCACTGCTAAATCTTCTTTGCTGCTCAACTTTTGGGTCAAACCTCCTCTACATTTCCTGACAGGATAAGAGAACCCGTGTTTGACCCAACAGTGTATGCTCACCTAAAGGAACACATCTGTCAACATGCCACACAATTCAGAAGCAGTAGGGAATCATTGAAAATCTGCTCGCTACTCTCAACTAATGCTCTGTCTTGGTACAGCAAACCCATGCCGATCAACCTCCTCCCTTGGAGCCATGGATTCCAGTGCCTGAATGCTTTGACAGATCCCCATCCTGATGTCACAACTTCCTGTCCCAGTGTGTTTTGCACTTCAAGCTCCAGCCATTTCTGTAGCAACAAACCCAGCCAAGATTGCCTTCGCCAACTGTCCCTTGACTGAGCAAGTTCTGATCTGGGTCGCCTTTAACTGGAACAGTAAGAGCCCATTTACAACAGATATGAGGATTTCATTCCCGAAATGCTCTGGGTTTTTGACCATCTGCGAAATGGAAGGGAGGAGGCAGATCAGATCCTTCACCTACATCAAGGCTCACACTTGGTGCTGGATTACACAGTGGAATTCATCACAGTGGAGGGCAGCTGGAATGCAGAAGCACTGCTGCACCTTAACATGGCCTCTTGGAACAGGAGAAAGATGAGCTGTCTAACCAGCAGATGTCCATCAATCTCGAAAGCCTCATTGATCTGGCTCTTCATTTTGACAAGGGTCAGATGGAATTACCACCCAGATCATCAGCCAGACCCCCAGAAACAATTTCAGGCTGCAGGACCCTCCTCAGCAATGCCTCCAGAATGCAGGTAACTAGCGAGAACTCCCTTAATGACCCAAGTGCATGAGTGTCAGTGCAGAAACAACTGCAGAACAATCAAACACTAACACATCAAAACCCACTACGTCTGGAGAAATAGTACCACCAGGTAGAAATGAGGACCTTCGATGTGGTAACCTCATCCCCACCCTAGCCCCACGTTCTAGTATCATAACCTGACTCTCTCTCTGTCCTCTTCTTTAACCTGGTGAATCTATGTGCACAGACATAGTGGACTCCAGTGCAGAAGGCAACTTTCTTCACTGGACTCTGAGTACAGCTTGGACTTCCTATGTTTTGTGGTAGAGGTGGACATTCCTGACATAGGTGCCAGGGGCATTATCTCTCCCAATGAAGACTGCACAGGAAGAAACTCCCTTGTGCCTTCTTCTCACCTGAGTTCAACTGTACACAGCACTGTTAGGGAGTAGGCGACAGGGATCTACTCACTATTGAAGGATGCTGTCCAAGTTGAATGCCATCTTGGACAATGTCTTCCATCCACTACATACTGGACTGGTTGGGCACAGGAGTACATTCAGCCAGAGACTCATTCCACCGAGATGCAACACTGAGCGTCATAGGAAGTCGTTCCTGCCTGTGGCCATCAAACTTTACAACTCCTTCCTTGGAGAATCAGACTTACTGCTTCCTGGCATAATTACACATTACTATTTAATTATTTATGGTTTTATTACTATTTAATTATTTATGGTGCAACTGTAACGAAAACCAATTTCCCTCGGGATCAATAAAGTATGACTATGACTTTGACTATGACTATGACTATGACTATGTGCCTTGGATGAATGGATATGAAACCCCTTGGTTTCCTTGGGCTGTGTAAACGTAAGGAATACACACTCCCGTCCCGCCAAACCCGTGAGATTGGGATTGCTTTCCCACCCCAAACCGTGGTCTATGTGGATGCTGTGTAACTTGCTACCCTGTTACTACCTGGTGCCAAGAAATAACAGATGGCACACTGCGTACAACTAAAGGAATTATATCTATGAATCTTAAGGGTTAGTAAAGAAAAGAAATAAAAAAAAACAAAAGTGTCCATTTTAATTAAACAGTCAAGTGAGCACAAGTTGGAGCTCAACTCTTCCAAAAGTCATATTCACCGATCCTCAGTAGACCTCAGCATCTTGCTCCATTGAATCACAGTCCCCACCAGATCGAATCCTACAATTGGTTCTCTGCAGCGTCTTCTCTCTTTATTTCCCGCCAAACAAAGACCTCAGCTCACACCAGTGTCAGGCACACAACACAAAAAGCTACTCCCCTGATTGGATGGCTCACGTTCCAAAGCATCCATTATCTCTAACCATAACCCAAACACTGATTCTACAGAAAGACCATTACATTAGCAGGGTGTTACACTCTTCCCTAAAATTAGTCATGTGTTCATGACTTTGAGATAATTTATCACCCCTGCATAAATAGCACAAGGTCTCACAAAAATGTCATGATATCAGGACCTCCAACCCAGGTGTAAATGGCAGTGACATATCTCACCAAGGGGATAGGTGCCACAGTCTGTTCCCGGGTGTGACATAGGCCAGTCTGTCTGGGGTTTCCTGACTCACTGAGACATCCTTACCCCATCATCTATTTTTTCAGCTTCAGACACTTCCTAGGCTCTTTCCTGTCTACTTGGGGAGGCCCCTCCATGTCCATTACTCAAGTCTCCAGACAACTCATGTCCCCTTGTCACCTGGTTGAGTTCGGTTTCGTGCCCGGTTACTTTAGAGTCCAACCTCCCATCATTTTCTAACCATAAACTTGCCCGTCCACTGCTAGCTCCCCCCATTTCATCCACCTTAGTGCAAGAAGGGTTGGTAATCATTTCTTCAATTATTGGGGTGTTTGCAAATGGCAGCATAAACCAAACCCCAATTTCCCAACCTCTGTGTCCATATCACATTCAAGGTGAGGTCCAGTCTGGTCTTTTCCGCCGCTGGTCCTTTGGTTTTCCCACATCCCCACAGGGTCCTCTTACTAGGTATAGGGTCCATGTCAGGCTCTAGGTCAACACGTATCTCTTGTCCCAGAGGTAGAAGGTGGTTCTGATGGAGAATCTTGAAAGGCCCATTCCCATCCTTTGGTTTCACCTGGAAAATTGGTACATTTGGCATCTGACTATCTACTACATAGGGCGTAACCGCCCAGCGGTCAGTCAACTTATGCTTCCCTGGTAGCCCCAAATTCTTTATGAGGACTCGGTCTCTAGGCATTAGTTGGTAGAACCTAACTTTTGATCTTACCTCCTCTTATTTCACTGATTCTGTTTGGTAGCCGAGGCCTCAGCTATTTCATAAGCCCTTTGCAGCTCTCTTTTCATATCAGACACATTCTTCAGAGAAGTCTTCAGTTGTAGATCTTCCCTGCCGGTCCCAAAGCAAAGATCAATAGGCAACCTCACTTCATGCCTAAACATCAGATAATACAGCGAGTACCCAGTGGCTCTATTCTGTGTACGGTTGTAGCAGTGGACCAAATGTCCATTATGTTGACTCCATTTATTCTTTTTACAGATCTCCAAGATTCTGGGCATGTCTAGCAAGGTCCAATTTAACCCCTCAGGCTCAAGATTACCCTACAGGTGATAATGCATAGTCCTCAACTTCTCAACTCCAAACGTGCTCAGTAACTCTTATATAAGCCTACTCTTGAAATCTTGTCCCTGATCACTGTGTATCCACCTGGGGATGCCATAATAAATGGTATAATTCTCCCATAACACTTTGGCCATGATGGATGCCCCTGATCCTTGGTAAGAAAAGTTTGCACATATCTGGTGTAGTGATCCATCATAACCAAAATATTCACCATGGTGCTGCCATCAAGCTTTAGTGATAGGAAAGCCATACACACCAGATCTAGTGGCCCTGCACTCTGCAAGTGGGACAACAGAGCAGCCCTCATAGGCAGCATCTTCTGCCATGTACACCGAATGCACGACTTGCAGTACCCTCGGTCTCTGGCTTCATTTGGGGCCAGTAGAACTGATCTCTGAGCAATCCATAGGTGTTGTCAAACCCCAAATGACCAGAACCACGATGAAGTGACTTCAACACAATCCTCCGAATATTCTCAGGCAGAACCAGCTGGGAATGCCAAGGTCTGTCTGGAGGTGACATAACTCATTAAAAAATCTGGTTCCTCAATTCCAATCTGGGCTATTCTCAGTAGTAGAGATCCCACAGAGTGTTTCATCTTGCCCGCTAGGGCCATGTCCTCTTTCGCAACTACTGACCAAACGGTGCCTATGCATGGGTCATCTTGCTGAGCAGCTGCCACTTCCCCAGGACTCAATTCCAGCAACTGCTTTGTCCTCAGAGCAGGTAGGCTGCAGTGAGCTTGTGGAATGACAGCATCAGAGGCTCCCAAATGCTCTACCACTCGATTCCACCGCTCACTCTTTGCCTTTCCTCTGCCTTTCCTGTGATGGAAAACTGGCACATTGCTTTGACTGCAGGGGCAAGAACGCTCACCCACTCTCCATCCCTCTCCAGCCCTTCATGCACACGTCGGGACAAAGCATCGGCATCAGCGTTCCGACTTCCCGTCCGGTACTTCAGGCTGAAACCATAGGCAGACACCGCCACCAATCACTTATAGCCTGTGGCATCCAATTTCACTGAGGTTAGGATATAAATTAATGAGCTGTTGTCCATTCTCACCTCGAACTTGGCACCATATAGATAGTCACTTAGGTTATCCACCACAGCCCATTCCAATGCCAGGAACTCCAACTTGAGTGTGGGATAGTTTCTGTAAGAGGGTGGCACTAAGACTCTCTGTCACAACAGTTCAACCAAGCTGAAACGATGATCAACACTCAGCCTATCATTCCATCCTCCCAGATCCTCCACCTTCCATGCCCCCACCACCCCCCCCCAGCCCCGATTATCTGGGACCTTGAGAAACAGATCCAACAGACTTTACAGCACAAGCTTGGTCCGGCCAATACCCCTGACAAATGTATGTATGTGCCAGCGCCAGGCACCCTGAGGTACTCCAGTGGGCTCACTCCTCAACTCTCTCCAGCCATTCAGGCACACGACAGAATCTGCATTTTCTGTAGCCCACCAAGATCAAACATGTATATTAGTTCATTGCTGCCCAGTCCAGTTCCTCCAATCAACGGCACTCTGGGCTCTTGTGCCCCTACCCTCGATGCCTATGTTCCCATATAATGAGTATACTGTTTTGAGTACTGTTCTGGGGGATGACCTCCCAGGGGAGTGCCAGAGAGACCAGGTTATTGGCACTGAGCATAGGTTTGTGGAGCAGAAGGGGAAGAGGGAATAGAGGGGAACGCTAGAGATAGGGAACTCAATAGTCAGAGGAACTGACAGGAGATTCAGTGGACGTGAACAGGACACACAGATGATATGTTGCCTTCCAGGTTCCAGGGTCCGGATGTCTTGGATTGTGTCCACATGCGTCTTTTAGGGTGATGGGGAGCAGCTAGATGTCTTGGTGCATAATGGTACCAATGACATAGGAAGGAAAAGCAATGAGATCCTGAAGAGAGAATTTAGAGAGCTAAGCAGAAGCTCTTGGGCAGCCATTTCTGGGTTGTTACCTGTGCCCCGTGCCAGTGAGGGTACAAACAGGATGGTTTGGCGGTATAAGATTGGATGCACGGAGTATAAGAAATAATGTGGATGAGCCTGTTGCAATTTTACAGATTTGGATTCAGAACTGGCAAAGGGTAAGCGGTCAAAGGGACGTATTTTAAATGGAGGTCTGTCATTGCTGGAATTAAACAGGGATCTGTATTTGGAACACTAAGGTTTGATGATGTATATGAATGAACGAAAATGTAGATGGGAGTGGTAAAACTGGCGGATGGACTTTAACCCAGCCAAATGTGAAGTGTTGTGTCTTGGTAGGTCAAATGTAAGATGACAGTACACTGTTAAAGACAAGACCCTTAACAATGTTTATGAGCAGAGGCATCTTGGGATCTTAGTTTATTGCTCCTTCAAAGTGGCTACATAGGTTGATGGGGTGGTTAAGAAGGCACACGGCATGCTCGCCTTTCTTAGTCAAGCCACTGAGTTCAAAAGTTAGAAAGTTAAACTGCAGCTTTATAAAACTCTAGTTAGGCTGCGTCTGGAGTATTGCATATAGTTCTGGTCACCCCATTATAGAAAGGGTGTTGAAGCTTTGGAGAGGGTGCAGAAGAAGTTTACCAGGATTTCAGTTGGATAAGAGGGCATGTGCTGTCACAAAAGGTTGGACTGTTTTCTCTGGAGTGGCAGAGGCTGAGTGGAGGTCTGATAGAGATTTATAAGATTATGAGAAGCATAGAGTTGACAGACAATCCTTCTTCAGGTGTTTAAATGCCTAATAAAAGAGGGTGTGCTTTCACGGCGAGAGGGGGTAATTTCAAAGGAGATTGTGAGTGGCAAGTTCTTTTTAACATTGGTGGATGCCTGGAATGTGCTGCCTGAGGTGGTGATGGAGGTATTTAACAGACATTTAGATAGCCACAAGAATGTGAGGGAAATGGAAGGATATGGAGATTGTGTAGGCTGATGAGATTAATTAGTTTAGTTAGCCATTTAATTGGTTTTGGCACAACACTGTGGGCCAAAAGGCCTATTCCTATGCTGTGGTGTTTTATGTTTTAATAATGTTAAAATTTTACTTGTGAATTTCAAAAACTGAATTTGCCTCTGTGTTCTGAACAAGCAATTGCATGACAACTACATGCTGGCCTATGGAAAGTGAGATAAAGAGGTAACTCAATATTAAGGGTTGGGAGCGGGGCTGGGGATAATGGGGAAGGGTATGAAGGAATGAGAATTAGTGAAGATAAGGGATAGAGAGAAAAGTCAGGAGATAAAGGTAACAGTGTATGGGTCTCTTGGGTAAGACTGACCTTGACTATAGAATGTCATCTGGTGGCTCATAATCCAGTGATCAGCAGTCTTGAAGTTTGAGGGGCCTGTGGAAACACATATCAATTCAAAGATCGCTCTACCTCTACAAAGGGTTGCTGGTGTTAATATCTTTCCTGTGAATTTATAGAGTGATATTATACACCTAAAAACAATGTCACCTTAAATATGATGTTTATTGTGCAATATTACAAAAGGTCAGGTCATGATCTTTTAATTCAATTTCTGTCATTAAAGTAAGCAGCACACAGATTGATGAAGATATTACAAGTGGAAAACTTTATATTAGACAGGATTTAACAAAAATAAATGCAAAGCATCTGAAACCGTTTTATATGTGTGACTTGCCCATAAAAATATGAGTACAAATGGATCCAATTTCTGGACAATAATCTGGTATAAATTGTAGACTTCTGGCAGACACTTGTCTCAACAGATGAATGCTATTGTAATCAAAGGCTTTTAATCTTTAGTTGTCAGTATCCCAGTTCCATTTTTGATGTCTTTGCCATCCCCTCTGACCTTCAACTCTCTGAGGCAGAGCGCTCTGTCCTCAATAAGGGCCTTACCTTTGTCCCCCTTCGCCCACAGAGTCCTGACAAAGGGTCTCAGCCCAAAATGTCGACTGTACCTCTTCCTATAGATGCTGCCTGGCCTGCTGCGTTCACCAGCAATTTTTTGTGTGTGTTACTTGAATTTCCAGCATCTGCAGATTTCCTCATGTTTCCATTTCTGATTACTATTTTTATGTTGATTTTTAAAGTTGGTAAATTATCTATAATTTAGTGTGGCCATTTTATTTTCACACTTCTGACTCAATAACTTACCAGTTCAGAAATCGGCAACATACGAAAATACATTATCAATGGCAGAACCAACCCCGTTTGGAAATAGTGCTAGTTATTTAACAGGTCAAATAACCAGAGCTTTGAACTTTGATCAAATCTCCCCATGAAAGCTAAAGAAATTAAATTTAATCAGTTAAGCAATTAAGTAATAAATAAATTGTGGGATTAATTTAAAATTCATCTGCCCTTTAATTGAATTCAGAGAAGGAATCCTGCCACTCCCGTTGCTCTGACTTCACACTGCATGCGAATCAATCTATAATAATATTGGCAAGAATCAGCACTTTGCAGTTAATAAACAAGTAGCACATGTCTTCCTGCTGTAGAGTCCTACAAGGTGGAGTCAATTCAGAGCATATCATGCACATCGAATTCCAGTACCCATGAGACATTATGAGCATTCAGTAGCATCAGAACTGAACACTGCTTCAATTTGTAACCTCGCAGATGAGAATCTTTCTCATTTAACTGACATAATCAATATAGGAGATCAAACAAAATGAAATAAAATGCTAGAAATACTCAACAGGTCAGATAGCATCCAATGAAAGTGAAAACGAATCAATGAAGGATTGTTGACCTGAAATGTTAACTTTGATTCTCATTTTCACTGATGACATCTGATCATTGAGTGCTTCCTGTAATTTCTGTTTCTATTTCCGATTTCACTTCTTGCTTTGCTTTTCGGTTAGAAGCCCAGCCCTGAGTCAGCAGGTAGTAAAGGAGCAGCATCTAAAAGTGAACATCTCAAATTTAACAGATCAGATCAAAACTCTGTCATCATTCCACATGGTGACGGACAATTAAATAGTTAACAGGAGACATTTCTGCAAACACCCCCTTCTTAAGTAATAGCAAAACCCACCATCTGCAGCATTGCCCCTCCTGAGTAGCAAAGGTCATGGAAAGGAGTTTTCAATCTTCTTTTCCACTCAATTTCTTATTTGGACACATCACAAGCTATGGAACTAGGCAATAACTTGGCTGTGACACTGAAGATGAGCTCCTACATGGTTTTAGTGCCATTGTTGAACTGTCTCACTACAGGTACAACATTGATGTCGGTTTACCTCAGTAGATAATTGTTCTGTTCACAAATAGTAGAGTTAATCCTATCCATCAATCTATTCTCATTCATCAGTAGAGATATAAGATATTGTTGACAGAGGTATCAGACAACATTTACTCACTGGTAGCTCACTCACTAATACTTCGCTTGACTCCACTTACACAAGATCTTCCTGGAAGTTTGCACCTACCTTGCAAATAATCATTGAGAGCTAGCCAGCATCACATTCTCCTGGTCCTACTCGCTGTCTCCTGCTGCTTCTCATTTATCTCGGGCAGGTAATTAATCATTCAGATAAGGATTTGATTTCCAATATCCCGGAGCCTCACTGCTGTTGTCATAGAATATGAATTGTGTTCACCCCTCACCTACTTAATTCTTACTCAGTTACATCAGTAAGTTTCAGATTATAAAATAAAATAATTTTCCTTAGGAGTCAATAAAATGTCAAATGTATCACTGTATTAGCAAATTGTTATATCTTTAATACAAGTTAATAAATGAGTTCCTTGCAGGTCTCAATATCCTCCACATTCTTCCTACACTCAGTAATACATACCATGCTTCCAATATAATATAATTCCTTGCAGAGACTTTTTAATGCTGATTGTTGACAGTGTATCTACATACAGACATTCACTTTTAAATAAAAACCTTACAATATGCATGTACATCCTGGACATGCATCATCTATACCCATCAATACGTGCTCAAAGAAAATTAATGTTACTATATTAAAACTCATCAAGCATTTGGCACATAATTTGAGGTTACCCCATTTTACACCTACTTGTTGGCATCAATCTAATTAGCAGATATATAAGACCATAAGACCATAAGACAAAGGAGCAGAAGTTGGCCATTCGGCCCATTGAGTCTGCTCCGCCATTTTATCATGAGCTGATCCATTTTATCCTATTTAGTCCCACTGCCTCGCCTTCTCACCATAACCTTTGATGCCCTGGCTACTCAGATACCTATCAATCTCTGCCTTAAAGACACCCAATGACTTGGCCTCCACTGCTGCCTGTGGCAACAAATTCCATAGATTCACCACCCTCTGACTAAAAAAATTTTTTCGCATTTCTGTTCTGAAAGGGCGCCCTTCAATCCTGAAGTCATGCCCTCTCGTACTAGACTCCCCCATCATGGGAAACAACTTTGCCACATCCACTCTGTCCATGCCTTTTCAGTTTTTAATCAACACAATTAGGGTAATAAGTAATTTTTATTTTTATGTCATAATAAAATTAACTCAATTGAACTGGTATGCTTCGCACATCTTTTAGGGGTGCAATTTTTAAGCATGCCTTGTTAAAATTTAATATTACATACATTAAGTTTTCAAACCAAATCAGGTCATCACTTTAATGCAACTTTCAAGCACTTTTTGTGATAAATGTGATTTATACTAGCAACTTTAAATGCATATTCTTTTGTGGAAAAAAACATGTAAGTTTAAACTGAGAAAATGTACTTGTTCAACCACAACAAGCAGCTCAAAATTCAAAGATCAATATTTAAGTCCAGCCTGGAGTCATCAGACAGAGGTTGTGCTTTGATCAGGAAAATTACAGTGAAAGTAAGAACCTGGTTTTATTGAGACTACAGAATGGAGCTTAGATGAGGACCAGAACATGTTGCATTAGATCATGCCACATTACTTAACAGTAAATTGTAGCAATAAATATCTTTCCCAGGCAGCTCAAGAACTTCTCCTTAGGATCTTGCTACTTCATTAATGTCAACTTTTAACATTGAAGGACCTTTAAGGATAAATTTTTGTGAGAAACAACTTATCATTTGATTAAGGATCATTAGGGAGACAGACAAGAGATTACGTGGCTGCAAAAGAGACACCAGATTAGTGTGTTGCCTCCCAGGTGCGATGGTCTGGAACATCTTGGAGAGATTGCAGCATATTCTCAAAGTGAGCTGCCAAAAGTCATAGTGCATGTTGCTACAAATGACAGAATTACAAAAAGGGATGAGGTCATGCAGAGTAAACATAGTAAGTTAGGACAGAACTTAAAAAGAAAGAACTTAAAAAGTAAGCTCTGGTTTACTCCCAGTGATAGTGAAAGTAGAAGTAGAAAGACAGCTCAGATGAATGTGTGGCTGAGGAACTGGTTCAGGGTACATGAATTCAGGTTCTAGGATTATTGGGATCTCTTCTGAGGTTGGGCTGACATGAAAAAGAGAGGCGGATTGCACTTGTCTGGGAGGGGACCAATATCCTGGCTAGGAGAATTGCTACTCCTACTCAAGATTCAAGATTACTTAATGTTATTTCCTGTACATGTGTGTAAAGATAAACAAAATAATTATTACTATGGATCCAATGCAGCACAGAATAACCACAAAAGACAAAGAATACAATGATAATAAAAATACAATAAATATAAACCCATAAGATAGCTTATATACATAGATTAATTGTATGTCCATACAGCGACACTAGACTCCTCATCAGGTCACTGACAGGCAATACAAAGTAATAGTGGATTTATTGGGTGGAGAGTGTTAATCAGCCTTACTGCTTAGGAAAAGTAACTGTTTTTGAATCTGGTGGTCATTATGTGGATGCTGATGTGGTCCTGATGGGAGTGGGACAAACAGTCTATGAGCAAGGTGGGTGGGATCCTTCATGAGGTTAGTAGACCTCTTCCAGCACCTTTCTGTATATATGTCCTTGATGGTGCCAGTGATGCATTAGACAGCTTCAACTGGTTGTTGTAGAGCTTTCCTGTCAGCTGTAGTGCAGTTTCCTTACCAAGCAGACACGCAGCTTCTTAGGATGCTCTCGACTGTGCATCATGGGAATGGATGTTCAAAGTCAGGCTGTTTTCATCTTCCTCAGAAAGTAGAGGTGTTGATAAGCTTCCTTGACATTAGTTCTGGGACCATTAAAGGTTCTGTGTGATATGCACTCCCAGGAGTTTGAAACTGTTTGCCATTTCCACTGATGTGATGCCGTTGTGAAGGGTGGTGCAAGTTCTCCTGAAGTTGATAAACAGCTCCTTTGTCTCTTGACATTAAGAAAGAAGTTATTTGCCTTGCACCAGACCTCAAGCTTTCCATCTCTTCCACCTCATCATTGTTAATGATGAACTCCACTACTGCCGTGTCATCAGAGAACTTGACAATGTGATTGCTTGGGAGTTTGGCCACGCATTCATGTGTGAACAGTGTGTACAGCAATAGGCTCAGTACATGGCCTTGGGGGGCACTCGTGTTGAGAATGATGGGGAGGGAGGAGTGGTTGTGCATTGACTATGTGAGGTCTGTTTATCATGATGTCCAACACCTGGTTGCACAGTGGTATATTTAGAGGAATAGGAGCTTGGTCACCCATGTTCGTAGGATAACAGTGCTGAAAGCCAAACTGAAATCCAGAAACAGCACTCAGGAGCATTTAACCCAGAGTGGCAGAGAGGTGGAGGCCTGAGCAGTGGAGTGACTGATGAGGAATAATGGAAAAACACAGAAGCCAATGACAGCAAATTTAGTTGTCAGGATAGACAGGAGCACAGTAAAAGGAGAGGAAAGATGATTGGAATAAATTGCATTTATTTCAATGAAAGTGTCTTAGTAGGTAAGATGGATCAACTCTAAGCATGAATTAACCCTGGGGGCTGAGAAATCCTAGCCATTGCTGAGGGAAGAGCAGGACTGGCAGCTAATATTCCAGGATGCAGTTGCTATGGGTATGACAAAGGTGCAGGTAAGAGAGGAGGGGTAGTTGCCTACTTAATGAAAGAGGCTGCAGACTTAGAGAGAACTTAAGAGAAGATATGGTTGGGGGATCATCCAGTGAGCATACTAATGGACAAAAACTAGAAATACAAAAGGGATGGTCACTCTGACTGGATTGTATTATTTGGCCCACAATAGTCAGAAGAAATTGGAGGAGCAGATATGTAGAGAGATTGCAGTTAGTAGTAAACATAATAGTGCGGTCAAAGGCAAACAACAGGAATTCTGCAGATGCTGGAAATTCAAGCAACACACATCAAAGTTGCTGGTGAACGCAGCAGGTCAGACAGCATCTCTAGGAAGAGGTACAGTCGAACTTCCAGGTCGAGACCCTTCGTCAGGACTAACTGAAGGAAGAGTTAGTAAGAGATTTGAAAGTGGGAGGGGGAGGGGGAGATCCAAAATGATAGGAGAAGACAGGAGGGGGAGGGATGGAGCCAAGAGCTGGACAGGTGATTGGCAAAGGGGATATGAGAGGATCAAAGGGGATATGAGTGCGGTCAAAGGGTTACGCTTAAAACTTACCTTGAAAAGTACCAAGAAAGTTTGAAATACTTCCTTCCAATAACTTTCAAGGCTCGGACATGTCCAAAACATGTGAATTAATGAAGCTTCTCCATTATTACATCTATCACAGAAAGGAGATATATCTGAATAAAAACAAGATAGTTTATGTTTAGACATGTGAGCCCTATGAACCACTTTAAATTGTAAAAGGGAATGACAGGCACATAACGATGAAGTGTTCACCAATTTAAAATTTTCATTCCAAGTTTCCTCAGAGATTGAAGTCTGTAAATCTTGTTCCCAAAGATTTTTAATTTTGTCCATCGGAACACTTCTCATTCCTAACAGCGTCCCATAAATATTGGAAATTGAACCATTATAAAAAGGTTTCAAATGAAAAATTACATCTAATATATCATTATTGGAACTTACAGGAAACGTATATAATTGAGAGTGCAAAAAGTCTCTAATTTGTAACTAATGAAATAAGTGAGTTTTTGTATTGTTGGAGGAAAAGACTTCATTTTGGAGATACCTGATTTGCATGTTTTGGCTTTTATTTCTCTTATAGCTAGGAGCGCTCTTTTGCTTAAATGGAAGGATGCTGCTCCGCCTACTCATGTTCAATGGTTACGTGATGTTATGTCATGCTTAAATTTAGGGAAGATCCGCTGTTCAGTTTTTGAATCTAGCCAAGACTTTTATACATTGTGGGGACCACTTTTGAGTTATTTTCAAAGCCTTTGATTTGTTGTTAAAGTACAGATGGTGGCTAATAATATATTTTACTACATGATAAGGGTTTTTTTTATTTACCCTTTTTACTTGCTTGTCCTAACAGCTCTGACTTTGGTAGTGGGTTTAGATTCTTTTTCTGCATTATAAAATTATATTTCAATATTATGATTCTACTTATTTTTTTATGAATACAGGGTTTTGTGATTGTAATTGTATTTTTAATATAATGTATTTGATACTTTTTTTTTCTCTTGACTTATAGTATATAGCTTCTTGTCCTCTGTATTCTTCCAAGCAGAAACTAATACAAATATTAAAAGAGAAGTAAACATAATAGGGTAGTATTCATGGGAGATGAATGAATCCTAATATGGGCTGGACCAGCAATGGTGTGAAAGACTTGGACTGAATGGAATTTGTGAAGTGTGTTCAAGAAAGCCTACTTGATTAATATATAGAGGGACCTATTAGTGAGGATGCAACACTGGACCTCCTTGTAGGGAATGAGGTAGGACATGTGACAGACGTGTCTGTCAGTGAGCACTTTGTGTCCAGTGACCATGGTTTTCTTGGTTTTAAAATAGTTAAGGAGAATGATATAGCTCATTCACTAATTAAGGTACTGAACTCAGGCAGAGCAAATTTTGGAGCTATCAGATCTTGCAAATCCTGCAGTCATTAATTGGGCAAGATTATTTACAGGGAAGAGGTGTGAGTGTCAAGTGGGTGGCCTTTAAAAGTGTGATGCAAGGGAATTTAGGAGTCCTTGTGCAGAACACCCTAAAGGTTAACTTGCAGGTTGAATCAGTGGTGTGGTCTGCAAATACAATGGTAGTATTCATTTTAAGAAGTCTAGAATACAAGAGCATGGATATGAAGCTGATGCTTTATAAGGCACTAACGAGGCCTCACCTTGAGTATTGTGAACAGTTTTGGGCTTCCCATCTTAGAAAAGATATGCTGGCATTGGAGAGGGTCCAGAGGCAGTTCACAAGGATGATTCTGAAATGAAAGGGTTATCATACAAGGAACGTTTGATGGCTCTGGGTCTGCGTCCACTGGAATTTAGAAGGACGAGGGGTATCTCATTGAAACCTTTTGAATATTAAAAGGCCGAGACAGAGTAGGTGTGGAAAGCACGCTTCCCATGGTGGGAGAATCTAGGACAAGAGGGCACAGCCTCAGGATAGAGGGGAATCCATTTAAAAAGGAGGTGCAGAGAAATTGGGTGTATTTAAGGCAGAGATTGATGGGTTCTTGATTGGACACAGCATCAAAGGTTACAGGGAGAAGGCCAGAGAATGGGTTTGAGGAGGCGAAAGGAAGGATCAGCCGTGATTGAATGGTAGAGCAGACTCAGTGGGCCAAATGGCCTTATTCTGCTCCTCTGATTTATGGTCTTATGATGTGATGTGATCCTGGCAGAGATGGTCAAGCAAAATTCTTGGCAGCTTTTTTGGACAAAGGGTGGTGTATATTTGGAATGAACTGCAAAAAAAGAGCAGCTGAAGTGGGCACATTAGCAGCATTAAAAACTATCTAGAATCAGGTTTAATATCGCCGGGATATGTTGTGAAATTTGTTAACTTAGCAGCAGCAGTGCTATGAAATACATGATAAATTATAGAAAAACAGTTAAACTGAGTAGTGCAAAAAAAAAGTAAATTAAAAAAGGTGAGGTAGTTCAATGTCCATTTAGGAATCCAATGGCAGAGGGGAAGAAGCTGTTTGTTAATCATTGAGTGTGTGACTTTAGGCTTCTGTACCCCCTTCCTGATGATAACAGTGAGAAGAGAGCATGTCCTGGTGGGTGGGGTCCTTAATGATGGACAGTTTGCTTTTCTGAAGCACCGCTCCTTGAAGATGTTTTGGATACTATGGAGATTAGTACCCATGATGAAGCTGATTAATTTTACAACTTTCTGCAACTTACTTCGATCATGTGCAGTAGCCTCCCCTCCCCTCACCAGACAGTGATGCACATTTGAGACAAATGCAGACAGATGAAACTAGCTCACTGGACAACAAAGACATCATAGGTGAGCTGGGCCAAAGGCCTGTTTCTATGCTATGTGACTCTTTGATTCTAAATATTCATTATAAAATTGGAATGTGTATGGAGAAGCCATGAGGGAAAACAGATCACAAGCAAGCAGATGCTCAAATTACAATACCCAGAATTATCCACTACTTAACTATATTGCTCCTGAGTAGATTTTCCTATTTTACATTAAGAATATTGCTTTATCACAGACACTGTCTTAACATTGTGATTTTTACTGATTTTCAGTAGGCAGAAACTGAAATTTTGAGAAGAAATGCGATCATTAGCTTTTTTTCTATGAATATATCATCATCTCTGCTCACAAACCAGTGAACTTCATTAATGCACATTAAATCCAATATACCATAAACTCTGTATCAACAGTTAACCATGGCTATAACTATACAGAATTTGCACTAACTGATTTAAACTTCATTTCTTCTGAAGGTGCTCCAGCTTCTTCCAACTAAGCAATTTGAAAAGATTCACAGCATGTGATTGTGGTCCACTCACAGCCACATCAACTTAATTAACAGTCATTATGGGTGATAATGAGCAATATGGCCAATTAATGAGGGCCTTGCCAAAAACACACACATTCCATGAAAGAATAAGTAAAAGCGAAAATCTAAAATCTGGTGCTTATTTTCTGTTAGTGTTTCTTGTGGCTATCATGTGGTTGGTAATTAAATGGAAACTGCTGACTGGATATTTTCCTCTTAAATAGCTAAATCTGCAGAAGTCAGTCTCAAATTCAGCATATGAATATTTTTCTTGCTTTCTTAATATGTAATGAATACAAGTGATTTAGCAAGCTTTATTAATTATTCCATTTTTGAAAAAAGCAGAGACTTCCAAAAGACAGAAATAAGAATGCAAGCACAATGATCCTTAATGAAAGTATGTCTAATGTGTATTCTTATTATCCAAACATGGATGCTTTACACATTCTTATTTAATGGGGTTAATTCTTATTTAATTGTTTTTAGTGTGCTTTCTTAGAACATCTGATTATTATAAGAGGCAACATGTGAAATGGTTTGACCTTTGTGGGACATAACACAGCAGATTTGAAACTAATGATAATTGCATCATTAAGCTGCATTTCTTTTCCTTTTGGAGTACTCATATCATCGTATTAGTTTATTCTAAGAAGCATTGCATACGCAAGATAGAAGGGAGTAGAGGAGCATGCCAAGAGTATGGTAAGGACTTAAAAAAGGAGAGGGTTGGTTTGAGGTGTACATACTGAAGTAAGCTAATTGGTCAGAATGGCCTGTTTCAGTGGATCATTGTACTTGATTTATGGTATGTAAAAAGGTAAATAGGAGAAATCTGGTGACTTTCCAGAACTGAAAAAAAAGACTCCTCTGAGACAAAATGTCAGAGTTGACCTGCACTAGAAAATGTTATAGGTGTCCCCTGCTTTTCGAACATTCGCTTTATGAAACCTCACTGTTACGAAAGACCTACATTAGTTCCCTGTTTTCACTAACAGAAGGTGTTTTCACTGTTACGAACAAAATCAGCGCGCGATAAAAAATCAGTGCGCGAGAGAAAACAGCGCGCTGCGCGCCCCTAGCAGCCAATCCTCCCCGGATTTGGAACAGCATTTTCGCCGGCATTGCTTAAACACGTGCCTATGAGCAGCCGTTTGCAAGATGAGTTCTAAGGTATTGGAAAAGCCTAAAAGAGCGCGTAAGGGTGTTACACTTAGTGTAAAACTAGAAATAATTAAGCGTTTTGATCGCAGTGAACGAAGCAAGGACAAAGTGAGTTTGGCTTGTGGAAGCTGACAAAAATGATGTTGAAGAGGTTTTGGCATCCCATGGCCAAGAACTGATAAATGAAGAGCTGATGCAATTGGAAGAGGAAAGTATAACAATCGAAACCGAATGCAGTAGCGAACTGAACATGAGATTTTGGCTGCAATGATAAAGTACAACTTTAATTTTGAAAGGGTATGTAGGTTTAGGGAATATTTGCAAGATGGTTTGAGTCCTTACAAAGAACTGTATGGTAGAAAAATGCGCGAGGTTCAGCAGTCAAACAAGCCTTCCACATCAGCCACAGCAGACGACGAACCTCGACCTTCGACATCGAGGTAGGCAGGCATAGAAGAAGATGACCTGCCTGCCCTAATGGAAACAGACGACGATGAGATGACACCCCAGTGTCCCACCACCCTAACCCCCAGGCCGCGGGCAGATACCGATTCGCGGAGAATGCAACGGTAGCCGGGACGCACCCAACACATCTTTAAGAAAAAAGCCGAAATAAACAAGCTAATTAATTAGATGCCGCCCGGCACGTAAATGTCGGCCCAGATCAGAGTCAATTGCCAATTGCGTCGCCTCTGAGCTGGGCCGACATTTACGTGCCAGGCAGCACCTAATTAATTAGCATGTTTATTACGGCTTTCTTCTTAAAGATGTGCTGTGTGCCTCCCGGCTACCGCTGCACCGCTGCATGCTTCACGGATCGGTATCGGGTTGCTGCCTGGAGGGTGGGGGCCACTGCACCACCCAAACTCCGACAACTCGTCCTAACACACCATCATCAGTGTGCTCGGCAAGCTGTCTTCCTGATTCCCATAAGTGATACTACACTGTACGTACATTATTTCTACTTCATATAGGCTGTGTACTTTTATGTGATATTTAGTATGACTTCGCAGATTCATAGCTTAAAGGTTACTGGAGAGAGTTTTTTTTGCCAATAGCGCTTGTGTGAGATTTTCTGCCGATGGCCCTTGCGTTAGATTTTCGCTACGGACAACGGTGCAGGCAATGATTGTGGAAAAGTATTTCTACTTTATATAGGCTGTGTATTCATCATATCATTCCTGCTTTCACTATATGTTACTGTTATTTTAGGTTTTATGTGTTATTTGGCATGATTTGGTAGGTTATTTTTGGATCTGCGAACGCTCACAAAATGTTCCCATATAAATAAATGGTAATTGCTTCTTCGCTTTACGACATTCCGGCTTACGAACCGTTTCATAGGAATGCTCTACCTTTAGATGGTGGGAGAAACCTGTACTTTTATTTTTGCTAGGAAGGAACATCAATATGTTGCATAATAATTTAGTATGTTAACCAGTCAGTGGGAAATTGAACCATTTGACCTCATTTTAATATTCATATTTAAATTTCTCCAAGTACAATTATATACATCTCTACATCCTTGACCATGGAATTAGAGGAAGAAAATATTCTTCTCCCTAATAGAATTGGGTCACATATAACAAGAAAGATCAGATTTCAGAAGATGAGAAATGTTATATTCAAGATTTGAGCTTTTGACTTTTTCAATTAGCTAGAGTATTTTTAATTTGTAGGAAGTATCAATTGTTTGCTATCAATGGACCTGCAATAACTCTATCATTCAGTTTAGTTTTTCTATTGTTCTATTTTTCTGTCTAAACTTTACTGATTTGAACCCTGCCTTTGATGGACTCACCTGTAAAAAAAATCTCATGAAATTGTTCTGAATATGTATTTTTTTGGGGAAAAGAAACTGAAGGTTCTGTAAATCTGAAATGTAAACAATCACCCAGCAGACCAGCCACATAACTGAAAGGCAAAGCAGAGTTAATATCTTGGATCAAGAGTAGTTCCTCAGAGATTTAAAGTGACATATTTTCTTCTTATACAAGAGAACTCACACCACTCACACGCCCCTTTGCGTCAGCAGTACACCAGTAGATACTGCAGGCAGTTTCAAACTCCTGTGAGTGCACATCACATACAACCTCTCATAGTTTCAGAACACATCCTACACAGTCAAGAAAGCTCATCAATGCTTCCACCTTCTGAGGATGCAGAAAAGAGCTGGATTTTGCACAACCCAGCCATGTCATTCTACAGATACACAGCAGAGAGCATCCTGACAAGCTGCAGCAGTGCTTGTTACGCACGGGACAGCTCTACAATGGGAAGTCAAACCTGCCCAGTGAATCACAAGCACCAGCCAACCCACCATCAAGGACATGTATATAGAAAGGTATTGGAAAAGGGCCAGTAACACCATGAAGGATCCCACCCACTCTGCCCATGGACTGTTTGCCGCACTCCCATTAGGGAGGAAACTGCATAGCATCCACACTAGGACCATCAGACTCAAAAACAGTTACTTTCCCCCAAGCATTAAGACTAATCAACACCTCCACCCATTAACCCCACCACTACTTTATCGATGTCTGTCAGCCACCTTATGTACAACCTAACATCACTTTATGGACATATGATCAATCTATGCATATAAGCTATTTTATGTATTTATATAAATACATAAAATGAGGGCGAATGGGGGAGGTTCAAACAAGAGGATATGAGTTGAGAGTTAAAGGGCAAAAGTTTAGGGGTAACATGAGGGGGAACTTCTTTACTCAGAGAGAGGTAGCTGTGTGGAACGAGCTTCCAGCAGAAGTGGTTGAGGCAGGTTCGATGCTGTCATTTAAAGTTAAATTGGATAGATATATGGACAGGAAAGGAATGGAGGGTTATGGGCTGAGTGCAGGTTGGTGGAACTAGGTGAGACTAAGAGTTTGGCATGGACTAGAAGGGCCGAGGTGGCCTGTTTCTGTGCCGTAATTGCGATATGGTTATATGTATTGTGCTTTTTTATTTCTGTGCTCTTTATCTTTTCTGGAAATTATTATGCTGCTTTGAATCCAGAGTAACAATTATTTTGTTGTCCTTTACACTTCTGTACAGGAAATGATATTAAACAATCTTGAATAAGAGAAATATTGGTGGACATCGCTAAGCAGAGGCTGAGGTACTCTCAGTCTTCAGCTGAATTCCTTTTCTCACTATCAATCTTTAGGGTTCAACACTCACACCATTTTACTCTTACTTAATCAAGCTGCACTTTCTTAATCTTGCAGCTGTTTGGTGCAATAAGGCATTAAGATATCTCAAGGTGCTTCATAGAAGCATAATGAAACAAAAATTGATTTTGAAATATGTGCGAAAGCAGCTGGATAAACAACTAAAACTTGGTCAAAGAATTAGATTTTAAAGATCATTTCTGAAGGAAATAGTTTTAGAGAAGTTCATTGAAGAAGTCCAGAGATGTTTCAAATAGCAACAAGATATAACAACTCAGTCTTCCTAATTTTATCCATACACTTTTGTCTTTGAGTCACAACATGTGTGTACCAGTTCCACTCTAAAATTTTAACATGACGGTCCTGTATTAAATGAGTGCAACATGCTTGGAGATGGTGAGTAGAAATTGCCTGAATACACTTTATAGCTGTGAAATGTTATTCCATTTCTAAAATTTCCATAAATATTGTGATCTTTCTTGACAGAGTTTCCAATCAGTAATGAAATTTCCTGGTGGGTGCTTTGGCACACACATGATCTGTACTTCCTTGTTCTCGGTTAAACCAAAGTACAGCATCATTCTTTTTGCAGGATTTTGACCGATCGGCAGAAAGTGTATAAGAACTATATGAAAAGAGTGGTCTAGAATGTAACAGATGAGGAGTAACAAAATTGGAGGGAAATATAGAACTTGAAGAAAAGTCAAGTGATATTTCCAAAAGCACATCAGTTTCCACATAAAGTTGTCAAGAGAATATAAGGAAGACACAAAAGGCTTCAGGTAGATTAAGTGATTTGGCAGAGATCTGGAAAATGGAGTACATTGTGAGAAAATGGCAATGTATCCAATTTGGCTGGAAAAAATAATCTAAATGATGGAACTTCATAAGGCTCTGAAATGCAGAAAGTTTTGACTATTCTTTTCTGCTGTTTAATAAGCAAAAGGATAGCACTGAGTTGGGAGAATATAAACAAAAAAATTAATTTGGTGTTGATGACGTAGTGTCGTACAGCCAGATTTGGGAACAGCTTCTTTCCAACTGTGATAAGACTGCTGAACGGATCCTGACCCGGATCTGGGCCATACCTTCCAAATATATGGACCTGCCTCTGAGTTTTTTTGCACAACCTTACTTTCCATTTTTCTATTTTCTATTTATGATTTATAATTTAAATTTTTAATATTTACTGTCAATTTGTAATCCAGGGAGCAGGAAGCGCAGAATCAAATATCGCTGTGATGATTGTACGTTCTAGCATCAATTGTTTGGTGATAATAAAGTATAAAGTATTATTTCCTGGGAACTACAAAAAAATCTGGGAATATAAATCCTTTGTTATATTGAGCACTGGAATTGGTCACCTTATTTATTGGAAGCAATTCAGTGAAGATTTAATTAAAAGTTACCCTAATAATAAATGGTCATTCATTAAACAAGACTTTCTTTTCCAAGAGTTATGTTAGTTTTTGGAAATCTCTTCCTTAAATGTTGTTCAGTCTTTAAAATATTTGTGGCAAAGGTGGATAGATACTCAATAATCAAGATGGTAGGGATGGTTACTGTGGGTGAGCAGGAACGAAGATTTGAAGTTACAGTCAGTTTAGCTTGGACTTTTTAAATAGCGGAACAGGCTTGAGGATATTGTATGGTAGGTGGGGTGAGCAAGCGGGCTGTTTCTACTCCTAATTAATTTGCTCACATTTTCTTTCATTTTGAAGCAATCCAGTGGCAACCTGACTTCCAGAATTAATGAGACAATATTAAACCTAAGCACCTAAAAGGGTGGGCCTCATACATCCACAAATCAAAATCTATCAAACCTTATCTGCTTTACTCCATCCTCTCAAAATTAAGGTGCAGAGAGTGATCCTAAAAAATGCTTATGTTTTGAGATCCTCTTCTCAGCTGAGGTAGACTGCAATACAGGGATCACTATTGCCTTCAATGTAGTACAGGTTAGGTGAGTTGAAGAAAAATCTACTTCATCTCTGGCCTGGCAATAAAAGACATAGGAGCAGAATTAGGCCATTCAGCCCAACGAGACTGATGCTCTGTTCAATCATGGCTGATTTATTTTCCCCCTCAATCCCATTCTCCTGCCTTCACCGTGTAACCTTTGACACCCTTACTAATGAAGAACCCATCAACTCTCTCTTTAAATACAGTGGATTGGGACAAATCAGGATCAGTACATTTTGGCCCAATTAAATGGCTGCCCCAATTAGCCGAAGTTTCATGGAGATAGATAAAAAGGCCATTTAACTGTGAAAAATTATGTATTTAAATGAAATACAGAACAAATTACAACATTATCAATACTACTACAATACTTTAAAACTGTGCATTTAGCTTCTAATAGTTATTGACAGAGCAATTCATCTAGTGTATGCTGCCATGTTCTTGTGATTGTCTATAAATGAACAAAATCAGCATAGATACCTAGAGCTGATAATGAAATGGTTTCGTACAATGCTTTTGATTGTTCAAACCTTCAAATCTTCATTTACATTGTAACATTCAAAAAGGCCGATGTCTTCAAATTCTTCATAGTTCCTAACTTGTTGAAGTAGTAAATATGTTTCATTTCCAGTCAAAAGTAAGGACAGTAAGTGTGGGAAGAGCCAGCCTTGGTTAACTAAGGAATAAAAGATAGTATCAAATTAAAAGCTCGTGTGCAAAGTCGCAAAGAGTAATGAGAGACTGAAGGATTGGGAAAACTTTAAAAAGCAACAAAGAACAACTCAACAAGAAATAAGGAAAGGGAAGATAGAGTATGAAAGTAAGTTAGCATGAAATATAAAAACAGATAGCAAAAGTTTTTACAAAGATATAAAGTGGAAGGGAGTGGTTAAAGTCAACATAGGTGCCTTGGAAGACGACAAGGGGAAATTGACATTGGGTGATAAGGAACCGGCTGAGGCCTTGAATGACTATTTTATGTCGGTTTTCATGGTGGAGGACACATCTAATATGCCAAAGAGTGATGTTATGGACAAAATGGGAGGTGAGGACCTCGATAAAATCACAGTCACTAAAGAGATAGAGATGAGCAAATTAGAAGACCTGAAGGTAGATAAGTCCCCTGGTCCTGATGGGATGCATCCTAGGGTGCTGAGGGAATTGGCAGAGGTTATAGTGGATGCGTTGGTAATCATTTACCAAAACTCTCTAGACTCTGGGCAGGTCCTGACGGATTGGAAGACAGCAAATATCACGCCACTTTTTTTAAAAAGGATGTAGGCAAAAGATGGGCAACTATAGGCCATTTAGTTTAACATTTGTAGACAGGAAAATGCTTGAAGCTGTCATTAAGGAAGAAATTGCGAAACATTTAAAAAGGATTGTTTCCATTAGACAGATGCAGCATGGATTCAGAAAGGGCAGGTCCTGTTTGACAAACTTACTGGAGTTCTTTGAGGACATAATGAGTGCAGTGGATAGAGGGAGACAGGTGGATGTTGTATACTTGGATTTCCACAAGGCGTTCGATAAGGTGCCGCACAAGAGACTTATATATAAGATATGGATGCATGGAGTCGAAGGAAGTGTATTGGCATGGATAGTGGATTGATTAACCAATAGAAGGCAGAGAGTTGGTATAAATGGGTGTTTCTCTGGTTGGCAGTCTGTGGTGAGTGGGATGCTGCAGGGGTCAGTGCTGGGGCCACAGCTGTTTACCACTTACATTGATTTGGAAGAGGGGATTGAGTGTAGCGTAGCAAAATTTGCTGATGACACTAAACTGAGTGGAAAAGCAAATTGTATAGAGGAGGTGGAGAGTCTGCAGAGGGATATAGATAGGTTAAGTGAGTGGGCCAAAGTCTGGCAGATGGAATGCAACAATGGTAAATGCAAGATCATCCACTTTGGAAGGAATACTCGAAGAGGAGATTATTATTTAAATGGTGAAAGATTGCAGAATGCTGTTGTGCAGAGGGACTTGGGAGTGCTTGTTCATGAATCACAAAAAGTTGGCTTGCAGGTACAACAGGTTATTAAGAAGGCAAACGAAATGTTGGTCTTCATTGCTAGAGGGATTGAATTCAAGAACAGGGAGGTCACGCTGCAACTCTACAGGGTACTGGTGAGGCCGCACCTGGAGTAGTGTGTGCAGTTCTGGTTTCCATACTTGGGGAAAGATGTACTGGCTTTGGAGGCAGTGCAGAGGAGGTTCACCAGGTTGATTCCAGAGATGAAGGGGTTAACCTATGAGGAGAGATTGAGCCGCCTGGGACTATACTCTCTGGAATTCAGAAGAATGAGGAGGGATCTTATAGAAATATACAAGATTTTGAAAGGGACAGATAAGATAGAGGTAGGAAAGTTGTTTCCATTGGTAGGTGAGACTAGAACTAGGGCACATTGCCTCATGATTCAGGGGAGAAGATTTAGGACAGAGATGAGGGGAAACTGCTTTTCCCAGAGAGTGGTGAATCTTTGGAATTCTCTGCCCAAGGAAGCAGTTGAGGCTTCTTCACTAAATATATTTAAGATATGGTTAGATAGATTTTTACATAGAAGGGGAATTAAGGGTTATGGGGAAAAGGCAGGTAGTTGGAGCTGAGTTTACAGACATATCAGCCATGATCTTACTGAATGGCGGGGCAGGCTCAATTGGCCGGATGGCCTACTCCTGCTCTTATTTCTTATGCTCTTATGTTCACACCCAGCTATTTCTGGCATCTTGAAGCCTGAATGCTTGAAACCATTGTAAGTGAAATAGTTCTGATTTCTCTTACTGCCTATTTTTCGCCAATTATCAGTGACAAAAATCACTGCTTTTTGAACTCAAGCACACGCAACTGATTCTATTTTTTTAAAAAAACTGTTTTCTTTGTAAGCACAGCACAGCATCTAACGCCAGACAAATGCATGAGTCTGATGCTAGTTAGAAACTGTTTGCAATAGTTTCCTGCTCCGATTAAGCAGCATAGTGTCTCAGATAAACAAAGGGAATGTGAGCTATTTACTTTTTTTTAGAGAGTTGTCCCAAAAAAGAGGCTGTCCCAATTAGCCGAAATCCACTGTATGCCCATGTCATGGTCATAGGTTTTAAATATATCTATATCAAAAGGTCCCTGCCCTTTTAGTGCATCAGACCTGGGCCATCTACAGTTTGGCATCCTCAGGCACTGGAAGGACCCCACTGATCCTCCAAATTTGCTGGGAGGGTAATCTTTCCATTGCCCACACCTTCAGCCAGGTCAATTCATTGGACTCCTTTCTATTTGCTAAGGAAGTTCACTGCTACTGTGATTGTGGCTGTATATGCCCCCCATCCCCGTGCAAATGCCAGGGAAGAACTGCATGAATTCTATGGTGCTATCAGTGATTTGCAAACCACATACTCTGATGGTTTCTATATTGTTGCTGGTGACTTCAAACATGCCAACCTGAAAACAAACCTGCCTGAATTCTGAAACAGAAAAAAATCTGCAGCTGCTGGAAATCTGAGCAACACACACAAAATGCTGGAACTCAGCAGGCCAGGCAGCATGTGTGGAAAAAAATACAGTCGATGTTTCGGGTCAAAACCCTTCAGCAGGACTGGAGAAAAAAGCTTAGGAGTGGATTTAAAAGGTGGGGGAGGGGAGAGAGAAACACAAGGTGATAGGTGAAACTTGGAGGAGGAGGGACGAAGTAAAGAGCTGGGAAGTTGATTGGTGAAAGAGACAGAAGGACATGGATAAAAGTAAAAGGGGGGAGGAGCATCAGAGGAAGTGCTGGGCGGGCAAGGAGATAAGGTGAAAGAGGGAAAAGGGGATGGGAAATGGTAAAGGTGGAGGGCATGACCAGAAGTTTGAAAAATCAATGCTCATGCCATCAGGTCGGAGGCTACCCAAACGGAATACAAGGTGTTGTTCCTCCAACCTGAGCGTGGCCTCATCACAACAGTGGAGGAGGCCATGGATGGATATATTGGAATGGGAATGGGAAGTGGAATTAAAATGAGCTGCCACTGACAGATCCTGTTTGTTACCATTTACTTCATCTCTCCTCCCTCCAGATTTCACCTATCACCTGGATGGTTCTGTCAGCCCCCCCCCCCCCTCACGCACCTTTTAAATCTACTCCTCAGCTTTTTTCCTTCAGTCCTACTGAAGGGTTTTGGCCAGAAATGTCGACTGTACTTTTTTTCCATAGATGCTGCCTGGCCTGCTGAGATCCTCCAGTATTTTGAGTGTGTTGCTGCCTAAATTCTATCAGCATGTTGACCTTGCTACCAAAGGTGAGAACACATTAGACCTGGTTTATATGAACATCCCTGCTGAATACAAGGCTGCTCTCTGTGTTCACCTCAGTTTCCCTTCTCTCCTAATGCTAATTCCTGCATACCACTGATTAAGCATTCAAACTCGTTCAAAGGGAGATAAAGACTTGGCTAGAAGGAGCAACCTCACCTTTCCAGGACTGATTTGAAACAGTGAGGTGGCTACCTACGACCATCAAATTAACATCGATGAATATGCGAGAGCTGTGAACGGCTACGCAGAAAGTACGCTGAGGCTGTTACTGTTATTAAACACCTCTATGCGAGGGCAAATCAAGAGAGGTCGGGGCATGACTGACAGATCAGGATGCTGCCTTCAGATTGGGGAATAAGGCAGCTCTCAAGTCAGCAAGAGTTGCACTTTCCCACACCATCAGGAAGGCAAAACGGGTTTACTCGCAGAGAATATACAGCCATTTCTGTGACATCAGTGCCATAAGGTGCATGTGGCAGGTCAATCAGACCATAACGGACTACAAATCCAGCCTGCACATCAATGACAGTGACACTTCACTTCCTGGAGCACTATTGAGAATGTCCTGACCAGCTGAATCACCATCTTTTACAGAATTTGCAAGACATCTGACCATAAGTCCCTCGAAGGGATTGTGGGGTCTGCTGAGAGGATCATCGAGGACTCTCTTCCACCTATTAGAGATATTTATCAGAAGCACTGCATATGCAGGACCCTTAGCAATGTCAATGATCCCTCCTATCCAACGGACAACCTCTTTGATCCCCTAGCTGTAGGCAGGAGGTACCACAGCATTAGGATGGAAAACAGCTCCTCCCCCAGGCCGTAACATTACTGAATTCTCTGCCCCCATGCAGTGTCATCATGTATGAAGAACTAGTAGTGTTAGAGTGTTTAATTTTCAACTTGTACCATTTATGCATTTTTTTACTTGTTAATTTATTTGTGGTAATATTACATTAGGTGTCATGTGTGTCAGTTAAATGTAGTGTGTTGTGTACATTGGCCTAGAGGAATGTTGTTTCGTTTGGCGATATGCATGTGCACGGTTGAATGACAATAAACTAAACTTGAACTAACTTGGATGTAGATCTTCTACATCAACACGAATAATCTCTAGCCTTACAGAGGAGGTCACCTTCAGGGAGGGTTTCCTTCCGAGAGAACCAATGCTATGCTCTACTCTAATCAAGTAACCATTCAGACTATTTTCAATGTGGGCTGCTTGTGAAATTAAGGTGCATTCATCTGGTGAATCACAGAGCACCAATGAGCAAGAGAAGTGGGACATGACAGTGGCAAAGTGATCAGTGCAGACAAAGCAGCAGAAGGCACCTTCCTCTTCTAGCTCAGTTCAGCTCAGTGGAATGGAGGTAGTCTGAGCCTAGCCATTAAACAGATGTCCGAGGTAGCAAATTAATGCCATAGCTTTGATTTTAACCACCACTGTAATATTAATAATCACTCACACAAACAAATCTGCAACTGTATTTCTCTTCTTTCCATAGCATAGTGCATGAGGATGGAATGGGGACTTTTTTCAATGTTTTATATTCCTTCTGCTACCACAACTTATCTAAAGGTACAAGTGAAGAAGAGAACTTTGTAAAACAAGCTATAGATAAGTTATGTTAACACATTAAGTGGATTACTAAGGTGCAGGTGCCTTGCAGGTCCGGGATTAAACAAAAATTGTGTAAACTGAAACCTTTATTTTATATCCACAACATTTCAATGGAAAATTCTAACGTTAGTAAATTCCGTTCTTTTAGAGCATTCCATAATTGAAGACATGTAATCAGTGCAATGAATTAGAAAATGCTGGTAACAAACTGGGCTGTAGATCTATATGGAGGATCTCATTGGGGCGACAATGCCGAATATTTGATGCCTAGTGGGAGAAAATAACGTCAAAATTTTGACTCAATGTTACTAAAGCTAACCTAATAAAGGATACACATAAAAGTTGCTGGTGAATGCAGCAGACCAGGCAGCATCTCTAGGAAGAGGTGCAGTTTTTCACCAGCAACTTTTACGTGTGTTGCTTGAATTTCCAGCATCTGCAGAATTCTTGTTGTTTGCGCTAATAAAGGATACAATGGGTTGTGAAAAGTATTCGATATGACAACATTATATTTTTTTCTAACTGAGTTGGAGAACAATCTTTATAACTCAAAGACTGGGGTTTGTGCAAAATCCCACAGTGAAAAATATTACTATCAAAATTGTCGTTTTGTAATTCCAGATTCAAATACAAAAAAGAAACAGGAAAAGTAGTTCATATTTAGAAAGTCATTTTAATTTATCAAAAAAGTAAATGCATCCAATCCATGCAAAGTATCAAACATACACTGAAATAAACAAAGGCAGCTACATTATTTTTCTCTTTCTAATGTTTTCTATAAAGTTTGTCACAGTTGAGGAGCATAGCTGTGGTTAACAATTTCAATAGTATTAGTAATAGGTCACTGACACACTGATCTGAAATGCTCCCTTTCTCTTTCCTCACTTTTCACATAATAAACAAGATATAAATCTGGATACAAAACTACCCAATGTGCAAAATAGTGTAAACCTTTTGAAAGCCCATCTTAAATTTTTAATAATCAAACTCATAAAATTACTTGTTTGATCATGACTCATTATTTCACCCAGAACCAAGATTTCAATAGTCAAGAATGTTCCTCACTGTCTGGTTACCAACTGCATGCTGTGGGTGATTGACAGACTTTTAAAAGGCAAAAAAAAAATCAGACATGCTCTGTGAATTTTTTCCAGCTTGCCTCGTAGTGAGCAGGATTAACAGTAAGAAGCACATTCGATATTAGTTCACTGGAAATCCAGTAACTGGAGGCAGGGAAATTTGATCGAAGATTTAATGCAAAGCCTCATTAAAGTTACATTTACAAAATTCATTTTGCAAATGTATTCCAGATACTGCAAAGGAATCAAAATACTATTTACTTTAGTTATATATTAGGTCAAAATATTTACCCCATCTCTGCTGACCTCACAAGTGGCCTGGGATGCAAAACAGGAGATTCACATCAGGCTAGCGCATAAATCGTTGTTGTGATTCTTCTGCGCTTTTCTGAAGAAAAGGAAATCTCTGCTCAGCACATATGTTGTGCTGGTATGTTAAAACCACTCAGTGCATAAACTGAATGTGTGCAGCTGTCAGGATAAACCCTGAGAGAACACATTCAGTTCCTTATTCACACTGAATGGAATCTCTAAAGGGATGTAGTATAAATAGGCTATTTCAATTCAGTAAAATTTTTGCAATAAATGCTGGCCCTGCTAGTGACACCCACATCTCGTGAATGAATGAAAAAAATTAAATCCCTTCATAAAAGGGTCAGTGGTTGGCACTGCAAGTGGGTCACGAGTTGTCTTTAGGAAAATGGGTAGAAAAGAGCAGTAGCGTTCCTGAGCCACTACTTCTATTTGAGAAAGAAACACTCCATTCTTGGTATACTGAACCTGTGCAGCTACCTCCAAATGATCTTCTCTGTTAGACTGAATCCTTTAAACTGTGGATTAGGCCAAACACAAAAGCATTATTCAAATAAGCACAAATCACCCAGCACTTGGGTATCTGAGTTTAAATGAAGCCTTTTTCTTTGTTTTCTCAGATAGAATATGGACAGAAAACTGAATTCTAATTTGTTTGGGTTCACTGAGGCTCTTAACAAGCAGCAGAAAATTTGAAGTGAAGTTCTTTCTGAAGCATTGCATTTCTAAGTAGGGATTTTAAGAAGTGCTAAGAACACTAATTAAGGGAAATGCAGTGCTTGCAAACAAATGGAGTCACACTGGTGAAGTTTCACAATGTCTTCTTTCAGATTCTGCAAATATTTGGAGACATTATTGCATTGTGTACTTGGTCCTTGACAGCCATAAAGTACTTTCAAGGCTAATGTCAAGATTTTGTGGCATTTTAAGCACTATAATGCAATGGTTGATGTATTAGTGAGGCTACTTGTGGAAGTCATAAAAATGGCTGTGTATTGTTGCAAATTTACCATATATACTGAATTGTACTTTCTAATTTTAAATGCAAATTAACTATAGTCATTAAGTCTGCAACAGTATGCAGGATGATGAAATGCTGCATTAACTATTTTTATGCCTTGTTTCTCCTTCCCTATCATAATCATTTCATAAATGTCTGAAATATTTGCAAGACATGCTGTTCTATGTGACAAAAGTTCAGGCTAAGTGTACAGCCTCAATTCGATGTTGAAAGAGAAATAAGGAGTCTAATGCATTATTCATCTGTGGTTAGCTTGAAGGAAACCACAATGCCAGGTTTACAGCATGCATTTTGAATTTTGATAATCAATCAGTTTCTTGTTAACCACTAACAGTTAGAAGTGTAAATATTGGTCAATCAGAATTGCTGGAGTCTAATTTAATAAATCACTATACTTGGCCGGATCTGCTTGAACCGAATTTTTAATCAATTTGTTGTTATTAGGGATAATAGAACTATTTATATATTAACTTGTCAATTGAATACACACACACAGAGTTCCAGAATACCAAATCTAGTATGTGATGTGGTCCAGCAGGGAAGATAATCTAGGATCTCCACAAATGATCATAGGTACGTAAATGATGCACATTTTGCCTTATAGTATAATTGAATAAAATCAGTCTACGGCAAGATACCCATCTTCATCTTTCTTGTGTGGGAAGACGCAAAGAAAAGTATACGCTGTTTTGACATTGAGTAAAGATTAGTACTATAATAAAGTACTTTATGGCATCCACTTTATAAAGTAACACAAGTAGAAGCTGGGATATAAGCAGACAAGTTGAATTTATTGCCATTATTAAAGGCCTTTTGTCTATTTTCTAAATATCTACATTTGACAGATAATTTGCTAGCATGTTGAACTTCCTGGGAGGTAGAATTTATTTAAATAAATGGAAAAAAAACAATGGACCCCCTTTAACTCTTTGATCGAAGTTCCCATATTAGCTGACAGAATTACAGTAATAGAGAAATCAGTTCCACTAATACTTTTGTACTTAACTAAGCTATAAACTTCATTGATTAGAGAAATACAGAGCTCATTTTTCCTGTTTCTTAGACGTTAATTTTCAAAAGTTCAAAGTAAATTTATTATCAAAGTATGTATATGTCATCATATACTACCCTGAGATTCGTTTTCATTTAGTCTCCAACTCCAAATATCTCAATATCCAGGCATATTATCTATGTTTACTATTTATACAATTTCATTCTAAAAACAGCTAATGAATCAAACAGTCTAACAGACATTTCAAACCTCAGGAGCACATTGCTTAGCAGAAGTTTTTCTTCATGCTATTTATAGATCATCCATCAAATGTTACCCTTCCGATTTGGAGATGGTTTAGAATCAGAGAAAAAAAAAACTGAGGATGCTGGAAATCTGAAATAAAGAATAAAATACACAGAAACCATTCAACAAATCAGGCAATATCTGTGGAAAGTGGAACACTTAACATTCAGGTTCATAATCTTTTGTCTATTTCCATCAGTTTCTGTTGCTATTTATTGAAGACAGCTTCTCTTTATCTACTCTACCTAAATACAAAATGTCATTAAACCACAGCAAAGTCCTCTCTGAGTTCTAACAACCCCAGTTAACAACATGACTGTAATTCCTTGGAACTGTTCAAATAATTTTCCAGTGTGCCTACTTGAAATCCTTCATCCTACTGAAGGCAAATTACTCAGAACCAGACATAATGCTTTTGCTGGGTACAAACTAAAGACTTATACAGGATTAACATATGTTTATCAATTTGTATTTTATCCTTGCACTTATTAGCCCTTATTTCCCTAGATGATTTATGAATTTGTTGACCTATTTTGCCACTTTCAGAGAATTGTGAATAAACACCTCCAAATCTGTCTACATGTGCTCCCTCAGTAGCTCACATCATCACTCTTTATTTTCTTACCTTCAGTCCAGACATGGCATTAGTTTCATCCTCTGTACTTGAGCATCATTTCTCTATCATTTTGTTTCTTCTCTGCTCCAGTCTACTTCCATTGTTATTTGTCATTTGGTTCCAGATATCATATATTGTTCCAGTGAAGAGCAAACTTTTTTTATTCCTTTTGTTGAAATCACCTCGCTGGTTACTTATCGAGCTAAATTTGTGCCATTATTTTGCAGGCCAGAATATATGCATGAGGGAGAGATTGGAACCCATATTTCTGAGGTCTCAAATTATGAAACAAAACTTACTGCAACGGATGCACCAGTTTTTAATTGGTCTCTCCTTCCTTGTTAAAGGGTCTCCATCCTGAAATGTTAACTATAGTTCTTATCCACAGCTCCTTGGCCTGCTGATTATTTGCAGCTTTCTCTATTATTTCAGCTTTCTAGCATCTGCAGTTTTTTTCATTTTCAATTTGATATCTTTGAACTCAAGCTGACTAAATTGTATTTACAATCCTATCAGCCATTCACAGTATTCTTAACTTGGTCCTAGCCAAAAGCTAGGTAAATTATTTAAAACTATGACATCGGATGATGAATAAATAATTCAGTTCTCTCTTCCATTTGATCTTTCTGTTCTTCTGCATTCCACAAGCCAGAGAACAGGAAACATAAACTCTGAAACAAGAATCATTGCCAATTTTTGGCCTACAATTAAACAGACAAATAATGAGACTGTGGAACAGGATGAATGGTCACAATAACAGTCTCTGTGGCAGTCAGTCAAATATCATTAAGAACAAACATATCTCTGTCCAAGCAACAGAATTTTAATATAACTCATAAATCTACATGACATTAAATTTTGAATAATAAACAATTGCATTTTTGCTGCATCATTACCTTTTCTTTCACTGGCCTTTTTACAGAAACTGTAATTATATTTTTTTTTGTTCATTTTTCCCTCTTTGGTTCTTCATTTTGAAAGCATAGTTTCTTCCCAGTGTTTCTTCGTCATTCATTTCCACCAAAGTAATTTCTGGTCATCACTATACTTGTGTGCCTGAAGTCAAATGAACACAATAATATGCAAACAACACATATAAAAGTTGCTAGTGAATGCAGCAGACCAGGCAGCATCTCTAGGAAGAGGTACAGTCGACGTTTCGGGCCGAGACCCTTCGTCAGGACTAACTGAAAGAAGAGCTAGTAACTTTCAAATCTCTTACTAGCTCTTCTTTCAGTTAGTTCTGATGAAGGGTCTCAGCCTGAAACGTCGAATGTACCTCTTCCTAGAGATGCTGCCTGGCCTGCTGTGTTCACCAGCAACTTTATGTGTGTTGCTTGAAATTCCAGCATCTGCAGATTTCCTCGTGCTTGCGAACAAAATAATATGTCTGGATATGAAACATGATGAAATAAGAAACCAAATGCCTATGTAGAACAGATAAATGTTTATTTACCACTACCCCCCATATCTTGCTCACAAATAAGTCAGTTTTCATTTGATATATATGCCATATTGGTCTTCTTTCTAAAAAAAGCTATTTCATCAGTTATTTAACTGTGGAAAAATTATCTGACCTTGTGAGGCTACCAAAAGCATATAAAATGATTGAACATGCAATTTCTCTTGCATAATAAAATTCATGGCTAAATTTCCCCTTTCATAAACTTGAGTACACTGTATGCGTAGCCAAGAACTAAAATATTACTTTCAATACTGTTCATGCAGTATTTAAACTATTATTCTTTCGTGAGTTATGGGTGTCATTGACAAAGCCAGAATTAGGAATAGAAGAACAGAAAAACATCTGAAACAGGATCATTACTAATACTAATCTGCTGTACCACCCAGTTAGTTCATGGATGATCTGACCTTGGCCTTGACGTCACCCTTCGATCAATACCATAAAGTCCTCCATTACCCTTCAAATCAAAAATATGTCTACGTTGGCCCTGAAGCAGAGAATTCATAAATCATAACTCTCTTGGAAAATAAACTCATCCTTATTTCCATTTTAATTTGTGATTTCTTATTCTATATTCTTGTTGTATATTCCCCATGAGAGAAAATAACCTCTCACCTTCTATCCTATGAAGCCCCTTCTCACCTTTATATGTTTCAATTAGATCATGTTTTAGTCTTCTAACTCCAATGAATACAGAACCAACCTGATCAACCTTTCACTATAAATAATTAACCGAGTAATCATCTCTATTAACCTTCTCTTCATTACTTCAAATACAGAATATTAAATGAAGAGACCAAAACTGTTTGCAGTATTCTGGATCTCATCAATGGTTTGTATTGTTGCAGCAAGAGTTTCATTATACTCCATCTACCATACAAGAAAAGCCAACGTTACATTTGCTTTCCAAACCATTTGTTCTACCTACATACTAATTTTCAGTATTTCAGGTAATGTATCCAAACCCTTCCATGTTCTAATGCTTTGCTTGTTTTGTCTGTTTAAATATTTTTTCTAGTCTTCATACCAAATGGATAACTTCACATCACACTGGCCAAACCTTTACCCACTTGTGTGTCAACTTCACAACTTATCTTTGTATGATCAGAAAACATTGACTGCAAGAGTCTGTGTACATTCATTGACATAATTCCCACCAGATATTGTGTGCTAATTGAAAAATTATCCATTTGTCTCAATCCTCTGCTTTTTATTAACTACCTAATCTTTCGTCTATGTTCTTAATCTATTACCATTATTGCTCCTTTGACTTCCTTGCTTCAAGAGCATTTCAGAAGGCCATTAAAAACTAATTACTCTACTATGGGTCTTTGACTTGAATTCCTTTGTTTCTCTTCCACTGATGCTGCCTGATCCACTGAGTGTTTCCAGAATTTTCTCTTTTCCTGCATTTTTTTTGCATCTGCAGGTATTGTTTAATTTTCTTTTCTAAAGAACATCTAAGCATTCATGTACTTCATATTGACACTTAAATTTTTATCAACATTTTATTTAATGAACTGAATTTAAATTCCTGGATGCTGTGTTGGGATTCAAACTTGTGCCTCTGAATCGTGAGCCCAGTTCTCTGTATAAATAGTCGAGTAATAACCCTGAGCCTCCTTAACACTGCTGCAGACTATAGACTTATCATATTCCCTTGCCCAGATGTCACTTCAGTTTATGACATGTGCTGTTACCAGACATATACACGGTACAAGTAGAAAGTACTTCTCTCTAATTTAAATGAATTTTGAGGTCCAAATCACTCCTCCATACTCAAATATTCTCTTTCTAGCATTGGGGAAGACAGGAAAAAATTGAACACTTGGCATAACTTAGTTATACAAATAACCAAATTACTTGTACTGTTGTATTGGAGATGAAATTATCTATTCTGTCATTTGTTCAATACCAAATACTACATTCTAAAGACAATTTATTGCCTTAATAGTTCTCCTTATTACCAGATGTCATATTAAATATTTATTTATTTAGAGATACAGCACGATACAGGCCCTTAGAGCCCAACGAGCTGCACCACCCGGCCACCTAACTACATAACACTAGACCAGCCACAGGATAGTTTACAATGACCAATTAACGGACTTGAATTTGCACTTTGGATTGTGGGAAGAAACCAGAGCACCTTGAGGAAACCCAGGAGGTTCAGGGAGAGGAGGTATGACTCCTTACAGACGGAACTGGAATTGAACTCTGAACTCAGGAATGCCCCTAGCTGTAATAGCGTCCTGCTAACCACTAAACTACCGTGGCGCCAATGGTAATATGTTTACAAAATAAGTCTTTTGAAACTGAATCCTTTCTAACAATTGCTGTTACACTTAAGTAGTTTCCCTCCACACTCCTGCTTTCTCTGGAGTTAATGTTCAAATATTTAGTTTGAGAAACATTGAAACTTCATCCATTCTTCTCTATGACATGCCCCTAGAGTTACTGAAGCAAAATGAAACAGCTTTACACACTTCAGTGTTCTCCCATTATGAAACAACAGTATGATTTAGTAAGAAATAGCTTGCTAAGAATAAAAGGATAACAATCCATTACATGTCCTTCTCATATGAATTTGAGGTGATTATCATAGCACGTTATAGCATGAAATCAAGCAAGCAGAGTAAGATTATAGACTCATTTGTCACTGTTATTCTTAAAATGTTTCTATTAGTTACAGGTTTTGTGTTGCAATTTTAATAGTTCATTCAATATTTTATATGATGCATGGTTTAGTAAGGCAGGGTAGCTGTAGCTAAGATAACATATTCATATCAAGCAGAACAGCTGGGAGAGGTAACTCAATAAGCTACAGTGTGGTCTGGGTCATAGATTACTTGTGTGGCATTTTCATGTCTACGTTGAGTCTATTGTATATCTTTAAAGCATGTAAAAGTTTAACTTTTTTCATAATTCTTATCCTTTTATCAGAGCAAGCTTAAAGCTCTGTTTGAACTAAATACTTCCTGGACTGTAAATGCCTATAAAGAATAGTTTATTAAACAATCTTATTTTCACTTGATAAATATTTCACAGCTGTGGAATGTTCCTAAGCCAATGGAAAATCATCTTCCAATGAAACCTCATTAACTTTGGTAATCCAACTTTCTGAGAAAGGGATAAGAAAAATGATGCCAACTGTAAGGAGACTGTTTTTGGGAGGTTAGTTTCTAAATTACAGTACTGTGCAAAACTCTATGTTTTATCATCAACTAAGAACAATCAGTGATTGCTTTGTATTTAAATCAGTGAGACTTGCTCAGGACAAATGGTTAATACATTGAACATCTGACTACAAAAGAACATGAAGGCCCTGTCGCTTTGTTGACTTCAGCCAAGAAAGTAGTTGTGATACTCAAATTGGTCTCAGCAGCCATTAAATGCAAATTAGATGTGTCCTATTTAGTTATAATTATCTATCCTAAACAACACACTACGGGAACTTATATTAGGACATACTTAGATAATATGATTATATGGTGAAGCCTCTCACTAATAATTACCAGGGATAATTAATTTCTAAGATGACAGCTGAGCATGATAGGTTGTTCACTACACGATCCAGAGTGAGCTAGCAAACTGCTTACAAAATTGGCTGGATGGTAGGAGAAAACAGTGGTATTGGAGTGTTGTTTTACAGATTGGAAGCCTTGTACCATTAGTGTGCCTTGGCGATCAGTGTTGGTTCGCGGTTATTTGTCACCTAGATTAACAATTCGCATGAGAATGTTCATTGCATAATTTGTACCTTTGCGGATGACACAACATTGGTGATGTGGTGAACAATGAAGAAGGTTATCTGAAGCTGAAACAGGATCTTGACCAACTGGGAAACAGTATCAATGAATGGTAGGTGGAAATTAACTCAGACAAATGCAAAGTGATGACTTTTAGGAAGTTAAACCAGGTCAGGACATGCACAGTGAATGAAACACATATCTTCCTGAAAGTGGTGAAACTGGTAAACAAAATACTGAAAAAGGCTCTTGCATGCTTGCCTTCATTGGTCAGGGCTCTGAGTTTAAGAGCTGGGATATCATATTACAACTGTACAAAAGATCTGGGAGATGACACCTGAAATAGAGTGTTGGTGCTGGTCATTATACTATAGGAACAATGTGATTAAGTAAGAGAAGGTACAGGAGAAAGCTTTTAGGGATGACCTTTTATAAAATCATAAGGAGCATAGATAAGGTGGATAGTTAAAATCTTTTTCCAATGATAAGAGAGTCTAAAACTGGAGCTCATTGGCTTAAGGTGAGAGAGGAAAGATTTAAAGAGGATCTGGGGTATAAATTGTTCACACAGAAGTGGAGGGTTTATAGAATGAGCTGCCAGAAGTATATAATCATATAACAATTACAGAACGGAAACAGGCCATCTCGGACCTTCTAGTCCATGCCGAATACTTACTCTCACCTAGTCCCACCAACCTGCCCTCAGCCCATAGCCCTCCATTCCTTTCCTGTCCATATAGCTTTAAATGACAACATTGAACCTGCCTCAACCACTTCTGCTGGAAGCTCATTCCACACAGCTACCACTCTCTAAGTAAAGAAGTTCCCCCTCATGTTACCCCTAAGTAGTGGAGGAGGATGATATAATTACAATATTTAAACATATTTGAGCAGGTACATGCAGAGGAAAGGTACACGGAGAGGGATATGGGCCAAACACAGTCAAAAGAGACTATCTCAGAATGGTAATTTGGTAGATATAGATAAGCTGAGCTGAAGTGCCTATTTCCTTGCTGTGTAGCTTCTTAACTGTACACCCTGACCAGTTATCTTCTGAGAATTCAGATTGCCTCATGCAGAGTGAAAGTGAGAATTACCCTTATCATATTGATGCTTATTTAAAGATTGGCTATTGAACTTAGTGAACTTGAGCAAATACTTAGAAATTGCTTGGAAGGGTCTAAGAAACTACTAGAAAAATCATACTGTGCTGTAAAGGAGAAAAAAATATTTTACAATAAAAGAAATCAAAGCAGTCTCACCTGTTATTGGCATGAGGGTAAAGAAAGGGTAAGTAGTTAGAGAATACTTTACAAAAAGTTTATATGGTGAGAGCACAGAATACATTATGCTCAGAAGGCAGTAAGGATGTTGAATTGAATTGAAATGGAAAAGGTTATCTCCCTGTACATAAAATTACATGTTGCAGAGGGTAAGGGATAAAATCAATGAAGAAGTCTAATTGGGAAGCAGTGTGGTACTAAGCAGGAGGAATAGAATGAAGATTTGAAATGATAGATGAGAGGATTCAAAGGAGTCATCCCACACGTAACTTTAAAATATTCAAGACACAAACACATTATTAGTGCTTGGGCCAAAAAGCTTTGTAATTAGCACCAATGTCTTTTTTAAAAATTTAAACAATCATTTATCAAATCAACAATGGCACCGTTGTTGTCAACAATTAAGTACTCTCCAATAATAGTTGAGATTCGAATGGAAAAAAATCTGAACAAATGAAAGTTCAATTGTGATTTCCTGACAAAGAAAACACTATATATTGTTGCAATAGAGTCAGTCTAAAGGGCATTCATCAGGCTGGAATGAGAAAATTGACCAATCAAGAAAGGCTAAAAATTTAGGACTGTATTCTTTGAGGTTTGCAATATGGATGAAGTTATTGGAACATATGCAAAATCCTAGTGGGCACAATAGGGTAGGTAGTGACATTTTTTGATTGGCGGGAGAGTCTTAAATCAGTGTAAGTAGTTATCAGAGGTCTTATAAAACTGTGGAGCCTGAAAAATTCTCCTCTAGAAGAAAGTGAATCACTGGAATCTCTCTCCAAGAGAGTTATGAAGGCTAGATCATGAGAAGTATTTGAATTGAATCGAATGATCTTTATTGTCATTATACATAGGTACAATGAAACTCTGTTTGGCCTCCTGTCAGGCAATTAAGTAAAACGGAGGATAAAAACAAGACAGTAATAGAAAAACAGTATTAAATAGATAAGTAGCAGCAGTACCAGAATATCACAGTAATGCACCAAGTGCCATTAGTGCAAGTATTGGAGTCCTGTGTGTGCATGTGTGTGCTCACAGTTTGAAGTGCAGTTGGATATTTTTTTTGAAATATCTGAGGTTTGAGAATGGGAATCTGGCACAGAGGAAGAGAGGCCTGGGGTAGATCAACCATGAAAGCATGGGCATGCTTAAGAAGGTAGGGAGCCTATTTCTCTTCTTGACTAATAGTCTTTGACCTGAAATGTTAGCTCTGTTATTCATTCCTCAGGTGTGTCTGACCTGCTATTTCCAGTATATTTTGTTTTTTTTTCCCCCTTATTTTATCTTTTTGGCTTCAGAAAGGACGGATGAGGAGTGAAAAGAAATCAAGTTACCTTTCGATTTCTGTACGCACAACTCCTCATCTAGTTCTCAAAAGGAGTTATTCTTTCAAATAGACTCACTAATTTTATTGATGTTACAACTTTAGGTTTTACATGAAGTTGATTGAACGACTATTTCTCTGGTTGAGGAGGTTGTGATATAGGTCATCAATTTAAAATTGCCACATGCTTTGTGAGAAGAAATTAGTTATTCAAAGACTTGTTATTGGTAGAGGATGAAATATACTCACTCCCAAAATGCATTTGATGCAGTTCTCCATTGATGCTAGTTAAAGCTAATATACATGGAACTGAAGACAGGATGTTGACCTGGTTAAATTCCGGCTGATAATCATGGAACTCTCATTAACCACTACAGAAAATAATGAAAATGGCCAGTGGGATGGTAGTCTTTAAAGATACAAGGTTGCAAATAATGCAACAAAGATGTAAAATTTTGGCGCTAACCTGCAGAAAAGATTATCTCAGAGGAAATGTATTTTGGATTGACCAGAAGGGGAAAAGATGACAAAATATGAGTCTGTTGCTGATTCTCTGTGTGTGGCTATAAGTCATAATCAAACAGAATGAAAGGATTGCTCTGTGAATTTTGGGATCACTACTGTCAACTTAAATGTGATTTGCTTAAATCTGTGACAGGTTTTCCTCTTTTTCCTTAAACATGATTGATTTACTGAATCCTTTGCCCCTGCTGATTGACCAGGACCTTTCAGGCATGGGTATTGACACAGCATAAATGTTCAACAAGAGGAGCCTAGTCACTTGTGCATTGGCTGTTGGAGCAGAAGGGTTGGGGGAATTCTTGTCAGTGTTGGCCTTTGTGAAGGTGAGGGAAAGAGAAGCAATTAGTCCATGATTTATTTGGAATTTGTTGAACCAACATCAACCCTCTACAGTTTGGCTGGTGTTGGGTGTTGCAAACAGACAGGTGGGGGATGGGGGTGGTGCAGGGATTGATAATGAGTGTGTGTGCAAGGATGTTAACATAGTTTGAAGTAAGGTTTCAAAGGTATATTTAATGTTAGAGAAATGTATACAATATACATCCTGAAATGCTTTTTCTTCACATCCATCCATGGAAACAGAGGAGTGCCTCCCAAAAATGAATGACAGTTAAATGTTAGAACCCCAAAGCACACCCCCAGGTTCCCCCTCCCAGGCTCTTGCAGCAACACCAATCAACTTAACTTGGTTTAGCATCATTTAACCTTTCATTTGGTAAAAATTAAAAGAGATATGCTATCATTTCATAAATACTTTGGTTTGAGAGGGGTGAGAGAATTGCCTATCCTCTCAATTCTCCTTCCGCTCATCACTGGGACACTATTGAGATGTGTTAAAAGGATGAATGATGATGACGATGACGTCAACTCAGGCCTGAGAGGCCAGCATCGGGCATTTTCATACCTCACAAGGTGCGGTACGAGAAACTGTGTGGTGCGCCACTCTTCACACAGACACGTCACAGTACAGTAGGTTTATTTATTTTACGAGATCGAGTTGCAAGCTCAACACTCAACCCGGCACAGATGGAAAGCATACTCAGGAACGGCCAGACTGGAATCGAACCTGGGAACCTCCATTCCGGAGTCCGGCGCTGATGTCACTGCACCACTACTGACTGAGTCACCGTCATCGTCATCATCATCAAAAGGCAGGGAGCAATTGTTGATAATGATGAGAAGATGAATGAAAATACATGAAGGTGAGGCTGCATGTCTGGGTCACTAGACAGCTAGGAAATTATAAAGTGTATGGGAAAGATGGATTGGTTTACCTGCAAGGTGGTTTGGTATGAGAGGTGCTGCAGTAAGACTGATGTTACTGGAGGAGGTCAGGGTAGTGCACACTTACTCTGAAGGTACACATGCCAGCCACCATTGTAAACCTGATGTGGTTACTTAACTGCTTTTGACATTGAATCAGAGGTGAGGAACCACACTTCTGCTGTTTGACGTAAAAATAACACTTCTTCATCCCACTTCATAGAGATATGTGTTCATGTAGAGACTTATAGTCTCAATTTTGACAGTATGTGATGCAACACTAAATTAAGGTGGAGGACTACCTCGGTATCATTACATTTCATTAGCATCTCTCATTTTTCAGTCAACCCCAGACATCATCAAATATTGCTTGAAATGCATCTTGTGTGAAACTTTATCTACAAGCTGATTAGTCAGAAAACTTGAAATTATTTTGTTAATGCCATCTTTATATTAAAGCATCTTGGACAAAAGTGCAACATAAAGTATGTGTTTCTCATTTGCTGTGCACCCTCCAAAATCCCAGGAAATTAAAATTCCATCTGAGGTGTTGCTACGAAAAGAGCTTCAGTTGCAAATTGTGCATTGGATTGTTCAACATGAATATCGTTATTTTACAATAAAAAAGTTACTCAATGCTATCTTCCTCCTTTGAAAATCAGCCACCATTCATCAACAATGCCCCGTGGAGGTGTATGAGGGAGCTTCAAATAAAGCTTCTGTTAGAAGATAGATGGGAGTGGTTTAAAATGTGCATATTTTAGATATTTGTTTAATCTAGGTATTGTCTTTTTTTGGCTGCATTGAAGTCTTCAGCTGATTTTACCATACCGCTCAGTGGGACATTGAAAGTGAAATACTGTAATGTATGGAGCTATTTGCTTTAGGGCAATGATTCCACCCCACCCCAACACTAGGTATAAAAAAGTTGTCTGCACATGCATATTGTTCTCTCTCTCATGCTGTAATGTGAATACACCAGATAAAGCCAACTTCCACGTGCGTGCTTTTATTTAATTGATATGTAGTTGTGCATAAACACAAACTGGTGATGACAACAAATCTGAATGTCAGAAAATATCACAAACTGCACTGACAGTTATGGGACAAAAGAGTTAAACAGCATGAGAAGGCTGAAGGACCTGTGATTAACAGTGAAAGATGCATTGAGTTTAAAGTGAAAATAACATGGCGATGGCTTCAGTTGGGAAAGCTGAGAAATTTGAATATGCTAATGAAGGTTGTGAGTCATATAGTGAGAGGGTTGAATTGTATTGTAGTGCCAACAATGTGGAGTAGCAAAAGAAAGCTCCTACACTTCTCAGTTTAATGGCTGCAAGAACGTAGACTCTTACATAACCTAGTAACCCCTGAAAAACCAGCAAGCAAGAAGTTCAAGGAAATTGGTACAATTTTACAAAATCACTTGAGCCCTAAACTGCTGACAATAGCTGGGAGATTTAAATTTTACAAAATGAACCAGTCAAAGGATGAAAGCATTTCTGAATACATTGCAGAATTGCACAAACTTTCCCAGTACTGTGACTTTTAATGCATTAGAAATTGCACCTTTAGGCAGTGGTCCCCAACCACCGGGCTGTGAGGAAACGATATGATTTGGTGATATGAACTGATATGAGTCAGCTGCATCTTTCCTCATTCCCTGTCATGCCCACTGTTGAACTTGAACGCACCTGAGGTCCGCAAGAATATTGTCAATATTAAACCGGTCCATGGTGCACAAAAGATTGGGGACCCCTGCATTAAGGGACAGGCATGCATAGTCAAGGCACTCAAATGAGGCCACTGTCCAAAGGAAACCTAAACTTATAATGGGCATTGACCATTGCAATATCATTAGCGACTTCAGCAAAGGATGCAGCAGGACTACAGAACTACAGGAAAGCAGGTTAGAATGTGAAATGCACGAAGTATCCCTAAATGGTGCAAAAAGTGAAAGATGTTATTGATGTGGCAAATCCTCCCATGATACAAAAGACTATTAGTTCAAAGAAAAAGTCTTCAGAGAGTGTCACAGATGAAGTCATATAGAGAGGATGGGCAAGGTAGACATTCTGAAGTAAATAAAAGACTTTTTTTTTAATATAGTTTGTATTCTGCATGGAGGAAAGTGACCAGGGACCTGTTTTGCGATCCCCTCCTCTTTATGATTTTTATAACTTACCTGGATGAGGAAGTAGAAGGGTGGGTTAGTAAGTTTGCTGATGACACAAAAGTTTTAGATTTAGATTTAGATTATGAGGACACTCAGTCCTCGTTTATTGTCATTTAGAAATACATGCATTAAAAAATGATACAATGTTCCTCCAGAATGATATCACAAGAAACACAGGACAAACCAAGACTAACACTGACAAAACCACATAATTTTAACATTTAGTTACAACAGTGCAAAGCAATACTGTAATTTGATAAAGAGCAGACCATGGGCACGGTAAAAAAAAGTCTCAAAGTCCCGATAGCCTCATCATCTCACGCAGACGGTAGAAGGGAGAAACTCTCCCTACCATGAACCTCCAAGTGCCGCAAACTTGCCGATGCAGCATCATTGGAAGCACCCGACCGCAGCGGACTCTGAGTCCGTCTGAAAACTTCGAACCTTCGACCAGCCCTTCAACACCGAGCACCAACCACCATCCTCTGCCGAGCGCTTCGACCCCGCCCCAGCCGCTGAGCAACAAGCAAAGCCGAGGACTTGGGGCCTTCCCCTCCGGAGATTTCGGACCACACAGTAGCAGCAGCAGCGAAGCAGGCATTTCAGAAGTTTCACCAGATGTTCCTCCGCGCTCTCACATCCGTCTCCATCAAATCAGGATTGTGCACGGCACCCTACTTGACAAATAACAGACATCACCACCGGAGTGGCCGCTGCGAGCTGCGTCGCGCCACCATCTTCTCCTCTCCTCCTTGGGGGTGTTGTGAATAGTCTGGAGGGTTGCCAAAGGTTACAGCAAGACATCAATAGGATGCAGAACTGGCTGAGAAGTGGCAGATGACATTCAACACAGGCAAGTGTGAAGTGGTTTACTTCAGGGTAGGTCAAATTTGAAGACAGCATATAATATTAATGGTAAGACTTTTGGCAATGTGGAGGATCAGCAAGATCTTGTGGTCCATATCCGCAGGACTCTCAAACTCACTGCGTAGGTTAACAGTGTTGTTAAAAAGGCATATGATGTGTTGGACTTCATCAAGAGCCATGAGGTAACGTTACAGCTATAAAAACCTTAGTAAGACCCCACTTGATCAACTCACTACAGGAAGGATGTGGATACTATAGAGAGAGTGCAGAGGAGATTTACAAGGATATTGCCTGGATTGGAGATCAATCTTATGAGAATAAATTGAGTGAACTTGGCCTTTTCTCCTTGGAGTGATGGAGGGTGAGAGGTGACCTAATAGGTGTGTATAAGATGTTGAGAGGCATTGATCGTGTGGATAGCCAGATGCTTTTACCCAGGGCTGAAATGGCTAACACAAGGAGGCATAGTTTTAAGGTGCTTGGAAGTAGGTACAAGGGGGATGTCAGAGATAAGTTTTATAGATAGCTACGTGGAACTTAGAAAAATAGAGGGAAATTCCAGGCAGTTTCTAGAGTAAGTTATGTGGTCGCACAACATTGGTAGCTGAAGGGCTGTAATGTGCTATAAATTTCTTTGTTTTATGTTCACACAAAAAGCATAACCAAGTGAAAAGTCTCAAACATAAAACTAAGCAAACGCATAAAGATACCGAAAATAAAACAAAATCAGACAGCACAGAGTCTGACAAAGGTGAAATATCATACCTAGAACTGCATAGTATATCTGAAGCAGGTCCCAAAATCATCTGGATCACAATAGGTGTGTCTGGTTTAAAACTAAAAATGGAGCCTGATACAGGGTCAGCTTTCTCTATAATTTCAGAGGATGACAACAACAGACTGTTTTCTGAGATACCATTAGAGAAGACCTCAGTGACACTAAAGATTTACAGGGGTGAAGAAGTGTCTCCCAAAGGCAAACTCTAAGTAAATGTGACGTATGGAGGCCAAGCACAACAGTTAGAGCTTTATGTATTGAATAGTGGAGGGCCTGCACTTTTCAGATGTGAGTGGTTGAGAAAAATCCAACTAGACTGGCACTCAATCAAAGCTGTCAGTGTGACATCAAGAGGCAATGGCAGCCCAAATGGTAGCACTAACCAGAGGCTGTCACAGCTGCTTAATGCTAATCAGAAGGTTTTTGAGAAGGGAATGGATAGAAGGATTGAAGACTTAGCTAAAAACTGTTTAGGGTGCCAAAAAGTTCAAAATGCACCCCCATAAGAACCGTTACACCTGTGGGACTGGCCATTTTCACCATGGCAAAGAGTACATATTGATTTGAGATAAATTCCCAAATCATGAACTGGCCATGAGCTCCATGTTTCTGATTCCTTTGGATGCTCATTCAAAGTGCCCGGAGGTTATCCAATGAATCAATCATCTCAGCAACGACTGACTCCACTCTGAGGACTATCTTCACCAGAAATGGCTTACTGGAATGAATTGTGAGTGACGATAGATCAGAAAACTCGTCAGAAGGACTCAGACAGTTTGTGAAGAAAAATGGCACCTGGTATTTCAAGTTAGTTCCTCACCACCCAGAAATGAATGGATTCCAAACCTTCAAGAAGTCCATTAAAGCAATGGACGAGGAAGACATTCCTATACAGCACAAGGTGAACAACTTCCTTTTTGTGTTTCGGAACTCTGTTCATATGACGCAAATCAAACACCTGTATTGCTGTTCATAAACAGGATTCTGAGACCTCGCATGGACCTCCTGAAATCAGATCTATGGAGGGAAGTGCAGAATAAACAGTTCAGCCAGTTGCCAAGTGAAGCAGAAAGAAGCATCGAGATTGGACAGGGATTCCTAGCATGTGATTACTGAGAAGACAAGTCGATACCCGGTAGGATAGCAACAAGAACTGGACCACTGATGTACACAGTGGATGTTAGACATCAGACATGGAGACATCATGTGGACTGGGTACAGGATGCCCAACCGAAGAACACACCTGAATTGCATGCATCCAACTAGATAGACATATTACAGTCACTGGACTTACCTCTCAGTGATGATCATGTCACTGACAGCAATGTGACACCCGAAACTGAGAACATTGTCTTAGGCAAGACACTTACCAAACCCGATGCCACTCCACAGGTACTGAGGTACAACGAGAATGTTACTGTTGACAAGACACCTGCCGAACCTGATGTCGCTCCAGAGCTCCAAAGGCACTATCCTGAAAGAAACAAAGTGCCACCCAAAAGACTGAAACTTTCAGACATGTGAAGTTAGTTATGGATTATTATTGTGAAACCATGTTCATTTAGAATATGGATTTATGAAAAGGAAATTGAATGATTTGTACATATACAATTTCACATTGCATTAATCTAAAGCATGAGAACGGTAATGTATGGATCTATTTCTTTTAGAGCAATGACCCTTCCCCCTTAGCACCACACATTGATCTGTTGTCTATGCATGCAAAGTTCTCTCTCTCTCTCACTGCAGTATGAATACACCAGTTAAAGCTATCTTCCGCAAGTGTGCTTTTATTTAGTTGATATGTAGTTGTGCACAGACATAACAAATATGACTGATTTTTATTGATAGAGACTGTATTTCACTTTGGTAGATGACCTTCAGTAACTTTGGAGATCCAGGGATGGAGTATATGGAATCCCTCAGTACCATTTCAACTTTGCAGTGGCAGTCTGGGCTTGCTAGTGAACTCTAGCAGAATGGCAGGAGTTAAAGGTCAAATGTTGTCTTTGAAAAGGGAATATCATGTTCATCCTTCATGAAATGTACGTGACTTCCTCAGAGCATGCATTAGCAATCTTAGTAATCTATCAGAGGGCAGATTTCTGGACATCTTGAAAGCTCCTTTGGGGACTAATAAACAGCCATGAGGGCAGCACTCTGACTTGCATTACAGATTGTACCTTTGTGCTGAGTTGGTTACTCCAGCCAGATTACACCACTCACTTCTTCAGCCTTCTTCAGCTGAACACCCTTTGCCTTTGACGAAGAAGCTTAGTTTTACCAGTGGAGTCAAACTTTACCTGATCAGTTCAGTATCAGATTTGTGTAGCTTTGTCCAACTCATCAACAGCTTAACGTGACAAAGATGGAGAAATGATTAATATTAATGTGAACACAAAGCACACCAGCTAAGCTTGATAATATCTCTGTTTTAGTCATGCTTTAGGATCAAGCCTCTGTATTTTAACTTTTGTAGGAATGGTGTTAAATGACACAACATCAACTTAAATTTTAAGAATGATTGATTTTGTTTCTTTTGTCTAATATCCTATGAGATAAGATGGATGTATTGTCAGTAATACAATAATTGGCCATGCATATAGACCTAAGCAATTTATATTGCTTTCCCTTTGGCTCTGTGATTTGGGCTAGGTGGTATCAATATGTTTAGAAATCTACTTTCTGTTGTAGGTGCAGCATTACGAACTACTTAAATGGGGACTAATTTGAAGTGCATGACCCTAGTGCCAATTCATTCAACCTTCTGACAGAGCTTGAAATCATTCTATCAATTAATGGCTGACAACCATTCACCATTATTGAATTAAAGCTGGGGGAATGAGAAGTAGGTTAGTATTATCATCATTATCAAAGTGCAAACAAGGAGTATCAGCCAGAAGAGTGACCTTTACCCTCTTAATGATGGAGCCTGTCAAGTTTAGATGGATATTTCAGAACTCACTCTTTTCCAGTGAAGCACGGGGAGTAAGGTTTCATCGTTCATTTTTATCGATTGCATTTCAGCAATAGCCTCTCCGTACTGGTGGAAGCAAATGTGACAAATCAGTAGATAGACCCCTTGAACTGAATGTCTTCAAGGTTCTTTAAATAGACTTTCAGGAGAGCAAACAATACTTAATAGTATAGCAGCAGTGCAGTCTGGTCTGGCAGGAATTCATTGATGGACTAAAATTTTCAAAGTACAACTTACTTCCATTGCTTTAATATATATTTTGTGTTACTGTCCAGAAAGAATATCTGAGTAAGAAATTCATGACAAAAGTGTTTGATCATTCTTTTTTGTTCACAGGCAGAGAAAAACCCAATTACCCCAATATTGTTATTTTCAAAAAAATGAAAAACACATCTGAGTTTAAAATACTTTTGATTTCATGTTCTGTACAGTGGAAAAAAAAGTTGTTAGCCAATTTTCATACAGACATTACCCCTTCAAATTGATTGATCCGAAACAATCAAATTAAAAACCTGAAGCGTTTGCAATACAAAGTTTCTAACATCTGTATTTTACTGAAGCCCGGTATATTTCATTTCATTGATAGCTGTTCTTGACATGTGGCTTAATTGCCACTCTATTCATACAGTCACACTAATGGCACCACAGCTTTCAGCTCCCTCATTTCAACCTGCTCTCGGTCCTGATCCAAATTTCTGTCTCTCTGCCTCATTCACTATGTTTTTAAACACCTGCTTAAAAAGAAATACCTCTGCCACCACGCTTTCAGCCTCTGGTCTTCTTAAATAATCCTCTTTTCAAATACATCGGTTTGAAACTATTACTGTTTTCGAGGATGCAAGGTATTCCACCTCATTGAAGAGATGGAAGTTAATATGGAAATAAGGGGACAACTTGAAGAAAGGAGCTGAGAGAAGAGGAGAAAAGATAAAAAAGGAATTAGCGACATACAAGGATGTGTAAGAGGATGATTACATTCTAAGCTAAAAATTTAAATCTATAGGAGCTTCCTGACACCTATTTTCACTGGTAAGTGTCATGGCCACAGTAACAATTATCAGGTGCCAAAGCTTAAAATATCAATATTTGCCAGTGTCTGTAATTACCTTGGGCAGTTTCTATTAAATACGTTAATATGGGAAACTAATCAACGGAAAGATAGGAGAAAATATACAAATTTAAACTGGAGATTAAATTGCTTCTGAACTTGCACAATACAGCATGCCAAAACCTCACTTGTAACATTGACCAGAATATATATTTTTCGTCTTGGCTGTCTTCATGTGAAGATGAAGACTAGTTTTGCTAAGTATTGAGAAATTAAGATAAGAATCTAGAAAGTAAGGCCCATTATGTTTGCAACTCAAAAAACATATCGAGACTGATTCCATATCCTCCACGTCCTTTTTGCTACATAGTGATGTGAAATACACATTAAGGACCTCACATATATATTTCACATCCATGCAAATATTCTCCCTTCATCCTTGAGTGGTCCCACCCTCTTCCTAGTTATCTATTGCTCCTGATGTATGTATAGAATACCTAGGGATTTGCTTTATTCCTACTTGTCAAGGATTTTTCATGAACCCTCCTGGCTCTCCTAATTTCCATCTTGAGTTTCTTCCTGGATTCTTTATAATCCTCCAGGGCTTTGTTTGATTCCAGCTTCCTAAGCTTTGCATATTTTTTTCTTTTTCTTCTTGACTAAGTTCATCACCTTCTCGATATCAAAGGTTCTCTTACCTTGCCAGTCTTGTCCTTCTTACTGGAACAAACCTGTCCTGTACCCTTTGTAGTTGTTTTTTAAACACCCTCCACATGTCAGATGTCGATCTGGTCAGAAACGGCTGTTCCCAAATAACTCTCCTTAGTTGCTGCCTAATGCTTTTGTAATTTACCAGTATAATACTCTCTCGCAAAGTCCAGATTTATCCTTATCTATAGCTACCTTAAAACTTAAGGAGTTGTGGTTACTGTTCCCTAACTGCTCACCCACTGAAAGGTTGGTCACTTGACCAGACTCATTATCCATCACCAGGTCCAGTACAGCTCCTCTTCTTGTTGAACTGTCTGCATATTGATTTAAGAAATGTTCCTAGATGCACCTCACAAATTCTGCCCCATCTAAACTGCTTGCACTAAGAATATCCCAGTTTATATTAGGGAAGTTAAAGTCCCCATGAAAACAATCCTATTGTCTGTTTTACACCTTTCCTTAATTGCCTGCATATCCGCCATTGGAGCTCTGTAGAACAATCCTATCAGAGTGATTGCACACTTTCTATTTTTTGAATTCTACTCATATCCACTCAGTGAATAAGCCTTCTATTCTGTCCTCTCTGAATGCAGCTGTGAAATTGTCCCTGATTAGTAGTGCAACTTCTCCTCACCCCATTATCTCCCTCTCTATCATTTTTAGAACATCAAAACTGTGGGACGTTAAGCATCCATTTTTGACCCTTTCTCGATCAAGTCTCTGTAATGGCCATGACATCATAGTTCCATGTATTGATCCATGCTCTAAGTTCATCACTTTCATGATTTATTTTCCCTCTCAACCCCATTAACATTCCTTCTCTCTTACTAAACAAAATCTACCAACTTCTTCTTCAAATATACCCAAACATTTAGCTTTCATCGCCATCTACGACAATGAATTCCACAGATTCAGCACCCTCTGGCTAAAGAGTAAAGATTAGCTTAATTTGTCGAAACATCAGTAAACTGCATCACTTAATAAAAAATAAACTTTCTGTCAAGTCATGAAGCCTTTTTCATTGTTTTACTCTCTCCAATTTTCACTCTGACTGGTCACTCAGTTCTGTCTAACATAAATGGAATAAACCATGGAGCAATCTAAAGGTTTTAAATGCTACCTCAACATATGTAATTTTTTCTCAGCTTCTGACAAAAAAAAGATTCTCACTCTGAATCTTATTATCTCCCTTTAGACACTGAAGGCCATCATATTCTTTTCATAAATTTGAGATGCATAGAGTCATTTCCATCAATAGCTAACGCAGTCCAAGGATTGTTCTGGAGGCAGCCTGCAAGTGTTGCCATGCTTCTAGTGGCAACATAGCATGCCCATTATATACTAACCCTAACTCGTATGTCTTTTGTAATGTGAGAGAAAACGGGAGCACCCAAAGGATACATATATGGTCACAAGGATAACTCCTGACATAAAGTAGCAGGAATTGAACCCAGGTCACCATTGCTGGCACTATAAAGCATTACACTAACCCTGTGCTACTGTGGTCACTTTACGCTACTGTGCCACTAAAGAAATTCCTCCCAATCTCTGTTCTAATGTAACATTTTGAGGATGTTTTTCTTGATCACCTTTTCCCCCTCTTCTAACAATCAACCATATCTCCCCAACCAAGTCTCCGTATGCATGACAATTCCATGAACTCACATTTTCATCCATTTCAAACAAGTACATTAGATTCTTAAGATTCGGCCATATTGAATTATTGACTACTTAGATGTAAAATCCGAGGTTCAGAATGTTAACAAGATACTACAGCAATGGTTAAGAACATTCATCGCTACAATAAACAACAAATGTCTAATTGGCATTTATTGCTAATGTGAAAATCAATTCATCCTCATTGATTCTTCAACTGAAAGTGAGCCTTCAGTGTCTAAAGGAAGATCATAACATACAGAATGCGAACCTTTTGTGCCAGAGCCAAGAAGCTCAGAAAAAGATACATATGTCAATGTAACATTAAAAACCTTCAGATAGTCCCACGGTTTACTCTATTTAACTCAGACAGAACTTAGTGACAAGTGCAGAGTGAAAATAGGAGAGAGTAAAGCAATGAAAAAGCCTTCATGAGTTGTCAGAAAGTAGCTTTTATATTCAATCAGTAAAATGCTCTGATTCACTTTGAAGGTTCATTGTCCTCAAGAAAAAAAATACCAATCAAATATTTCCTATCGACTAAAATACGATTCATTGGCCAGATCATGCTGACTATTGCTGGCAGATCTGAACCATCAACATTAAACTGCTTAAACTGCAGGAAGTCTCTGACCTCTGTGTCAAAAGCAGGAGTCCAGAATATATTGACAGATTTGGAAGGCCAATTCTGTCAGGCCGCTCTGACCTTGTACTCCATATAAAGTCCAGGAGTGCGGCCCAGTTTTCACTGGGATTCTCCAGTGTTATATTACAGATTTAAATCCCAAATCATGGGTCAGATCTGAGTGTATTTGATTGCAGGACAAAGAATTTGGAGGTAATTTGGGAAGTTATTTTCTTTTCCAAATTATGCTGGAATTTAATGTTGTGAATAATTTATGTGGTTAATGTGAATTAGTTAGCATTTTATTATTCAAGTGAAATTGAATAAATATTAACATCAATGATTGTTTTTACAGGTGGCAAAGATTTCCCCTCCCAACTGCATCAGCAGTCTGGAGTGTTTGTAGACAAAGTTTCCCAACTGCAATACCTTCGGCTTTGTCAGCAACCAGACACACTGCTGGACACTTTTGTTCCAGATCCTCATCTGGTCAAGATAAGTGATGCTGTGAAGAGATAATTGGATCCAGCTAGCAGGATCCAGATGGTTTGTAATCTGTCTTCTACATTCATCTAATTTCATAAAAGATGGCTCTTCTACCAAAACTCCTGAAACAAAGAAAGAATTATAAACTCTGGCTGTTAGATCTAATGGTTTTTAATACATTCATTGTAAACCAACTTAAATATGAAGAAAGCTCAAATTTTCTATTTATGGTTGCAAGTATAATTTGAGTATGGGGAAATTGTTAAGGCCAAAGTCTATTATTTTTCAGTAACTGGTGCCACTTTCTATATTTCTATGATCAGTTTATTACTAATAATGTAAAAATCATATGGTGAAAACTGAAAAAGATCCTGCAGTGGTTCTGCTATTGCTGATTAAAGTGAATCTGTTACTATTTGCAATAACGTGGGGATGTACTTCATCCAAAATAAAACTTCTTACAAATAATTTGAAAGAATTTCTAAATGTTAAGGACTTCAGATGCAGTAAAGCAAATTATCTGAAGAATTATCTGCATTTGTTAAGCAAGTGTAGAGACTGAGACCTGAAATGTTTGTTTCACGAACGTATGTGTAAGTATGTAATCTGCACATCTGTGGAGGCTCAGGATATCCATACAACTTCCAAATTTACAGCAACAGATATTTTTTTCCTCACAAACTCATTTTAGAAAGTAACTCATAGAGATGTGGCATTTGATTCAATCAGAAGAATGATAATCAGGTAACAACACAATATAGGGATCTCATATTATTTTATTACTGATTATATAGCAGTATTGACATAGACTGGTTAACAGAAAGACAGTCAAATACTGTACTCTTAGTTAATGACAAGTTGAAAATGAAAAACTTTAAGGAGGTAGGCAAGGATTATGAAGAAGCAGAACTACAGGGATATAAATTTGAAAAAAATATCCTGGCTTGTGATGTAAGGAGAAATATTAGAACTGTAAAAAAAATGATGATTGTGGAAATGGTTAATCAGAATACTCCTGATCACAAAATGTGCATTCAGTTTTATATACTTGAATACTTCTGTTACTTTGTCAAAATACTGTATCAATTTATATTGAAATAGATAAATATTAACATGCCTTCATTTGAAACTTGTGCATCAGATAATCCAATTTCTCAAAGATAAAATGAATATTAAAATCATTTATAGCTGAACAAATATTATCTAAGCTTTTATTTAATATAGGAGTCTTATTAAATAATAGGCACTGCATTGTAATTTTACCACTAAGGTTGGCACTGGTAGTTAGTTCTTTAGGTCTGACATTTGCTGAGAATGGGCTGTGAACTTTTATTTAATTTTCTGGTTGAATCGCAGAGACTTTTTTCCAGATCTGTAAAGGATCTGACAGCTAGATCTTGCCAAGGACAAATTAATAAACATCAGTTATAAGGAAATCAGAGGTAAAATCTTTTACACAGCTTGTGTGAAAAAAAAAGTCAAAATATCAAAGCCTTAGTTGGATGCAGATACACAGGATAATGCTTTAATTTGTCTCACTGCTGCTTCTACATTTGTTGTAATTTTCAACACCAATTATCCCAAGGTCACAGCTTAGCTAATGTCTAGCAGAATTTGATTCTTAAATGTCAGTTTGACTTCTGCCTCTGAAATGGAAGGTCATGGGTTCAAGCCCTACTCGAGGGACAAGCGCACATCATTTATGTTGACACTTCAGCACAGTACTGAGGGAGTGATGCATTATCAGATGTTCTGCCTTCCGGATCAGACATTATCTTGTTTGCCTGTTTAGGTAGACTTAACAAATCACATGGCACTATTTGAAGATGGTAGTATCAACTCATGTAGCATACTACAGATACCTCTGCTGTTCTTTGAGGACAATTTTCTTAAAGTGGAATGACACTGAGTCTCTCATGGAAGGTACACATTCTCATACGGCAAAGGTAACTGCAATGGCTTGATGCACGTGCAACTACTTTTGTAATGATACATGCATGTATGAGCTTTGCATTCTAAGATGAACATTGAATGTTTTACTTGGCCATTTCTGAAAACATGCCAGGACAAAATCTGCAGTTCCTGCTACACTGTCACCACCTGCACAGGGCATCCTACCTGTGCAAGCAACAGCACGATGACAAGCAGGTGCTGACTTACCTCAACCTGTTTTTGCTAGAGAAAGTGCTCAAAGAGCCAAGAGTGTAGAGAGTAAGGTGCGAATTTGTGATAATGAAAATGCAAATTATTCACAACTGTTCTGCAATATCTCTCACATTAATATGAATGTCATTGATTTTTATGCACTGCTCCTCTGACATGCTTGCAGAGGCTTTGAGTCTTGAGAATGGTTTGTTAGCTGATGTAAATCTCTTGACTGTTCTAGGATTTTGGAGACCCCTATATAGAGTAAAAGCCCATGGCGTGGGTGTCTAATCCCTGGTAAGGGTGTTTAAAACTAAAGGACATTAGTTAGGAGGGAGGATGTTTAAAGGAGACCTGAGGAGTGAACTTTTTATGCAGAGCAACTGGCAACTGGAATGAGTAGCCAGAGGAAAAAAAACCTAAAGCAGAAATAGTAGTAGCATCTAGGAGGCATGAGGACAGGTGCTTGAATTAACAAGGCATGATGGCCAGCATACAGTCGGTGTAGTGGATCAAAGAACCTCTTTCAATCCTGCGCCATTCTCCATCTCTGTGACTTTATAAGATGTCTGGCGATGTATCGTAGTGTGAGGTTAATGAAATCAAGACATTCAATGTGCCTGAAATCAAAGAAAATTTGAGTTCTATGCACGTGACATTATTCAATCTTTGGGATTTGAAAACAAAAATAACTGCAGATACTGAAACCCTAAAGTAAAACAAGAAACTGCTGGAAATACTCATCAGGTCAAGCTGCATCTGTAGGGTGAGAAATGGAGTCAGTATTTCAGATTGAGAGTCTGTGACCTGAAACATCAATTGTCTCTCACATGCGACAACTCATTTTCATAAATACTCAAATTCTCATATGGAGAATTTCCAGCAGTTTCTGGTTTTATTTAGATTAGATTATGAGAACACTCAGTCCTCTTTTATTGTCATTTAGAAATGCACACACACATTAAGAAATGATACAATGTTTCTCCGGAGTGATATCTGTCATGGTCCGGTTCATGAAGTCCATATTCCGGTTCACGGTCCAGTCCATCGACCCTTGCTCCAGGTTTCCCTGTTTACTCTGTTTCTGTTCTTGTGTAGCTCTAATTGAAGCAGCTGATGCTCATTGGGGCGGGCTGCATAAGTACCTCCAGGGACCAGGGCGTGATTGCTGGATTGTTCTTGTACTTACTCCTTGTATCCCGTCTCCTGTGTTCTGTTTCCTGGCCTGTAGCCCTGCTTTGTCTTGTTGGTAACTCTCGCCCTGCCTGAAGTTCTCGTCTCGCCTTGAATTGCCTAAAGCCTTGCCTTGTCTTGCTGATAACTCTCGCCTCATCTCGCCTGCAGTCTTGTCCTGGAGTCACCCTGTACCTAGCTCCCTTCCTGTCCCTCGCCTCCGTCAGGTAAGCCAGGCCGTCCCGCCGTTACCTGCGGTTGGTTCTGTACCTTCCTGTCCCATGCCTCCGTCGGGTGGTGAACCGCGCCCTGCCCAGGAGTACCGCGCCCTGCCCAGGTAAACTGCGCCCTGCCCCAGAGGAGCCTGCCTAGCCTCAAACCTGAAGACTCCAGCCTCCTGCCAAGCCTCGCCTCAAGTTTTCTGCCTCCTGCCAAGCCTCGCCTCTAGTCTCTAAGACTCCAGCCTCGCTTTGCCTCAAGTCTCCTGCCTCCAGCCTCCAACCTCGCCTCGCCTCAACTCTCTAGCCTCCTGCCAAGCCCTATCTCAAGTCTCCAGCCTCCTGCCAAGCCTCGCCTTGTCTCCTGCCTCCTGCCAAGCCTCGCCTCAAGTCTCCTGCCTCCTGCCAAGCCTCGCCTCATCTCCTGCCTCCTGCCAAGTCTCACCTCAAGTCTCTAAGACTCCAGCCTCATCCTTGCCTGGTTCTGGGGTCCGAGCCAGAGGCAAGACCCAGGTACTGGGTCCTTGTCCAGTCTCTGGCTTAGGGTCCAAACCCGGGCTCCTAGCTCTTTTGTCCAGTCCTGTTCCGGGTTCCCGGTTTTCCTGTCCATCTCCTTGCCATCGCCCTGTATCCTAGTCCTGTCCCTAGTACTTCAGTGTCTGTGTCTTGCACTTGGGTCCGTTCCCAGCCACTTCCCTTCTGACAGAACGATCCAGCCAACCATGGACCCAGTGACACAGACACTGTCGTTTTCCTCTTGCCACCCGGGGTTCCTTTCGGTTTAATACCCTCCCACCCGTCCGGGTCGCCTTTAGTCTGGATACCCTGTTTGGTTGCCAGGAGGCTCCCGTGGGGGGGGGGGGGGGTAGGGGGCGGTGATACTGCCATGGTCCGGTCTGTGAAGTCCATATCTGGTTCACGGTCCGGTCCATTGACCCTTGCTCCAGGTTTTCTTGTTTACCCCGTTTCTGTTCTTGTTTAGCTCTAATTGAGGCAGCTGATGCTCATTGGGGCGGGCTGCATAAATACCTCCAGAGACCAGGGTGTAGTTGCTGGATTGTTCTTGTCCTTACTCCTTGTATCCCTTCCTCTGCCTTCTGTTTCCTGGCCTGTAGCCCTGCCTTGTCTTGCCGGTAATTCTCACCTCGTCTGAAGTTCTCGTCTCGCCTTGAATTGCCTGAAGTCTTGCCTTGTCTTGCTGGTAGCTCTCGCCTCATCTCGCCTGCAGTCTTGTCCTGGAGCCACTCTGTAACCTGGCTCCCTTCCTGTCCCTTGCCGCCGTCGGGCAAGCCAGGCCGTCTCGCCACTACCTGCGGTTGGTTCTGTCCCTTCTTGTCCCTCACCTCCATCGCGTAAGCCAGGCCATCTCGCCGTTACCTGCGGTTGGTTCTGTCCCTTCCTGTCCCATGCCTCCATCGGGTGGTGAACCGCTGCCCTGCCCAGGTGATCCACGCCCTGCCCAGGTGAACCACATCCTGCCCCGGAGGAGCCTGCCTAGCCTCAAGCCTGAAGACTACAGCCTCCTGCCTAGCCTCAAGCCTGAAGATACCAGCCTCCTGCCTAGCCTCTAGCCTGAAGACTGCAGCCTCCTGCCTAGCCTCAAGCCTGAAGACTGCAGCCTCCTGCCTAGCCTCAAGCCTGAAGACAACAGCCTCCTGCCTAGCCTCAAGCCTGAAGACTGCAGCCTCCTGCCTAGCCTCAAGCCTGAAGTCTCCTGCCTCCAGCCTCGCCTCGTCTCCTTCCTCCAGCCTCGCCTCACCTCAAGTCTCTAGCCTCCTGCCAAGCCTCACCTCCATTCTCTAGCCTCCTGCCAGGCCTCGCCTCAAGTCTCCTGCCTCCTGCCAAGCCTTAGCTCAAGCCTCCTGCCTCCTGCCAAGCCTCGCCTCAAGTTTCCTGCCTCCTGCCAAGCCTCGCCTCTAGTCTCTAAGATTCCAGCCTCGTCCTGCCTGCCAGCCAAGCTTTGTTCTTGCCTGGTTCTGGGGTCCGAGCCAGAGGCAAGATCCAGGTACTGGTCCAGTCTCTGGCTCGGAGTCCAAACCTGGGCCCCTAGCTCTTTTGTCCAGTCCTGTTCTGGGTTCCCGGTTTTCCTGTCCATTTCCTTGCCATCGCCCTGGATCCTAGTCCTGTCCCTAGTACTTCAGTGTCTGTGTCTTGCACTTGGGTCCGTTCCCAGCCACCGCCCTTATGTCAATATCACAGAAAACAGGACAAACCAAAGATTAACACTGACAGAACCACATCTTCTCCGCCATCTTCTCCTCCTCTATTTTTCTCTATTTCTGTGTTTTCATTCTGAAAGACATGAAATTCATGACCATACCAAATAAATCACTGGAGGCTTTGTGGATGCAAGGGCAATCAGCTGATTGATATGGGAATATTCATAAGATAATGCTGAAAGGATCTGAAAATGAAAAAAATGTCGAGTTTTTTAGCTCTTCAGATGCTCTTATCCTTGCTGAAGTGGACTGCAGGTCTTTAATCAGCACTGGTTACTCTTGCCAAATAATCTCCCTGAGCACCCAAGAATCTAACCTGCCGAATGTTGAATGTACTGTCATTCATCCCTTACCCAGTACTTAGGGAGCCTCCATTAACTTTCAGGAGTGAAACAGTTTCAGGCATACTAATCAGTAGATCTCTGCCATTGCCACTTTCTGTAACCACTGAGCTCTCGGATGGTGGATATATGCTGCCCACAGCTCTGTGGTATTATCCAGCAGATCATCTTCCTATTGTTATATTTTTTTATAAAGAATATTTGTAGTGGTCTCACGATCTCTAAGCAATGTTTATAGCTGGATGCATACACATTACAATTTAAATGCAAATATGATTATGGAACTAAATAAAATTATTCTCAGCCAAGGTTAGGCTGACTCTGTCAGAAGTGTCACTGATTGATAAAATGTCTAATGACATCTTCTAGCAACAATAAGCACTTGTGTATTATTCTATTGATTTTGATATTGCAATCTATTATTTTTATACTTTACTTAAAAACAGTTGAGCAGTTTGTTTAAACTGATTTCCATTTTCTTTAGCAAAGTAGTTTATAATTGACTCTAAAGACTCTTGCACTGCAAAGTGTAAAATTAATTGTGATAAATTAGTTAATTTATTAGCACTGAATATGCTAATATTGAGCCAGCTTTTATTTCACCCACTGCTGTTGGCCAATCACACATAGAAGAAATAATTCATCCACCAGCAAATCAAGTTGCAACAAAGCTTAGAAGATATTTGCTTCCTGCACTAAAAAGGTCACATAAAATTGCTGACTGCCTTACATTAATCAGATCTGCATTTAAGTCATTACACTCATATGAGTTTAATAAATGTGTGGTATGTTAGGAAAAACAAAATTGCAGTAATTATCCAAATTCAATGTCAAAATGTCCAGCCTACTTGAAATACCAAAAAGACAGTAAGATTGTTGTAACCAAATTCATTCAATCTCCTATTATTAACTTTCAGACAATTTACTCCAATGTTCATAACTAAAGACAGCTTATGTTCCTGTTAGAGCCTCCTTCACAGCTTTCTCCACTAAGGAAAAACAGTGGATTCCAGTTATTGGGACTGCTGCTTTTTTGGGGCAACTCTTGAAGAACAAAAACTAATCGAGAAAATTGAGGGGATTCTCTTTGTTTATTTGGGACACTTTGGGTCAGGAAACTGTTTCCAAACAGCTTCTAATGAGAGTCAGACACATGCACTTGTGGGGCTGCTGAACACTACAGGGTGTTTACATCTAAATTTTTAAATAGTGTTAGCTGTGTATGCTTGAATTCAAAAAGCGATGACTTTTGTCACTGATAGTTGCCAAGAAATAAGCAGTAAGACAATTCTGAACAGTTTTGCTCACTATGGTTTCAAGATTTCAGGCTTGGAGATCCCAGTAACGGGCAGGAGTGAAAATGAAATGATTTCACTTCTTCAACAGGTTAGGAATTAAGAAAAAATTGAAGGTATCAATAATCACCTTGATTGCTACAATGAAAAAGAAGATTTAGAGGATGCACTATGTGAAGGCAGTCCATTATCTACACTAAATGTCTGCACTGATTTGTTTTCATTTGCAGTCAATCAAAAGCACATACCTGCCTACACTGGATGAATTCTTCTGTTGATAACAATTAGGAAATAATACAGTTTTATGGTATTGTAGTTGTATTGGTTTTGTTCTAATTTGTTCAGTATTTCATTTAAATACATAATTTGTTACAGTAAATGGTAGTTTTTCTTTTTTATACCTTTTTAACTATTTCCATGAAGCATTGGTTAATTTGGGCAGCCACTTAATTGGACCAAAATGTACCCATCCCAATATGTTTCAAGTAACTGGAATCCACTGTAGTAAGATTTTTTTCATGAAACAAATTATTCTTTTTGATCAAAATCATGTCTATTCATTCAAAGCAATGATGAATTCCAATGCACCTAACAATTGGAGACATCATCGGACCAGTATGACCATAAATGAGAAAAAAAACACAAAAACATTATTATGATGTAATCTGTCAATTAAAAAATGCATTCTGAAGTTAATGCAATTCATTATGTTTAATACATGTCCATTAACCTATAAATGGGAAAATTATAAAACTGAATCACTGAACTACAGAGATAATTACTTTTCAGAATATTACTTAGATTAATGTTTAGTTACTAATGTTCAGGCTAAATTTTTCCTGAAAATTTGTATTTTGAAGTACAATTAAGATTCTAAAATAAATCATTAGAGGACACTTATGATTGTTAACCAAGTTTTCAGTAACAACCTAAATTATCAACAGTTGCAGTAATGTGGATTCAATATTGCATTGGCCACTTCAGTGGGTAAAATTGAAGTTTCACTCATTGGCATTGTATGAAGCAGGGACCTTTTATTCTGCGTATGTACTAACTTAACTGGAGCAGCAATGAACCCAATTGTTGATGATAAAAGGACAAAAACTCTGCCATGCATGAAAATGATGAGAAAGGATGACCTTTGTCAGTTTTGTCCGCAGTAGCCTTGAAATGAGTTTTGTGTATTCAAGCTATGCAAGCTTCCACATGTGTAAAGAGAGTGATTCATGGGACCTTCAGCATTGAGATAGATATTAACAATGCAGATTGTTTTTTTTAAATTTGAAAATGTTACCTGTGAAATGTCCTGCCTTGGCTAGAGTTGTTACAGCAGCACTGAGTGAAAATCACTATTGAAATTAATGGCAGAGGCTACCGTGACAGTGTATAAGATGATGAAGCACAGATAGAGTAGACAGCCAGCAACATTTTCCCAGAGCAAATACGAGAAGCCATCTCTTTAAGGTGAGTGGAGGAGAATATAAGGAGGATGTCAGAGGTGTTTTTTTTTACACAGAGAGTGATAAGTGCATGGAATGAGCTGCAAGGGGTGGTGATAGAGACAGATATCTCAAGGACATTAAAAGACTCTTGGATAGGTATGTGGACAAAAATCAAATGGAGGTGTATTTGGGAGGAAAGAGTTAGGTTGATCTTGAAGTAAGTTAAAAGATCAGTGAACACCATGGGTTAATGGATATGCACTGTTCGGTGATCTAAGTTCCACATTTGCATTTCAGCTAAATTCAGCCATCTTTTATCGTAGATTCCCCAACAATAATGTGGGTAACATCTCTGACTTTAAAGAATGCTCAAACAAACCTATTCTTTTGCATGACCTGCTCCTTTTGTCAAGTTACATGTTTTTTCCTATTCAATTTTCAGTGATGGTTTGCTGCCGTGATGTCAAACGTTTCATGTTACTTGTTGTTGCCGCAATGGTACAAAGTCACATTCTACATTGTAAACTTTAAGAAGATGCAAACCTGATTCACAGTTTCTGTCACATGGTGCATAAAAAGCAAGTGTTATATGCTTGAACATATCAACCAAATTTCCTTAGGTAGGAGGCGAGGAATGTTATCCAGTGTGACAAATTTTCATTACTGTCAAAAAATTAGCTTGTATGAGTACTAGGTGAAGACAGAATGGAGGAGAACAGCTATTGAATTTTGACTCTGATACCTAAAAAGACAAGCCAAAGAGTGCCCTTGAAAACTCATCCCACTATCAGCCACTGACTGAGAAATCAGGAAGGAAAAGCATATTTAGCATTTTGCAATACATTGCATTGCAAATTGTAACAGCAGATCAAACACATTTTGATTCTTATTACAAACAAGAGAAAATCTGCAGATGCTGGAAATCCAAGCAACACACACAGAATGCTGGAGGAACTTAGCAGGCCAGGCAGCATCTATGGAAAAGAGAACCTTTATCAGCCTGAAATGTTGAATGAATGCTTTTCCATAGATGCTCCTGGCCTGCTAAGTTCCTCCAGCATTTTGTGTGTTGCTCAATTCTTATGATACGAGGGGTGATTGATATGTTCGTGGCCTAAGGTAGAAGGAGTCAATTTTAGAAAACCTAGCACATTTATTTTTCCTACATTTACACACCTGGTCCAGCGGTCATGGAGCATACAGATCCCTTCTTTGTAGAAGTCGGTGTCTTGGACCTCCAGAAGTGGTTCACAGCAGGGGTAATCGATAAGTTTGTGGCTTAAGGTAGAAGGTGATGAGGAGAAACTTTAAACATTCTGCATTTTCACTCAAAGATTTGAACTGCACGTGCATGTAATGAGAGCTGTATAACTCATCTCTTTCTGCCCTGGGCCACGAACTTATCAATCACCCCTGCTGTGGACCACCTGGAGGTCCAAGGCGCTCTTGTTACATGCATGTGCAGTTCAACTCTGAGTGATAATACAGTAAGTTTGAAGTTAATAACTCATCTCCTTCTACCTTAAGCCACAAACTTATCAATCACCCCTGGTGTGGACGACTTCTACAAAGAAGGGATTGGTATGCTCCATGACTGCTGGACTAAGTGTGTATATGTAGGAGGGGTCTATGTTGAAAAATAAATGAACTAGGTTTTCTAAAATTGACGCCTTCTACCCTGGGCCACAAACTTATCAATCACTCCTCGTATTTGTTTTGCCGAGACAATAGCAAATAACTTCTGCTTATTTACAAAGATAAAGGATTGATATAATTTAATATTTCAATAAAATTCCACAAGATTCTTATGATAAATACATACTAGATAATATGTTTTATGACTTGGTTTTAGAATAATTGAGACCAAATATTGCAAATTGCTCCAAATATCAAATGAAAGAGCATACTACTAGATAGTCAGACATTGGTTGGACCGAATCCACAGGGGTTCACAGCCTCACATCCAGCACCTCAAATTTATGACTGTTCTCAAGCATGAAAGTACAGATTGGATGGCTCTTCTACATCATTTCTACAGGCAGTAAAAGCTGTTTACCAAACAGGGCTGTTTGTCATCCTCATATTACTTGCCACATGCAGAGTGCAGTGAGGCTAAGATAACCCATCATTTTAGCCTGTGGGCATATTTGAGTTACAATTGGAACAAATTTTATTGAAGCTCCCTGCTTATCTTTCACAGTTAAATATTCTACTAAAGCTTGTGTTCACAAAATTATGGACATATTCAGGTGAACTTCAAGGGTTGTAATCAATGGTATATTTAAAATTAAATATGCAATTGACTTACGTACTTATACATGTGATGTAATAACATCATAAGTGCAAAGTAATTATTAGTCTGTGTAATGACGTGTAAATATATGTTCTGAAGCTCTTGGTGTCTCCCAGCTCCAGTGCTCTAAATTCAATCCTGACTTTGGATGCTGTCTGCATGGAGACTGCTCGATCCACTTGTCTGCTGTGAACCACTCCATAGTGCAGGTGGCTGACAGGAGAATTGTGGAGTTGATGAGCACGTAGAGATTACAGGGTAAAATTTGTGCAGTCGTATTGATTGGATTGTCTTCTGAGTCGGCATTGACTCGATTGGCTGAATGACTTCTTTCTACATTGTAAGAAAGTATGAGAAATATACTCAACACGTTTTGCTCACTGATCTTCAAATATACGACATAAATCAGAGTTTAGACAATACAGCAATGGTGAAGAGTATTTCTTGTCATATCAACACGCATCTTCCCTAATGTTTTACTTTCCTGTGATTGGTAACATTATATGCAACATATAACAGGCCACATTTCAGTTCAACTTTGCCTTTCCGTAGTGACATAATACTTGCATTACAGTCTGAAAATCATGTAGCACTTGAATGGGCAATGGCTTTTTAAATAATTTCTGAAAATGATCTTTATAATTTGCATTCATCAGTGTACATGCTACAAAGAAATAGTGTAAAAAGCTGAACATATTAAATGTCAGGCTCTGCATAAACTGGGAAACAGTTATTAATATTCATTGAAGAATGAAATGTTAAAGTTCAGGCACTACTGCCTTTCAATCGTAAATAATAGGAATTTTGCTAAAGTTAAACTTTATAATTACCATCAACACAGAACTATTTTGTAAGTTTAACCTTTTCATTACATGGTTATCTATGCAACAGCTACTTTGAGATAATGTAAATTTTTACTGAAAGAAATTTCAATGTGTCCTAATAATGAGGTTTTAGAATTTATGAAATTATGTCCAAGAAGATGGAACATAGTAGATATTTTCATTTAAACACAAAATGCTGATCAGGTTGCTGTGCCAACTTGCTGGATGGAATAACCACAAACCAAGAAAAGTTATAAATTCAAAGTTCCATTTAAATGTACTATCAAAGTATGTACATATATGACCTTGAGATTTGTTTTCATGCAATCATTCACAGTAGGACAAAGTACAATAGATACAATAAATATAGTACACAAATAAATACTGATAAACAACTAATGTGCAAAAGAAGGCAAGCTGTGCAAATGCAAATAAATAAATAAACAAATGGATGGATGGATGGATGAATCTGAGAACATGAGTTGTAAAGTCCTTGAATGTGATTCCATCGGTTGTGGAATTAATTCAGAGTTAAGGTGAGTGAAGATAATCATGCTTGTTTAGGAGCCTGATGGTTGAAGGGTAATAAATGTTCCTGAATTTAGTGGTATGGGACCTAAGGCTTCTGTGCTGCCTTTCTGATGGTGGGAGTAAGTAGAGAGCATGGCCTGAGTGGAGAGGGTTCCTGATGATGGATACGACTTTCTTGTGGTAGCCCGCCTAGTAGGTATGCTCAGCGGTAAAGAGGGCTTTTCCTGTGAAGACTGGGCTGTATTCATCCCTTTTTTTTAGGCTATTCCATTCTTGGGCTTTGTTACTTCCATACCATGCCGTGATACAGCCTTTCAGGATACTCTCCACCTTGCAGCTATAGAAGGCTGTCAAAGTTTTAGATGATATGCCAGATCTGTGCAAACTTCTAAGAAAGTAGAGGTGTTGTCATGCCTTCTTTGTAATGGCACTTGCATGATAGTCCCAAGACAGATCCACTGATATGACAATACCAATCAAATTTAATGTTACTGACGCTATCTACCTTTGATTCCCCTGATGAGGATCGGTTCAGTTATCTTCGGTTTCTTCCTCCCGTAGTCAATAATCAGCTCTTTGGTTTTGCTGATGTTGAGAAGTTTAGCGACTGAATTAACAGATTAGAGTTGATACTTGTTCTGGGAGTTCTTCTCATTTTGTTCAGATTTTCCAGCTCAGTCATTTGAATAACTCCATCCTCCCAGTTAGCCAGGTATTGAGTATGAGCTTTTCCTTCGGGCATAAATGCCAAATTAGATGCAAATTAGGCTCATTATTTCAATGGCTTTCAGAAGTGTTTTAGCTTGTGATTTCACAGAAAATTATTTGTATTTTGCTGAAAATTTCCCTGATCCATCCCAATCAGGAAGTTTCCTAGAAACTTAATGACTCATTCAGAGTATGTTGGCATCACTAGCAAATCCGGTATTTATTGGCCGTCCCCAATTGCTGCTAAAAGCTGATGTGGAGCCATCTATTTGTACCACTGCCATCCATAGGGAGGAAGTTCTTATAGAAGCTGAATGCTTTTACAAACTATATTAGTTTGTGGGTCTTTGAAGGGACAATTAGCCATGCTTATATTGCATTCTGAAAATGGGCTTTTAATCTGGACAGGGCTAAAGTACTTTGTTAGTGAAAACGATTATGCATATCACTCCTTTGCTCCTTTTGAGTACAATGCAGTGGAAATATCAGCACAATTTAACAAAAACTCCAAGTCATTCTATTAAACAACAAAGTTAAATTAAAATCACAGTTCCTTAAGAAGGTTTAGTACATGACAGGTGACATACTGAAATCACAGAGAACTAATCATATAATATGCTACAGAAGTAGGAGATGGATTAATAACCTGGAGTTCCCTAACCCAGAGTGCTGTGGATCAAGAGGGCAGCTTAACCACCATCTTCACAAATGCAATTAGTATTGTGCAATACATGATGACCTTTGACAGTCACATCCACGTTCTCTAAATGACTAAATAAAGCCGTAAATTTAAAACCCACTGCCCAATGAGACTAATATATTGCAGCCAGGAATAAAAGCAGGAAATGCTGGAAATATACGGAAGATTGATAGCACCCCGAAAGAGAGAGATGGTATAGAAACTTAAGATAACATTAACTATTCAGCACAAAAAAAATTATGCATTTCCCAATTGATAAGGCTAATAAATTATTGTTATTGGAAAAATATCAAAGACATGAAAAATAATATTAGTTTTCATTAGACTATTGGAAATGTTAATAATTGAAATGTGTTTGTTCAGATGAAAGGGGGGTGCAAAAGAAGCTTACTTGTGTCCTCGAGTATACAACTCAAATACTACAAAAATAAGATGAGGCCTAAGTTTGTCACTTACATCTATATAATATTATTCACATACATAAACTTCCTTAAATTTGTTCCAATTGTCACCCAAATATGCCCACAATAGTGAGTTTCTACAAACTGTAATATATAGCATTTATTGGCTGCCATTTCCTGAAATATTCTGGTAGCCATTACATTTAGCGTAATGGAGCCCATCATCTCTGCAGTAGTTCCCAGTACAAGTACATGGCAGATCTCCATTGTCACTGCCACTGAAGATTTTAGTTTCCAGCTAAATGGTCCCTAAAAACAAGTGCATACCAGAGTATTGCCCCCAGAACTTAGGATAGTTCATTGTGGAGGTGCAGCAGTACTAAAGCAACACTTCTTTTCAAAAATGTAAGTACCTTTGAAGGGCATTAAAAATTTCTTAAACTGCAAGTAACTATAAAGTGCAGATGTCACTAAAATGGGTGGTGTCAAATATAGTGAGGAAGCTTATGAGAAGTTTCAGTGGAACCTTGATCAGCTGGGTAAGGAGACAGAGGAATGGCAAATTGAGCTTAATTCAGGTAAGCATGAGGTGCTGCAATTTGGAAAGTCAAATCAAGGTAGGACTTCCACAGTAAATTGTAGGACCCTGTGGAATCTAGGACATAGGGGCCTTGAAGTTCAGGTACATGGTTCCCTGAAAGTGGATTTATGGTAAACAGGATGGTGAAGAAGGCTTTTGGTATGCTGCCTTTATCAGTCAGGGCCTTGAGTATAGAAGCTGGGAGGTTATGTTGCAGTTTTTTGAGGACAGTAGCAAGGGCACAATTGGAGTATTTCATTCAGTTTTGATCATTTGCTATAAGAAATACGTTAATAAACTAGAGAGAATAAAGAAAATATAGCAGTCCCTTGACTGCCATATTTGGTATCGTTGAGGATAATGCTACAAAACTGAAGCCATCTAATTTGCAGGTATTGCCCTTTATGTCTCTTATGGTCAGGAGGATGATCTTGCTCAAGTGGAAGGAGGCCACCCTGCCCACTCATGTTCAATGATTATCTGACGTTATGTTGTGCCTTGATCTAGAGAAGATTCGTCGTTCGATTTCTGATTCTGAACATGATTTTCTAATGTTATGGGGACCCTTTCTGAGTTATTTTCATAAACTTTGAACTGTTTTTAAAGTATGGATCTGAGCCATTATTATTATATTATATGGTAAGGTATTTTTTTTCTTCTCTCTTTTTTTACCAACCAGCTCATTTTGGCAGTGGGGGTAGATCTTTTTTAATAAAGTAAAATTATTTTATATTATTTCATTTCATAATTCAATCTTTTTTTCTACATGGTAGATTTGGAATATGGGATACTGTGATCATTTTACTGTGATTTAAATGTAATGCAATTCATATTACCTGTATCCTTATGAATTTTGTATTTATATTCATGCAATTTATATAATATTAATAAAAATATTGATAGAAAAAAAGAAAATATTTACAAGGACATTGCCAGGATTCAAGAGATTGAGTTGTATGGAGAGATTAGACAGGCTAGGAATTTTTTTTGTCGGAACATTTGACACTGAGTAGTGAGCTTATGGAAATGTGTAGAATCACAAGGGACATAGAGATAGAGTGAATATTCAGTCTTATTCTCAGGGCTGGGGAATCAAGAACCAGGGAGCATAGGTTTATCTCTCCCCCACCCCTACCCTTAACTCTCTGCTTTCTGCAGAGATCACTCCCTCCATGATTCCCTTGTCCATTTGTTCCTCCCCAACAATCTCCCTCCAGGCACTGATCCCTGCAAGTGGACTAAGTGCTACACCTGCTCTTTCACCTCCTCCCTCACATCCACTCAAGGCCCCAAACAGTCCTTCCAGGTGAGGTAACACTTCACCTGCGAATCTGCTGGGGTAGTCTATTGTGTCTGATGCTCCTGACGTGGCATCCTCTTCATTGCTGAGGCCCGTCGTAAATTGGGGGACCGCTTCGTCCAGCACCTCCGCATCATGCATTGCAAGCGGGAATTCCTGGTAGTCGAACATTTTAATTCCGATTCCCATTCACTTTACGAAGTGTTGGTCCATGGCCTCCTCTTGTATTTTGAAGAGGCCGCCCTCAGGGTGGAGGAGCACACCCCCCACCCACCTTCCTCTATTCTTCACCTATCACCTTTCAGCTAGCCACTTTCCCCTTCCCCCAACCTTTTATTAACTTTGGCATCTTCCCCCTTCCTTCTCAGAAGAGGAGTCTCAGCCCGAAACATTGTCTGTTTATTCACTTCTGTAGATGCTGCCTGACTTGCTGAGTTCCTCCAGTGTTTTGTATATGTGAATTGGATTTTCAGCATCTGTAGATGTTCTTGTGTTTAACATTTAATAGAAATTTGAGACAACTTTTTTTTATTTTACACAGGAGAGAATATTTGGAATAAGCTGCAAGAGTAAGAGGTTGAGGGAAGTATAATAACAACTTTTAAAAAACAGTTGGATGGATACATGGATAGTAAAAGTCTAGAAAGATGTGGGCCAAACATCTCCAAATGGATCAAGCTTTAGGCATTTGGTCAGTATAGGACAAATGGATCAAAGGGCCTATTTATGTGTTTAATGACTCTGTTACACTATTATTGACTGCTCCAAAGGAATCTCCCACAATTGATGATCCCCTTTGTGTGGTGCACAAAGCTGCAGAGTGTTGTAAACTCAGCCAACTCCTTCATGGCCACTTATCTTCCCACCATCTAGGACATCTTCAAAAGGCGATTCGTCATGAAGGTGGCATCCATCATAAAGGAGCCTCACCATCCAGGCCATGCCCTCTTCACAGAGAGGAAGTATAGGAGCCTGAAGACACACACTCAACATTTTAGGAACAGCTTCTTCCCCACCACCATCAGATTTCTGAACCATCCATGAACCCATGAGTACTACCTCACAACACTGCTCTCTTCTGCAACATTCACTTTTTTTATTTGAATTCTTATTATAATTTATAGCATTTTTTTATGTATTGCACTGTACTCCTGCCCCAAAACAACAAATTTTGTGACATCGGTCAGTGATAACAAACCTGATTCTGATTCTTATTCACAGGAGTGGGTTTCTTCCTGCTGACTGGACTTCAGAATCAGAGTCAGGTTCAATATCACGCATATGTCATGAAATATTTTGCTTTGTGGCAGCAGTATATCGCAATATAAAATCTTACACAAACTATAAATTACAAGAAGTATATATATACTTAAATTTAATGAAATAAATTACAGGGGAAAATGAATAATAGTGAGGAAGTGTTTATTTGTCCATTTAGAAATCTGATGATGTAGGGGAAGAAGTTGTAATGTGAACTAGTTTGAATGGACACACATCCAATATATGTTGCAGTATAACTGACAAAACTTGTGTTTGTTTTCCCTGACCCACCAGGAGTTCTGGTTCTTTCAGTATTTATTTATTTAGCGATACAGCATGGAATAAACACTTTGGACACTTCAAGCCATTCCGCCAGCAACCCCCAATTTAACCCTAGCCTCATCACAGAAAAATATACAATGACCAATTAGCCTACTAAACTGTATGTCTTTGGACTGTGGGAAGAAACCAGAATACCCGGAGGAAAACTATGCATTTCACGGGGAGGACGCCGGGATTGGACTACGCACTCCAATGCCACAAGCTGTGATAGCGTTGTGATAACTGCTCGGCTTGTGTGGTGCCCCAATAAAGTGGCCGCTGAATATGTTTTGGAATAATTGCAAACCATAGTTTATTTTCAGGACATGGAGGGAGCTGCAGTGCAAAAAAAAGTGCTCTGAGATCAAACTTCTCAGCTTTCAATCGGTTTAAAATAGGAGTGCTGAAGATTTGTAATTTTGATTTGAAAATGCATTTCATGTCCAATGAGGTCAGAGATAATACCTGAATGAAACAGTGCACAAGATTATTTGGAGAAAACACTATTCCTTTTTATTACTAATGTAACAATTCTGAATTTATTATGTGTCCCTAATGTCATAAAACTGTGTACGTTACTGTTGAAAAGACCCTCAGTATTAACTGCCCTTTTTTTCAGTTCACACAAAACATGTTAGAATCCCCAGCTATTAATGAAAGACAGAATGTAAAAATTCCTTCGACACAATTAAAAACTGAGGGTCCTGCCCTTTGCAGCTTTGAACACTATGTTGAATTAATGTAGCATGAAAAATCATTATGCGTAGACACAGATGGGTGTAACCATGCAGAAAATGTAATGTTCACTCAAAAGACCCACATATGTAATAAATAATGTATGTATTTTCATAGTGGGTGTGTATCCATAGGTTTGTATGCTTGCAGATGGTATGAAGACTGTTGATTGCAAACCTGTCTGTTTTATTTCCAGCTCTCACCGTCCACTCAGCCAAAGCCTAAAGAGGTTTGGTCATGTGTAAGTATTCAACCATTAAAAGAAAAGGATTCAAGCCAAGGTTTAACTGAAATGTGGTATGTGTGAAAATAGCATGACCTTTTTGAATAAAGATTAATTTATCCACTTCTTGTGAAAAAATAATTAACTCTTAAAGGATTCAATATTTTTGTGTTCTTTTTAAAATATACTTTCCCTGTTTCATGTCATTTCTGAATGCTATTTGAAGTTCTATAAAAATATTAGGAGTATTTGCCAGAGTGCAAATTGCTCCTCAGCAAAAAGAAAAATATGTCTTATTTTGCTCTTTATCCTCACTTGAGTTGCCAACTGCTATTGGAATCCCCAGAGAAGAGAAAGAATTGTTTTTCTTCATGTTTAAAAGCTGTTTGGTTCTGGTAATAACTGTATGTGCGAAATATTGACTTTAGTTTTTTTCTTTGACTTATTCCCAGTTTTTCTAGATATATACTACTTTACTGTCAGGAACAAATGTGACTGGGTCAAGTGTTTCTTTTTAACCATATTTTTATATTAACCCATGACCTGCAGAGTAAAAATCTGAATTGTTATTCCTTTTATATTCATAATATTTGTTAACAGTATCAATTGTTATCTTTTTCATAGGGCATACTAGTTAAGTTCAGTTCCAGTTTAAAGTTTTGCAAATATGATTATATCTTACTTGATGTACTGTCTCATTTTGTGCAACTGACCATCCCAAACTATGCACCCCCAACCCATACATGATACAACTGAGAGTTCAAAGAAAACATTCACAATGTAACTCAGTAATTATTTGTGTTTACCCACAAACTTCATTTCGAAGGCCCTGAGCACTGTTTGAATAGCTAAGATTTTGATAGCAATAAATGGAGATTAATAATTTGGGATTAAAATTCTTTTCCGATTTTAACACCCTGTGTGATAGATGTTGAAGTGTTCTCATCTGTTAAGCAAAGTTCTGGAAAGACTGTCTATTCAAGGCTCACTGAGCTTGTTTAAAAGATTTAAGCCTTGGTCACAAGAAACACACTTGAGCTTTTTTCTTCAATAGAGAGGGAAAAAAGCACACATATCTCTGTGGTAGTTAGTAGATAGTTATTGAATACAAAGCAATTTTGCTTTCTAGTTCAAATGCAGAAGAATACTTTAATATTACTTTAGTTCCTTCAGCTCCAGATTTAAATGAGAATATGGGTAGCTAGTCTACATGAACAGATGAAATTTGGGTAAAGTAATAAAAAGGATAATTACCAGAAAAGTTTCAAATCTACATATTTTCTTCTCTTTGGAAACAAAAGCATTGCAGGAAGTTTTGTGACTGCAGGTATTTAACATGTAATCCCTGTCTGTGGCTGGAAGCGGCTGCTAATTCATGTCTCATTCTGCATATATGTGATTTGGACCAGTTTTTATTTCAGGATGTGCATTCCATTCAGCTAAGCATAAGACCTATGACACCTTTGGAAACTGTGCAGAAAATTGACAGCAAAGTTAACAGAATAACCATAAAACCAAACATGACACTTCAGCTAAAAATTGCATTAACATTTTAGAAGTCTGGAAATGAAGCTCAGATTTAGAATCATCAGCACAGTTTAAAATTTCTCATTTCACAGTGTTGGCTTTCTCCCAGAAAATCCAAGTAAAAGATGGAAAAGCAGAGGTAAATTAAAACAACCAAAATTATTACATTTGGCTGGATTCCAATTTTTGGCAAAGTCTTCAAATCTCACTACTTTTCTTTCCCTCCCCTTTTACTTTATTAGTCTCTTGCCCAAAAGCTTCCCAAACTCTAAACCAAACTGTGCTAATTATAGCAGAAATATCTTTGGCATATTAAAGAAATCATTTTGAAATTACATTAAGACTAATGTAAAAATTATGCTTTGTTTTGTGACTGCCTTTAAGGGGATGAATCTCAAGGTTGTATAACGTATACATGCTTTGATAATAAATGTGCTTTGAAATTTGATTTGGAATATCATTGTAAAAGGATATTTTTGAGGCAAAGCACAATGGTAGAGTAATATATTGGGGGTCCACTTTGTTGAGCACCTCTGCTCCAGCTGCCAAAAGTGGAATTTCACAATGGGTTGCCAACCGTTTTAATTCCTATCCCCATTCCCGTTCTGCTGTGCCAGTGCATGGCCCTCCTCTTTTGCCATGATGAGGCCACTCTCTGGGTGGAGGAGAAAGAGCTTATATTCAGTCTAGGAAGCTTCCAATCTGTTGGCATAAACGTTGACTTCTCCTTCTGGTAATTTTCCTTATTTTTCCCCTTCCCTTTTCTTCTATTCCCCACTCCGGCCTCTTACCTTTTCTCCTCACCTGGCTATCACCTCATCCTGGTGCCCCTCCTTCTTCCATTTCTTCCGTAGTCCACTCTCTTCTCTTATCAGATTCCTTCTTCTCCAGCTCTTTACCTGGCTTCATCTTTCACTTTCTAGCTTGTCCTCCTTCCCCTACCTCTCCTTTTCATTCTGGCATCTTGCTTTCCATCCCTGAAGAATGCCTTGGCCCAAAACATCGACTGTTTGTTCATTTCCACAGATGCTGCCTGAACTGCTGAATTCCTCCAGCATTTTGTGTGTGTTGCTCCGGGTTTACAGCATCTGCATACCCTGTGTTTATATTAGAATTATGTAGGAGGGGGTCTGGCCCCTGCACACATAGCATACAGGCCCACCGGTGTGTGGACATGACCTGGTTTTCGCGAATCAGACCCCCAGCCCCACTGCCTTGTAGGCAGCCTCGGGAGAGACGACATCTAAAGGAGTTATCCCAGACAGCAAATCCAGGGTGGAGCCCCTAAGGTGGCTGGTCTTCATTGAAAATCCTTCCGGCATCTCCTGCAGCCAAGCTGGTGCCAAACATATTGCTTCAAAAGCTTTTCTTTGGACTACACTGGTGAGGCTGAGAGAGGGATCCTGATGACTAGGCATCTCAGGATCTCCATACCATTCCACCCACCCCACCCTCGAGCTTGTGATGATGATCATCATGACCCATTGTCCTTTGAGACAGACAGACACCAACAATAACAACAATATTGAAACATTATTTGTGTGAAAATAGTGAGTGTTGTGTTGGGGTCAGAGGTTTGAAAAGATACAAGGGGTACCCACTGACAGATATGGCATGGGATTAAAATGAACCAGAGAGTTCAAACCTTTCAAAAGGTGAGGTTAAAATAAAGCAAGGCAGCAGGTGACAATGTGTATAGGACAGCAGGAACACTGAACTTCTTTCAATTATGAAGACTTCAGTCATTTCAGACCGGTTTTCCCTGGTACGCGTAGAGGTGTTCACCTTTATCCTGATACCTGGTATGTTTTTGTCCTCTTTGATTCTTCAATTTAAGGTACTATTTTGGAACATGGATACTTCTCTGGAAATTTCTTCTTGGCCACGCTCTTCACACGAATCCTTTAGTTCAGCTCCAATTTATCCACCATACCTTTAAAAGGTTAGCAAGAACAAGTACCACACTGGCCAAAAATCCTTTTTAATCCAAGCAATGGTGCTGACTAGTTATTTGATTGTTTCATCCTGACAGCACACTTAGCAAACTTAAATGCAACAAGAATGTAAAATAGTGATAACGTTAGCAGGTTAAAAGGTCAGTGGTCAGATGGTATATATCCTAGGTTACCATGAGAAGTAAACAAAAAGATGGCAGCACCTTTGGCAATGATTGTTGTATTGTCACTGGCCACAGGAGTAATACCAGATGATAGGAGAGTGGCAAGCGTATGTCTTTGTTCAAGAAAGGTAATAGGGATAACCCTGCAAATTATTGAGCAGTATGTCTTATGTCACTGGTGGGGAACCTATTGGAGAGGATTCTTGAGACAAGATTTACGTGTATTTGTGGAAGCTTACTCTGATTAGGGATAGTCAGCGCAAGATTCCCCATGGAAGGCTCATTCAGAAAGTCAAGAGGCATGGGATCCAGGGAAACTTAGTTGTGTGGATTCAGAAATTACTTGCCCACAGAAGGCTGATGGTGATAGTAAATAAAGCAGAGTCAGTGGTGTTCTGCAGAGTTCTGTTCTGTGACCTCTGATTTTTGTGATTTTTATTAATGACTTAGATGAGCAAGCAGAAGGGTGGGTAAAGGTGCAGATGAAACTAAGGTTGGTGGTGTTGTAGATAGTATAGAATGTTGTCATATGTTACAATGGGACACTGACAAGATGCAGGGCTTGGATGAAAAGTGCCAGATAGAGTTCATCTTGAGAAGTGTGAAGTGATACACTTTGGAAGGTCAAACTTGAAATCAGAGTTAATGGCAGGATTCACAGTAGAGTGGAGGAACAGGTGGATTTTGGAGCTCATGTCTATAGATCCCTGAAAGTGGCCACACTAGTTGATAGGGCAGTTAAGAAGGTATATATTGTGTTGGCCTTCATTAGTTGGAAGATTCGATTCAAGAGCCATGAGGTAAAGTTGCAGTTCTGTGAAATTTGGTTTAGACCACACTTGGAATACTGTGTTCAGTTCTAGTTGCTACTTTACAGAAAGGATGTAGTGCAGTGGTATTTATACCCCTGTCATCTGTCCTTCCAGATTTGTTAGTCAGGTTTCTGCTGTCCCAAATTGTTTACAATCAAACTCGAGTTCTTACTTAGAAGAAGACCTTCATCTTTGTTAAAATTATTTTCCTCTAGTTTTATTTCAATAGCATCCTTCATCAGGCGGTCCCAAAACCCATCAGCGCAGCACAGAAGTTTTGTGCCTTTGAAGTCAATCCTATCGTCATTGCGAATGCAATGTTCTGCTACCGCCAGTTTCTCTGGGTAACCCAAATGGATACACCTCCTGTGCTCCTTGATGTGGGTTTCATAAAAATGATCACCAACATCCAACTGACCTCGGAGGACATAATGGTCAGTTTCAACGTGGTGTCCCTGTTCACAACAGTTCCCATTAAGGACACCTTGATCATCCTGTGGTCAAGGTTTGATAAGGGTACAATTAGCCCTTTTGAACACATCCTAACATTAATGTAGCTCCTCTATAAGGGGAACTACTATGAACAAGTGGACAGAGTGGCCATGGGATTGCCCTTGTCGCTGGCTATTGCTAAATTCTACATGGAGAACTTTGAGGAGAGGGCGTTGAGTTCATCACCATTACACCCCAAATGCTTCTTCAGATGCATCGATGACACCTTCAAATTGTGGCCATTATGGACTCCAGGCACTCCAACAGTTCCTTGGCCATCTGAACAGTATGCATCCAAGCATTCTATTTACGATGAAGATGGAGAAGAATGTTTGCCTCCCGTTCCTGGACATTCTAACATGATGGAAACCAGACAGTAGCCTCAGGCATAGCGACAAATGTGAATACACTCACGTGGACTTATACCTCAACAATAACAGTCACCATTATGCTTCTCAATGTACAGCAGTTCTTTCTACTTAGTTTAACCGTGCAAAAACTATTTCTGACCCGGACAGCCTCTGCAAAGAAATAAGAAGATTACACACAATGTTCCTGCAGAAGGTCTGCAAGGTGAATTATATCAATCGGGCCCTTAGGAAGGCCGATGGAAAAAACTGGAAACCTAACAACGAGGAGGAACTCATCACTACCACCTGTCTTCCCTATACTTCCACAGTTTCTGGAAGGATCACCAAGATCCTGAAGTACTGGATTAATACTATCCACAGACCCAAAGAATGCTTGAATCGCAGCTTATGCAGGTCAAAGATGGCTCGGAACTCAGGATGGTTGGTGTTTACAAGATTCCCTGTGAACGTGGACCAGCGTATATGGGCCAGGTGGAACGCACGCTGGAAACCCGCATCAAAGAGCACAGGATGTGTATCGGTTACCTGGAGAAATTAGTGGTAGCATTCGCAATGGCCAAAACTACTGTGCCGCGCACTGGAACTGCCTGGTAAAGGAAGCCATTGATACAAAGCGTGAGGAAAAGAATCTTAACAAAGACAAAGGTCTCACTCCAAATAAGAACTGGAATCTTATTGTAAACAAGGTGGGATTGCAGAAACCTGATTGTATATGGACTAACCAATCAGGAAGGACAGATGACAGAGGTATAAATACCACTGGACTGGACATGGCCAAGCACCATCAATGATGAAGACAGCAGAGTTTGTCATCGACACGTCAGTAACAATCGATACCTGTACTCGGCTTTATCATGTACACCAAGAAAGCACAAGGTCGTTGTTCTATGCTCTGTTCATTCAGATTTCACATCTATTTCAGATCCTTCAAATCATTAAAACTACTTGATGGCTAAATCTATAAATATAAAAATAATCTTATTATTAGACTAATGGTCAATGAGTTAAGATTATCCATTTATCAAACACTGCGGCATTAAATCCTAAAATTACATCCTTTGCAACAGATGTTTAACATGTAACTTGGATTGCAGTTTGTAAAAGGAAACCAAGGCTTTATAACAAAACCAATTTTAGAAAATGTAATTTGACATAAATTCAGAGAAGCTAGAAACCACATTCAATTTCCAGCTGGTTAAAACTAATTGTTCTATTTTGTTAACTAAACCCACTGGCGTGAACATCTATGCATGGAGACAAAAGAGATGGGGAAGATAGCAAAAGGAATTTTGCATCTGTATTTACTCAAGAGATGGACACAGCATCTATATGCCTGAGGCAAAACAGTAGTGAGGTCATGGAATTTATCCAGATTATAGGGAAGTAGGTGTTGGATCTCTTAATTCAAATTAGGGTGGATAAGTCCCCAGGGGTTGATAAATTAGTCCCTCACACACTGTGGGATGCAATACAGATATTGTAGGGGCTCTAGAAGAGGCATTTAAAATGTTCTTAACCACAAGTTAGGTGCTGGAGGACTGGAGGATGGCTATTGTTGTTCCATTGTTTAAGAAAGGCTCTAAGAATAAGGTAGGATATCATAGGCTGGTGAGCCTGATGTCAGTAGTTGGTAAATTATTGTAATGGATTCTAAGGGACAGGATATATAAGCATCGGGATAGACAGTGCCTGATTGAGGATGGTCAACGTGGCGTTGGGCATGGTAGGTTGTGTCGAACCAAACTTATAAAGTTTTTTGAGGAGGTTATCAAGAAAGTTGATCATGGAAAGACACGGGATGTTGTCTACATGGGCGTTATCAAGGCCTTTAACAAAGTCCTACATGGAGGCTGTTCCAGAAGATCAGTTGTTTGATATTCAGGTGGCCTCTCTCTGCCGAGGGACCTGTGACTAATGCAGTGCTGCAGAAATCAGTGCTGGATTCATTGTTGTTTGTCATTTGAAATTAGTGATTTGGATAATAGTGTAGCAAACTGGCAAATTTTGCAAATGACATCAAAATTGGAGGTATGGTGGACCACCAAAAGCTTGTACCATGATTTGGCCAGCTGGAAAAATGGGCTGAAAAATGGCATGTAGAATTTAATTTAGAGAAGGGTGAGATATTGCACTTTGGGAGGACACACCAGAGTAGGACTTACACAGTGAACAATAGAACACAAGAGGAGTGATGTCACAAAGAGATGTTTTGACACATTGACTATCATAACTCAAAGCAGGGAGTACCAAAGGTAAGATGTTGAAATTGTATAGGAGATTGGTGAGGCCTAACTTGGAGTTAATTTGGAGGCCTAATTTGAATATATAGCCCTGAGAAAAAGAACTTTAGGACATATATTGTATACATTTCTCTGACATTAAATGTACCTATTGATTGAGATTCATTCTCTTCTTGGCATACTCAATAAATCCATAATATAACAATAACCATTTCAGAGTGAATGAAAGACCGCACCAACATGGGCATTCAACCAATGTGCTAAAGACCACAAATTGCACAAATACATCAAGAAAGAAATAGTATTATAAATAAATAAGCAATAAATATTGAGAACATGAGATGAAGAATCTTTGAACGTGAGTCCATATTTGCTAGGACTTGATGACCTGAGTTAGAGGGAAAGGTTGAATAGGTTAGGATGTTATTCCCCAGAGCGTAGGAGAATGAGAGAAGATTCGATAGAGGTATGCAAAATTATGAGAGATATAGATAGTACAAATGCAAGTGGATTTTTTTTTTACTGAGTTTGGGTGAGACTACAACTACAGGGTGTAAAGTTAAATATTAAGGAGAACCTGAGGGGGAACATCTTCACTCAAAGGGTGGTGTAAGTGCGGAATGACCTGCCAGTGGAATTGGTAGCTGTGGGTTCAATTGCAACGCTTAAAAGAAGATTGGAAAAGCACATGGCAAGGAGAGGCATGGAAGGCCATGGTCCAGGTGCAGTTCAATGGAACTAGGCAGAATTACAGTTTGACATGGACCAGTGCGGTCAGGGTCAAAGGGTATGTTCTTGTGTTGTAGTGCTTTATGACTCTAGCCCTCTTATTTTCTATAAAGCTATTTATAACATTATTTTTCACAAAAAAAGCCTTATATCAGAACTACACTTTACATTGAGGACTGGTTCATACAAAATGGTAGATATTTTGTTTATTTTCAGTGGACTTTAACAAATAGAAAACAGTATGGGCATGAGGTTTCTCAGTTGCTCAGTATCCTCAAATCCTATGTACTGTAATGCTGGAGAGGAGTATTGTTTATCAATAAATCTTTAAACTCTGAATACTTATAGTTTGCAATAGAGACAGAACAAATGCAAATCACAATCCCTTGTCTTCTAATTAATGTGGAGTTTACCACAGACAAGATTTTGAAATATCTGTAAATTTCATCTCCTTTATAAATAACTCTGATCCAATCAGTATTACAGTTTAAATGGGGCAAGAATCCAAAAATAATGATAATGCCACTTGATTAGCACTACTTATGGTATGATTTTCAGATTTAAAACAGCTGAAACTTTTGGTAGATTTAACAAAATGGTCCGCAGGTTCTGTGACAGCAAAGTTGCCCCTCTTAAATTAATTTTAATTTTCTTGAGAGATTCAGGACAGTAACAGGGCCTTAAATCCACTCGTAAGATATTTGTTCATATTGTGCAATATTAAAATGCTGCTCAGCCTCTGAACTCCACCACCCCTAACCTGTCATTCCAAATCCCTAGCTCCCACAATGACCCCCATGTCCTGTCCCTCACATCTTCCCATTACTTATACTTCAGCATTATTCATGTTTTTCACTTGCAGTCATGCTTCATAATAGAATAGTCGCAAACTGAAGAAGGGCTGTCAGCACTAATTAATAATAGCAGGAATGCTCAGTTTATCATTCCTGCACCTGCAGCTTGTATTTGTTAATACATTATTTCCACCACTTCCATGAGAGAAATGTGTTAATAGTTTGTTGCTACTCATTTATTAAACAGTGAATTGGAATGCAAAAACATCTTTGACACCAATAAGCATAAGGTGGGAACAAATTGAAATCTAACTGGTAATTCATTCCAGTTCCAATTCGAAGTCACGTTCTAGTTCTGTATATCAATTAATTTCTCCTTCTAATGTTTCGTAAAATTTCAGGATATTTTCCTCTAAATTTGAGCTATGTTCCTTCATTTGCATTCCATGTGGGAATGTTAGTGAAATTAAGTGTTCTGATTAGAGAAATGATGTCGAGGCTTGGATCGGCTGCATAAGAGGTTTTCGAGGATGCTTCCTGGATTAGAGTGCATGTGCTACAGCAGGACGTTAGGCAAACTTCTGTTGTTTTCTCTGTAGTGGCAGAGGCTGAGGGGAGATTTGACAGAGGTTTATAAGATTATGAGAGGCATAGACAGTATATTTTTCCAGTGTTGAAATAACTAATACCAGAGTGCCTGCATTTAAAATGAGAGTGGATAAGCGCAAAAGAGATGTGAGAGGCAAAATTATTTACAGAAAGATTGGTAGGTGCCTGGAATACACTGCCTGGAGAGATGGTGAAGGCAGATACACAAGGGGATTTTACAAGATATTTAGATAGGCACGTCAATCTGGGGAAAATAGAATGATTTGTGCATTGTATAGACAGTAGGGATTACTTTAGTTGGCAATGATTACTAATTTAATTGGTTCAGCATGACATTGTTGATAAGGAAATCTCAGACTCTATTTTTTGAAGCATTTATAAACTTTTTTTGAAACTGAGTGATAAAAGCAGGTATTTGGGTACATAAAAAAAACCTTAGTTTTCAATACCTTGGTGAAAGTGAAGTTGATTGGTTTGGGTGGGGGCGAGCCTACTCAGGAGATTTGAAACAGTCCAAACTCCAGAACTGGTAGAGTTCATATATCTAGGAGATGTATAGGGCTGAAGGAGATTACCGAGAAAAGAATTGTAATTGCAAGATATTAAACTAATTCAAATGAAGACACATAAGTTCAGGAATGCAGGTCTAACTTCATGTTTTACTTTAAGTGACGCGCACACATATCACATGGTAGCATGATGACATTCAGTAAGCAGTTCACATATTTATACATATAACCCATACTGAATTATTTAAATGAACAAGAATACTTAATCAAACTATATATATATATATATATATATATATATATATATATATATATATATATATATATATATAAATACGGATGATTACTCAAATATTACTGGAGTATTAAAAACACAATACTGTAGTATTTCAAGATGAAATGAGAATTTTAAAAAATAAAACATGGTGCTAAAATGCTCAAAATGTGAGACAGCATCTGTCATGAGACCGACAGCATTAATAATTCACGTTGATAACCTTTCAACAGACTAACAAAAATGGTTTCAATAAAAGTTTATCAATCTGAAATATTAAGCTCTATTGCATTTTCTGTTTAATTTATATGTGAATTATAAAAGTGAGTTACTGCTTAACTGGGAGCCATGTACATTGGGAGAGAACAATAAATGGAAATTTGGACATGGCAGCAGATTTTTGGATGACCTTGTGTTTATGAAGGACAGAAATGGCAATGTAAGTATTCCAACCGGAATCATTACGACATTGCTTCTTTTCAATAACATTAAGCTAATTGGCTTATCAGTTCCCAGTTTGATTGATTGCTGTTTGCAAATAACAGAATTGCACAAGCTTCCATCCAAGTCTTAGAGTCCAGCAGGCAGCTGAATGTATGAACTCATGGTTCATTTAGCACTAACAGCTCGAAATGATTTAAGATCCTTATTATTCTCTTCAGGATTAAATCTGCACCTATTCTACATTTTCAGCTGCATGCATTAATCGTAAAAGAGTACAATCTACAGGATTAATGATTGATGCAAGTTTAACCTTTATGAACCCCTGCCATCTCCTAGGAGCCCAGTTAAGTTGCACTACTGTCTTCAGATTCCCAAGTTACTGAAAAATAAATTTTACTGTCCTTCCTGCAGTTATTCACAACTGACCTTTAGCTCCTTTGCTAACAGCTTTAGTTACTTTTGGAGAAGCAAAACATTTATCCCAATCCCTCAGTCATGCAGACAAATGCTCAAATCAGACAGGTGTCCTTAATGTGCTCTTTCTTTTCAATGGACTCCTAACAAGTAAATTTGATCACAGAAGCACAAAACATTGAAAATACTGAACATAAATGGTGAAAAGGCACCAGAAATTGTTAGCAGCCAGTTGGGAGAGAGCAAGATTGGACTGAAGAGACACAGTTTGCTGTCCATCGTTGCTTTATGGATGACACTATGCTCTCTATTTAAGAAAAAAATGTATTGAGGTTTATTCTGCCTTATCAGAGTGTAAGAAAAGTGAACAGGTAGCCTTGTGCAAAACACGGGCTTTTTGAACAATGCACCTTACCTTGTGAACCCAGCTTTCAGATTTTGAGGTGGATAGCAATCTAAGGAGAACTCCTTTCTTAATGTTCAGATGGTTCATGACCAAGGTCAACATGTCTTACACGATGCACTTGACATCTTTCCAATGGCTGTAATGCCTTCATACTGCCTCAGTCCAGTGCATTGGTTGAATGATCTTCATATTTACCAGGTTTGGAATCAAGACCCAGGGTTACAAATTTGTTCATTATTTGTTTAGGTTTTCACTGGAAGGCAAGTCTAAATCAATCATATTTGACAAGAGTGGTTGCTACATGCAAAGAATATGGCTTCAATGGAGAGGATGCAAAGATGTTTCACAAGGATGTTGCCCGGAATGGATCATTTTGGCTGTGAGGAGACCCGATAGGGTGGAATTATTTTCCTTGGAGTGAAGAAGGGTGAGGGGGAAATTGGTTGAGGTATACAGGGTAGACCTTGCTGAGGCTAGGTGGCAATTCTCAACCTCCTCCTGTTACTTATCCCTTGAAAAGGACCCCACTCCGGACCATCAGAAAATTGACTCTGACACTATCACTGACTTCATCAACTCTGGAGAACTCCCATCTACTGCTGTCAAAATCTAGTTTCCTCACCCCATACTGCTTGTTCCTACCTCCTACCCAAGAGCCACAATCCCGACTGTCCATGTCAGTCCACTGTCTCCTGCCTCACTGAACCTGTGTCCATATACCCTGACTCCATTCTATCCCCCTTGATTTAGTTCCTTCTCACCTACATCTGTGACACTTCACATACTTGCGATATCCTCAACAACTTCAAACTCCCTAGCTCTGACTGCAAACATGAGGAAATCTGCAGATGCTGGAATTTCAAGCAACACACATAAAAATTGATGGTGAATGCAGCAGGACTTTAGTCCTGACAAAGGGTCTTGGCCCGAAACGTCAACTGTACCTCCTCCTATGGATGCTGCCTGGCCTGCTGCGTTCACCAGCAATTTTTATGTGTGTAGCTCATTTTCACCATGAATGTCCAGTACATATACACTTCAATTCCCCCATCAAGACCTTCAAGCTCTTCTCTTCTTTCTCAACAAAAGACCCAATCAGTTCCCCTCCAATACCAATCTCCTCCATCTGGAAGAACTGGTTGTCATCTGCAATGATTTTTCCTTTTGTTCCTCTTACTTCTTCCAAACTCAAGGGGTGGCCATGGGCACCTGCATGGGCCCCAACTATACCTGCATTTTTGTTGGTGATGTAAATAGCCCATGTTCCAAGCCTTCCCTGGTAATGCTCTGTCAACTCTTCCCATACTATATTGATGACTGCATTCGTGCTGTCTCATGCACCTATGCTGAGTTAGTCAATTTTATCAACTTTTCATCCACTGAAGAGCAAGAACTTTGCTCTTAAATTCATATGATTCATTCCTGACACCAGTCTCCCTTTTCTCAGTCTCTATGCTTCCATCCCTGGAGAAAAACTGTCTACTGATATCTTTCATAAACTTATCGACTCCCACGGTTATCTTAACAATACCTACACTGTTTCTTGTAAAAATGCTGTTTCTTTTCCTCAGTTTCTTTGTCTCCACCACATCTGTTCTCAGGATGAGGCTTTCCTTTCCAGAACTTCAGAGGTGTCCTCCTTCTTCAAAAAAAAAGGGTTTCCCTTCCTTCACCATTGATGCTACCCTCACCCATATCGCCTCCATTTCCCAGACATCCGCATTCATTCTCCTTCCGGTAGTTTTTATTCCCTCCCCTCTTCCCTATTCTTCAATTTCTCACCGGTCTCTTAACTTTTCTCCTCACCTGCCTATCATCTTCCCCTGGTACTCTTCCTTGTTCACTTTCTCCCATAGGTCACTCTCCTCTCCTATCAGATTCCTTCTTCTCAGCCCTCTACCTTTCCTACCCACCAGGCTTCATTTATCATCTTCCAGCTAATCCATCTTTCCCTCCCCCCACCTTTTTACTCTGGCATCTTCCCCCTTCCTTTCCAGTCCTAAAGAAGAGTCTTGGCCGAAAACGTTGACTGTTTTTTTTCCATTTCTATAGATGTTGCCTGACCCACTGAGTTCCTCCAGCATTTTGTGTGTGTTGCTGAGGTATAAAAATTATGTGGGACACAGACAGATAATGAAAAATACTTCACATCAGTAGGGATGTCTGTAATCAGAGGGCATTGTGTTAAACTAAGCAATAGAAGATTTGGAAGGGATTTGAAGAATATTTCCTTCAGCCTAGGGGCAAGGGACGGCAGGTACTCCTCAACATTTAGTAAGTACCTGTATTTAGATAATCATTTAAAATGCCTTGGCCACAGGCCAGTGCTGGAAAATGGGATTAGTATGGATGAACTGCCTGAAGACAATGGGCTGAATGCATGTTTCTGTACTGTATGACTCTCCGACTCTCTAACACTAGAAGTTTCACCCATTGGATAGGAAAGATAACACTAGCATTCATTGTTTCACCATGACCCTCAGTTGATCTTTAAGCTTTGTATGTTTTCTGTAGCTGAGCTCTGGCTGTGAGTGTGAGGTATTATCTCCAGCGTTTTCCTACTTCCTAACATTGTCTGGCCAGTGTTAGTTGCTTGATTAGCTGTAAGGTAAAATGTATAAGGATGAGATAGTTATTGGGTAGGAATGTTGGTAAGGAAAGTAGGGGTACATTCTTGTTCCATCAATAAGCTACAGATCATGAGAGATTATTGAAAGAGCAGAAACAGGGATTGAGAAACAATGTTATATATGATCTTATCATAACGCTACACTATTAGCTACAGACTCAAAAGCGGCCACTCCATTTAGATGAGTATTGTTTATTTGACAAGGGATAACTTTGCTGCTTAACTGCTGATCTCAACTGTACAAGACCTTCTTTTCAAGAAGGAACCAGCGTGTTGTGGCTATTATGCATTTTTTCTGGTGGTAAAATTCCCAAGAAGAGCCAAATGCAAGTGCAAAATGTGAGGCAGGTGGCAAAACTAACTGGATGAGGGTGAAATGCAGCATCTAACTGCTTTGAGTTATGAGTCATGACAGAGGATGTTGGTAAGCAAGCAATTGGTGTATGGTGCATCTGATAATATCTGTCTGTTGTTACAGGAGGTGGGAACATTGATCATGCTGGGTGTGTGAGGACAGTGAACATTTCTATTTACTCTATCTTAGGATGCGCCATCTTTCAAAGTCATGCAGGTCAAAATGAGGTCAAGAAAGCACAACACAAATTGACTTTAGCTCTCATTCACTTCCTCTTTAAAAATTGCAGGCTGGCTTGAAATGCCGTTGGCCATTCGTGATATTGGAGCCCACGCTGAGGTGTTAAGCAAACGAATAGTGTGGCTTTTGCTGGCTAGATACCGAGATCACACAAATGAGCAAGCACATATCATTCGTGTGTATTATGCACTGTAACCTCGAACTGCTTTGCCCTTATATTGGTGATCTTAATTATACTGACTTGCAGCAGAGCATGGTGTAAACAATGGCTGCTTTTATTATTACCATACAAGATGTTTGGAATGATCGCAACCATTACATATATTTCCTCATGATGAATGTATATAGTTTCATCATGAGGAAATATATGCAATAGTTTAAAAGGAAATGTGCTAATATAACATTACAATAGTGCAAAGTATCAACACTGCATATGGAACTAAGACAGAAGACACAGATTAACTTCAAGTTACAATCATATCACTGGTTTCAATGACCATTTTAATTAACCACCAGTGATGTTTTAGCATCATTAGTTGCTACTTAGAGACAGCTTATTCCATTAAATAAGACTATGCAGGCTTTTTTTTTCCGCATAAGCCATTCTGTTTAATTCACTCACTTCTATATCATTTAATACTTTCTGAGGGAACCAATTCATTTAAACATTATGCTTTGACGTAGTTTGAACAACTGTGAATCCAACATTCTTTTTGAACGGCTGCAATCCCCAAATATTTTTGGGGATGAATAGCAAAATTCAGTCCTACAAGTCATTGGGATGGACCTTGTTGATCACTTTTGACAGCTTCAATTGAAATTGCTAGCATTCAGCCATTTAAATTAAGGTTGGTTCCAGACTTCCGGGCACATTCTGTGAAATACTGTCTGGGACTTTGGCCACACGAGTCCAGTGATGAAACCCAGTATGAAGCATTTAGGAGTCGAAAGAGTTGGTAAATTGCTTTGTTTTAAATGATTTGGTTTTATTATATTTAATTATTAAAGTGCTTTTTATGTATTTTAGTTTGAAGAGTTTAAATATTTTAATGATTTACTTCAATTTCAATAGAATTTAAATGTCTTTCAATGGTAGTGACATTTGAAAACTCTTTAAAATGATTATGATGTTACAGTCAAAAATACCGTGGGAGCCAGCTTTGTTGCTATCAAAAGCTCTCTTGAATGCTTTGGATTTGGATCTTTCTCACTGCACCATAGGAGGCCCTGCCTCAGCTCAAATACCCTCTTGGAGTCTGGATGTAGAAAGCAGCAAGAATGGCCCTTCCCATCGAGTCTAGTTATGAGGACACAATGGACAACAATTTCAGGCAGTGAGTCTAGGTCAGCAAGATCTGGCCCAAGTCATAACTGACAAATCAAGACTACAGAGATTTAAAATATAGTAAACAGTGTTGATTCATGGACTAAATGAAACAGTGATTGCCATTTGCAGGCTTCATTACAACAAGATAGTTCTTAAATACCGTCACAAGCACATGCGATACATTCTTAAAACAGGCTGTTTTATTCCAGTGAGAGCAAAGAAGCCAAGGAGAATCGAATTCCTGCTGATATTTTTTTCATGAAATATTTAAATATAATCCACCTCCTGATTTGGAAGTGTTAATCTCCTGCATCATTATGCTCAGAATTTATCATCCTATCTACAATGTTAAACCATATGCTGTTGGGTCAAGATGAGGCAACATTATTCTACCTACTGGAGAATGTGGAGATGCAGAGATTTAGCCCACAATGTGTGGCCCAAGCCCTTGCAATACAGGATGTGAGCCCTGAAGATCCTTTTCTTTTCACCAGCTCCTTTAATAATCCATTAAATCCAAGGACGGTATAACTACCTGAAACATTTCTGAATAAACCTTTACAGATAAATCTTAAAAATCCTTCAATATCATAATTTTATGTTGCTATCTGTCAGCACATCAGATGAAGTTCAATATGATGAAGAAAAAGGGCATAAGACACCTTATGAATATATATTCCATTATCTTCTTCACTTTTGTCTGTTGACAAATCCTGCTCTGTACAAATCCCTGTCTCAAACTGACTGATCTGTTACAAAGCAATTGACATGCTAATCACAAACCATTGAATGGAGAATGTCTAACTGCATTGCAGTTCAGTTTTAGCTTCAGGGTGCTATCCTGGGAACCTTATTGTCAAGTAATTGAAGAAAAGATGACATGTTTGGACTCATAGCTGATGGAGGCGTTGTATAGTAAATGCTTCACTATTTTCAATGCTTCCCAATACTTCAATCTACTTGCACTGGGATTCTGCTGAGCACCCAGGTCACAACATACTAAGTCAATTAAAGTTGTTGGCAGGGATTCCATCTACAAGGATGCTCTCAGAAACAAGAACTAAAAATAAAAATAACATCAGTACTGTTAATTTGTTTTATTTCAGTTAAAATGATGAAAGAACAAATAATGAGCCAATATAGAAATTATTTTTTGTTTCGAAATTTGAAACACAGTGATGTTTCACTGGCTTTACAACATATGCATTTGCTGTGTTTGCTGTGAGATATATTTGAGAAGCTTTCCTATGAAAATTCAGTGGTTTACTTTGGAGACTTTGCCATTTGCGGCAACTAGGAAAAATGCCAAAGATATTTCAGCTTGCAGCATGTTGTATTGTTTACTATCATCAGTAAAACTGCATTCGTTTTTTTTTACACAGCAAGAGATTAGTACTGTTTGTAGTGTTAAATTCATTAATATAGTAGCAGGGACACTTTGTACTCTGCCTCTGAGATTTAACTACATTACAGAATGAATTTCAGAGGGAGATTATAATGCCATTTTGAATGGAGTATGCAGTTGTTGACAAATTTCTACAAAGTTTGCATAAATTTCCAAGTCTTAAGCAATTTGATAGTTGTTTTGCAACTTCTACATCCTCGACATGTTGTAAGGTATAACATAATTTTAAAGTCGAGTCATTGTCATGTAGATAAATGCACCAGGTAATTAGTTTTTATCAAGGTTCCACGGAAGAAATGTCTCATGACTTTTTCTTTCAAGCTCAGAAATAACCAGGAGGCTGATATTGTCGTGATATACGTGTCAAGATTTACTGGTTTAAGAATACTGGTCATATGATGACCAAATCCTGATCAACATTCTGAATAAAGAGAACGTTGAATCTGGCATGAAGCAGATCTGCAGAATGGCACTGCTGAGAAAGAAGTGGGAAAGATGAATTCCATTAACACATTAATAGCACTGGACAACGATTTTTGTTTTGAAAATATTGTTCCTTCAGAACTTTTGTTTTTGCTTATGATAGACCACTTGAAGCTGAGCACAAATATAATTTCAGACTACTTGTATCATGTAGGAATTTGGAGAAACAAGAAATTGACTTTCATTGAATATAATGTGTTTAATTGCATAACGGTGCTGATGCTTTGCAATAGCTCAACAGAGCTAAAAATGTTTTGTTGATGATTTTCATTTGTACAGTGTCAGAGGCTTCTCACTTAAGTGTACAACAATAGCCAGCCAGCATTGGTGGGTTCCAGTTGCCCTGGTACCGTTTCTCCATGACCGCAAACCTTTCTCCATGCTCGTCACTGACAATGCTAAGGTTTGTAGGAAAGGAGTCTTAAAGTGAATGCAGGTAGTGAATCTTTAGTGACACGTTGCACTTTGTGGTTTTGTATGCTTGAATCTTGTTGTCAACCAGCTGCACATAGTTTGGTGCTCGGTAGCCTTGAATACCTTCCATGTGATTTTCTCTAGTCCCACTAGAAGTTCTTTGATGACCTGTTTGATATGTGGACCAACAAAAATGTCTTCCTTAATCTTGGCATCAGTTATTCTGACTTGAATTTTGAATTCAAGTAACAAATACAGGTGATTTCAAAATAAGGTGTGTGTAAGGGAAATTTAATGCTGATTTTCATGATCAGCAGTTCAAAATTCATAAGGTACACCAAAAAATATTCAGGAGAAAATTTTTTGTTGTCCTGTTTTACTTTATGGCTGCAGAAAGACGTTGTGTCCACAAATCAAGTTGAAACCCATAAACAGAACCATGTATTCAAAATAAGTCATGGCAAGGAGAGATCAGATAACTGTGCAGATTACTGCCACATGATTATATTTTTGTTATCTACAAAGGCCACTTGCAAACCATGTTGCCATTGTTAACACCACATAGACCCTTACATGTTTGTTACAGAAAGCTATGCCATTAACACTGCTTGGCTTTGAAAACACATTGAGATGCCTTTGGTTTGTGGGTCCACTGAGACAGATGCCATAATGAAATTCATCCATCAACACTGATAAAGAACTTGTCATAGACTATTCCATGCATCAGCACAAAACTAAAATATACAGTCATGTAAGCCAAGAAAAATGGGGTCTAACATCAGGCAACAATCAGCTGACATCTACTTTTATATTTTATACTTTGTTGTGGCCAAACAATTAATACTAGAGCGTACAATCATCACAGTGATATTTGATTTTGCTCTTCGTGCTCCCTGAAGTACAAATCGATAGTAAATATTAAAAATTTAAATTATAAATCATAAATAGAAAATAGAAAAATGGAAAGTAAGGTAGTGCAAAAAAACCGAGAGACAGGTCCGGATATTTGGGTCAGGATCCGTTCAGCAGTCCTATCACAGTTGGAAAGAAGCTGTTCCCAAATCTGGCCGTACGAGTCTTCAAGCTCCTGAGCCTTCTCCCGGAGGGAAGAGGGACAAAAAGTGTGTTGGCTGGGTGGGTCGTGTCCTTGATTATCCTGGCAGCACTGCTCCGACAGCGTGCGGTGTAAAGTGAGTCCAAGGATAGAAGATTGGTTTGTGTGATGTGCTGGGCTGTGTTCACGATCTGCTGCAGCTTCTTCTGGTCTTGGACAGGACAACTTCCATACCAGGTTATGATGCACCCTAGAAGAATGCTTTCTACGATACATCTATAAAAATTAGTGAGGGTTTTAGGGGACAGGCCAAATTTCCTTAGCTTCCTCAGGAAGTAAAGGCACTGGTGGACCTTCTTGGCAGTGGACTCTGCTTGGCTGGACCAAGTCAGTTCATTTGTGATATTGACCCTGAGGAACTTAAAGCTTTTGACCTGTTCCACTTGCGCACCACCGATGTAAATGGGGTCTTGCAGTCCGCTACTCCTTCTGAAGTCAACAACCAATTCCTTCGTCTTGCTGACATTGAGGGATAGGTTATTGTCTTCGCACCATGCCACCAGGTTCTTAATTTCCTCTCTGTACTCAAACTCATCATTACCCGAGATACGGCCTACAATTGCAGTGCTATCAGCAAACTTATATATTGAGTTTGATGGGAACTTGGCTACACAATCATGGGTGTACAGTGAGTACAGCAGGGGGCTGAGTACACAGCCTGGTGGGGCACTGATGCTCTGAATGATTGTAGAGGAGAGCTTGTCCCCTATTTTTACAGCCTGGGTCCTGCCTGTGAGGAAGTTGAAGATCTGTAGGAGAACTACTGTAGGAGTTCAGCAAACTCTTCCTTTAACTCTGGTGTAATGAGAAAGCTCCAAAGGATATAAGAAATGCTAAATTTATTCAAATCTTTAAGAAAGAGCATTAGCTGGAGTGTGCAGCTTACTGGGACATTTCTTCCACCTCTGCAACAGGAGAAATATTTCTCTTAAACCAACAAATTCACTTTTCTAAGGAAAACCTTTCTGTTCTAAGGATAACAAATATAATATTATTGCCCGTCATAAAAGTTAAAGGGTTTGGAACAAGATTAGTACCTTGTTTTTATAAAGACTTTGACTTTTTGGTTATGAAATCCAGTGAGAAGACTAGCCAGATGTGTTTGCCCTCCAAAATGTAACAGAGTGCTAAGCCTTCCTCGCACTTAAATGTGACTATCAGCATGTTCTGCAAAATCCTAGAATTGGACCACTCACTCAATACAGAAAAGCTGCTGGAAAGAAAAGGAGAAATGACAGAGACAAAAGCAACATGCAAGCAGTTAGCTGATCTTTGAGAAGACATCTGTACTTTTTACAAATGTTTTTGTGGTTCCAAAACTGGACTCCTCAATCATCTCAGAACTCATTAGTCAATTTATGGTTCAAATCATCCTTAAATTGAGAGAATGCTGAAGCCAATTAATAAGTCAGAAGAAGTTGGGTTACAAAACCAAAAGTAAACACTGGTTTCAATGTAAATATAGAAACACATAGGTATCAATCCAGAGCATGAAAGTGACGTCAATTTTTAGTTAAAACATGTTGTAGTTTATTAAAAATGTCAAAAACATGAATCCATTGAACATTTTTTATGCTTCGAAAGATGAATAAATCCTCTGAAGAGAACTTGCTTAAATGAAATTCATAAATCAGTGTATTTCCTTTATAAACATAATCAAACTGAGTTACTAAATGCTTTCATTTAAATCCCTGCAACGAGTCTTCCCTGTTGCTCGGACCATTATTCATCAGCCTCTTTCGGCTTATATTTATAGTTGTTCATCAGGGTAGCCTACTAGACATTTAAACAGTTTAGCATGCAGCATTCTGATTTGTTAATAAAGGTGAAATGATAGTTCTCTGAAGGACTTACTCATCTGGCGACTTGGTGTATACTTGTGGTCCAATTTACCGCCGGTACTGATTGTATAAAATTTAAACAGTTTTTCCAGTTTATTATGAATTATGTTAGACAGTCGGATAACATCATGACATGTAATCCAAAATATTACTAATCATTTTTAAAAATCCAGAAGAATCTAAAATAATTCAGATACCCAGTTCAGTTTTGTTTGGTCAATAGTTGAATAGTGTTTTTAATCGCTCTTGTTTATTCATGTCTCCAATTTTTAATCAAATGTACAATTAATTCTGCAAGCTACATAACAGGCTTGTATATTGTTGAGAATTTGAACATTTTCATAATTCAACTGGAAAGTTGATAACAAAAATATTCAAAATACTGATATCTGAACATGGGTAAGATACTTAGTGAACTTTTAACCAGATTTCCTCACTTGTGCTAATGAAGAATATAATACAGTGTGTGTCAGAGCTTCTATGCTAAATGGAACAGTGCTGTATGGAGGAAGGAGGCTGTCCTGCTCTGCTGTTGTACACCTACGTGGCATCAAGTGTCCATAGCCAACAGTTTCAAGTGGGAAAGCACTTATAATCCCTGATGTGAACAGAATTAATAGCTCCCTGGAGGAAAATAGTTTTATTAGTACAAGCCAATGTGGATGCCTTCAGAGAAAGTTCTTTAACCAATTTGATGATCTAATGGATAGAATCAGTTGGAATAAGTAGATAACATCATGGCATATGCAGAATACTTCAAAATATTATTGACCATTTTTTTTTAATTCCAGAGGAAATAATAATAATTCAGATACCTGTTTGCAGGTTGACTCAGTAGTGAGGAATGCAGATGCAATATTTGCATTCCTTTCAAGAGGACTAGAATACAAAAGCAAGAATGTAATGTTGAGACTTTGTAAAGCACAGGTGAGGCCTCACTTAGAGTACTGTAAACAATTTTGAACCCCTTATCTAAGAAAGGATGTGCTGACATTGGAAAAGGTTGAAAGGAGGTTCATGAAAATGATTCTGGGATTGAAAGGCTTGTCATATGAAAAGTGTTTGATAAATCTGGACCTGTACTCACTGGAGTCAGAAGACTGAGGGGTGATCTCATTGAAACCTATTGAATGTTGAAAGGCCTCAACAGAGTGGATGTTTCCTTTAGTGGGAGAGTCTCGCACCAGAGGACATAGCCTTAGGATAGAGGGGAGTCCTTTTGGAAATGAGATGAGGAGGAATTTTTTTAGCCTGAGAATGCTGAATTTGCACAATTTGTTGCTACAGTCAGCTGTGAAGGCCAAGTCAGTGGGTGTATTTAATGCAGAAGTTGATAGATTCCTGATTAATCAGGGCACGAAGGGATATGGGGAGAAGGCAGGAGATTGGGGCTGAGAGGGAAAATGGATCAGCCATGATGAAATGACAGAGCAGACTTGACGGGTTTAATAGCCTAATTCTGCTCCTATATCTTATGAAATATGGTCTTATTTCAGTTTTGTTTGGTCAATAGTTCAATGGTGTTGATAATCAGATAACATCATGAAACATATGTGGTGTACAAGAACCTCCAGAAGGTTTTAGATAAGGTACAGGCTTGTCAGCAAGATTGGAACACATGGCATATATATATCAAAAAAATTGTAGTATTGATACTATGTTGGCCAAGTGTCAGACCTCAGAGGTAAAAGGGAATGGTTGTTTTCTGGTTTTGACCAATTTGAGTAATGACTTCCGTCTGGATATTAGATCCATTTCTTCTTTTGGTCTACATTAGGACCTCCACATGGTGCTACGATTATCACAGAGACTGAGAAATCAGGAGCTGAAGGAAGATGAGAAGACCTGAATCCCATCAGTTATGTTTTGATTGCATTGTACTCAAGTCAATAATCCTTCCAAGCATGCTTTCTGTCTAATGCCCCCTCAACAACTTGTTGGTGTCATTTCTGACCTTCCGCCCATGTTTACTCCTGAACTGAATTATTCCAGCTCTCCCTGCAGAAAGGCCAATATTGTCTGCATGATTAGCCTATTCAGCAGCCTCCACCTCTGATCATTATCTCCAGCCCAATCACCCTGACGTAAAAAATTTCTGCTACCCCACCTCTGATTCTTGTCTCTTCTCAATATGACTGGCAGAAACCATTAAATGGATTGAAAGAGAACAATTTCTATTATTAACTCAGCTCTTTTGGATGTCCTGTCATCTTCGTTGCATCACAAGCCAGTTCAGGACAGAGGACTTTCAATATACTAAGTTAAAGCTATTCCCTGTTCAGAAAATGATTTCATGTGGGATGTTCCAACAGAAGAGAGGAAATAAAACTGATGATTCACCAAATTCAAAAGTATCTATCAATACTGAACAATCTTTTTTGCCCACAACTATTCTGTGGCATCAAAAGAATGTGCAAGAGACACAATCTATAAACCTGATTAATGAAACAATAATTAGGTATTTGTATTCACCTACTTACATGCCAAGAATGCAGCATCAGTATTTTTTTTCTACTCAGATTGAGAAAGAAGATTTACCAAGGTGGAGTTAGTTATTTTTGCTGCGTATATTAGAGATGGTGCAGTTGTAACTGTGCCAACAATTCTGAATTTATTGTAACTATTCAAGGTTTATAAAGAAAAAGAAGCTCTTAACACATCTTCATTTGCAATGCATTAAATCGGTATAAAAATGCAAACTGACAGTTTGGTAAACTACAGTGGGAACATTGGTACCAGCTTCACATTAAAGAGGCAAGAATGGGAGTGAAGTCATAATGGGTCCGATTAGAACAGATGTTAGTGCATATTAACTTATAATTCAAAGTTTCAAAGTTTTGAAAATTTCACTGTATATTATGAAAGTATCGTATACAGCATACAACCCTGAGTGTCATCTTCCTTCAGGCAACCATGAAACAAAGAAACACCATCGAACCAGTTTAAAGAAAATTCGCACACAAGTCCATCAAACATCCAACGCACAAAATAGAACAAATTGCACAAACAGAAAAAAGCAAGCAAATAACACGTAGAACATTAGCATCAAACCGTAGAGTTCCCAAAATGGTCCAGGAGCCCCTGTCAGTCAGTTTAGCGCTGTGTCGATGGCCGTAAGCCACAGAGCACAGAGCTGGTTACGCGCCAAAGTGCCTCGATCAAACCACGCAACTAGTAAAAAAGAATAAAGTAATACATATAGAACACAAACTGCAGAGTCCCCAGGAGTGAGTCCACAGCCGTGGAGCATGTTCAGCACTGAGGACATTAAACATCAAACCACACTCTACCCCCCACCTAAAATGATTGCACAGCCATGAGCTACTGAGGCAATTTAACCTTGTAGTGTGGTACCCAAGACTCCTGCACCCCAGCAGACAATGGCAGACAGGGCAGCACTGAACACCCATTAATTTTCTACTCCCATGCTCATCAATTTCAATCTTACTCGATGCTTTAATCGGTGTGGAAAAATGGAACTGACCACGGGTTTGCATTCCACCATTAGGGATCAATGGTCACACCTGCACACTCTCTCAATCTCACTGATTCCTTCAGGAGATATCCCAAAAATGCCAGTTGAATCAAAAGTACATCCTTGAAATGGAAGTTAGCAGATTTCGTGACATATGCCAGTGATATTAAACCTCATTCTGATTCTGAAGTTACAGGCTGCAATCCAATGCAGCTCAGGAGAAATATATTTAAAAGAAGAAGAGTATCTTTATAATTTTCTGAGCTGTCTGCAGGATGTCACAGTTGGTCACTGGCTCCCCTTTGCTGGATCAACTGTGTAATATCACTCGAGTTTTAACATTGATATCTGTCTGGCACTTAAAGAAAGTCTGCCTGACACCTGGAGAGCAAGAATGAATGTGATCTGCAGGGCTTTCAGCAGCAGCACAGAAGATAAAAGTTTCCTGTAAGATGTACCCCCCAGGGAAATGAAAGACAGCAGTAATACCAGGAATTAGTACAGTTTACCAATCTCAAATGTAACAGCAAAGAAGAATGTAAGGTAAAGGAAAATCTGTGTTGGATGAATTTATAATCTAAATCTAAAAAACCTTCCAAAACCTATACTTCAATATCTCTAACTATGTGGGAGTAGGCTTCTCTCGCTGTCTGGATTTGGAATAAATGAAGATGAGAGTCACACTGCAGCTGGCGCTAACGGCAAATAAAACAGTTGTGATTTCCCTTTAATGTTAAAATCAAGCTAGCGGCTATTTAATTGGAACTCACAGGAACTTGTGCATGTAGCTGACCTTAAGGCTCTTCAGACCCGATCCCCAGCTACTACAACAACTATCAATTTCACTAAGCTTCTGACTATTGTGAGACAATCCTGAGTGATCCTAAGTAGGAGGGGGAGGGAGGGAGGGAACATCGACTCAGACCATGAGAGGCCTGCATCGGGCATTTTCATGCCTTACAAGGCGCGGATTGGAAGTCTGTGTGGGGCGCCACTCCTTGCATAGACTAGAGCAATGTGTGGTTAAGTGTCTTGCTCAAGGACACAAACACACTGCCACAGCTGAGGCTCGAACTAGCAACCTTCAGATCACTAGACAAACGCCTTAACCACTTGGCCACCTAAGTATATGCATTGCAAACAATACTTGTCAGACAATGGAAATACTGTTTTTTTTGCACCTGAAGCTAGTAATACACCAAATTTCCCCATGACAACCTCTGTTATTTTGGGAAAACTTTATTACTAAAAGATAACAGGAGAGGAATTCACCTTTGGTTGGTGATAAACCTCTTTTTTGATTCTGTTATAGTTATCAGTCTATAGATTTGTTGAGTATGCCCACAAGAAAATAAATCTGTGGGTTGTATATGCTGACATGTATGTACTTTGATGTTAAATACATGTAAGAACCTGCACTCACAGCACTATCTTCAGTTCCTTGGAAGAAGATGCACTTCTATTTTGCGTACCTTTTATAATAATCTTATAGTTATATGAAGAATAAAACTTACCTCAATTATAATTGAAATATAATTATATAACTTTGAGGTTAAAATAATTGAGACTAAGAAGGAAATACATTTATTACTAAACAAAACCAATGAAAATACTGTATTTTTCCAGCATTCTTTCTTCTTCTACTAAAGGAGACCATGAAGGTTATGAATTACTTACTTCTGCTCTGGTCATCTGGGTTTAGAATAAATTGAAGAGTCCTCTTCTGGATTTAAAGACTCTGCCACGGATGCAACAGGAGGTGCTTGACAGGCCAATTAGGTGTAAAATCAAATGCTCCCTTCTGTTGTTTGTGCTAGGTTCCATGTTGCCCTGGCTTAGAAATTCAATACATTCAAAGCCTTCATAAGTCCTTTTGTTTTGCAATTCTGAGCATTCAGGAGCCAGGGATTCCCATGAGTCAGTGAAGATTTTACACTTTTTCCTTTAAGTATGTCCTCTGCCTTCTAGAAATGTCTTCTCTTGATGGAGCTCAGAATAGTGATCTTGTTTCAGGAATCTGATGTTCAATGTGTGGACCATGTGGATCGTCCAACAGAGCTGGTGGAATATGATCAGAAAGACAGGAGAGGTTGCTGAGAAAAGATATTAATATTAGCTCATCTATCTTGCCAATCAATCAGAAGGGATAACGGTGGTAATTCTACAATGCATTATGATGCCTTCAATCGATAGTCTCTGACTGATCTGTACAGGAATGTGGGGATCACTGCTGCTCAGCAGACCATTAACCTGATTCTGGGATAGAGGCTTTGGTCCTGAAAGTCTGTTTTCTTCAGTTGATTAAGGACTTTGCCTAGGCACCGAAGGCAAGTTATGAATTTCATCATCAGTGTGCATCAAATACTTGAAAGAAGCACAAGGGAAATCTCCTCCTCTCTGCTTTGCTTGGACATGCAGAGAATGCTAATTAGCACATGTTTTATTTAAAAGTAGGCAGCACATTAACAATTACTTCATCATTTGTGGACCTTTCTTCTTGCAGAAGAGTTCCAGGAACATCACTAATTCTCATAAGTTGTTGAGGACTCTAGATCAAAATGAAAGTTCTCAGGCATGAAATTATTGAAGATAATCTGAGGGTGTAGGATTTAATTACATTTGTTATAGGAGGAACTGATTAGAAACAGTCAGCATGATTTCAGTGGTGGAAAGCCTTCCTTGCTAATTTAATTGAGTTTCTTGAGGAGAAAAACTAAAAGATTAAAGTCAGGGGTTATTATTTGTATAGACTTTTGTGAGACATTTGACAATAATCCCACATGGTAGGTTCATCCAGAAAATTAAGCTACAGGGATTGATGAGCTGATTTATTTAATCTAAAATTGGCGAGCAATAGAGGGTAGTGGTGGAAGGGTATTTTTTTTTGGATTGGAAATCTGTTAGCAATAGTGTACCCCAAGGATCAGTGCTGGGAAATGTGTTACTTGTGATATTTTTTGTGAATGTAGGAGGTATAATTGATAGGTTTGCAGATATCATAAAAGTTGAACTGAAGTATGAGGTGATGCATGTTGGGAGATCAAATAATAAATGGTTGAACACTGAATTAGGTTAATAAACAGCGGGATCTTGATTTCCATCCCATAGTTCACTGAAAGTGGTACTATTGGTAGAAAGGGTGGTGAAGAAGGCATATGGCATGCTTGTCTTCATATGTTTGAACATAGACTATAAAAGTTAGGAATCTTTAGGTTAGGTCATACTTGGAGTATTGCTATAGTGCATTAATATATGACTGTACACAAAATGCTGGAGGAATTCAGCAAGCCAGGCATCAGTCCTGTTGAAGGGTCTTGACCAGAAATGTTGATTATTTATTCTTTTCCATAGAAGTTGCCTACCCTGTTGAGTTCCTCCAGCATTTTGTGTGTATTACTTTGATTTCCAGCCATCCGCAGACTTTTTTCTTGATAGCAATAAATGACTGTGTTAGAGAGAGTGTAGAGGAAATTGACCTGGATGTTGCTTGGATTGGAGGACTTTAGTTATCAAGAGAGCTTTGGACAGGATGGAGTGAAGGAGACTGAGAGATAATGTTCTGGCATCAGGAGATTCAATTAGTTTAGTATACTGTTCATTTTGTATGAACATCACTTCTTGTTTGTAAGCTGATTTTATATCATTTCCTGCAAGGATAATTTGGATTTGATTTGAAGTACACAGTGGAAAGACATCCATCTCCATTCTCTCCTTATTTGCACTCGAAATAGCAATATCTCTGAGTCTTAAATTTTGTTAATACTGGTAAATATTTAGTAGACATATTTTGAAGGAAATACTGTTTATTGTTTATTCTTATAAAGACATAATTGCACCACAAGTTTACTCCTATTTAGGTGGCATAGTTATGGAGTTTGTGTGTGCGTGTGTGTGTGTGTGTATTAGTATATTCAAGTCTGTACTGATCCTGTATTGAGCTTAATGTGTATCTTACTTATTGTTCTGCAATTTCACAAGATATGATTTGTAACCCTAAAGGAAGCTTCTGTCTCGGGTGATTTTTGAGGTGTTTAACTCACTGCATAGCTTTGTACATGCACACTACGAGGGCAGTAAAGGTGACCTTATAGAGGCACCTACAATCATAAGAGGTAGAACTTGCATGGATATTGAGAATCTTTTTCCAATGGTAAGGTACCAACAACAACAGGACATAGGTTTAAGGTGAGAAGAAAGAGCTTTAAAGGGCATTTGAAATGGAAGATTGTTAACATAGTGAAAGGCTGATATCTGGAAGTCATTACCAGAAGTGGTGGTGGAGTCAGATACAACTATATAGGAGAGATCTGGACAGGTACCTGAAAGGGCAAAGCACAAATGCTAGGACCCAATGCGAACAAATAGCACTGCTGTGCATTCAGACGGACAGCTTGACTTGAAGGACACATTTCTGTGCCTTATCATTTGGTGACTTTATAACACCATCACCAACACAACCACAAAGATTTTAGTTACTCTAACACAGGTTGAAATAAATGATATTAATTCTTCTACTTCCTACCCAAGATCTACAAACCTGACTGAAGGGGCAGGCCCTTTGTTTCTGCCTGCCCCACTAAGCTTGTCTCCTCATATCTCGACTCCATCCTATCCCACTTGGTTCAGATCCTTCCACCTACATCTTCAACACTCCTCATGCCCTTGATCTCCTCACTAACTTGACCCTGGCCTTGACCGCCTCATTTCACTCTGAATTTCCAGTCCTTATACACTTCTATCCACCATCAAGAAGCTGTTAAAGGTCTGCACTTCCTTCTCAGTAAAAGAACCAATCAGTTCCTCTCCATCACTACCCTCCTTTGTCTTACAGAATTAGTCCTCACCAGAACTATTTTTTCTTCGGCTCCTCCCACTTTCTACAGTCTTGGGACCCGTCTACTGTTTGCTAAGTTTACAAATTTCATGACACATGCCGGTGATAATAAATCTGATTCTGATTACTGCTTTTTTGTTTGCTATGTAGAACAGTCCATGTTCCAAGCCTTCCCTGGTAATGCTCCTCAAATCTTCTTCTGTTATATTAATGACTGCATATGACTGCATTGGCACTGCTTCATGCTCCCATGCTGAGCTCGTCATTTTCATCAACTTTGTCTCAAAGTCCACCCGGCCCTCAAATTCACTTGATCCATTTCTGACACCACCACCACCACCACTGATCTCTCTGTCTTTGTTTTTGGAGGTAAACCGTCGAAGACATCTTTTATAAACCTACCGATTCCCACGGCTATCTTGACTATACCTTTTCCCACCCTGTCTCCTGTAAAATTCTATCCCTTTTTCTCAGTTCCTTCGTCTCTGCTGCATCTGTTCCCAGGATGAGGCTTTCCTTTCCAGGAGAACAGAGGTATCCTCCTTCTTCAAAAAACAGAATTTCCAATCCTTCACCATTGATGCTTCCCTCATCCACACTCCTCCATGTCCCGAACATCTGTGCTCATCCCATCTTCCCGCTGCCTTAACAGTGTTAGAGTTCCTCTTGTTTTCATCTACCCATGAGCCTATGTATAACATTCTCTACAACTTCTGCCATCTCCAAAGGGACCCTATCACCAAATACATCTTTACCACCCGACTCCACTACTTTCTGCAGGAATCATTCCATTCATGACTCCCTTGACCATTCATCCCTCCTCACTGATCTCCCTCCTGGCATTTATCCCTGCAAGGAGCTGAAGTGCTACATCTGCCCATTCACTTCCTCCAACACCTCCATTCAGGGCCCTAAACAGTCCTTTCAGATGAGGCAAAACTTCACCTCTGAATTTGCTGGGGTCGTCTATTGTGTCTACTGCTCCTGATGTGGCCCCCTTTGCGTTGGTGAGACCCATCGCAAACTGGGGGACTGCTTTGTTGAGCACCTCCACTCCATCTGTTAAAAGCAGAACATCCCGATGGCCAAACATCTTAATTCTGATTCCCATTCCCATTCTGATATGTTGGCCCATGGCCTCCTCTTGTACCACGATGAGGCCACCCGCGGGGTGGGGGAGCAGTGCACCTGATAATCCATCTCGGTTCCCTCCAACCTGATGGCATGAATATCAGTTCCACCTTCCTGTATAAAATCCCACCCCTACCCTCTTCTTCTATTCCCCACTCCAGCCCCTTACCCCTTCACATCTGCCTATCACCTCCACCTGGGTCCCCTCTTTCTTCACCTACAGTCCACTCTTCTGTCCTGCCTGATTCCTTCCCATCCTGCCCTTTACCTTTCCTACCCAGCTGGCTTCACCTATAACCATCGCCAACCTCCCACTAGTTTTCCTTCTGTTGACTACCTTCTTCCTTTCCAGTCATGCAGAAGGGTCTCAGCCCGAAATTTCAACTGCTTATTCATTTCCATCACTGCTGCACAATCTGCTGAGTTCCTCCAGCATTTTGTGTGTGTTACTTTGGATTTCGGGCATCTGCAGCATCTCTCATGTTTAATATTCATTCTTTGTTATAGCTCTAGTGCTTGGTCTGATCCCCATGAATTATTCAAAGTCAGCATGGCTTTGTGCATGGATAATTGTGTCTGACAAATCTCAGGTTTTTTAAAGAGGTAACCAAGAAGATAGATGAGTATAGAGCAGTAGACAACTTCAGCAAGGCCTTTGACATGATAGGCTAATCTGGAATGTGAGATGACATGGGATCCAGGAACAGATAGCTCTTTGAATTCATAATTGGTTTAATTGTAGGAAGCAGAGAGTTGATAATCAAACCTTGTCTCTCACACTGGAGGCCTATAACCAGCAGTGTGCCACAGCGGTCATTACTGGAACCATGGTTATTCGTTAATTATCTAAGTAATTTAGGTGTGAATGTACAAGGCAAGGTTAATGACTGCAGATGATGCTAAAATAGATGGTTTTGCAGATAGTGTAGGTTAACAAAAAAATACAGAGGGATCTTAATCGTTTAGGTAACTGGACCAAGGACTGGCTTTCAATTCAGATAAATGCAAAGTGTTGCGCTTTAAGAAGTCAAATCAAGGTAGGACCTATACAGTGATGACTGGAATGTGTTGTGGAACAGAGAAATCTAGGAGGACAAATACATAGTTTGCTGAAAGCAGTACCTCAGCCAGATAGGGTAGTGAAAAATGCTGGTCGTCATCAGTCAGGGCACTGAGTACAGAAGCTGGAAGATTACAGTGCAGTTGTGCAAGATGTTGACAAAAACTCATAAACACAAGAGACTCTGCAAGTGCTTTAAATCCAAAGTAACACACACAAAATTCTGGAGGAATTGGCAGGTCAGGCAGCATCCATGAAAAGGAATAAACAGTCAATATTTTGAGATGGGACCTTTCATCGACTGAGAACTCAGTTGGAGTATTATTTATTGTTTTAGTCACCCTATAATGTGAAACATGTAACTAAACTGGAAAGAGAGCCAAGCTGATTTACAAGGAAGCTGCCAGACTCAAGGGCCTGAGTTATAGCAAGAGGTTGGGCAGGTTAGGACATTCTTTGGAAAATAGGAGATGGAGGGATGTAGAAAATCACTAGGAGTATAGAAAATGCGTATGGTTATTATCATAGGGAAGGGGAACTAAAAACTAGAGGGCAGAGATTTAAGATCAGCAGCGAAAGTTTTAACAGAGACCTAAGGGGCAACTTCTTCTCATAGAAGGGGATGAATTGAAAGAATGAACTGCAAGAAAAAGTAGTTGAGTCAGGTACTATTACATGTAAAAGACATTTGGATAAGTATATAGATAGGAAAAGTTTATGGGATATGTGCCAAATATAGCCAAATGGAGCTGCATGGATGGGCACAATACACTTAGTGTTTCTTCAGATACATAAAATGCAAAAGAGGCAAGAGTGAATATTGGACCACTGGAAAACGATGCTGGGGAAGGAGTAATGGGGAACAACAAAATGGCAGATGAACTGAATAAGTATTTTGCATCAGTCTTCACTGTGGAGGACATTAGCTGTATGGTGGAAAATCCAGGTATCAGGGGTCATGAAGTGTGTGAAGTTACCATAAATAGAGAGAAGATTTTTGGGAAACTGAAAGGTCTGAAGGTAGAAAAATCACCTGGATCAGATGCTGTAAACCCTATGGTTCTGAAAAAGGTGGTTGAAGAAATTATAGGGACATTAGTAGCGATCTTTCAAGAATCACCAGATTCTGGAATGGTTCCGTAAGACTGGAAAATTACAAATATCACTTCACTCTTCAAGAAAGGAGAGAGGCAGAAGAAAGAAAACTATAGGCCAGTTAGTCTGACCTCAGTGGTTGGGAAGATTTTGGAGTCAATTTTTAAGGATGAGGTCTCAGCGTACTTGCAGACATATGATGAAATACACCATAGTCAGCCTGACTTCCTCAAAGGAAAATCTTGCCTGACAAATCTGTTGGAATTCTTTGAAGAAATAGCAAGCAGGATAGACAAAACAGAATTGGTTGATGTTGTGTACATGGATTTTCAGAAGGCCTTCGACAAGGTGCCACACATGATGCTGCTTAACAAGCTTTGAGCCCATGGTAGTACGGTAAAGTTTCCAGCATGGAGAAAACAGCGGTTGATTGGCAGGAGGCAAAGAGTGGGAATAAGGGGAACCTTTCTGGCTGACTGCCGGAGACTAGTGGTGTTCAACAGCGGTCTGTGACTTTGTTGAAAAGCTTGCAGATGTTATGAAGACAGGTAGAGTGGCAGGTAGCTTTGAGGAAGTAGAGAGGCTACTGACTGACAGACAGATTAGGAGAATGGGGAAATAAATGGCAGATGGAAAGTGTATAGTCACGCACTTTGGCAGAAGAAATGAAAGTGTGTTGACTATTTTCTAAATGGAGAGAAAATACAAAAAAATCTGAGCTGCAAAGGGACTTGGGAGTCTTTGGGCAGGATTCATTAAAGGCTAACTTGCAGGTTGAGGCTGTGGTGAGGAAGGCAAATGTATTGTCAGCGTTCATTTTAAGAAGACTAGAATATAAAAACAAGGATGTAATATTGACATTTTATAAAGCACTGGTGAGGCCTCACTTGGAGTATTGTGAGCAGGTTTAGGCCCCTTATCTTAGAAAAGATGTGCTGAAACTGTAGGGGATTCAATTGGAGGTTCACGAAAATGATTCCACAATTGAATGGCTTGTCATATGAAGTGTGTTTGATGCCTCTGGGCCTGTATTCACTAGAATTCAGAAGAATGCGGGGTGACCTAATTGAAAACTATGGAATGGTAAAAGGGCTTGCTAGAGTGCACATGGAGGGGATGTTTCCCATGGTGAGAGAGTCTAAGGCCACAGGGCACAGCCTCAGAACAGAGGGGCTTCCTTTCAGAATGGAGATGAGGAGGAATTTTGTTAGCCAGAGAATGGTGAATCTGTGGAATTCTTTGCCACAGGCAGCTGAGGAGTGAAGTCTTTATGTATATTTAAGGCAGAGGTTGATAGATTTTTGATCAGTCAGGGCAAGAAAGGATATGGGAAGAAGGCAGGTGATTGGGGCTAAGAGGAAAATTGCATTAGCCTTGATGAAGTGTCGGAGCAGACTCGATGGGCTAAATGGCCTAATTCTGCTCCTATATCTTATGGTCTTATGGTCTAATAAGTGGCCGAGGATAGCTGTGCCAAATGACCAGTTTCCATGCTGTACTCCTCCGTGACTCTATTTGTCGGATGCTGGGATGTACAGGAAGGAGAATTGGAAGTGCCTTCCTCTTTGTCCTTGAGGTGAAATTTTTAGTTCAGTTCAGAACAGATGGAACCTCAAAGTCTCAGCTCCAGGTATAGTTGGACATATTGAAAGAACAACAATTAGTAAGCTTACTCTGGTACCTGACAAAGGTTGTGGCTTTTCTATGCAGAGTTCCTGCCATCCATTTCAAAAATCCATTTCAGGCCCAGCACCTAAATCAGTCAAACATGGCTCGTTCCTCATTTTCAGGTCCAGGCCCTGCTGCCTTGATTTGGCCTGTACACACCAAGCTGTAACCATCCTGCATTTTTGAGATTTCTTCACACAGGTCATATACATGGTTCTAAAGCTCACCTCTGAAAGGTAACTTGCAGGCTATTGATTGCAGTGATCATTTTCCAGAAAAAGTGTGATTAATAAAATAGTTAGCCATTTTGTTTGCTGCCAGTAAGTCATCACTGTATTTCACCAATGCTGTCTTAAAGCAGAAAGTTTGACACAATGGCAATCAGCTCTAGTTAACAAGCTACAAAACTTGGGCTTCTGTACCTCCCTCTGCAATTGAACCTCCTCACCAGAAGACCACAGTCAATGTCGATCAGGAATAACCCCTCCTCCTCACTGACAATCAGCACTGGCACATGAATGCTTAGCCCATTGGTTTATGACTGTGTGGCTCGGCGCAGCTCAAACACCATCTATAAATTTTCTGAAGACCCAGAGCTATTGTTGGCAGAATTTCAGATGGTGACAAGGAGACATACAGGAGCAAGATAGATCAACTGGATGAGTGGTGTCACAGTAACAACTTGGCACTCAACGTCAGTAGGACCAAGGAATTGATTGTGGACTTCAGGAAGGGGAAGTCGAGGGAACACACACCAGTTTTCATTGAGTGATCAGGAGTGAAAATGGTGAGCAGTTTCAAGTTCTTGAGTGTCACCACTCTGAAGATCTATCCTGGGTCCAGCATATTGATGCAATTACAATGAGGGGATGACCATGGCTATACTTCATTAGGGATTTGAGGCGACTTTGTAAGTCACCAAAGACGCTCTCATATTTCTACAGGTGTACTGTGGATAGCATTCTAACTGGTTGCATCACCATCTGGTTTGGAGAGGCCACTGCACAGGATGCAGAAAGCTGTAAACTCAGCCAGCTCCATCATGGTCACTAGCCTCCCAAATATTGAGGACACCTTCAAAAAGTGGTGCCAGAAGAAGTCCGTCACAGAGGACCCCCATCTCCCAGGACACGCCCTCTTAAGACCATGAGACATAGGAGCAGATTTAGGCTATTCAGCCCATCGAGTCTGCTCTGCCATTCTATAATGGCTGATCCCGCATCCCACTCTACACCTGCCTTCTTGACATGTCCTTTGATGCCTTGACCAATCAGGAAATGATTAACTTCCACTTAAATATACACACTGACTTGGCCTCCACCACAGTCTGTGGCAGAGCATTCCACAGATTTACTACTCTCTGGCTAAAAAAATTCCTCCTTACCTCTGTTTTCTCAATTTTGAGGCTGTGTCCTCCAGTTCTGGATACCCTTACCATAGGAAACATTTTCTCCACATCCACCTTATTTAGTCCTTTGAATATTTGGTAGTTTCTTCTAAATTCCAGTGAGTAAAGATCCAAAACTGCCAAATACTACTCATATGTTAACCTCTTCATTCCTGCAATCATCCTCGCGAACTTCCTACAGCCTGACTAGTGTCTTGTAAAGGCTCAGCATTATCTCCTTGCTTTTATATTCTATTCCCCTTGAAATAAATACCTGCATTGCATTTGCCTTCTTTACCACAGACTCAACCTGTAAATTAACCTTCCAGGAGTCTTACACGAGGATTCCCAAGTCCCTCTGCACATCTGATGTTTGAACCTTCTCCCCATTTAGATAATAGTCCTCACTATTGATCCTTTTACTACAATGCATTATCATGCATTTCCCAAAACTGTATTCCATTCTTCCAATCTGTCTAAGTCCTGTTGCAATTGCATTGCTTCCTCAGCACTACATACCTCTCCACCTATCTTCGTATCATCCGGACTCTTTGCCCCAAATCCATCAATTCCATTATCTAAATCATTGACAAGCAATCTGAAAAGCAGCAGTCACAATACTGAGCTCTGAGGAACACCACTAGTCACTGGCAGCCAAACAGAAAAGATCCCCTTTATTCCCTCTCGCTGCCTCCTGCCTGTCAGCCATTCTGCTATCCATGCCCGTATCTTTCCTGTAAAGCCATAGGATGCTACCTTGTTAAGCAGCCTCATGTGTGGCACCTTATCAAATGCCTTATGAAAATCCAAGCAAATGACATCCACTGCCTCTCTTTTGTCCACCCTGATTGTTACTTCCTCAAAGAACTCTAACAGATTTTTCAGGCAAAATTTCCCTTTACAGAAACCATACTGACTTTGACATAATTTATCATTAGTCTCCAGGTATCCTGAATACCGGCCCTTAATAATGGACTCCAACACTTTACCAACCACTGGGGTTAGGCTAACTGGCCTATAATTTCCTTTCTTTTGCCTTGTTCCCTTCTTAAAGAGTGGAGTGATATTTGCAAACTTCCAGTCCTCCGGGACCATGCCAGAATCAAATGATTCTTGAAAGAATCTCAGTCATTGCTATCATGAAGAAGGAGGTACAGGAGCCTGAAGACACACTGAGCGTTTCATGAACAGATCTTTCCCTCCGTTGTCAGATTTCTGAATAGACAATGAGCCCATGAACACCACCTCACTTTTTTAGCTCTCTATTTGCACTACTTACTTAATTTAATTTAAGTTACTTAATTAATTAATTAACTTATTTCTTATAGTTTTTAAAAATTGTTATGTACTGCACTATACTGCTGCCACAAAAGGACAAACTTCTTGACATGTACCAGTGATGTTAAGCCTGATTTTGGTTTTGACTAAGATTCTGACTCAAAGTGATATAAATTTACATGCTCCAATTCTATCTCCAGGCCCAGGCTCACCACCCTCGGGCCAATGTTCCCTGTTAGATTTTCATTGCTTTTCTCCCTCTATTTGCTGTAATCATACCCTGTATAAATTTCATGGTGAAATCTTCAGCTTTTCAATTAGTACTCCCATCTCCCCAACATTCTTGTTATCATTAATGTCACATCTGTCTTCCACCCTATCACAGAATTTCCTTTTGATCTTTTCCAAACCTCAAATTTCCCTAGGCATATATTTCCTTAAAATTGTTCATCTCTAATTTCTTCCTGTTTTGATGAACGATCAGTAACCTTTAATGTTAAATCCAGTGCCATGTCTTGTATTTTCTATTTTCATTTCAAATCTCCAGTATTTGTAGCATTTCACCATATCTGTTAATATATTGATGGAAAACTTGATTTATTTGCAATATCAAATATATACAGACATTCCAAATATTAATAGAACAAGTATGAAGTTTTATACAATAATAATTAATATATTTTTATCCACCCTTAATTGTTGCTGATCTGGCATTTAAGTGTCAATCACAAAGGTATTTTATGAAGTTAGATGAAGACACCAGATTCCCTTTCCAGTAGGACTTTAGCAAAATAGGTCAATTTTTACACCAATCTGGTAATTTTACAGTTTCAGCTACTCAGTCTGGTCCTTAAAATAATCAGTTTTATCTACTTAACTTCAATTTGAGTTGGACACCTGTATGAGGGATATCCAAAGTCACATCCCTGAAACAAAAGTCTGGAACCCTGGATGCTGTCCCCATAAATTAGACTCTACTTTGCCTCACTCTGTTGCAGATGCTATGATGCTATACAGCGAAAATATGATTGGCAGTAACTTATTCTCCATTGCATGTTCTAAAGCTATGATGTGGTGATATATGTTTAGTTTGATTCCATTGAAACTTAGCATAGATGCATTGGCACATTGCACAATCAAGAAATTTAAAACAGAATGAGTTTGTACCCCAAGATGTCCCTAAGTGGTAGGTTATAAGTACATTATCAGTTCTTATATGCTCAGTTCAATATTTTACATCACTTACTATTAATGTAGGAAAAGATCTTCCACATGAACATGTATAATTCAGTGACATAAAACAAAATATCTCTCCCAAAATTACAATTAACTAACAAAGAAAAATGTGATTAATAATTATACTTTGATGAGAAGCGCATTTGTGGAGTTTACATTAAATGTTTGACAATGATAGCCAAACTAAATAAAACAGTAAACTTTTATATATGGAGCTGAAGGGCATAAGATGTTTAAATCAGTCATATCATTGGAGGGAAAAATGTGTTTTTGTAGAAAAAGAATTTAAAATTTCCTAATCTTATCATTCACATACCGTAAATGTGATTCACTTTCATAAATTCAGCCTAATTATATCTCAAGTAAACAGGTATTATTAGTCATTTGATTTTTGAAGTTGAGATGCAGCTCTATTTAATGCTGCTAAGTGAAATTTGTATTAGTAATCTCTGTGAAATGTATGCTCAGGTTTTTATTGATGACACTCTTATGCCATTCATATCTCAGTACATATTAATATAATGGTAATGAGTTTTGTTCCATTTAAACACAGGAAATCAGGGCAGGTCAATGCTCTCTTGTCTAGCAACATTCATAATTCCTTCACCTTAAGGCAAATTTTCTATGTGAATTGCATGAAGTTTGGCTTCTAATATAGCAAGGTTATCTTCCTCAGATCCGAATTGAAATATTTTTGTAACAGAAGTGTTATAGAAACATAGAAACATAGAAAATAGGTGCAGGAGTAGGCCATTCGGCCCTTCAAGCCTGCACCGCCATTTATTATGATCATGGCTGATCATCCAACTCAGAACACCGCCCCAGCCTTCCCTCCATACCCCCTGGCCCCCGTAGCCACAAGGGCCATATCTAACTCCCTCTTAAATATAGCCAATGAACTGGCCTCAACTGTTTCCTGTGGCAGAGAATTCCACAGATTCACCACTCTCTGTGTGAAGAAGTTTTTCCTAATCTCAGTCCTAAAAGGCTTCCCCTCTATCCTCAAACTGTGACCCCTCGTTCTGGACTTCCCCAACATCGGGAACAATCTTCCTGCATCTAGCCTGTCCAATCCCTTTAGGATCTTATACGTTTCAATCAGATCCCCCCTCAATCTTCTAAATTCCAACGAGTACAAGCCCAGTTCATCCATTCTTTCTTCATATGAAAGTCCTGCCATCCCAGGAATCAATCTGGTGAACCTTCTCTGTACTCCCTCTATGGCAAGGATGTCTTTCCTCAGATTAGGGGACCAAAACTGCACACAATACTCCAGGTGTGGTCTCACCAAGGCCTTGTACAACTGCAGTAGTACCTCCCTGCTCCTGTACTCAAATCCTCTCGCTATAAATGCTAGCATACCATTCGCCTTTTTCACCGCCTGCTGTACCTGCATGCCCACTTTCAATGACTGGTGTATAATGACACCCAGGTCACGTTGCACCTCCCCTTTTCCTAATCGGCCACCATTCAGATAATAATCTGTTTTCCTATTTTTGCCACCAAAGTGGATAACTTCACATTTATCCACATTAAATTGCATCTGCCATGAATTTGCCCACTCACCCAACCTATCCAAGTCACCCTGCATCCTCTTAGCATCCTCCTCACAGCTAACACTGCCACCCAGCTTCGTGTCATCCGCAAACTTGGAGATGCTGCATTTAATTCCCTCATCCAAGTCATTAATATATATGATAGTTATGATATATGATAGTTATATGATAGTAGTTATCTTAATGCCCATGCAAACAATACTAAAGCAGAAGTTGATAGGTTCTTGATTAATCAAGGTGTAAAAGGTTACAGGGAGAAGGCAGGAAATTGGGGTTGAGAGGGAAAATGGATCAACCGTGATGAAATGGTGGAGGCGATTCAATGGAGCAAATGGCTTAATTCTGCTCCTATCTTTTATGGTCTTACGGTCTTAAATTAAATGAATATTTCAGTTTAGAAAGCTATAAAATAACCCAGCTATAATCGTTCAGCTCAGTGATGTCTGTTACTGATTCAAAACTCTATCCACCATGTAGCTCTATGCCACTTTACACGGTTTCTTATTGAGTTGATTATGTTTGATGAACTAATTTAGAAAGTGTTTTAACATTATGCAGAATTCTTACTGCTTCTGCCCTGAGAAAACTAAAGGGACAGAATTGAAAAATATCTGTATTCTATTTTGAGTGCTGGGTCTATTTGACAGTACAATGCGGAGAGGTTTTATGCATCAGATTCCCAAGTTACACCCCTTATTTAACACATTGATTTTAATACTACTTGACATCATCTAGTTCATTTTTCCTTGATGTTTCTGGGAGGAGTCAGATGTTGCAAAACATACAAGCATGATCTGAAAGGTTATGATGAAGGAACAATATTCTGTCCAATTTATGCTATACTCTGTTGTTTGGTGGGACATTGAAGGAAGCGATTTCTTTTCAGCTGAGCGAATGAAACATTTATTGACTCTACACTAATCTGCCATGCAGATACTGCCAATCTTACAGGTATATTAGTATACTCAAGAAATTTTCAGCAGCCCACTCCTGTAAAATTTTTCCTTTGCTCGACTGTAAAATTTTTCATATTTATTACCATCAAGCAACAGACTCAGCTTTCTTCAATTCTTTAAAATCAATTCATTATTTATTTGTTCTTTTCACATCTAGTCTAGTAAAGATAATGAACTGTGAAGCTAAGAGTGAGATATATGCTGTCCCACTTATCTTGTTTACTGTTGTTATGGCAAGAAATACAGGAGCGTGAGGTAATGGCAGTAAAGGTACCATCACCCAACAAAGGGAATGTTGAAGAGAAGAATCAGAAAGGATAAATTATTTGAGATAGTGGATTCTGTGGTACTTACCAGATCATGATTGTTGTCCATTATTAATCTGATTGCTCAGATGATGAGGAGTAGTAGTCGATACATGTTTGGTCTGATAGAAAAGTGGTGGCAATCTACTCAGTAACATTGATGAATAGGAAAATCTATACTGGATGAAATTTGACTGCAGGAATGAAAGAAGGAAGATGGGGGTCATCAGTAACTGGGGTACAATGAAGTATCTTGAATATTAGGAAAAGTGAAAGCTGTTTGAAAAATATGAAGATTAAAAAAGTGAAAAAATTAATCTGAGGAACAGGAATTTGAAGATCAAGGGAAAATGTAAAAAGAAAATAAAAATAACTATAAATCAATTAGCAAAGAGAATGTAAATTCAAATGGCAGCAGTGAAGGGGAGAATGAAAAGTCAAGGATAGTAGAAAATAATACAGGCAAAAGCCTGTCAATAAATTGTAAAACAAGAAATAATATGCAAAGTTAAGATAAATTAAGAAAGAAGAAGTGTTGTGTTAAATTGACAAAATTTAATTTTTTAAAAATGCAAGGAATAAAAAGGGAAGGGGAAGTAACAAGGGGAAAATAAAATAATTGAAATGAACAAGAATGAGAAAGATAAAACCAGTGAATTAAAATTTCCTATTGAAAATGTGAATGAAAAATGAGATGGAATAAATACATGGAAATTGACAGATGTACAAGGAACAGAAAGGATGAAAAAAATAGCAAAATGAGAGAATTATATAAAGAGAAAAGGTACAAAATTAGAGAGATGGTCAAATCTGGAAACAAAGGTATGTATTGGGAAATGATGAATTGGCAAGGACCAATCCACAGAGAAAAAGAGGACTAGCAGAAAGGTGATGGAGAAAGAAAGAAATTGGGAAAATGATGCTGGACAAATGGGAAGAAATTAAATGGAAAATAATTTGTGCAAGAAAAAAAAGTAAGAGGTTAAGAGAAAAGACATTTTGGAACATAATTGTTTGATATGAGAAATAGATGGCCTTTTTGATAAGCTAACTTTCAGGATGCAACGGGAGTTCTAAGGCTTGTTGTAGTTGCCAAGCTTTATACCCCTCCAGCAGTGATCATGTTATTTGTACTACTGAATCAATGACGTGAGAATACTCCATATTTTGGTAAGCAGTTCAAGGAACTTAACATAACAGCAAAGAATGGTAACGTTTCCAAGGTAGCAGGAAAACATTAAGCTGTTGCCATCCTAATTGTCTGTGGTGATTTTCTAAGTGGTGGAGATCTCACATCTAGGAAGCACTGCGTAGAAAAGGGCTTGAATTGTTGCATTACTCTTTCTAGAATGTATATATTACATTTAGGGGCTGCTAGTATTTAAGCCCATAATGGTGATTGCCTTGCTAATCAAGCATTGGCCAGAAGAGCACTGTCTGAGTGCTGCTGTAATATATTAATTGATGGAAAATATTTCATAACAGTGATTCACTCAATGTACATTACCTAGCTATTTATCATTTCTTTCAGCCACAACATTTATATGACTTGTCCAATTAAATTCAATCATGGAGCCCACCACCAACCTCCACCTCCCAATTCAAATTCAATACCACTGAATCATAGAAGGAACATAGCAAGATCATAATGTAAAATGGATTGGAGAACTCGATATCATTCTGCTGTTATAAGAAAAATTAGATTGAAACTGAGCTATATTGAATGCTTTGAAAATCTTTGATCACAGAGTGCTTACATGAATTTGTAAAAATTAGGAATGTTTCTGATGAGCCCAAACAAACGTTAAAAAGAAAGATTGAAATAGCAGACCCTCTGGACATTATTGGAATGCCAAATGGTATTTAATAAAGGGATATCTAAGAAACTATTAACCAGATTAAAACTCATGAAATTGAAAGAAAATTAATGGCCCCATTAAGAGATTGCCTGGCAGAGATTTAAAAAAGATAGGATAATGGGCAGGCATTGGGATTAGTACGACATGTGGTGACTTTGTATGAGTTATACACACACACGCACAAACACACACACACACACACACACACACACACACACACACACACACACACACACACACACACATATATATATATATGAGTTGAAGCATCAGTTTTGGTTCCATTGGTAGTATCTGATGGTTCCAATGGTGATGGTGCTCAAGTACCAAATTCAGACACATCTAACAAAACTCTACAGTACTGAGATTGCATTTTGGAGGCATTGTCTTTTGAGAAAACCTTGAACAAAAAAATCTCTGTCCACTTGTTCAGATAGATTTAAAGATCACAGTTCATTATCTTCAGCAACCTGTCTAATGTTAATCTCTCAATAAGCTTCATTATTGCAGATTGTCTAATAATCAGCGCATTGTTTTTTGAGAGGATTTATTGCATGCAAATTGGTTCCTACATTTCCTATTTATTGGAATTACTTCATTAACTGTGAAGCACATTTGATATGATTGTGGTAAATAAATATCTTTAATTAAGTTACAAAGAGTTACTGTTAGACAAGGAAAGCCAAACCTATGGAGGGTTTTCACTTGAGGTTAATCAGAAGTACTTCATTGAGATGATTGTTAAAGCAGTGAACTTTTCAAGTGATAAATAATGGAAGTCAAATGAGACAAGGGTGTGTGAACACACATCACAAAGATATTTGGAAAATAAAAAGGCTAATTGAATGGTGGCATTATATATACTGAGAAAGAGAAATCAGAAAGTTGAAACTGATATCATAGCTATATTGTTGGAGTTTAAATAGTTATAGTTGATTTGATCAGTTTTCAAGACAATATAGGATCTGATGGGATTCAGGGAGCTTTGAACGAGGAGTCTGAAGCTTAGAGAAGCATGTGCTTTATTAAATGCCAAGGAATTCAACATGTATAAAAGTTATCTTGTCTCTCCACCAATACCTAGGCGACTGAGACAACCTGGAGTAGAACGAGGTGGGTTGGGGGCGGTGGGGGGGGGGGGGAGTTAAAGCCAAGGCCACTCTCAAGGTAACTCATCAGTTAAGTTAGGAAGGAAGTTGCACCTGAGGATTAATGCACAAACCATAATTCAAAGTTGAAGAGTGCAATATCATACTTCTGTTCTGTTTGCTTATGGCTTTAGGATTTAGATTCTGCAGCCAATCAGGAAGAGGACTTCAAACCATCCTCCATTAAGCTTAGTGATGAGCCAAGAATGCATACCTCCAATGATATCCACCACTCAAGACATATCATAGATCTAACAATTATGTGGGTCTGTATTTCCCTTAATTTGTGGTAAAAATTTTTTAAAAATCCAATTCCACGTGGTTGTTAGATCTCTCTGTTATATGTTTTATAAGCTAGGTCTAGCAAATGATCATGCAAACTGATTTACAAATTAAATCAGGATCTCAGCCATTAACATCATTAACTAAGCTCAAGTACATTGCTTTATTACCAGCTCTCTGCTCATTCAACTGTAGCTGCAGCCAAGCTGGTGAATAGTGTATTTATATAGATGAGGACGATGAAAATTATTATGAGGGATGACAGGAAAAGTACAGACCCAGCCAGTCTGGATCTGAATGTAGACTCTTACCATGCAGTGCAGTGGTTTGGGTTGGCTGGCTGATAGATAGGACATCGTTGGAGTGCCAGTGCTGGGAACATGGATGGGGTCATTTGAAGGAGAACACCAAATTGTGTTCCATAGTGCTAGTTACACTCCTTTAGCAAAGTCTCAGTGGTGCCAGTGAATCCCACAGAATATAGATTGCTGAAGTTCTGTAGCACTGAAATGATCTTGACTGACGAATTCTAAGTGATGACAATGTTGCCAAAAATGCCTCCAAGGCTTAAATAACTTCCAAAAGTGATTGGCCCAGGTGATCAACTCTCACTAAAGAAGTGCTGGCACAATGTCAAGTTAATTTTGCTACTTACTGATCTTTATCTCTGACGATGAGAATTCAAGATGCAGCTAAACTATGAAGTCGCCCAGACGAGGAAGGTTCAGGAGATGGACAATACATGCTGCACTTACCAGTCCTCATATCCTATGTAAAACACAAGCAGCAGAAATTTCACGTCCTAATAGCTACAAAAGCAGCAATCATGTAGTTGTTGATTGTGCATCAGGACCAGTCTACCTTGAGTGGTTCACCAATGTAATATTGCTGAATTTCTACATTAGCTCTCATGAAAACAAAACCGCTCAAAAGTGTTTCATGACACGTGAATCAGTTTTAAAACCACTACTGCCATTTTGGAAACACAGCAGCCAATCTGACAGTGATTCCAAATGGAAAGGGAATTGTAAGTTGCACTGAGAGATATAAGTAGAGGAGTCAGTGAAAGAATTTCAAAGGAAAACTTAGGCAAAAGTAAGCAAACATGCAATGAATGAAATGAATACAAAGAGACATAGTGAGGAAAATACTGCAGATTAATACAAAATGAGGAAGAAAAGAAATATCAAAATGAAAGATGAAAGAGTGAGGCTTTGGAGAGAAGAAATACTAAATAGATGAGCACAATGACAAAAACAGAATAAGGAGAGAGCAGGCTGAAAAACAGAAATAATAGGGATAAGGAAGATTAGCTCAGTAGCTAAAATAAGAAAGTTTTGAAGAAAAAACATTAAAAGTGTGACATTACATAGATGAAATTCAGGAAAGATGAATGGAAGTAAAGGAAGTTGAGAAGAAAAGCAGATTGGAAAACGTTTTATAAATTACAAATGTGGCTCTTTCGCATAATGCAACAAAGTACTGCAAATTAATTGTTCCTAAAGCTAATGGAAAGGCTATTGCTCATTGAGAGCAATTAAATGTCATTTTCTGGATGGGATTATGCTAGACGTGAGTGATATGCCTTGTGACCTAGAGAACTCTTTACTGTTTAATTAAAGTATCATAAAAAATAGCCTGAGTAGTGAGGTAAGTTCCATTTAAAAGCATTATGCCAGCTAAAGAAATGGTGACTGCAAACAGTAGCTGAACAAAAAGAAAGAGGTGTACACTACAGAGAATCATAAACAAGAATTGGTGTAAAATAAACAAAAAGAAAAGGACATTGGTCCAAAATTTCCACGAGCATTTGATGAGCAAAGCTCTTCAGCATAAAAATATTGATACTTTTAGTCTCAATCAGATGTAAATAGACACTACCTTTATTGGGACTAGAACTGCTTCAAATAATGCCATGGTAGCATGGAGGCTAGACATTAATACAGTTCAGGGCTTTGGAGTTCGAAGTTCAATCCTGGTGTCTTCTGTACGAGTTTGTACGTATTCCCTATGGAATGCGTGGGTTTACTCCGAGTATTCCAGTTTCCAACCACAGTCCAAAGTTGGTTAATTGGTCGTTCTAAATTGTCCCGTGATTAGCTTAGGATTAAATCAGGGTTTGCTCGGCAGTATGACTCAATGGGCCAGAAGTGCCTATTCCACGCTTTATCTCCAAATAAGTAAATGAAGTAAAAATGGCTGTAATTTCTCCAACACAATCAAAGTTGCTGGTGAACGCAGCAGGCCAGGCAGCATCTCTAGGAAGAGGTACCGTCGACGTTTCAGGCCGAGACCCCTCCTCAGGACTAACTGAAAGAAAAGCTAGTAAGAGATTTGAAAGTGGGAGGGGGAGGGGGGATCCAAAATGATAGGAGAAGACAGGAGGGGGATGGATGGAGCCAAGAGTTGGACAGTTGATTGGCAAAAAGGATATGAGAGGATCATGGGACAGGAGGCCCAGGGAGAAAGAAAAGGGAGAAGGGGGAAAAAACCCAGAGGATGGTCAAGGGGTATAGTGAGAGGGACAGAGGGAGAAAAAGGAGAGAGAGAGAGAGAAAGAATGTGTGTATATAAATAAATAATGGATGGGGTACGAGGGGGAGGTAGGGCTTTAGCGGAAGTTTGAGAAGTCAATATTCATGCCATCAGGTTGGAGGCTACCCTGACGGAATATAAGGTGCTGTTCTTCCAACCTGAGTGTGGCTTCATACTGTTTGTGATTTCTCCATACTGTTTGTGTTAAGTCAAGAGAACAACAGGTGCTGGAGCAGTCAGAGCAGGGTATTGTAAATAACACACAAACTGAGAAAGAAAGAATGAGGAAAGAGCCAAGTGGAATAATAGTTCTAAGATCTTGCATAACCCCTCTCCTTGCCATTTCCATCAAACCAAAAGTCAACTACAGTTCAATGAGGAGTACAGAAGAACATGCTACCAACACCAGGTAGACATAGAAATGATGTTCTAAGCTTCTGAAGCTTCATCACAAGGCTGAAAGAGTAATAAAGAGCAAGAAGTAACATGCTGTAGAAAGAATTAAACAATCCCACAAAGCAGATTAGAACAAAGTTCGAGAGTCCTGCCAAAAGCAATAATAAAGTGTGGTAGACTAAACAGCTAATGGAAGAAGGAGGCTTCAGCATATGGAAGCAGATGAAAAAGCTGAAATATTTGTAATCATGTTCAGCCAGAAGTGTAGTGCATGATTCATCTCAGCTTCCTCATGTGACCGCCCTGTCACCCAAAGTACAATTCTCAGCTGTCCAAGTATTGTAGTCCATAACATTTTTAACCTAGTCCAATGCAATACAACTCTGACACCACACCAAGAATGTGGAACTTTATCCAGGTATGTCCTGATGATAATGAACAGGGTAAATCCAATATGGCATTTAATTTCCAATCTGTCTACTTTCCCACATCATCAAAATACTGTCAACTGTGATGTCAAGCAGCACTTGCTCATCATTAATCTGTATACTGATAGCCCATAATTTTGATCAAAGATATTGACCAAAGAGCTGTAATTCAGAGATGAAGTGAGATTATTGATAATATCAGAGCAACATCTATGGAGGGAAATAGACAACTAACATTATGGGTGATGGTGGAATGACAACAAAGATGTCATTGAATGTCAGTGACTCGACTCAATGTCAATGGCTAAACTCCTGATTGACTGGCATATTTGAGAAGATGAAGAGCATCCTGGGAATTTTTTCCTGCACCCTTTCCAAAGCCTCTACATTCATCCCTGTATGTTGTGTTCAGAATTGTGCACAATACTCCAAGTGTGGCCTAGCCAAAGTTTAAAAGTGTGCAAGAGGTACAAAATAGGGACCCTCCCCCACATAGTTTTAAAAAGTTGCAATCGGGCTGCTTTCTTCTTGCATTCCGATGGAGTTTGAGCTGTGTAACTGCTCTGCTTACCTGTTTAGAACATCAGACGTGAGTTTAGTAGACTAAGAATGTTTGTTTTAGAAATGTTTGTTAGTATACTTTGAGTCCTGGGGATAATATAATGGTCATAAACAACAGGAATGTACAGTACAGTAGGAGAAAATCAAAACAAATTATACATGTTATGGAAATAGTTATAAACATACATGAAATAATTTTAATATTCTACACTTCAAAGGAAGGCTACAGAGCTGAATACCTTTAAACATTTTAATAAATCATTCTTGATATCCCTCCACAACACACATACAGACCAGTTAACTGCCTAAGAAAGGTGATAAGATTGTTAAAGCACAACTATTGTGCTTTGTCAAGCTGTCTAAGCTAACTTAGGTTTAAATGGAACAGAACTGCATCAAACATTTGTTCTGAATCTTCAGCTTGGCAAAATTCAATATGGAAGTGAATATATTTTGGGAGATCACAGGTAACACATGCTGCAAGCAGTCATGTGCTGGGAGAATGATGACAAGCACATGGAGAAATGCTTTTCTCTGTCAGAGAGGATTTATGCTATGAGATAATTTGTGCCAGTTGTGAGTTTGCGAAACATTAACAGGAACATTCATTCATAATGACCCACATTTTCTTAAACTTTTAAGACTTTAGTCTATAACATAATGTTTATTTTTCTTGTTAATGATGGTTGTCCATCGTATCCAACAACTACAGGAGACTTGGGTGAGGAAGCTTTTACAGTGGAAAAGCTGTTGTAGCGGGGGAGGTTCTCCTCTCTCGACCTTGGAAATCCGGGTCCGGTGGTTCAAGTAGGCATCACAAACTGAGGACTTCCTTAGTTGCAGTGGATAACCATGACTTTTTCTGTGCCTTGTCATACCCTTCACTCTCCATGAAGCCTTACAGAACCACCTTCCTGGCCGTTGGATCTCACTGTTGATCTCATTTGCCCAGTCTGCCATAGCTGACTTCACATGCTAGCACAGGCATTTTCCTATCTCACAGGTACTTTCCCATCTGCACCAGCTACCTTCACCTGGTTTAGCCCACATGCCAAAAAGGTGTACCAGGGTGTGGCTGCTTGGAGACACAGGTGAGGGCTGATTGTCCAGTGAGGCTCAAAGCTGAGGGAACTGCCCCAGAATGGACATGACAAAACCCTGTACCAGAGGTACTACCCCTCAATGGACACCCCAGACACTCCATTTTTCTTGTAAATACCATATGCTTCTTGGACAGGAATACTGCCTAAGCCATTGATTCATTAGAGTATACAGTAGTTATAGACCAGGTCTCAAAGGATTGTAAGAACATCAGATGACTGTAGGAGATGAATAAGTGTTACCTGCTTCACAATGTCCTAATCTCTGAGTTTACTTTCATCTGACTAAAACTAAGACTTCTGTCTAATGGCATGTTCAGGCTGTGCAAGGATCAGTGGGTAGTCAGAGGATTAGGAATGCAAGTGGGTGGATGCAAATTCGGCACTGTAGGATTTTTGAATGGATGTTAGATAGTTATATTTTGAAAACCTGCCAGGGAGAAGTTGTCATCTAAGTAGGAGATCACTTGAGCTGAATCAGAGAATGAAGGAATATGAACAAGGCTACTACTTCCCTAACTATTAAGTCAAAAATTTTGATTTTTTTTATTGCCATCCTTGCACTTAATGAAATAATTTTAAAATAATTTAATGTCGGAAACCATTCGTACTGACTATACTACATAGTTATGCAGATATTTTGATTTAGAATTTTACTTACATAATCCACTTATATAATACTTGAGGAATGGGAAAGTAAACAACACTATGTATGGAGACAGTGAGCATAACTGTGAGACTGGTTACAAGCACTGACAGTTTGATAGTTACTTCGAGGCTGTGTTTAACACCAGGTCAGCTATTTCTGCCCTTGAATTGTAATCGCTAAAGGCAACAATAAGCACTAAGTAATCACAGTTACAGAAGCTGCACTATTGACAAACAAACTGTTCAGTATTACTGTTACCCATAACCTGAAAATCCCATATATGGATTTTTATTGATCTAATTTAAAAAAGAATTATTTTCTTGAGATTTAATTCCTAACAGGGCAGGAGAGTGATGGTAAAGGTTGCTCATTTCTGACACTTCCTTATATGCAGTTTTCCAGCCATTTATTCTACTGTGCAGATTCGCCAGCTGCTGAGTGAAGCAAATGGAAAACCTTAGTCATCGCCCTTTCAAAGACAAAAAGGGTAGATAGTCAATAATGTCGATCCTCCCCCCAAAAAATCTGGCAAGCTTGTTTTTAGCATTTTTAACAAGATTGTAAAAGATTACACAGTAGAAATTTTAAATATAAAATTCTACTTGAGTCAGTGTTAGGATTGCAGGTTTCAGCACTTTTGGTTACAAAGCTGGAAGATGAGGTGCGATGAGCCCGTTGAACTTGGGAGATAAAATTGACAGAAATCCTAAATCAAATTTACACGGTGCTTGTCACTCTTCACTTTATGGTTGTTGATAGAAGTGGTAAGAGCAGACTGAATTCCTTAGCAGATAATCTGACAAGAAGCTTCTTCCAATGCATATTTAGTAGGAATAGATTAAAGATTTTTTAAAATTTAAAAACTGCATCAGGGCATTTCTCATAGGCAGCTTGGCTACAGAATGTACACTATGTCTCCTTCAGGCAGTTTTCACTGAGAGCAAAGCTTTGGAAACTCAGATTGGGGTAACAAATATTTAGGCCAAAGTTTACCAATGAGATCACCATGGAATGAATTTTCCCTAACAAATTATGCTTTTTAATGTAGGACAACTTTCTTAAAGCTGTATTACTGCTTAACATGGCGAATTGTTCTTCATATAAAATCCAACAATCATACACTCAGTGATTACTTTATTGGGAACCTCCTAAAAAAAGTGGTCATTGAGTTTATGTTCTTGTCTTCAGCTACTGTAGTCTATCCACTGCAATGTTCAACCTGTTGTGCATTCAAAGATACTCTTCTGCACACCAACGTTGTAACGTATGGTTAGATGAGTTACTGTGAACTTCGTGTCAGATTGAACCAGTCTGGCCAGTCTCCTCTGACCTCGCTCATTTACAAGGCCTTGCTACCCATAGAACTGCCACTCACTGGATGTTTTTTTTTGTTTTTTGCACCATTCTCTGTAAACTCTAGAGACTGTTGTACATGAAAATTCCGGGAGATCAGTAGTTTCTGAGTTACTCAAGTGACCCCATCTGATACAAACAAATATTCCACAGTCAAAGTCACTTTGATCACATTTCTCTCCCATTCTGATATTTGGTCTGAACAACAACTGAACCTCTTGACCATGCCTGCAGGCTTCTATGCATTGAGTCACTGTCACATGATTGGCTGTTTAGATATTTGCATTAATGTACCTAATAAAGTGGTCACTGAGTATATCAGGAAGAATATATATAACATGTGGGAACACGTCCTGCTGAAGGGTTTTGGCCCGAAATGCCGACTGTGCTTTTTTTCCATAGATGCTGCCTGGCCGGCTGAGTTCCTCCAGCATTTTGTGTGTGTTGCTGTAACATGTGGGACATGTGTTACACTGATTGGCACCACTTTAAGCAATGAATCGTATCCACCAACTCTCCACCAACAACACATGCAGCTTATGGCAAGGTCTGCACACCATTATAGACTTCAAAGCTAAACGCAATGGTGCTGCCAACATTGCTGCCTCTCTCTCAGATGAGTTAAATCTTCTTTATGCTTGGTTCGATGTCGCCAACACTGAGCCCCCAAGGAGAGCCACCAAAGCGACCTGCACCTTGATCATCTCTGGGGCTGAATTACTCAGGTGTTTCCAACAAGTGAACAGCCGCAAGGCTGGAGGACTGACTGGATGACATCCCAGGGCAGGTACTCAGAGTTTGCATGGCACAACTGGCTGCTGTGTTTGTAGATATTTTTAATCTCTTCTTCTCCCAGTGTAGAGTGCTCTCCTGCTTCAAAACATCCACCATTGTCCCCGTACCTATAAAAACCAAGGAAACATGTCTGAACAACTGGTGTCCTGTCACAGTCACCTCAATAATAAGCAAATCCCTTGAGGAGCTTGTCAAGGAATATATCTGCAGTATGCTACCACCCACACTGGACCCCCTACAATCGCCTACTCACACAACAAAATTTCAGATGACCCAATAGCCAGAGCTCTACACACCATTCTTACACACCTGGAGAGGAGGGATGCTTATGTGAGAATGCTGTTCTTGGACTATAGTTCAGCATTCAATACCATAATTCCCTCCAGGTTTGACAAGAAACTCAGAGACCTCAGCTTCCACCCTTCCTTATGCAGCTGGATCCTGGACTTCTTGTCAGATCACTGGCGGATGGTAAGAGTGGGCCTCCTCTTCTCTGCCCCTCTGACCCTCAACACAGGAGCACCCCCAGGGCTGTGTCCAAAGCCCCCTCCTTTATTCCCTGTCCATCCATGACTGTGTCACTACCCACAACTCCAATCTGTTAATTAAATTTGCAGATGATGCTACATTGATTGGCCTTACTTAAAATAATAAAGAAGCAGCCTACAAAGAAGAGATCATTACCCTGACATAGTAGTGTCAGGAAAACATCCTCTCTTTCAATGTCGATAAAACAAAGGAGCTGGTTGTGAACTACGGAAGGAATGGAGCCAAGTTAACCCCTATAGACATCAATGGATCTGGGGCTGAGAGGATGAACAGCTTTAAATTCCTCAGCATACACATCAATGAGGGTCTCACTTGATTTGTACATTCCGGCTGTGTGGTGAAAAAAACACAACAGTGCCTCTTTCACCTCAGACAGTTGAAGAAATTTGATATGGGTCCCCAAATCTTAAGGATTTTCTACAGGGGCACAATTGAGAGCATTCTGACTGGCTGCATCACTGCCTGATATGGGAAATGTACCTCCCTTAATTGCAGGACTCTGCAGAGAGTGGTGCCGACAGCCCAGCGCATCTGTAGATGTGAACTTCCCACTATTCAGGATATTTACAGTGTCAGATGCATAAAAAGGGCCCGAAGGATCATTAGAGACCTGAGTCACCCCAACCACAAACTGTTCCAGCTGCTACCATCCGGGAAATGGTACCACAGCAATAAAGCCAGGACCAAAAGTCTCCAGGCCAGCTTCTTCCACCAGGCTATCAGACTGATTAATATACTGACTGTCCTGTTATACATACTATTTATTACAAATTACTATAAATTGCACATTGCGCATCCAGATGGAGACGTAACATAAAGATTTTCACTACTTACATTTGTGAAGGGTATAAGTAATAAAGTCAATTCAATTCAGTTCAATTCAATATCACAAACTCCTTATGTTGCTGCAAAACATAAGAAGAACCAATCCATCATAGCATCAGGGACCTGAGTTGAAATCTGACTTCAGGTGCCATCTCTGTGGAGTTTGCTCATTCTCTCAGTGGACATGTGTGTTTCTTCCGGGTATTCCCATTTCTTCCCACATCCCAAAGATGTGCAGGTTGGTAGGTCAATCAGTTACTGTAAATCACCTCTTGTACACAAGTAAGTGGTAGAATCTGGGAGAAGAAGAGAATATGGGGAAAATAACAAGTGGGATTTATTGTTGGCGAGTACAGAATTGATGTGCCAAAGGATCTGTTCCCCAGAAACACTCTTTGACACTTTGACCTTAAGATTCTAAATGCTCTGTGTATCAGAAATAAATATGTGCTATGTCAAATGGAAAATCAGTTGTGCAACCTAGATGACAAAGTAGCTATTTTATGCCCATGAAATGGATGACATGAACTGTGCGATGACAACTTACAAGAATCAGTGTACAAACTCAAAATACTGTGTTTTGTATCAAATATATCAATCCATGGACGGAACAGCTACTGGACATATCTGTGTCATGATACTGGTGAAAATGCAATTAATGTCAATGCAACCAGACTTGGGAGCAGAATATGACTTCTTTCCAAAGCACATTATCAGTCTCAAGACGGTAAAATTAAAATCAATGTGATGTGCTTTCTGTGTACATTACCACCATGAGAGGAGCTGATTTATGCTGCTTGTAAGAAATCAAACTAAATAATTGAGCAATGAGATGTGGATATCACCACAGTAGACCAGAAAGATATCATACTAATATTTTATAGTAGTAGACACATAGTCAAATGGATCTGATAATAGTCCGTTATGACTGCAACATCAAAATTGTTTCAATACAAGCAATCATTCTAGTCATATGGCTCACAGATGAAAATACAGACCTATTTCATGGAAGGGAGAAACTAGAAGGAAAATATTATCTATTTCCTGATGAGAGGAAGCAGTCAGCGCTACGTCCAATAAGGTGTTTTCAGATGGCCCTCAAAAGAAAAGTCAAAAGCTGACATGGTGACTCTGATTTGGGTAGGGGAGGTAGATCCAGTATTTAGATATACCTTCCAAATTTTCCACTAGTTGCCTTTGGAGAAAGCAAATGTCTAAATCTAAGAGATCACAATAGACCTCTGAAGACAAGCCACTACCCTGTGAACACAGTGGAAGATGATCCGAAATTTTCAGTGTGCTGAATACAAAGAATGGATTCTGGAACATTGGAAGTGTTTCAATGAATTATCTTTAGGGAAAAATGTCTTTTGGGATCTCAGCATCAAAAATATTTTGGGGGGAGCTGTGTGCTGCACTGGAAGTTCTTAGTTGCTAATGATCATAACAGATGCCGTATTGGTCTTTCTATAGGAAGAAAGTGAAAGAAGCTCAGTTAGGTCAGGAGTAAAAGCAAAGAATAACGATAGACAGTTGTAGGCAGAATGAGCAAAAACTAAAATGAAGGAAGCATCCATCATGCCTATCAGAGATGGTCTGATCTTGGTCCAGGCAAATTCAAACCGGACAGAAGCTTCATAAGTGCAAAAACTTCCTGCAGTTCTTCTGCTATCGGAGTAGGCTTCTGCTCCATCTAAATGAGATGTGTAAGCCACTCAGGTAGATCATGAGGATAAATGGTCAAAGAGAATTAAATCTACAGGAAAGCTTGTTTGTGATACATTTCTGATGAGAAGGCGGACTCTGGGGGAAAAATATTAAAGCAATGCAGTCAACAGCATATACAGACAGGCAAAGCTGAGATGTTTTATGCACAAATTGAGAAAGAACAAGTTTTTGTAAACTTCAGACAAGAAAAGTTTAACATATATATGTGGAAAGAACTTATTTGTGGATGGTTCTCACAATCGACTTATAATTATTGCTGTGAAGCTTTCCTTCGACCATCAAAGCAGTTGCAGAGAATGCTTATAAGGAAGTGATTGCAAAATGCAAAGATTTCTTTGACTCTAAGCAAGGACATTTATGTTCCTCTCCCCTACTTCCTTTGCCCCACAGATGCTGCTCAACCCAATGTCCCTCGAGGAGAATGTTGCTCCAGATTCCAGCATCTGTAGCTTCCTAATATATGTCTCCAAGGACAAGCATGTGCCTGACACACCTAGTTGAGTCTCTCTCAAGAATACAGAGGAGCCTGAGCTGGAAGCAATCAACATGTTGCAGCCATTGATGCAGATATATATTTTGTTATTTACAATATTCTTGACCTAGCAGCACACACAAAATGCTGGAGGAACTCAGCAGGCCAGGCAGCATCTATGGAATAGAGTACAGTCGATGTTTTAGGCCTTGGCCTTGGCCCGAAACGCCGACTGTACACTTTTCCTTTGATGCTGCATTAACTGCTGACCTCCACCATTTTGTGTGTGTTGCTTGGATTTCTGACACTTGCAGATTTTCTCTTCTTTGTGATATTATCGACCACACTTGGAGTATTGTGTGCAGTTCTGGGCTTCTTATTTTAGAAAGGATATACTGACACTGGAGAGGGTTCAGAGAAGATTCAGGAGAATGATTCCGGGAATAAAAGGGTTACTATATGAGGAACGTCTGGCAGCTCTTGGGCTGTATTCTCTGGAGTTCAGGAGAATGAGTGGGGATCTCATAGAAACGTTTTGAATGTTAAAAGGCCTGAACGGATTAGATATGGCAAAGTTATTTCCCATGGTAGGGGAGTCTAGGACAAGAGGACACGACTTCGGGATTGAAGGACATCCATTTAGAACAATGATGTGGAGAAATTCCTTTAGTCAGGTGGGGGTAAATCTGTGGAATTTGTTGCCACGAGTGGCTGTGGATGCCAAGTCATTGGGTGCATTTAAGGCAAAGATAGATAAGTTCTTGACTAGCCAGGTATCAAAGGGTATGGGGAGAAGGCAGGGGAGTTGGGATGACTAGAAAAATTGGATCTTATTAATCGGGAAAAGTTCACTCTTACTGAGATTTAACTTATAACCTGAAAAAAGACTAAATTGTGCTAATAAATCTAAAGCTGCAGGAATAGATTTTTGAGGATTAGAAATATATAAAAGTAAGTCATCAGCATAAAGTGATACTTTATGAGACTTTAAACCACAAGTTATACCAATAATATTAGGAGATTCTCGATAGCAATTGCAAGAGGTTCTAATGCAATATCAAATAATAAAGGACTAAGAGGACAACCTTGTCCGATATCTCGAAAAAGAGGAAAAAAAGGTGAATTTAAAGGGTTAGTACGAACTGAGGCCATAGGAGAATGATATAACAATTTGATCCAGGATATAAATTTCAGGCTGAAGTTAAACATTTCAAGCACCTTAAATAAGTAAGGCCATTCGACCCCGTCAAAGGCTTTTTCAGCGTCTAGGGAAATGATGCATTCAGGATCATTTTGTGATGGGGTATAGACAATGTTTAAAAGTGTACGAATATTATAAAAAGAGTAACGATTTTTAATAAAACCCGTTTGGTCTTCCGAGATAATATAAGGAAGTGCTTTTTCTAGTCTGTTTGCTAATAATTTAGAAAAAATTTTAGAGCCAACATTTAACAAAGATATTGGTCTATAAGATGCACATTGAGCAGGGTCTTTATCCTTCTTTAATATTAAAGAGATCGATGCTCTATAAAAGGATTTGGGTAGTTTACCAAGTTTCAATGAGGCCTCCAGAACCCTGAATAGCCAAGGGATTAATGAAGATGCAAAAAATTTATAAAATTCCACGGTAAACCCATCAGGACCAGGAGTTTTCCCCAGGTTCATAGAAAAAATAACATTCTTAATCTCATCAGTGGTAAAAGAAGTGTCTAACATAGAAGATATATCATGTGAAATCTTAGGGAAATCTAGGTTATCTAAAAAGTCATACATATGTTTAGAATCTCGTGGAAACTCTGATTGATATAAGGAGGAATAAAAGTCAAAAAAGGATTGATTAATCTCAGCTTGATCAAATGTCAGTTGATCTTTTTGATTATAAATCTGATTAATTTGAAATTTAGTACAGTTAGTCTTCAACTGATTAGCGAACAGTTTACCAACTTTGTCACTATGTATATAAAATTTGCTTCTTGTTTTCATTAATTGATTTGCAATAGAGGACGAAAGTAATAAGCTGTGCTCTGTGATCTTCCATGATTGAATGGTAGGGAAGACTCAATGGGCTGAATAGCCTACTTCTGCTCCTATATCTTATGGTCTTATGGTCTTTTAATAATCCAGCAAAGTAAAAATCTGCAGAAATGTCAGTTGTTCAGGTATTTCAAACTCAATGAAGCATTGGAATTGAGGTTGTCTCCTGGCCAATGTAACACACTACAAAAGAGTGCAACATATAGTATATTTCCAGTTCTAATGTAAAACAAATGAAATTGGCAGAAGCGGAGTCATGATGGTGCTAAATTGTGATTCCTTTGCATTCATCTATGAAAACAGCTCAATTTCTACCTTTACTCACTCTCATTTTCCCTTTCAGGGTGGATGGGATTCTGTTGAAGACCCTGACATGGAGTTACACCCAGACTTCGACTCTTAGTGGTAGAGGGACCCACTCTCGGGGGCTCATGTCATCGACTTTTCGATAGCCCTAGGACACCGCCTAGAAGATGAGCGTACCTTCGGGGTTCTGAGGTTTTGTGGCCCTGTGGACAGGTTGATTCTAAGCCAGTGCTGCCGAAGGAAGCGTTGCAGGAAAGAGCAGAACATCAGGAACAGTGGATCAACAGCACTCGGCAAGACACACTCTCTCTTTCTCCCATCAGTGGGTGAGATATTGTTGCCAATTCTCAAGTCACAGAACTCTGAGAAAAAAGCGGCGTGACAGGTTTTTAACACTGTAAATCAGTGAATTGTTTCGTTATGTCTCCCCTCTCGCTGTCAAAGGGGATCACTCTTTTTCTGTTTATTAGGGAGAGAGAGATCCTGCAGCATGTTGAATTGGTGGGAGAACAATTAGTTTGTGTTGTACTGCAGATCATGGTCTTTACTGGAGGCCTTGCTATTGCATGCTTGGTGGGTGAAGGGTGCTGGTGCTTTTTTGTGGAAGTGGGAGGGGTTGGAGGAGGGTCATTACTTTTCTGCTACTTGTGCATGGGAGGGGGAGTTGGGGAGCTTTGGGTTTCTAACATTTTTACTGTCATTCATTCTTTGGGACACTTCTGTTTTTGTGGATGTCTGCAAAGAAAAAGAATTTCAGGATGTATATAGTATACATTTCTCCAATATAAAATGGAACTATTGAACTACTAAATTCAGGATGTGCTTACCGAAAATTATAGAAGAAATAACATTTACTTTCTTCAGTGATTTAATAAGGATAATTTCTTCCAAAATTTAGGCTATGTCATTTATATTCACCTCCTCTGTCTAGTAATTAATCTCCTCTAAAGGTAATAATTCCTATATAGCAACAAGCAAAGTGAAAAAAATTTCCACCAGAGCTTTTTTGATACATATTTACAACACTGTTCCAATGCTGAATTAAATAAAGAGGTGAAGGTTGAGTTTATCGTCATTAGATTAATCAAATCAACATCTTGATTCTGCAAAAGTAGCTAGGAAGCAGTGAAAACATTTGAACTTGAGAAGTTTCCAACTGGCAGTTGTTGAAGTACAGATGTTATGATAATTTTGCTGCCATTACGACACAAAATCTGGGCCCATGTACAAGAATACCATTTCCATCTTGTTTAATCTACTACCTCTAGATATAGTACTTTTCTTCACAGTGACCTGTACTTAAACAACTTCCCTATATCAACCATCCCTTCCCTCATCCCTCACTGGTAGACTTAGCTTAATGATAGCAATCGTATCAGAAGGCTAGGTATAAACCCCGCTCCAATGATCTGTGCAGCTTATCTTGGCTTCAGCATGCATCTGAGACATTTGCTCATTCAGAGATTTTCGCTTTTGGTTGAAATATTAAATTGAGTATCTGTCTTTCCAGGAGGTCATAAAAGACTTAAAGGTGCTGCAAGAAGAGAGGGTGATTTTCCACAATTCTCAATATCCTCATCTCAGCCATTACTAAAACATGGTCATTGCACAAAGTATTTTGCACATTGATTGTCAAGTCCTGTTTGTGTGTAGTTGGTTGTTAATTCTGTTGTATTTCTTTGTTCTACTCTGAATGCCTGCAAGAAAGTCAATCTCAGAGTAGCGTATGGTGACATATATATATAATAGTATACATTCCATAATAAATTTACTTTGAGCATGAACTTTGGTCATAAATTACCTGCTGTTTTGGAAGCATACACAAATTAACCAGCAGAGTAATTTGTCTTCAAAAGTCTGTGACCAGTTATGAAAACTTATTGATTATTCTAAAGTCATAAGAGGCACTATATCCAGACATGTACATTGTTGTAATGTGAACAAAGTCACTAGGGAGAGAGAGAGAGAGAGAGAGAGAGAGAGAGAAAGAAGATTATGTGTGCAAAGTGGTTTATTCAACAAAAATTAGCAGTAGGCTTTATATTGAGACTCTTTTGGAGGAAGATGCCTGTTCGACCCAATATTACATGACATTTTATATGCTAAAGATCAAAGGACAATCCTATATTTAAATGTATCTACAATGCTTCTTTTGAATTAGTTATAAGTTTCACAACTCCTTCTTTGCACCCACACTTCAGACACACAAAATGAATACTAATCCCCATTGCCTGGGCTTTCAATTAACAACTGTTCACCACACTAGGAACCTGTAGTTCAGAGCTGCATTTTAAAATTAATCTACATGTACAAGTCTAAAGATTAGTTGCTGGAGCTAATATTTTGCTATACCCCCTACATCCAGAATATGGTCATTATTCTGACTTGTTTGTAACTGTGTTAATATTGTTAGAACAAATAATATGCCCACAGTATTGTGAGACTATAGACAGACAGACATACTTTATTGATCCCGAGGGAAATTGAGTTTCGTTACAGTTGCACCAACCAACTAACAGGGTAGATTGACATTTGTCTATGCTTTTTAGTGCCTATGTTAAAATCTAGTATATTAATATACAACATATAAGATCATCCACCTAAATTGTTCTTTCATAAGGTCAATGATCCTCATCCTAAAGGACATAAGGCAGGTCAAAGGCATACTTGGTCATCACAGTTAAGAATGATTGGACTCAATGCAGCCATAACAAGCCTTTATTTTGCTCTCACGAAAATGCTTCAAGTGCCAAAGTTGGATTCTGTGGGATGCCTCACAATTGATTCCAGATAAATTCTTGATCAAAGCATTATCTGATCTAAGCCAAGAATTTCAATGTTTTAAATCACTTTCTAATCTTTTTCAGCTTACAATTTCCTGGGCCAGTCACACACTGAATTCTTTTCTCTAATTAGAAGCATAAAACGTTCAAACATTATTTGTGCTTTCCTCTCACTGCAGTGAATATTAAAGTTATTACCAAGTTTGCACAAAAGCTTCTGGCACTGGAAGTGTAAAGGTCTTCCAGAGTAACTCAGCTAGCTCTGCAGCAAGCAGTCTGTGAATTAGCCAAGCACTTGGCTATGTTAAGCTTCAGTGTTAAATGTTCCAGAGCATCTTATTTGAAAATTTCAACCATCCCTTGTGTCGGACTGAATGGCCTAAAAGACACTCAGTGCCAGCCTCCCAGCTGAGGCAGCATTGAAGTCCAGGATTCCAAAATACGCTTAACACTTATATTTTGCCAGCTTCACACAAACCAGGGTTTATCCTTTCTCTCCACAAATCCTCCAGCATAGTCAAACAGGAGGAGGAACGACATCAACACCAATGCAAAATGTGAACAGATTTTTATTACAACTGGCTTTAATGTGTTCAGCGGGGGGAGAATAATATTGGCTAACCTTCCTGCTCCTGGTGACTATTCAGTGACTCATTCTGTACATTCATGTATAGAAAAGTGCCAAGTGAAGAGAGGTTTAAACTCGGATGTGTTGTTATTGATTGCCACTTTGAATGAGAATGTGTCGTATGGGCATAATGCCCAGCTTGTTGGGAGATTAAAGTTATTCTGTGACCTTGACTAAGGAAGTGAGATCATTAAATTTTTTACTGAGTCTGCATCCAACTCTTGGATGTTTCAGTTCTGGCATTGATCTCAGAAGCTGACTCCTGCTAGTGGTGCCTCAGAAGAATCTCTAAATAAAGGGAGGCTTTTTCCTCCTCTTCCACTAAAACATTCAGAATTTTGTCCATGAAAGTGGTGCATACTTTGAAGCTTCCCCCCTGCACTGCTTCCTTCAAGCCTCCAAAACGTGTAGAATGCTTTTCATCATAGTTGGAAAGAAGGAACAGTTCAACAAGGTGTAGGCTTGGCTTCAGTCAGCAGTAGTTACCTGTTGGCTCCCTACAGCTCTCTAAACCATGATCTTTCAAAAATTTATCTGCTTCTGCTTTAAAAATTTGCAATGATCAAGCCTGTACAGACCTCTGGACAGAGATAAACTTCTTCACAAAAAGAATTCCTCTACATTTCTTGTTAAAATAACAGGGCCCGTATCTTGTATGCCCCCTCCTTCGAGACCTAATCGATGGTGAAAGCATCTCAATATCTAGCCTCAGGAACTTATATGTCTCAATTGGGTCAACCCTCATTCTTCGAAACTCCAAAGAATTTGGACCTAATGTTTGACTTCCGGATAGAATCAACCCTCTTGTTAGAGCATGTTCTGGACTTAGGGTGTATAGCAAAATATAAACTTCAGCAATTAATCTTTAGAGCTGAATATGGACTGTAGATTAAATTTAAAATGCAGCTCTGGACAACAGTTTCCTAAGAGCTGTAAAAAGCAGCTAATTAAAAAAAGCAGACAATGTTGATTAACATTGTGAAGAAGGAGGTGTGAAAATTATAAGTAATTCAAAGGAACCATTGTACATACATTGTAAATATAGAATTGTCCTTTGATCTTTAGCGTACAAAATGCCATGTAATGTTGGGTCGAATAGGCCTCTTCCTCTGATAGAGTCTCAATATGATGCCCACTGTGTCTCATTTCATCAAATAAAAGACTACTTCTTACCTACCAGCTACAACTCTCCAGTGACTAGGTTCATGTTACATTTCCCTCCTCAGGAACTTATAGGTCTCAATTAGGTCTCCCCTAATTCTTCTAAATCCCAAAGAACCTGGACCTAAATGTTTGACCTCCTGATCGAGCCAACCCTCTCATCCCAGGCATTAGACCCAAAATCACAATTTAAGTGTACAATTTTCAATGTAATTTGATTTTGCATCCATCAATTATGCGAATGAAATGAACAAATCTAAAATATTTTGCAGTTCTTATAGTTTATACGACCAAGATTTAGCAGACCTAGAGTGGTAAAATTTTAAATATTGAACATGTAACCAAGATAAATATGTAATGGCAAGGAGTTGCACACATAACAACAGAAATATTCATGTGGACAAATATTCATAATATTATACAAAGCCTTTGTCACCAGAAATCACACTAAAATTGAGCATAGCCTGTTTTCCACTGTAATCATACAATGATATTCTTGTGATTCTACTAAGTTGCACGATCAGTTTTCATTGCAATAAAATAAACCAAATAAAATTGTGAAGCTATTGGACACGTTAAAATGAATCAACTCTATAAATTCCAGCCCCATGCCAGTGAATAGATGTAATATCAGAACTCAAGGTGTTGAGCAACACTGGAGCTTATTACCTGCCACTGAAACTTGACCCTGTTGTGGGAAATGGGCCACATCCCTCAAGAATTTATTCCTTCTTTTCCTCAAGTTGTTAAGAGAATTTCTGATTAAAGGGAAGATGAAATGAGCTTGCCTTCCCCTCTTGTCCCAAAAGGCAAGGAGTAATATGCCTGAAGCATTAGTCCTATTAAAAATGTATCAGACTCTGACCATGTACCATATTCACCCAGACTGCATGTCTTGTTTCAGGCTGAACATCGAACTATTAATCAAAGTGCTTCCTTTACCAATTAATGTAAAAGTTACAGTTCCCTCACCAATCTTTTTTTGATGAAGCACTGAGAGATGACCCAGTTATGAATTTAAACTAGAACTGTGCAGTTGTCCAACAACTTCCAGCATGGCTGGTGTGGTGCTTGAAACAGGTACGTCCGCAAAACCAGGTCATCAGCTTAATTGGGCAATTTATTTTTGTTGTTTTTACAACACTGAGTCACATTTCAAATGGACAGACAGGTATGATTATTTAAGTTGATTTAAGTCACAAAAGATGAATTAAAACCTCCTGCAACCCTTTTTTTTAATCAAAACATTGAAGGGAAGAGTTTTTTTAAGAGGTATTTATGCAGGGGTTGTGCTAACAACGTATGGTATATTGTGAGAATGTTTGGAGAATCATTTATTCTGTGGACAACATCTATTGATTTGAACCCAGAAGATCCCATTCAAGAGAATTAGAGATTTCAGATTAATTTAAAATGCATATTCATTTTGTTAATTCTCTCGCAAGACTATCTTTCAAATGAGTTTTTTGACAGGCCAAAATTGTAACTTGATAACAAACTGTGCTTGAGGAGCTCAGAGAAACTGAACAAAATTTAGTATAGGGAATTTGAAACCATAAATAAATCACTTTTGCAAGCTACTACAAGATCAAAATGAAACAGTGATATCATTTGTGAAAAATGGTCGGAACAAAGTTCCTTCAAAAAAATTGAGGTGATATAATGACAGCTTGAAACTTAGGCTGTATGGAAATTGGAAGGTGCAGATCTCTTTTGTGATACAATGTAACTGAGTACAACAAGCCCAGATGGAACTTCACAACTAGAAATGTATCAGATAAATAGAAGTGACAAATATAATTCCAATATAAAACAAAGAAGGCTGATTAGAGCACCTAAATTCAATGATGGGACAAATGATTCAAGGCTTTTACCAGAAGTTATAAATGAAAGTCTCCAAAAACATAAGGATTACAGACAATAGCCTTATTTTGGATCTAAATTTTAATAAATATTATCAATAAAAGCATAACTGAACTGATGAATGATAGCAATGCAAGTAATTTTTGACTTTGTTTCTCTTTAAAGTTCTCCACATGAGACAAGCAAGAAATGCTAAGCTTCATGGAAGTGAATAGATGGAGAAATGGTGTCCAGTGGAATGTGATTGCAATAAAGTCTGCATAGAGTTCAACTGTGAGACCTTTAAAGCACCCGAATTCTCTGACAGCAAAGTGAAACATGACCAGTGTGTAAATGTAGCTTTTAAACTTGTAGGGAACATTCACAGGTCATAGGAATCGAGTGTTAAATTGTTAACCAAAGAAGCAAATGCAGTAAATCTCAAGGTGCAACTATGCTATTCAGTTTCAGTCTTCCATATGTGAAATTACATCATCAGACACACTAGCAGTTAAAGTCATCATTTTAGTGAAGGTTTAGATTGGTTACAAGCTAACAATACTCAAGCTACTCACTCAAAAATGGTATGTTTGTTCCTAATGAAGAGTCACACCTGCTTTTTTTTTAACTTGCCTTTCTCTTTTGTTTATTAATTCACATGCTGTGTGTTCAGGGCATTCTTTCGTACTCATTGCAATTCCAATCTAGCCCAATTAATGGAATTGCTAGAATAGTTCCATACTCAAAAATTTAAAATAGCTATCCATCGATTCCAACATAAAATTAACACCTATGTGCTTCCACCAAACGATATATATAAATATTTGGACCATTGCATTGCTATTTGTGAACAGGAATACAAGGTTTTGAATGTTGCAGAATTAGTTGGGCTACGACATGAATTATTTGTTATAGAATGCCCAGCAAAAATTATCGAGAACATGAGATGAAGAGTCCTTAAAAGTAAGTCCATTCATTGTGGGAACAGTTCAGTGATGGGGCAAGTGAAGTTGAGTGATGTTACCCTCTTTGGTTAAAAGAGCCTAATGGTTGTGGGGTAATTACTGTTTCTGAACCTGATGATGTGAATCCTGAGGCTCTTGTACCTTCTTCCTGATGGCAACAGTGAGAAGAGAGCATGACCAGGGTGATAGGCATCCCGAATGATGAACGCTGCTTTCCTGTAACAATACTGCACATAGTGTTGACACTCAATGGCAGGGAGAGCTTTACCCATGATGAACTAGGCTCTATCCACTATTTTTTGGAGGATTTTCCATTCAAGGTTTTTCCATACCAGGCCATGATGCAGCCAGTCAATATAAACTCCACCTCACATCTACAGAAGTTTGTCAAAGTCTTAGGTGTCATGCCGAATCTTTGCAAAATCCTAAGGAAGTAGAGATGCTGCCGTGCTTTCTTCATAATTGCACTTACGTGCTGGAGCCAGAACAGGTCCTCTGAAAAGATAATGCTGAGAGAGTTAAAGTTTCTGAACGTCTGCACCTCTGAACCTCTGATGAGCAATGTTCCCTCTAATTTGTAATGACCTCTAATTTGTAAAATCTTATGCTGTGCAATCTTTTGCTGAGTGACAACAAAATGTGTGCATTGAATATTTAAGTGGAAGTAAACCTGAAGCTATTTTAAGGATAATAAACTACCAAGTCCAGCTTGTTGTTCATTGTTTAAAACAGGGGTCGGCAACCATTTTGTCTCTGTGGACTGGATTGTGTATTAATGAGTGGACGGTGGACCAGATAAATGCCATAAAAAGTTTGAAATATGGGAATTATCCATTTAAATACATCGTTATGTTTGGCCTCAAATTAAGAATAACGCATGCTAGAAAATCATTTGTGCTTAAGGTTGCCTATCCCTGGTTTAAAAGAAATAAAATCATTGTCAATAAGTACTTTGAGATCCTCTGAGTTTTCGCTGTTGTTTACCTGCACTCTCACATAACACGTAGCAGGATTGTAGTGGGTAATGAAGGATTTTCTTGTAGTGGGTAATAAAGGCTCTTGCACACCATCCATATGTGATTTTCTTGCTAAATTACATTTTTAAAAGTCAAGTTTCCAAATAGCACTCCACTTCTACCCACTTGCAAATTTTCTAGCAACTTTTGCATTGTGACAATACATGCAGGTAACACCAATTTCTATGTTGTACACAAATATTTCTCTTAACCGCACGTTCCTGACCACATGAGCTTTCAGTGTAGCAGTTTCTACTGCTTCATTAAGCCATTTCACTTTAAGTATTTTGCACTTCACTTCCTTTGCTCCTTTGGAATTTAACATAGGTAATTAATAATTTCTTCAACAAGAACATTATAAATAAGCTAGTTCTAAAATCTGCAGAGAAATCATCACAAACACCAGAAAAGGAAATGTGATTGTGTACGAACATGAAATATACTTAACATGTCAACGAGAGAAAAGCTGGCAACCTTTTTTGTGCAGTTTAAATTCCTTCATGCCCTAGTAGCAAAAGATATGTGTGCGCACACACCCTCACACCTTAGAGGGTGTCTGAAGACAGGCTCATGGACCTCTGCTTTCCTCCTCCTGAAATCAACAATCAGCTCATTGGTCTTGCTGACATTGAGTAAGAGTTTGTTGTTATAGCACCACTTAGCCAGATTTTCAATCTCCCTCCTATAACCTGATTCGCCACCACCTTTGATTTGACATATGATTGTGGTGTCATTGGCAAACTTGAATATGTTATTGGAGTTATGCTTAGCCACACAGTCATAAGTGTAAAGTGAATAGAGCAGGGAGCTAATCACACAGCCTTGTGGTGCACCTGTGGTTATGGGGATTGTAGAGGAGATATTATTGCCAATCCAAACTGAAAGGGGTCTGCAAGTGAGAAAATTGATCCAATTGTATAAGGAGATATTGAGGGCAAGGTCTTGAAACTTATTGATTAGTTCTGAGGGATGATGGTATTGAATGCTAAGCTGTAGTTCATAGGGAGCATCCAGATGCATGCATATTTGTTGTCCAGATGTTTTAGGATTGAGTGAAGAGCCAATGAAATGGCATCTGCTGTGGACCTGTCGTGCTGGTAGGCAAACTGAAATGGATCCAAGTTGTTTCACAGGCAGGAGTTGATATATTTCATCACCAACCTCTCAAGACATGTCATTACTGTGGATATAAGTGTTAGTGGACGATAGTCATTGAGGCAGGTTACCACGTTCTTCTTAGGCTCTGATATAACTGACGCCTGCTTGAAGCAAGAGGTTAAAAATTTCAGTGAACACTCCATTCTGTTGTTACAGGGCCAGTACCCAGCCAGTTACGCCATCTGGACTGGATGTTTTCCTTGGGTTCACTTTCCTGAAGGATGCTCACGCATCAGCCTCAGAGACTGAAATCACAGGGTCATTGGGGGCTGTGGGAGTTCATGGTTTCTCCATGCTTTTATGGTCAAAGTGAGCATAGAAGACATTGAGCTCATCTAGAAGTGAAGCCCTGGTGTCATCTATGTTGCTTGATTTCACTTTGTAAGAGGTGACAGCATTCAAGCCCTTCCACAGCTGTCGAGCATCCTTCACTGATTCAAGTTTAGCCCAGAATTTCCACTTTGCCCAAATTGTTACTTCTATTTCTTCCAAAGCCAGCCAGCAAAAATTTGCAAAGATACTCATTGAACTAGGCAGCAAATTTTGGATTAGAATCATGATCCATGCCAAAACCAGTTGTTTCTATACCTGCTGAAGGGCCTTGGCCTGAAACATTGACTGTACTCATTTCCAAAGATGCCACCTGGCCTGCTGAGTTTCTCCAGCATTTTGTGTGTGTTATTTCTGTGCCTGCAACCTCCAGCAATTTACAAATATGAATAGAGTGATGGAAGCTGTCCAACATTACACAAGACGAGATATCTTTAAAAATAATCCACTGGTTTTAAAATTATTGGATTGAAAAATACAATAATTAGCCAATTATTTATCTGACATAAGCCTTACATATTGCACAGCACAAATATCAGCGGGTGGGGTGTAGGTTGGTGGCTGATTCACATCCTGAAATCTCATTGCTGTAATTATCTGATCACTTCAAATTTTCAAATAGTAAATTGAAATTAATGTGATTGGGTGTGTACACCCCACCTTGTTAAAACTCAGCAATTATTCTGTAACAATAAGGCACTCATTTCAGAAATGTTATTCATTTTGTATAACTCTGTGAGCTCAATATACATGTGATAAATGTATGTTAAGCTCATATAATGGCCTGTAAATTTCACAAAGCTGTTCTACATGACCGATATTATTTCACTGGAAGCGCAGTGGAAACTTGCTTGTATGTAAGGATATAGCTTTTGCCAACCTTAGAGCTGAGTAACACCAGTAAAACTGGACCAGCTCCAAGGAAGCTCCTGGGCTTTAATGGTTCAAGTTAATTTCTGAGAACATCAGGCAAAGATTTTCTTTTGTGGAATTGCAGAATCTTTATGTTAAAGTATGCAGTTCTCTGCCACATCAAATGCTGATGTGCATGCCTTTTCGATTAAGAAAGAATAGTTATTGTTATTGTGATTTTCAATAAATCAACCATGGATGATAGTTAATTTGATAATTTGCCTGATTAAATGAATGCAGTTAATTTTATGGAAGTAAATCATTTTAATATTTCATTGTAAAATAAGAGTGGAAGAATTTAAGCACACAATGTTAACAGTTCATGCTGCACTTCAAAGAGGTCTTTTGCAACAAGCAGACAAGTGGGAAAAGTATGTTTTTTGATCAGAAAGAAACAGAAGATGGAAAGAAAAATCTATATATCTCATTTAAACTGCATGTCATGCACTGTCACAGAAATGAACACAGAGAAATCAGTGATGAATGACCATGTACAGACGGTAAAGCACTAATAAGCATAGCTCCTCACTTCAAAGGTTATGACAATAGGGAAAACAGACGGGAGCTGCAGTAAAATTCATATCTTACACTACAACACAAATATGCAAGAGGCAAACTGAAGCAAGATGTTTTATCTCCTTACTTGAAGCATATGTTTCCCTGTGAAAGATGGCACCTTTCACTTCCACTCACTGCAGCACATTCCCATTATTCATCTTCTAGACAGCAGCTCTGTTGGGATTGGGAGAAAAAGTCAAAGTAAACCTGGGAACAGTTTACAGGTAATAAGTTTAAGCAAATATTTATGACAACCACATTATAATTAATTACCCAGAAGTCACTTAGTAAACATACACATACAGACAAGAATTTTTTTTTAATTTGCTCACAGCCCTACCTAATGGAAAATTTGAACAGCTGGACAGCCCATTCAGTTTTTTTTTTACCTGCAGGCAATTAACCTCTCATTGTACTTAATGCTCAGGACATTATGTATATCATTCAGCCTTTCAATAAAATCTGGAAGATCTCTTTATTTAAGAAATTATTTTGTGACTTGATTCAAACTATTTCCCAGAAATATTTTGAGACCTGTTTTCTTCCTTTTTGATTGATGAAGGCACAGAATTGAAAAAAAAGGACACAGGCCAAGACTGAGTCAGAATGACAAAATAATAATATTGCTCAGAATCATCTATTCAACTAATTCAGCTGTGCTGGTTTTGTCATGCTAGCAATAACATGGAGTTCCTTTTCCACCCTGTTTAAATTTAAGAAAACATCCTATTGGCACACAGGACAATCACAGCTTGAAAATGCTGTAACCTCAGCAGTATATTTGTGAAAATATTACTTCAATAGTCAATTTTGATTAATATGTATCAAACACAATTGATGCCATGCCAATATTAAAAGGGAAGTCAACATCATGGATATTATAATCTACTAAAGTGTCCCGGTGGAATATATACAGATTTAATATTTATTGTCTTATTTTAGTAACAAGACCCTGAGGAATTGTGGATTATTTTCAATATGGTAATTCCACAGGTCACACAAGAGAACCTTCTACATAATTTGTAGCATTGCATGGAACAGAACAAATCCACAAACTGTGGACATAGCTCCAAGAATTAACTCAAAAAGCACTACAGTATTTAAATTTCTCACCATTTCGAGCAATTCTTTTCATTTATGGTTATAACCTACTTGAATAAAATACACAGGTAATTCTATCTACTAAATTATTTGATTAGTAGAAACAAAAAAGCAGATCTCCAGCAAACCAAAGCAATTTAGTGTATTTTTGTATTGTTATTCTAGAATCTTATACACTTAAAAGGTTCTTTACAAGTCACAGCCAGCTTACATATACTGCAAATTGGATGTAACCCAACTTACATCCATGACAGCTTGGATCAGACCTGACGGACCATCTGGTCTGTCCCTGTTCATTGTCCGTTGTGCATTTGTTGAGATGTGCTCCTATGAATACTTCTGCTGGATGGTGACCAGAATAATGTGATTTAGCTGACATCAGTTTTATATGCAGAAATATCCATGACTAGTATATTATTGTAGTCCATCTGGCCAATGATAAAGTTCAAATATGGAGACCCATGTACTTTAATGGAGTTCCTCACCAGATATCAGTTCAATTATAATTTACTATTACTAATGAAAATTTAAAGGAATTGCAGAATCTGAAAATCTAAAATAAAACCAGAAAATGTTGAAAACATTCAGCAGATAGGAAATCATCTATGAAAGGAGAAACAGGATTAACATTTCATGTGGAAGATACTTCATTAGAACCAGAAAAAAACAGAAAGCAACTTAATATTAATTTGCAAAGAATGTGGGGAGGGATTGATAGGATGAAGAGTAAATCTCTGATGGGTTGAGCCCAAGGTTGCCATGGAGACAAAGCTGTATAAATCTTCCAGTCAAATACATGAACCACTTCTTTACCTGGAAAGATTGTTCGGATTGCCAGATGGTGTAGAGGGCAGAAGTAGAAAGGATAAGAGCTGCATCTACTGAAAATGCATGGCAAGTGCTAAAGGATGGAGAGTGCTTGGTGAAGAAGGAGGACCTACTGTTCGTCACGTGATTACTGGCTCTGCTTTCATTCTCTCTCATCGTGTCCCACAGCCAAACTATTTGCAACACCTTACACTTTGCGTAATCACCCCTTACCTGCTCTGTTAACCAATCTGAGCAGAAAGACTATATAAAATATTCCTTCAACAACCCTAACTTCACTCTGTCATAGATGTTCCATCTGTCTTATCCAACCTTCTTCCATCTTCCCTGCAACTTAATACTAACACTTTATTTGTTTTTACCAGTTCAAAGGGTTTTGGCCCGAAAGTTTGACTGTTTCTCTTTCCACAAATGTTTTCTGACCTGCTGACTGTTTCCAGCATTTACAATTCTTGATATTAGTTATGCAACAAACCTTTTAATTAGTGATGAACCAATGTCCATTCATAGGGCTAGATTCAGCTGTTACTATACTGTAACGCACATTTCTTTTTTTACCACAAATATTCAAAAATAAACAAATAAAAATATATTTTTTGTTGAAATATAAAAGCTGCCATGATTCAAAGTTCAATGTCATTTTATTACCAAAGTACATGTATGTCACCATTTGCTACCTTAAGATTCATTTTCTTGCAGTGCTGGGGTGAGTGAAGTTTTCCCTTTTGGTTTAAGAGCCTGATGGCTGAGTGGTAATAACAGTCCCTGAAACTGGTGGTGTGGGACCTGAGGCTCCTTCTTGATGGCAGCAGCAAAAAGGGTGCATGAACTGGATAGTGGGAGTCCTTGATGACCGATACTGCTTTCCTGTGACAGCTCTCCTTGTCAATGTGCTCAGTAGTGGAAGGACTTTATCTGTGATGAAGCAGGCTGTATCCACTTTTCCATGCAAGGGCGTTGGTGTTTCCATACTAGGCCAAGATGCAACCAGTCCGTACACTCACCACTGCACATCGATAGAACTTTGTCAATGTTTTAGGTGATATATTGAATCTTCGCAAGCTTCTAAGAAAGTGAAGGTACAGCCGTGCCTTCTTTGTAATAGTACTTATGTGCTGGACCCAGGACAAATTCTCTGAAATAGAAACACCAAGGAATTTAAAGTTGCTGACCCTCACCTATTCCGATCCCTAATGAGGACTGTTCATGGCACTCTGGTTTCTTCCTCCTGCAGTGAATAATCAGCTCTTTGGTTTTGCTGACATTGTGCGAGAGGTTGTTGTTATGGCACCATTCTGCAAGATTTTCAATTTCCTTCCTATATGTAGATTCAGCATCACCTTTCTGCAGGACTTTGGGTTACCAGCAAAGGGGACAACCAAGTGACTGTCTCTTTCAAGTGGCCATCTTAGATACAATGAGTTAAAGGAACTCCTTTAGTGCTAAAGCATTTACAATATCAATGATCATTTTTATTAAAAATTCTCATCTGCATTAAATACAAGAAAATGTATTCAGAAGCTGTTATTAATCTTCCAAGATTCTTCAGAACTGCAGGCCAGGTAGAACTGATTAGAAATACACTTATTCTAATGCATTTGAATGACAAGGTAGAATAAATATAACATCACTTTGATGTTCCAATTCCAAAAATAAACACTGGATAGGATGAAGTAAGATTAGTTTTAACACAAGACATTGAATAAAGAGATTCATGTATAGTCAGTGATGTTATTTGCTGACATGCATTTCAGATTGTTTTAATTAAGATAATTAAGTTTAACTGTTAAAATCTGTTCAAATAAAGTTTCTTAATTAAAACAATCTGAAATACATCTCAGCAAGTAATATATAATTGACTGAATGGAAAAAAATAAATGCTCAGGGGTAGTAAATGAAGAGATTACACAGGAATTTGAGTCCAAGTCAAAGCACTCCGTGGTCAAACGTCAGTAATTCCGGAAGTCATGTCAGCAGGTACGAAAGAAACCAGCCATCTCTAGGTCGGAGATGGGTCCCAGATCAGAGGTTCAGGTGGTGGGTCCAGATGTGAATGAGAGTCAGTGACCACCTTTCCAGCCCAGAGCATCGGGGTCAGAGGTCCGTGCCAGTCCTGAAGTTGAAGTCTGTGTGAATCCAGAATTTAAGGCCCAAAGGTCAAACTTGTTGAAGTCTGGGAGTCAAAATCAATGGTCAAAGCCCAGAGCACAGCTGGTGGTTCGTCCATCATCGTTGATTAAGACCTCGACACCATTAGTCACTTTGAGACTGGATGTGGTGTGTCCAAAGATGACTGGTCAGGCCAATTCGGGCACGAAGTGTCCTGGCATATGTTGTGCAGACATGTGTAGGCACTGCAGTTGTTGCGCTGGTGGCTCTGGGCTTGCGCAGCTCGCGCTTATGTTGTGCTTCAGCAATGCGCCTTGCCTCGTAAGCTTGACAGCCCTTGTGGATGAGGCCGCGCCAGGTAGGGTGGTTTTGTGCCAGTGATTCCCAACAGGTCGTGTCTACGTCAAATGACTTCAGGGAGACCTTTAGTGTATCTTTGTAATGTTTCTTCTGCCCTCCATGTGAGCATCTTCCAGCAGAGGGTTCCCCAAAAAGGAACTGCTTGGGTCTGAGCTCATCCGGCATGCGGATGACATGACCTGCCCACTGGGTCTGTGCTCTCATCAGCAGTGTGTGGACTGATGGTAGACTTGCTCTAGAGAGAACTTCAGTGTCTGGTACTTTATCTTGCCACCTGATGTCCAATATTCTGCGAAGACAAGTCATGTGGAAATGGTTGAGCTGTCTTGCATGCCTTCGATACACAGTCCACATTTCACAGGCATACAGGAGGGTAGTGAGTACCACGGCTCTGTAGACCTTCAGTTTTGTTGCTGGACTGATTCCTCAACATTCCCATACAGTGGAGCGCCGTCTACCGAAAGCAGAACTTGCCTTTGCTATTCTGCAGTTACCTTCTGTATCAATAGTCACTACTCAGGAGAGGGTGCTGTCAAGGTAAATAAACCAGTCCACTGCCTGTAGTTTCTGTCCTTCGATTGTGATTTTAGGTTCTGTGCACGGTGCATGAGGAGCAGGCTGGTGCATGACTTCGGTCTTTTTGATGTTGATGGTGAGTCCAAAGTTGTCACAAGCCATGGAGAATTTGTCCATATTGAATTGCATCTCTGGCTCTGAGCCAGCATACAGGGCACAGATGCCTGAAGAGAATGGTAGAGAAGCCTTAGAGAAATCTGAAGACTGAACACCAAAGGTAAAGGCCCAAAGGAGTCACGCTGGCCCAGAAGAACCACAAAGGTTCATCGCTGGGAATGGAGTTCCATGCAAGTCGGAAAGGTGAGACCTGAAGGTCAAGCTCATGACTAGCGAGTCCTGGGTGAAGTGCAAAACTGGAAACCTTATGTCTAAGAGTCTGAGAATCCGTGATAAGGACTAAAGACCCAGAGGCAGCTCTCCTGAGGTTGGAGGGCTGTCTGTGTGTGTATGTGAGTGGGTGGGAGGAAGGGATAGGAAAGGGATTGTTTTTGCTATTGTTTTCTTGTTTTGTTACTATTGTTGTTACCGCTTGTGTGTTCTGCAGAACATGCTGGACATGCTGTGCTGGTGTTGGAA